>NC_141799.1:2668750-3335312 GCF_057944985.1 Cucurbita pepo subsp. pepo
TTATAAATAATTAATGATAATTTCAAATATTTTTTAGTCGTATTCAAAAGGAAGTGATGGTCGAATAAATCCTCCTCTTCAATGAACTTTATGTCAATCTTTGATCCACTTGGTCCTTGGTTATAATTTTTGACATATTTGTAAATTTTTAGATCATATTGTGTACACTTAACTATGGTTAAGAATCAACTCTCCCATGTAGATATTAAATCCTAAATAT
The DNA here is from genome assembly GCF_057944985.1 of Cucurbita pepo subsp. pepo. Taxonomy (NCBI): domain Eukaryota; kingdom Viridiplantae; phylum Streptophyta; class Magnoliopsida; order Cucurbitales; family Cucurbitaceae; genus Cucurbita; species Cucurbita pepo. Next base: position 2,668,971 of record NC_141799.1, read on the forward strand.
TACTATGACTCTTCGGATGTGTCCTCAACAATTAGGAGGTTGTTCGGTCTCTGCTTCTGGAGGCCGAAGTACTTGATCGTTGGAATCCAAAACAAAAAAGGTTGTTTGTGCCCCAACCCGATTTAACATTTGGCTATGAGTCACGTAGCCATGGCTCAAGCATAAAAGTAATGTTTCGTTCCCCTCTTCAACCGATGTGGAATCTAACAATCCACCTCATTAGAGGTCCAGACCTCGCTGGCATACCACCGGTGCCTGACTTTTTGTAACAGCCCAAGCCCACCGCTAGCAGATATTATCCTCTTTATTCCTTTCGCGCTTCCCCTCAAGATTTTAAAATGCGTATGTTGTAGAGAAGTTTCCACACCCTTATAAAGAATGTTTCGTTCCCCTCTCCAACCAACGTGGGATCTCACAATCCACCCCCTTGGGGGCCCAATGTCCTCGCTGGCACACCACCCGGTGTCTAGCTCTAATACTATTTGTAACCGCTCAAGCCCAAGCTCACCACTAGCATATAGTGTCCTCTTAAGTTTTTTTTTTTCCCCTTTCGAGCTTTTCCTCATGGGTTTAAGATTTAAAACGCATTTGTTAAGAAGAGGTTTTCACATCCTTATAAAGAATGCTCATCTCTAACCAATGTAAAATCTCACACAATAACTCAAGGTTACCAACAGAAGAACATAAAAGAATTATTTACCAAATGAAAGACTGCTCCTCTACTTTGAGAGACGAATCCCCTCAATAAACCGATGCACTATTGTAACGATCCAGATCCACCGCTAGCAGATATTGTCCTCTTTGGACTTTCCCTTTCGGGCTTCCCCTCAAGGCTTTAAAACGTGTCTACTAGGGGAAGGTTTCCACACCCTTATAAAGGGTGATTTGTTCTCCTCCCCAACCAATGTGGGATATCACAGCTATAATGAGCTAACCGATAGATACATATGAAAGAAGAACGTTAATGCGAGGTAAAATAAGAATTATATATAGAATACTTAATAGGGTTACAATGGTTTGACAATTCCTTTTTCGAATAACAGAACAGAGAAAAAACCAATGCTTGGACTGATATTTATGAGCTTGAGCATCATAGAATGCATACAAATGAATTTGATAATGAACTAAGTAAAGGAAATAATTAGAAATAAATACCTGCATAATGTATCCAGAAACTAGGGCTGCTACCATCCTTGGAGTGCCTTAATATCAGAATCAGCCAACCCAAGCTGCCAGGCCTTTTAAGGTCACAGGTATGATCACTTCACCACCAGGCTTCTATGGAAGAGCAGATTTTATAAAATGGCTGATCACCTTAGGTAAGGCAGGATCGGACAGCGAATGCCTGATGGTAACCTCTCCGCTGCATTTGAAAGTGCACTTGTCAAACCATTTTGTGAGATCCCATGTCGGTTGGAAAGGAGAACAAAGCATTCCTTAAAATAGTGTGGAAACCTCTCCCTAACATATGCATTTTAAAACTTTGAAAGGAAGCCGTTGAAAGAAAAGCACAATGCCGTGGACTTGGGCTGTTACAAATGGTATCAAAGCTTGACACCAAGCAGTGTGCCAATGAGGACGCTAGCCCTAAGGGGTGGATTGTGAGATCCCACATCGGTTGGAGAGGGGAACAAAATGTGTGTAGAAATCTCTTCCTATTAGACGCGTTCTAAGACCTTGAGGGGAAGCCCTCTTTCTAGCAAACGCATCTTAAGACCGTGTGGGAAAGCCCAAAAAGAAAGCATTCCTAGCAGACGCATTTTAAGTCCCTGCGGAAAAGTACTTGAAGGGAAAGTCTAAAGAAGACAATATAGGCTAGCAGTGGGTTTGAGTTGTTACAAATGGTATCATGTGGGAAGCCCTTGAAGGGAAAACCCAAAAGGATAACCACAACCCTACACAATGGTATGATATTGTCCACTTTGAGTATAAGCTCTCGTGACTCTACTTTCGATTTTTTCAAAAGGCCTGTATTCCTCACTTATAAATTCATGATCATGGGACTCCCTCCCAACGATCTCCAACAGAAGCTAGGCTTCAAAGGGGTGGATTGTGATATCTCACGAAGGAACGAGACATTTTTTACCGGCCTTAAAATCTCTTCCTAGCATACGCGTTTTAAAAACTTAAAGGAAGTCCCAAATGGAAAGCTCAAAAGAAACTTGCTAGCAGTAGGGTTAGGTTGATAAAAAAAAAAAAAAAAAAAACTATTCGAACTATATGAATTGAAACCAGAAATCACCAAAGAAATTCATCAAATGAAATTACTACGTAACTTGAATTCTCTGCATTCCCAAAACAATGTTGTATATTGGAGGGTGGGGAACAAAGAAATGCTACTGAGAAGAAAGTACCAGTAACGCAGAAGCATCCATTGGTACCGCAGAAGCATAAACCAAACTTCTGGCCGAAAGCGGAATCCATTGGTACCGCAGAAGCATCGACCAGTAGTCCCGCAGTAGATTCATCGGAAACGAACCGATCGGCCGCACCGCCGCTCTGATCATGGAGCTCGTTTCGATGCTCACATCGGGCTTCCATGGCGGGATCTGGAAATGACCGTCAAGGGCAACGCGACGAAGACAATGTAAGAGACGAATTGAATTAGTTCAACGCCATTGAAAACTGGAATCGAACGAGGAAAAAGTAGAAGATGAAAATTCGAACGAGTGAAGACGATCAAGATTTAGGCGTGATTATTGTTGTACAGTGAAGAGCTCTGTTTGGTTTCGGGTTTATACTGTTCCGTCCAAGTTTAGTTATTATCCATTGGACACAAAAAAATTTATTTATTTCAATTGAATTTTTTTAAAAAATAATACCGAACACAAAATTTAAATTTGAGATTTTTTTTATATATATAATTTTTTTTTAATTTAGGAAAATATATTAAACACAATATTAAAAAATAAAATTGAAGTCTACGCCCAATTTATTTTTTTTTTTTTTAGTTTTTCTGTTTTTTAAACGAAACTTATATATATTTAATAAATATTTTAAGTTTTTTTTTAAAAAATAGAAAGATACGAATTTTAAATAAAATAATAATAAAAAGAGAAAAAGAGAGTATAATTAAGAGTAAATAGATTTGTTAGAAAAATAAATATAATTAAGAAAAGTAACCGTAATAAAAAATTTAGAGAATTATTATTTTCTATTTATTTTGGAAAAATAAAAAAAAAGGAGTGAAATTTAAAACCCTATTTTTTAATTTACAATAATAATAATAATAATAATTGATTATCAAAATAATTTGACGTAATAAAAATTGTTTGCAATAACAAACTTCAATACTGGCAGAGAATTTGTAAATCCGGAGCGTGCATATAAATATTCGGACCGGGTAGATCCGTTTGGAAGTGGTTACCTCTCCACCCGACGACGCGACCGATACTTTGAACACCTCTCCGCCGCGCCGGATAATAGATACGGCGGAACGAACTTGCAACCGCCGGTGGGCAACGGAGAATAATCAGATTAGTATATAGTGATCTTAAGGTTACAGCGGTGGATAGTCATTTCAATGGAGAAGGCCGATGATCACTGTTTATCGAAGCTTCAACTCACCGAGCGTTCTGATGCTCGTTCTTCTGTGCTTCGGCTCCGTGAAATACTTGCGGCTTGCGCCAAGGTAAGCCCTAGAAGTTCCAGTTTGAAAATCTGTCTGCTCAAACCCCATTTCCCCCCGATTTAATGCTTGTTTGCTACTCCATTCAACTAAGTGATAACAGGGACCTTATTTTCAATTAGGGATTGAAAGTGGATAGTTGTAGAATTGTCATTTTGAAGATTTTTTATATGAACCTGCAAGGAAAATAAACATTCTGTAGTTTAAAGTGATGATAGTATTGTTTTAAGGCGCAAGGATTATGTGTTTTTTATTCCTTGACAATGGCCGGAATTTAACAATCTGATTGTCTATTTCAAGTCAATTGAAAACGGAGACACTCGTCAATCTGAAGCCATGGTATCTGAGCTGGTGAATTGCCTTGATTCTATTTCAGAGGCTCCTGAAACAGAATTGGACAATGGAGATTCAGAGAGCCATGTCTTTGAAGTCCTCAATGAGATTTATCAATTTATATCTTCTCCTTTGTTAGATCAGGTTTTGTTCTTTTGTTTGTTTGTTTTTGTAAGTTCGTCTTGATATCTTCGACATTCTATGTTGTATGGTTTTTTTGCTTAGCTGACACTTCTTCTCACAAATGTTGCAGGGAACTATTGACACTCTTTCATTTGATCTCCCAAAGGCAGTTTCCAAGTTCGTAGGGGTAGGCGGATGTCTGGAGATCGTTGATAATATTATTGATAGGTTCGTTACGATGTGTAGTCCGCGGGATATGCTGTCGATTCTTTGCGAGGTACTTCAGTAATCGTTTCCTCATAGACTTAACTGGGTAGTTCATTTGCTATTACAATACGATTAGGCATGCAGTTCTAAGTTCATTTCGAACTTGTTCTTGCTTAATATGGTGGATTATTTCTATATTTTACTTTTTCAATGACAATCATTGCTATTGCAAGTGCATCAGGCTTTAGATTTCCAGATGACCAAGGGAACCAATTCCATTGCCCCTTTTTTAAGCGGGCTCTCAAAAGGTAATTACTAAATAAAAAGTATCTTTGTGGGGAGGGTGGTTGGATTGCTTGGTTTGTTGGACATCCCCATCCTTGGGTCATCTAGTTAGTTTTTGCTTCTCTCCTTTTTCGGTTTCCAGTGATTCGTTCCATTCAGAGGCGTCATTTTGAGCAAATAAAAGTAGTAGTTCCTGTTGTCCTCAATGCACTTAAAGCAGTAGATTTTGAAACATGTGATGAGGATGTGAAATGTGACACTTTGTACGACAGAGCGATGGACATTGCCAATTCCATTCAGTCGGTTTGTGTAAAGTTGGTACGTGGTGTTTCGATGTGATATAGTTTTTTCTTTTAAGGATTTGCCCGATGGTTATTCCTGAGGATTTCCAATTTATGATACAGGATGGCAAAGTACACGAAAAGCTCCAATCTCTGCTCGGTCTTTATGCATTGCAACTCATGGTATTTTGCCTATTCAAATAAAATTTTGCTGACCCAGTTCATAATACCGCGCTTTCTTTCCCAGGGTTTCTGCTGAACACAGCTGTTTTTTTCTGCCTCTCTCAAATGCCCAATGCATAATTGTAATGCAGGCTCTCTTTTCAGTCAGCACGAGCCATGAAGTTTCGAGCTGTCTTCCTTTTGTTTCAAAGTTGTCGTGTTTTCTTCCATTCTGTGGGTTGTCATATGTTGGTCTCATCACTGGATCTGATATTGACAAAATTTCCAACATTATTGGAGGTAACCCCTGTTGCTTTTCTAGTCAATTTTATATTTTCCTTAATCCACTTATCACCCCTTGTTCCTTTTTTATACTTTAGAGGATGAAGATGATTATACTGCTTGTTTTTCCTACATCAAGCACGGTGCATGTCTTTCAGGTTCGTGTTCATTAGTTTCAAAGAAGACCCTCCATGCTTAACTGATACGTTTTAAGTCGTTGCCTTCTTTTTTGTTTCCCATCTTTTTTCTATTGCTTTATTCATGCAGTTCTTTGGGGATATCTTTCTGAAGAGGTTGCTCAGGCTGCAGAAGAAAAAATTAGTGATCTTAAAGATGAGCTAGCAACCAAACAAACTGAAAGATGGAAAGCTATAGGCATGTTCAGGCACGTACTCTCTTTTTCGGGTCTGTCTTGGAAATTAAAGAAAGTTGCTATTGACTTCTTGCTTAGCATTAATGGCTCTGAAAGTTTTGATGACGATAGAAGTGACTACATATCGTATATGCCGAGTATTTTTGCTGCTTTGCAGGTAGTATCTCGTGTTCTTCGGATTCGCATTTTTGAATTTCTATGGATTGTGTTGGGTTCTGAAGATTGTCTAAACTCTTTGTTGGTCAAGTTACATTTCAGGCAGTTCAGATAATTATCATGTATGCACCAGATACAATACTAAGGAAGAATGCATTTGGTTTATTTAAAAAGGTGAGTTTCTTATGTCTGCTCTCTCTCAAAACAAGGGTTAATAGCCTAATGTTTTTTACACACTGCGATTCTTCTATGTTGATATCAACTGATTTACGTCGGGTTCCATAACCAGTTACTTGCTGACATCCCATGTTCCGAAAGGTTCGACATGTTAAGAGCTCTGATTGTGAATAGCGACTCTCCCTCTATGGTAAACCTGATCAAAGCTGCCCTTTTCGATTAATTGTTAGTACTCATCCAGGCTCTAGCAACATCTCTGACCTTATGGTTACAAATTTTAATAGGTTGCACTTCTTTTGGATCTTGTTAAAGGAGAAATGCACGTGGAGCTTTGCCGAAAAAGAGTTGCAACGGACGTTCAGCAAGTCGATTCAGAAGCACGTCCAAAACCATCGTTTTGGACTGCAGGTATTCTCGAATTGGTGGAGCAGGTTTTGCGACCTCCAAAAGGGGGTCCTCCAGTGCTTCCAGAGCAGAGTGATGCGGTATTTAACAACTAAATAACAAAAACTTTCTTACCCTTTCATATTATTGTCTATATATTGACCTCTTTTCACTTTCTAAACCCATATCTCCCTGTGATTTATTGTCGTTTTTCGCTAGTCGTGCCCGTGTTCATTAGTTCTTCCCATCTTCAAGTAAATACATATTGGAAGTCTATCACTAATACAACGGTTACATCTGAGTTTATATGTATATAGTGATGTTCATATGCTTAGAAATTACAGGCAAAGTATTTAATGCAAAAAGAAAAAAGGAAATTACATACGGGCTTTACATCCTCCGGGTGTTAAGTATTTGAATTCTGGGCTAGATATTACGAATTATTACTTCGTCTTCTTCATGTGGGTTCTATAATATATTCGATTAAGAACTTTTCGTGTGTTACAGGTTCTTTCGGCTCTCAATCTATACCGATACGTGCTGATAACAGAGGCAACAGGTACTACTGCTGAAAGTTAAATATTAGTGTCTTTTGGTATATAGCATTTTGCATCAAAATTGTTGCTGAAGAATTTAGAAATTGTCCTTTGGCATGTACTTTTCATCTTACCTGAGGCATATAAAAGGGCTGGCCAAACTGAAACTTTTTTGAACTTATGGAACAGGAAGCACAAACCATACTGGAGTGTTATTGAAAAGCAATCTGCAGAAGTCCTATAACGAATGGCTTCTACCTCTCCGGACCCTTGTAACGGGCATCATGTCGGAGAACAAGACCGACTATGATCGAATTGCCGTGGACATGGAGTGTGCACTCAACCCAGTAGAACTTGTTTTATATCGTTGCATCGAGCTTGTTGAAGAGAAGTTGAGATGAATCTTTGTTGAAGAGAACTTCATGTCCCGAGTTGAGACGAATCTTTGTTAAAAGAACTTCATGTCCCAAGTCAAGACGAATCTTTGTTAAAAGAACTTCATGTCCCGAGTCGTGATGAATCTTTGTCATGTCCCGAGTCGTGATGAATCTTTGTCATGTCCCGAGTCGAGATGAATCTTTGTCATGTCCCGAGTCGTGATGAATCTTTGTCATGTCCCGAGTCGTGATGAATCTTTGTCATGTCCCAAGTCGAGATGAATCTTTGTCATGTCCCGAATCGAGATGAATCTTTGTTGAAGAAAACCTCATGTCCCAAGTCGAGACGAATCTTTGTTAAAAGAACTTCATGTCCGTGAGTCGAGACGAATCTTTATTAAAAGAATTTCATATCCCAGAGTCGTGATGAATCTTTGTTGAAGAGAACTTCTCATCCCAAGTCGAGATGAAAATGTCAAACGTCTTCATTTCTACCCTAGATACTTTATATTTCAGAGTCGATTTCCCAGTTTCCAGTTTTGAAACGCCTTATATTTTAATTCAACCTTGTGCACTAAATAAATCCTTGGCATTATTAAGGCACTTTTGTGTGAACATCAGGAGAAAGAAAGCATAAACAAAAAGAAGGCGCAGTAAAAAGTGGAAATGCCCAAAAACAAAGCCTTATAACAAAGTAGTTGAGACAAACAAATTCAGTGACTGTGTACCTATATAGAACGCTACAACGAATGAATAAAACCTACACCATTGTAGAGGGAGGGATTCAACAATGGGTTTAACCCAAAGGATTACAGCCTTCAAAAAAGAAAAATTATAGAACGTAGGAATCAACAAATGTTAAACCAATATTAATAACAGTGTCTGCTTAGGCCTTGTACAAGATATAGCAAACTTTTTTGCCATCATCAAATAATTGCTTCAACCATGTCAACATATTAGAAAAGAGAGACATAATCAATGTATTTTTGTCACCTTGGTCAATCCTCTGAGGGTGTCATATTCAAATCCGGTAAGAAAAAGACACAATCGTCTTCGGTCGATGATTTGCTTTTCGTCTGCAATTGAGCCTCGAACCTCCCCGAACCTGCCCCGGTCAGTGGCAGCAATGTTGGAGGAACTGTTTCAATGTTAGAGCTTTCCCTTTGATGGGTTAGTGTGGATGAAGAGTCCTCTTGCATCATCATCATCATCTTGGAGTTTGTATTGAATTTTTCTGCGTATTTCATGTTGAAATCCACCTGTTCGTTCATAAAGTAAAAGCAAGCAAGCAAGAGATTGTTTTAGAGATTGCTTTGTTTGATAAGTTAGTGCTTTAGGTGAAGGGAAATTCGAGAATCTTTTCTGTTCAATCTTTTTGAAACTTTACAAAGGCAAAAAGACAGTATAGTTCAGATGTTCATGGAAAAAGAAAGCAGACAATTACTTACCTTCATTTTCTTCAAACTCTCATTCTTGGCTCTTTGTTCTTCGAAGGTAGCTCTTAGATTGGCAAGTTCCTGTTCAAAAAGTAAGTTAGGTCATCAAAATCACGAACAAGATAAGGCAATGTTAGATGAATACTAGTCTCCACAATAGTATGATATTGTCTACCCCGAGCATAAACTCACTCTCATAGCTTTGCTTAGGCTTTCCCAAAAGGCCTCATATCAATGGAGATAATGTTCATTGATTATAAATCTATGATCATTCCTTAAATTAGCCAACGTGGGACTTTTCATCTACGTTAGATTCAATATATATATTAAAGAAAAAGGCTAAAAAGATCCGGAATATATAAAAGAAATTACAACTTTAAAGTTGTTGTTCTACCAATTTTCAAAAAAGAAAAAAGGTTGTTGTTCTACCCATAAAAACAATATTAAAATTATACCTTTTTTAGATGAATTTTCTCATTCAAAAGCACGCTCTCCTCTTCTTTAAGTTCAGCAAATGTCTGAAAAACAAACAACAAGAGTATTTCATCATTAAACAACACTAAAACAAGCTTCGTTACAATTAGTGGTTGAACCAACCATGCATTCTTCAAGAACAATGCAAGCCAACAACTCATCTAACGTCGGCAACAAACAAATGCTTGGCTCATACAGCCACACCCCAACAAACCCATTATCTATTTTCAACAACATTCTTTAAGAAATTACCTTCTTTCGTCTTAATCTCTTTGTTGCAGTACCAGCCCCGGATTCATTTGCAGCAGCAGCACCCTGAAAACACCAAATCCAAACACATATAAACTAAGTTCAAGTCAACTCCAAGCTCATAAATAAGGATCAAAAGTCAACTCTAAACCCATTAATAAGAATCAGAATCATAAACAAATAACATAAAGTTTAATTCAAGTCTAAACCCATTAACGAGAATCGAGATTAGAAAACAAAAATCCAAACAAATTGACAAGAATGATTTACTAACACCAAGTTTGAAGGTAGAACTAGCAGTCAAGGCAAATGAGATGAACGCCACATCATGAATTCCACATGGACTAAGCCCATTTCTCTTTCCACAAAAAATATCACCCAATTTTGCATTTACCAGAATCGCACGCCACATCATGAATTCCACGTGGTCACTTTAAGACTTCGTTGCGACCACACCCACACCGGCTCCTGTTTTGTATTCCCACCCCGCGTGACTCGGTCACGTGGATCTTCCTTTATCCTATTCCCATCCTCTCTAATGGCCCAACAACTTAAACAACAATTCCATTATTTTATTGTTCTTCTTCCAACCATTTTCATGATGCCAATTCAAATCCATGAAAATTATAAATAATGGGTTTCCAGTAAGGGAACACTGGAACCAACCATGTACCATCGCCACACCTGATAATTACTCTTCAAACCTAACGCAGACCTATGTCTTATGAACGCCTCTCCTCTTTACCTGATCTGATTTGGGCCCTCACTTTGCAGTGTCATCCACCGTCGAATCTGGCATCCGGTTCGATCGAACCGGCTCGGAATTTGTGTGTGTGTGTGTGTGTGACCAGAATACCCTCGTGCTTTGTGATGAATCTTTTACGCGTCAAGGTTAGTATGGTAAAAAATATAAGGACAATGGCCGTAGGGAAGTTTCCAGGAGCTTTCAATGGTCCATGAGTAAACCGTCGGCGATGGAAGAGAGTTTCTGTAGGAAAGTCTCGTGTGTGACGAAATATCGACTCGGTGTACGATTTGAAAGGCTTTGGAATCTAGCGAGGGATTGGAAGGGCGTTTTGGTCAATTTGAAGAAATGAGTGAATTCGAGTCCACAGGCGATTTGAATCGAGGCGAGGAGAAAACGCGAAGTAATTTCAAGCAGCGTTCATCCGCTGACCTCGTCTCTTCACGTGAACGTGATTGGAGAATCTAGAGGTATATCGGGGATTTTTGAATTAAAAAGCAGTTTCTCAAACGGTGATTCGTGAAGGTTGTCCGCCATTGATGGCGAGAACTTGAAACTGTTTGGTGAAAATACAGAGCAGTTATGGAATTGAGAGATTTGCAGTTGTGTGAGCTCTGAGAGAGGAATTTTGTTGCGTTAAGCTGTAGAAGAAAATGACGAGGAAATCAAGAGATGTTTCATGATACGGAATCAGAATCGGATTCTTGGAAAAACAAATGGCTAAACAGTCACAATACAATATACGATGGTTCTCCGAGATAAGAATGTTTCATGAGAGAATCCACGCCGCTGAACTCCACAGCCGACACCACCGCCAAAGGAAAACCGTAATTAAGAACGCCAGCGCTAAGATTTAAGAACTCGTAGCAAAAAAAAACCGCAAAGATCGGGAAACCAGAGCGCACACAGAGTCGAGATAAGAGACGAAACTGCAAAAATCCAAAACAGAGGACACAGAATCATAAGAATAGTGAGAAAAAGTCAAGAACCTTAAATCTGGAAGCAGCGTGCGAGAGTGTAGCCGGACGGCTAGACTCCTCATAACCGTCAAGCGTAGCAGAAGGCGAACCTCCACCACTCCACGAAAGCGGCGTCGTAGGACTCCATCTGGTTGAGTCAACATCCTTATTGTTCCTCACCAAGACACCATCGCCACATCTACTAACCGTCGTCGCCGTTCTAGACCTCAGCTGCCTAATCCCCCAAGTGAACGGCACCGTCACAGGAAGCGGAGATTTGGAAGGCGACACGGCCTGCGATTGCTTCAACCGCACCAACAACTCGACCACCACTCCATCGTCGGCCATGGCCGCCGTAAGCCAGTCGTCGTTCACCATCATCAGCACAGAGAAAGAAGAAAAAAAAAGGAAATGGGGAAGAAAAGGGAATCAAAAGAAATGGAAAGAAGTGGAAGAAGAAAATGGGGAGAGAGAGAGAGAGAGAGAGAGAGAGTGGGAGAGAGAGAGGTGGCGGAGAGAGTAAAGGAGCGTATAAATATTTGGGAAATGGGATAGAGAAAAAGAGAAAGAGAAGGGGGAGTGGGGATTGTATGTGGTGGTTGTTCAGGTTTCCCTTCTTTGTTCCACTTCGTTGTCAGCTTCCGCGTGGGCCTCCCACCCTGACTCTTTTTTTTTTTTTTAATTTTTAATTTTTAATTTTTTTTTAATTTTTTTAATTGGCTTTTGCTTTTGGATATGTGGGCCCGCTCGACGTAAAAAAAGTGACAGCTTCCATTTCTGTTTCGGGTTTCCGTAAGCGTAAACCCGGACCCTAATTTCCCATCCGCTTTTTCACTCGGGTCGGGTTTTCACCCCGAACCGTCTATTACTCGAATCCCTTTTTTATTCCAATTAATTGGAATAAGTTATTTAATGTCAAAAACCGAATTTTTAATTTTACATTTTAAATATTATTATATAAGAATAATAAATATTTTTATTTATAAAAAAAATAATAATGCCTAACCAAATAAAACCATTTTTTAAAATTTTGTTTAATTTATTTTATTTTTGAGCCATTAGAAATTCATATTAATTCAGAGTATCATCTAGCTTTTTCGGGCTCTTCCATTGTTCGAGCTATCTTTCCAGCTAATACTATGCTTCCCCGACACAGGCTTACCACGCTTCACACCTATGTCGTTTTCGCTAGATGGTCTTTGCTAGTAGTGTCGTCCTCCCCGAGCGCTATTTAGCATGTTATTTTACCAGCAAATAAGTTGTATTGGATAATTTTTTGTTTCATGTTTGTTGTATAAAGTAATACTTTTGCCTTTAAAAGACCATAAAGCTTGTGATTTTAAGGGTCGATTTCTTCCGTAATTTTTTGATATTATGAGATATTGTAATAATTAGTTGAGTCATATTTAAATTAATATTAATAAATTTAATAAAAGTAGTCAAATTTATAATTAAATTATTAATAAAAATATTTAACTGTATATACAAAATTATTTTATAAAAATTGAATCAAATAATTTGGTATTTTTACGTTAATTTTTATAATATTTATGATGAAATTTGTAATATATGTAAAATAATAAACTAATTAGTAACTGAATACGTTTATAAGCACGAAATCATTACATCGTAAAACTAAATATTTAATTTTGATAAAAAAAAATTAAAGTTATACAAATTTAAAATACATGAATTAAATGGTTATATATTAAAGTTTATAAACAATATTATCATAAATTTTAAATTAATGGCATAATTATTATATCATAAAGAGTTCACATGTTGTACAAATACACCAATAGTAGACTGCCACGTGTTGAGGTGGGAAGAAACGCAACTCAGCTTGTCGTATTGAAACGAAATGGTTAGGCCAATGGACAGTTTCCTTTTAGGGATTGAGCGCAACAATTGGGGAAAAGCCCCGCAGAAACTGCGAAATTTCATTTCCTTCCCCAAAATTCTTTCTAATTAAATTATCGTCAAATATTTCCACTTTTGTACCCCAACTGATTCCCCAAGAAGTCAATGAGGTCGATTTTTGGGGCAAAAAAATAAATAAAATTTTTAAGTTTTACCCATAAAATTTTCACATTTACTTTTTTTTCCTTTTTTTTTTTTTTAATCTCGATATATTTAAAACATAGATTTTATTTTTGGTATTAAATAATTTTTTAAATAAGAAAAAATATATAATATAATATTATGTAAAAAAAATTATTCGAGGAATTAAGTATATAATATGGTATAAATATGTTTTTCAAAAGGTTATCGATGATATAAAGGACAATAATTAAAAAGTTCGTTAAAATATATTTTAACCCCTCAACTTTCACAAAAATAATAATTTAGTCCATAAATTTTAGATATTTATAATTTAGTCCCTCAAAATAATGAACTATTTAACTATTTTATTTCTATATTTGTTATAAGAAAAGTTACCATTTTTTTATTTTAACAATTTTGGTTACATTTTTTTATAATTTCATCTCTTAATAATAATTTTACGATTTAAACTCTTACAAAAATTTAAATGGCAGTTATTACATTGTTATATATTAAAATTCAACGAATAAATCGTTAAAAAAAATAGTAATTATTCCGTTGTCCGTGACCCATCACCATTCGAATTGGAAGGTCGATGCATTTTAATACGTAACAAATAAGAAAGTATAAAGATTAAATATTACGAACCAAAAAATTGTTATTTGAAGACCCGAATAAATATTTAAGACTATTTAAAAAAAAAAAAAAAAATATATATATATATATATATATATATATATATATATATATATATATATATATATATATATATATATATTATTATTATTATTATTATTATTATTATTATTTTAATTATTTTAAATTATTTTTGGTTGAAATATTCTCTCAATTTTGTTGGTCACGGGCATCCAACCAATACATTTATGAGGATATCAATATTAGCAATTAGTATAGTAATATTTTGATTCTATTGAATTAATTGCTTAATTAAAATTAGGCAATACCATTTCAATGCATTTAAGCCTTTTTGTTTGGTTCTTAATCCAATGTGGAGAAAGAAAACGATGAATTAATGTACGAGTTGAAATAAATTGGTACCAGTCAAACATTACATAAATAGAACAATGTCGTCTATATAAGAGAAAAAACAACATACACAACAAGAGAAACTTACACACTGGGCATTATGTTTAGTGTCACAATCGCACTTATTCGAGAGTTTGTATAGCGATTGTGCAATACGGGCATAGAGAGAATTTCGAAATAGAGAGTTGAAAGCAATGTTATAGGCTGTTAAGCCAGTAAGGGACAACAACGGCTCAGATAGCATATAACTTGGAGTATAATGAATTGACAACTAGTTGCATCTCTCTATAATATTTTTTTAGCCATTTTAGGTCTATAGGAGGAGACATGATTTTGTCAAATGGTCATACACACACAATATATAATAATAAAATAATACAACATGAGTTGGGTTTGACATGACACGGCGTGCGATCACAGGGAACAAGTCCTGGAGAAGCATGACCGTGATACTTGGCACACAGGCTCAATACAATAAATGTAGTATATAAACGGTTTTATGAACTATAAATAACTTACCTTTTTCAGTTTGATGAACATAGATTTATATGACCATATTGGGCAGGATCACGCAAATCGAGAAGCAAGTCAAGTGCCCGTTATGAGGCTGATCGAGAAACTTTGATTTTGACCTAAGTTTTCATTCTCTCTTCTGTTTAGTGGCTCGATTCCTTCCATGATTTGGTATGTTCGAATTCGTGTCAAGCTATTTAGTCACCTGAACTTTGTTTTTTATTGTATTTTGTGAGTGACGTCATCATCCCCTAACCAAATAAAGACAATTATAACCTATCTTTTTTTTATTTATAACTATTTATAGAAATTATGTTGGGTGAAATTAATTAAAAATTTATGACATTTGCTCTTTTAAAACAAACTCTCGTAGAATCAAACACTTTCCACCGATTTTTTATTTTTTAAAAAGTCAATTAAATTATGATTGCCAAACAATAAAAGAAAATCAATTAATTAGTTTAAAACTTTTAAATAATTATAGATTATAAAATAAAATGAAAAGATTCATACAAATTTTAGTTGGTTACAGCAATTTAATATTAAAAAAAATTATATATTTTTTATCATTAAAAATTAAAATTAGCAAATACTAATTATTTAATATTACGGCTGATATAAATAATTCAGCCTAGAGTTTATTTTAATAATTCTTTTTTTGGGCTTTGACCGCTTTATCGTACTTTAAAAATAATATTAATAAATAAATATCGGCACTGTCTTTATTTGTAGAGGTTCGAGAATGTAAAATTGTGAGCACTTTTGTTTTAATTCTCATATTCTTCAACTTATTTATCCAATGTTTATTTTAGAATATTGTCATTGAAGTGAGGGATGAGAATTTGTTTGATAATGATTTATTCGCTTACTTTTATTTTGAATATTCATTTTATGATAAGTTTTTTTTTATTCTCTTTTATCCTCTATTTGGAACAAAATAATATTAAATAATATTTAAGGAAACTTTCAAAATACATTTCTAAGTTAAAGGTGATTAAAATTACAAAATTTTAGTTTTAATTTGATAAATCACATCCCATTTTTATAGAATTATTGAAATTAAATTTTACATTTATAATTTGTTTGTTCGATAATACATTTTATGTTTCAGATTATTTAATCGTGTAATAATTTATTATTTTAAATTATTTTTAAATTATATGATTCAAATAATGAAAATTGTGTCTTTTTATTTGGTCCTTAAATTTTAAAAAGATGTTTTTTGAATTTTTATTTCGAGACATTCCATAAAATAAAAAAATGTCGTGAGGTTTTAATGCTATAACTAATAAATAATTTGGCAGATACAAAATTAGACATTAGATGCTTTTTAAAATTTATGAACCAAACAAACACAAACAATAAATTTTAAATTTTAAATTTTATAAATTATATTGTATAATTATATAATAATCATACAAAATTTAAAACATAAAATATGTTCATAGACTAATAACTAATAACATGGTTCAAATTAACAAAAATTCAAAAGTTGCTACCAAATAAATATTAAAAACAATTCTAATTTTTATTAGATAATTTATTTTCGAATTTACTTTTCAGTCATTAATCACCGTTTATTTTTTAAAATAAAATTCTATTTTAAGATCAAAATATTGAATTATTTGTTGGCAAGATTATACACTGGTCATGTACATTCAAATTTAGTATGGCCCAATAAAGCCCACCAAGAAGTCGGAGTCCATGTATTGGGCCACAAACAAGCATAGCCCAATAAGTAAATTAAATTATTAATTAGGAAAAAACATTTTTCCATTCGTACGATTACTAATGGCACCCAGAATAAGGATGACCATTGAAATTTCGATACATCGTTATATAGTAACAATAAGAATAATTTGTGAAATTTGATTAAACTACAAGGACGAAATTTAAAAAAAAAAAAAAAAAAAAAAAAATTAAAATCATGACGCTAAATAGAAATCAATCCAACTTTGGGTGTACTAATTACAATTAGAAATCAATCCGACATAAGAACCCTCATTACAGCCAAATAATTTAAGTTTGATAATTATTTAAATTATGTTTGTCTATTTTTAAAAAACACTACTATGTGCATAAACTTATTTATTTGCCAAATCCAATCTAATTTTTTAAAACAAGAAAAAAAAAAGTCCTTAGACGAATACTATATCAATCTAACTGGGAAAAACAAAGAATAAAAAAAAAACTAATTTCGTTTAGATCCTATCAAGGAGCCAACAAAGGATAACCCGATGAACAAACTGGGTGAACTCGATGAACAAACTTGGTGAACTCGATGAACAAACTTGGTGAACTCGATGAACAAACTTGGTGAACTCGATGAACAAACTTGGTGAACTCGATGAACAAACTTGGTGAACTCGATGAACAAACTTGGTGAACTCGTTGAACAAACTTGGTCGATTGAATTGAAATTAGGGCATCAAAATCCAATCATCCCCATATGGAAACAGAGACTGATCCTTCTTTCTATAGTCCATTCCTTCCATCTCTCTCTCTTTCAAACCTGTTGAAGCATTCATTTGTTTGCTTTCATTTCATCAAAAATATTTTCTTCTCTGAGCTTGGGATGGTTCTAAGTAAGTCATAGGTTGAGTTATTCACTAAACAACTATTTTGTTGGGCAATCAGACAGGGGCTTACCTATTGGACATCCACACAAATGCAACAAATGCAGTTTAGTTCACACCATGGCATGGCAGCCACATTGAATAAGGTTAGGGTTCTAAAATACGGTGATGCGCTGCAAATGAGCGCCTAGGTAAACCCAAGTTCTCTGCCTCCACGCACTATATTGACCAGAAAAGGCACAACTATAACGACAAGCTACGACATCCCACGGGCAATTGACAAAGATTATTCAGTTAGGACAATTATTGTTTCAAGTACTGTATTGAAGAGTCTCACAAAGAATGTCCTCTTTCAGAACATATAGTTCTGTAAGTCTCCCTACTAGGGTAAGCTAGGAAATTCTGATAATTGTCCATTGTAAATGAAGGTCAGTTATGAATTGTATATTTGAGCCATACATATTTATGAATTGGCTCTACCGAGACTAATCAAGCACACCAACTTCGGGTCCAAGTTTTGTTCCTCAGTCTTCTAACCTCTTTCCAATTCCCCCATTGTATAAACAATGGTTGAAGTAACAAAATCGATTAAATAAAGAGAGAGACGGACTTCGGCAGAAATATTCTATCTATAAGAAAATATTTGAACAGATTGCTATAATAAACTCAAACGTTACTGAAGGCAAGGGGTAAATGAGATGGTGGAAAATATGAACTAGCAACGTTTCAAGAATCTAAAGGCGAATACTGATAACAATTATAACTTCATTAAGGAGTGGAAAATCGTGATATGTTTCCATAAATCTCTTGACTTCGATCAAATATTTAAAGGATGTCTATCAAGCTCGCTTAAGTTCTTCAATATAAGAAGTAAATGCCATGAATATGTGGATAAACTGCTAATCCACAGACATGACGCCTGCCAGTAAATTCATTCTACCCCGAACTACTTCAAACTTTAGTGTAGAAATGATTCAACAAAAATATCAGATGAACTAAATTTCAGTTGCGCGAATATAATAATAGGTCCTTAAGAACACTTAGGTCCGCAATCTTAACAAATTCAAAGTAAATGAGCATTAAAGTTATAAATCGAAAGCACCTCAGAACCCTAGCTTGGTGCGACGCCAGTGCCTGCGCTTTGCGTTGTATCTGAAAAACAATCGACAGTAGAACGCCAGAATGTAAGACTCAAAATCAGATCACAGACTTGAAAAAATGGCGATTCAAATGGCGTAGGCTTAACACCTGATAGTATTGTCGGTTCTCAGACGGATCCAGTGCGGGATAGGCCTGTTCTGCCTCATCTTCTTCGCGAGCTTCTTCTTGATTCTGAAAGTCTTGTGAGACGGCTGCGAATTGAAAGAGATGAGAAAATCGAATCACAAACTCTCGCAGTTTCAATCATCAAATGGAGAAGGACGAACAGCAATAGATTAACGGAAACAAGAAGTTCAGACTTCAGAGAGTTGAATAACAATACGTACCATCTTCGAGTCCGTTGTTCCGCGGCGAACTTGGAAGCAGACGGCGGTCTAACGAAAACCCTATCAGTATCGAACAAGTTTTTATATGCTCCACCGAAAAGGACAATCGAGATATGCCCGCGGGCAGCCCAACCGAGATTCTAACCTCGTAAATGGGCTTGCAGTTGAGCCCAAACTTTTCCCACTCTTACAAGTTAATTGGGCCAACATTTGAAACTCATGGCCCACAAGGTAGAGCCAAGCCCATCAGTTATTATTTTTATTTTTATTTTTTTTAGAAATATTGATTGAATTAAATGATTTATCCTTATGTTAAGTGTGTGTCAATATATATACACACATGAACAGTGTTAGTCACATCACGCTTGAAAGATACCGTAATACCCCAAGCCCACCGCTAGTAGATATTGTTCACTCTGACCCATTACGTATGGTCGTCAGCCTCACGATTTTAAAACGCCTTTACTAGGAAAAGGTTTTTACACCCTTATAAAAGGGTTTCATTCCCTTCTCCAACCGATATGAGATCTTACAATCTACTCCCTTTGGGGCTAACATCCTTGCTGGCGACTCTATTATCGTTTGTAATAGCTCAAGCGTACCGCTAGAAAATATTGTCCATTTTGGCCCGTATGGCTGACAACCTTAAATATTGTCCATTTTAAAACATGTCTACTAGGTAGAGACTTTCATACTCTTATAAGAAGACCTTTGTTTCTCTCTGCAACTGATGTGAGATCTCACATATACGTTCGACGTGTTTAGTAGCATTAACATTGTGCATAGCTCCATATAGTAAAACTAGCTCACTAATTATAAATTTACTTCCTATTTGATTTTGTAACGGTTGGAAATGCTTTTGTCAAAACACTCAAAATATTAAACTAAATTTAACTCTTGCACTGCATTTGAGTTTAGCTAAAAGGGTAAGAACGTTTCAAAGCCAATATAGAAATACAGCTATAACGACACTGTTTGGTGAAAAATAACCTAAAACAAGCTCAATACGAAATATTTGATCAACTGCCTAAATTATTAGACTCCAATGAAGATAATCTTCTCGTGATTGAATATTCCCACAAACATGTAGTGACACAAAAAAATATGTTTATAATCTTAAACACGACAAAATCACATGAAAAGTGTTAAATAATACCCCCCAAAAAAACTTTATATCAAAATCTAATCAAATATATATATATATATTTAGTACAAGTTCAAGACATGTGAACAGATTTTTTTGGTCTTTTTTTAGTGAGTTTTGAAACTTGAACTTACCTATTTCAGCAAAGCCAAAACGCCCAACAACCAACTGGCTGTGGCTATTGGACAAGGCCAAAAAAGAAGAGTTGATTGATTTTTAAACACACTCGTGAGACCCACTTGATATCAAATTGCTTGCCAGAAAGGCCTCACAAAAATGGCTCCGCGATTGCCGTTTTGTCAGCAACGACCAAATATAAAACCACCCATTATGTTCTCTGCCCACAACTATCAATTTTGTGCTCTGTTTTTCATTGCGGCATTTTCACAAATACCTTGTGAGCAACAAAAGTTCCGCCATGGCCAGACCTCAAAGGCAATATCGTGGCGTAAGACAAAGGCATTGGGGCTCTTGGGTCTCTGAAATTCGTCATCCTTCGTTGTCGGTCTCTCGTTTTTTACCTTGATTTTGGTGTTTTTTTAAGCCAATGTAATGAAATTTAAGGCACTGTTTTTACAGGAAGACGAGGATTTGGCTTGGAACATTTGAAACGGCGGAGGATGCAGCTAGGGCTTATGATGAAGCGGCGAGATTAATGTGTGGACCAAACGCAAGAACGAATTTCCCGTACAATCTGAACACGATTCAGTCGTCGAATTCCAAGATCTTGTCGGCCAATTTGACTGCGAAATTGCATAGATGTTATATGGCTTCTTTGCAGATTAGTAACCAGGAGTTTAAAAGAGAACTTCCGCCGCCGTTTGCGGCGGCGTCTTATGCCGATGCGGCGAGATCGATGGTGGAGGAGAATCGACCAACGGCGGCGGAGGCGGCGGAGCAAGAGGAACTGAAATTGTTGGAAGATGATCACATTGAGCAGATGATTGAGGAGCTTCTTTATTATGGATCCATGGAGTTTTGTTTGTGAGACGAATTTTTTGAGGTTTATAACGTGTTAGCCGCCATGATTCCATATATAAAATTTTAATTCTCTTTTTTTTTTTTTTAAATATATTTCTATTTTTCATCATGTTTTTTTTTATTAATACTTTTATAAAATATGCATTTCAATTATTAAACTTTTTTAAATTATTATTTTAATTTTTTTTCTTTGTTGTAGCTTTATTTTATTTTATTTTTTTTCCATGAGTTTACAATCATTAATAATTTGAATTTTAATATAAAACCAACACGACATTAATCATTAATGTGATTATTATGAGTAAAAGTTTTTATTTTATTGTGATATTAAATAATATACACTAGATGAAGCTTCTAAATTTATCTAAATAATTAATATTTTATTTATTGAGTAGGCTCGATATTGAATTCATCTGTACATTTATATTATAAATAATTATCAATTCGAACAAAAATATTATAATTTATCCCAAAAAAAATAGATATTTGAATTCTTATAAGTGTTCTATTTTGTTTCTTACTTTTATTTATTAATTATTCAACTTTAATTTTCATTATGCTATATTTGCAAGAAAAATAAAATTAAAATAATGTCGGCCCATTATCTCTAGAATCAGCATCATAATCGGCCCAGCCCAACTATGGATATATATTTTTTAATTTAAGTTTCAAACCTCTACGATAATTTACCTATTTATTTGAGATCGGCATTTCCTTCATAGCTTAAGTAAACGCCAAAAAAGCTATAAGTGACATATTATTCTACAAGGTCTAGAGTTCGAACTTTGTATTGAGATCTACGAGTAAAGAACAGGTCTCGAGTAGACTATTTTTTATGGGTTGTAGGTCTCTCGAAAGCTATTGGAGGAGTGAAAATGTTATAGCCAAATTGAGATTGACCTCGTGAAAAAAATATAAATGATATTAATTTATTGCATTTATGAATTCAACGACATACATAGCCTAGATTTCCATATATATATATATATATATTTATTTATTATTATTATTATTATTTTTTAATATAAGTTCTAAATTTTGTTGCAGGGTTTAAGATTAAATTATAATATACAAAATCACAATAATTCAATTAAAATTATTAAAAGACAACGGTCGTGTGTCACGTTGGCAAGGATTCATTTCCAAATCTCTGCAATTTCCACTTCTTCACTTTCCCCACCAATGTCCGCCGTCTTCTCTTCCTGCTTCCGCCCCTCCGACAGTCGTCGCCGCCGCCGCTAATTTCCAGCTCCTCGAATCTGACCACCTGCATTTACCGCACCAATTCCGCGTCTACTGGGACTTACGGCGAGCTCGTTTCTCCGCCTCACCGGAACCCCACTCCGGATTCTTAATCGCCGTCGTAGTCGACGGCGACACGATTCTTCTCGTCGGCGACATGATCAAAGAAGCCTACGCCAAGACCAGAACGGCGAAGCTTCATAACTCACAAACACTAATCCTGAAAAGGGAACACGTGATTGCGCACAATATTTACACCACGCAGGCGAAAATCGGCGGCAAAATCCGAGAAATCGAAATCGAGGGCGAATTAGGGCTGTCGTTTAGCGTTGACGGGAAATGTGTTCTGCAAATCAAGCGGCTGAACTGGAAATTCAGAGGAAACGAAAGAATCGAAGTGGCCGGAGTTCCGGTGGAGGTGTATTGGGATGTGTACAATTGGGTTTTCGATTTGGAGAAAGAAAACAGAGGAAATGCAGTGTTCATGTTCAGATTCGAAGAGGAAGATGAACAGAGGAACAGACAGCAGATTGGAAGGGGTTGGTTTACTTTTGGGCATGCATCGTTTGGTTTGCTCTTCTTCTTCGGACACATTTGGCATGGTGCTAGAACCTTGTTCGGAGATGTCTTTGCTGAGATTGACCCAGATTTGGACCCTTAAATAGAATTTGGGGCATTCAAAAAACTTGGAGATAATTGGTCGGTTCTGTTTCGGTATCAATGTCGTCGGTCGGATCATCCACCGGAGCCAGTTCATCAGTCATGGAATGGACTACCGGTGAAGACAGAGATCAAATAGGAGCTTGGGTGGATTTTTTCTTTTATTACTTTTATTAAAATTTATAAAATATAATAAAATTTAACTTTTATTACAAATAAAAATTTAAAAACTAGTTTTGGTTCATTATTTAATAAAAATTATTAAAATTGATCGACCCAATTCCAACTCACGGACAACCTACACCCAATTCAACTCAGGAACACTCACTCACGAACATTGACAATCTAGACCCAATTCAACTCATGAACACTCACGAACACTGACAACCTAGACTCAATTCAACTCATGAACACTCACGAACTCTAACAACCTAGACCCAATTCAACTCACGAACACTGACAACCTACAATCAAACATGGTCCATTAAGGAAACGTCGAATCAAAATACCCATTTCCATTAAACTCTTCTTCTTCTTCCAACTTCTAAATCAAAAGCCCTTTTGTAATTCAACAATATATTATCACACAATCAAATCACAACACATACACAACGCATTATGAACACAAATTTCCTTACCTTTTTTTTGTTTTTTTGTTTTAGATTAGTAGAAGCAGAAGACCAACAGAGAGGCAAAATGATGAGAACCATGCTATTTTGCCTGTCTTCTGTTGTTGATTATACTCTTAAAATACCCTATAATAAGAAACACTTACTGTTACAGCTTCAGAGTCAGAGGTGCCGGTGTCGAAGAATTTATCACCGTCGACGATGCTGGGAGGCATCGTTTCTGTCTATTTACTTTGACAGTTGTAGTCGAAGGTTTCGAAGGGTTAGTAGAAGATGAGGCATTATTGCACCCATTTGACTGGATTTTCAGTTTCTTCTTTATACCTTCGTTGAACTTCTCTCCCGATCTTACTTGCCGAACTTTCGATTCGTTCAAACTCGCTGGAAGAACACAGTTGCAGAAAAGACCTGGAAATACAAAAACATATCGAACCAATGTCACCAATTGTTGTAAGTCTCAATCTCAGTAGAAGGAACAACATGAAACGCTCGTAACGTTATCACTTCGTTAATTATTGGATCGAGCTCATGAGCCATGCCATACTCTAAATTATGCAGGAGAAGCCAAGATTTTCATAAGATCAGGCATAGAATCACCATGGTTATGTTATGATGGGCGGTTTGTTTGTAAACTAGCTATTGTCCTCGATGAAACATTAACTACAAGCAGGATGCTAGGCGATCAAAATTTAAGCATAAGAATCGATCTTACCGAGTCGAGCAAGTCGGTTGACCCAGCTAGGGATTGGTTTTCCGACCAACTTTACACATGCATCGTTGCAAAAGTGGTTGCAATTTTTTGTTATGAGATGATAAGTGTTCCCAGAGTACTCTTCAGCTAGTTTCTCCATGAACGAGCGGACATCTTTCGGACCGAGATTCGTTCTTCCAATGCAAATTGATTTCCTAAATGTAAAACCAGGACATTGCCTTGGTTCTACCTCAAATATCCCTGAAGTTGCATGGTCATGAGCTCCAAATGCATATTCAACTCCATGAACTGCAAAAAGATCCATCCCAGTTCAGAGTTTTTAATTTTGAACAGCTTGTTCTTGATAGAATAAATTAAACAATCAAACTCCATTGAAAACATTGACTGTTCAAATCATCAAAAAAACTCTGAAAAGGTCGATCACAAATGAAACTGATTATGGAAATATGAAGAAACTATGAGTTTTTCCAAACATCAATTCATCAATATCTCAGCCAAATCAATCTATAGCCATTACAGAACGATATTTCCTCAAACTAAACAGTAAACTCACAACCAAAACCAAAAGAATCTTACAGAACCGTCATAAAACCTCGCTATGTTCCTCAAATTTCTCAAGAATCACGAATTTCATCTAAAAACAGAGCGAGTTAAACCTCAGATCTGAAGGAAAACGCAATGAAGAATCAAGAAAAATGATAAAAACAGTTCAGAAATCCCACAGTCTAAACAAAAAAACGTCTGAAAGAAACCAAAAAATCCTCATCGTTGCCGTTCAACAACAACATACCAAAAAGTGAAGAAGAAGAAGAAGAAGAAGAAGAAGAAGAACGCCATAAATTGTCTAACCTTGAACACCGGAATGGTAAACCCCTAGACCGAACCAATACGCGTAGCCATTGATCGGCGTTAGATCATAAACATTCAAATAAACCGGCACCGTTCCACTCTTCTTCTTCTTCGACATCAAGGCCATTTTACGCAACATTTCCACCATACTCACCGCTTCTTTACTCCGCCTCCTCCTCTAAGTCTCTGAAATCAAAATCACACAAAACCGTAAGATTCAAACCAGAGGAATTTAGTTAAAGAGAATCAAAATTAAGAAACCGTAAAGGAAAAAATTAGGAGGAAAATTATTCGTTACCAACAAAAAAACAGAACGAACTGGAAAATCAATCGTCAGTAAATCCAGAGAATAACAGGGTTCATCCTTTGGGCTTCGGGACGAAGAATTATCGAGCAACGGGCCTCAGATTTATCGGCAGCCGAAACAATTCTCTCACGCCGATCTTTTCGTCATCCTCGTTCTTCTCCAAATTTTTTTCCCCTTTTTTTTTATAACACATTTAATTTATTTTTTTTTAAATTCATTTTTTATTTATTTATGAGAATTTAGATTTTGTGGAGGACGGACAGATGGCCCCCAACTCATCCAGAACTGAATCCTAAACTCTCAATTTCACCTCTCAATTAATAGAAAAACTAATTATTAATTATCCATTTCCTTTAAATTTTCTAAATTTATTGTTTTTGTTGATTTTTTTTTTAATTATAAATTTATATATTTGCAAAAAAGAAAAAAAAGAAGTTGTTAATTATTGAAATAATTACCATAATTACTGCTTTATGATTATTATTCTTTTGTCCTTACATATCATTTTTTTTTTCACTTCATTTTCTCGAAATCTGGTGAGAGGTCCTAAAATTGGCACTAGACATCGTTAAAATAATGAGTAATAATTTGCTGATCGAGTGCTCTTGCGTCGAAGATGAACGGAATCGAGCGATTTACTAAAGCTACGAGATGTAACAGTGCACTTATGAGAGAGTGTTACGCTCAAGAGAGAAACACCCACATTAACCGACAACACGAGGTTTGCAATAGCCATCGTTGATGGAGCGCGTAATAATTCGCTAATGAAGTGCTCTTGCATTGAAGATGAATGGAATCAAGTGATTTATTGAAGCTACGAGATGTTAAAATGCACTGATAAGAGAGTGTTACGCTCAAGAGAGAAACACCCACATGAACAGACAACACGAGGTTTGTAATAGTCAACGTTAAAGGAGCACGTAATAATTCGCTAATGAAGTGCTCTTGGGTCGATGATGAACGAAACCAAGCAAATTACTAAAACTACGAGATGTAAAAATGCACCGATAAGAAAGCGTTATGCTCAAGAGAGAAACACCCACACGAACAGACAACGCGAGGTTTGCAATAGCCATTGTTGAAGGAGCACGTAATAATTCGCTAATGAAGTACTCTTGCGTCGAAGATGAACGAAACCAAGTGATTTATTGAAGCTACGAGATGTAAAAGTGCACTGATAAGAGAGCGTTACGCTCAAGAGAGAAACACCCACACGAACAGTGATAGACGAAGCATAAGCGAGAATGTCGAGTTCAGTAATGAAAAAAAAAAAAAAAAAAAAAAAACCTTTAGTCCCTATCCACGAAGAGTGAGTCAAGGTCCAAGATCAAGTCGAAAAGACGTTATAGATGGACAATAATTGAATATTCCTATACTGCCCTTTATTTATCGAATTTATATATTCTTTTTATTATTAGCGTCTATTGGAATAAAAATTTGGTGACGGGAATAAAGTGAATGAAGATATTTTAAGTGGAATAGATAGAGCTACACAAAATTGCACACTTTTTCTTACCCATTCTACGGAACAAAGTTTTTATTTTTTATTATATGATATATTTGAAAAATATATATATTTTATAACTTTTATAGAGCTGTCTTATTGTTTTATTTATAAAAAATATTCATTTTGTCCCTCTAGCATACGCATTTTAATACTGTGAGGCCAACAACGATACATAAAGAACTAAAATGGACAACATTTGTTACTTGTTAGTGGTGGACTTTGACTATTATAAATGGTATCAGAGCCAGACATCAGGTAGTGTGCCAGCGAGGACGTTTGGTCGGGTGTGGAAACCCAATGAGAACAGAGCCAGACACCGAGCGTGTGCGAGCGAGGACGCTCGGTCGGTTGTGGAAACCCAGTGAGGACGCTGGCCCTAAAGAATGGGTTGTGAGATCCCATATTGGATAACCTCTTCCTAGCGTACTATCGATGTTCTTATCTGAATCTTTAGTTCATCTTCATATTTTTATCGTCTTTTCAATAATGTATGAAATTGTCAATCCATCTTTCGCGTCAATATCCAACATTTTCCAGTGCACTAACGTGTATGTGTGAATGTGTCGGGATTGTGAAGTTAAATTAAATGAGAACACGACATGTCACGTGGCACGAAATTTTTCTATGGCCATGCACCCATTTTCATACTTGATCTTCATGCTTGGTTGTTGGGTAGCATGCTCTATTCATCTCCTCACACTTGAAAATTTTCACACCAACAAAATTCCCCTTTTCAATCCTTATTTGTCTCACCTATCCATCCCCTCATTATTATTATTATTATTATAAACATTGTAAATAAATAAATAACCTTGGGCTGCACATTGCTAATATGGGCCGGCCCAAATTCAGGCTCCAAATGTCAAAAGGCCCAAATTCGGTTTTGGGCCGTATGGCCGAAATAAAAGCCCAATTTTGAAAAGCATCCAAAATACAAAAGCCGTCTGATTAATAGGCACATGAGAGAAAAGCATCTTTAATACTTTCCCGTTATTTCGTACGGCTAATATAGCGTGACAAGGCTATTTTGGGAAGAGAGATAATGTATGAATCATATTTCAAATTTCTTTCTATTTAAAATTTTAATATAAATTAATTTTAAAATTATTATCTAATCTATATATAAATTTTATTTCTTTTGATTTTATGTGTGTATATATATATATATTTTTTTTTTATAATTATTATTTTTTTTTTGTCAATTAATTACGATGGATAAATATTAGCATTAAATTTATGAGAACCTACTTTGAAACAAGTAAGCGATGGATCATCTAGTGGGCCATCGGTGACATGTCTACGTGGTCCATCGAGATTTGATGGACAAAGAACAAAATGAATGACTACTATAGAGATTCTTGTGAACCTCATAATGATTTTGGTGATAAGCGCATATCACCCCGTAATTACAAACCCTAATTCAGGGGTCATAGTCTTAACATTTGGGGACGAGGTATCTTCTAAGTTTTTAAAAGGTATCTTGAAGTAAAAAGATATAGAAGACAAGAGGAAGATACTCGTCTTACAAACATAAAACTCGGTTAACTTTTAGTTCATATTATGTATTTCTCAATTTTTATTTAAAAAATAAAATCAAAATTTTGTAATCTTATTTCCAGTTTGAAGTTTAGTCCGTATTTTACTGATTTTAAAATTTATTGTCTTATGTATTTATATAAAGAAAAATAAAATAAAATAAAAGCTTGTTTTATATCACATTGCTTTAAGTATTTTTTCTAAGACATTATTTTAAATTACAATTTTAATTACAAAGACTAAATTTAATTTATTTATCCAATGCGAAATTGCTCTTAATTTTCTCTGCTGAACTCAAGCGGTGGAAGACACCGCGATTTTAAACAATCGCCCATTGCTTCTGCAGTTCATCGATCAGGTCCGGCAGCTGTTTCTCCGGCAAGATCACCGTTACCGTCCGGTCACCGCCGGGTGTACCGTCGCAACGTGGCGGCCCTGGAAGCACCAAGACGACGCCGTTTTCACCGACTCCCCCAATTTCATAATTCACATGAACTGGCCTCTGTCCTTCCAATTCCAAGCCGTAGAGATTCGCTTCTTCCAAATCAACGAACGTCAATCTTGCGCCGTACGCTATGAAGTCAGATTCCTCCCTTTCTTTCTCCACCAATTCCTTGATTTCTTCGCCCTCGTCAATTTTCTTCTTCACAATCAGCTCCGCCAACGCACCTTCCTCCGCTCCGGCGACCGGAAAATCGGCCTCGACGGCGCTCATCACCATTCCATTCCTCGGAATCTGACCCTCTCTATCAGGACATTTCGTCGAATAGATCGATATCGTCTTCGAATCCGAGTCCTCAAGCCGCATTTTCGACAGACATTTCCAGAAAATCGCAGCAATAGCTTCAAAACTCGAGTAGTTCGCCGACCGATTCCGGTCGACGACGCTCAATATTCGTACCAGTTGCTCTTCCGTGATTCGAAACGACCGCTTCGCCATTTTGCAGTCGTTTGAAGCGATCCAAAGGTCTCCAGTCGAGTCCAGCCGCTTGACCGGCGATGTAGATCGTCCAGTTGAACCGGACGGCCGAATGAGGTCCGCCGCAGTCGCCGGCAGTGGGCGGAGTCGTTCGACCGGGCGGTTTTTCATGACGTGACCCCATGCGTTGATGAAGGTGGAGGCGGAGAAAATATCGCCGAGGACGTGAGCCCAACTGAGGCCGACAGAGAGTCCGCCGCACCTGAACCGAGTCAGCTGCACGCAGCCGAAATGGTTTTTAAATTTTTTTATTTTATAATAAAAAACTACATTTAAATATTTATTTATTAAAAAATTATCAATTAGATTATTCATTATTTTCATTAATAGTATTTTTCTTTTGTTTAACGGAGGTTGGACGGATGAGTCATTCCGTCAACTATTAATATTTTAATAATTTACTTTATTCTTTTAAAGTCCATTTATATCACGTGAGATTTCAACAACTCTAGATAGGTTGGGAAATTGCGCAAACCTCAGAATATTTTAAAAAATAATAAAAATATTAAATAATAAATAAGTCAATGCCAAATATTTCATGGTTCATATAGTTCAGGCAGTCACATCCATAATTAATCGTTCCATTTTCAAAATTATCTTATTAATTAAAATAACTTAAATATAATTAACTCTATAATACCTTTTGTCATCAAGCAATTGATTAAAGTATGCGTACTTTTATTATTTAATTAATTAATTTTTTGTGATATTTAATTCAGTTTTCAGAAATTTTTTATTCTTACCATAAAAAAACATTTAATAACATTTCATTATTTAGGAAAATTATAATTATTTTTCTTTAATAACCTTTTCTTTTTAATTAAATTATTTTTAGATAATAATAATAACAATAATATATATATATATATATTGTGAAGGCAGTTACGGAAACCAACCGACTAGACGGACGCACCTGGATGAACACGAGAGGGGAGAATCCAAGATCTGGCCCGATCGCACGACTGTAAACCAAATCTCCATGGCGGTGCGAAATCTTGTCGTCATCGATCGAAAGCCACTCGTCGATCGTTTTTTCGCACTCCACTTCAACGATTCTCACTCCGCTATCATTACACTTGATAAACGGCCGATCGCGATCTTCGATCCTCCTCCGAATCCTCCCCGAAACGACATAGTATATCTCCAGCAGCGGAAACATAGGTTTCTTTAGGTCATAAATCGTCAAATTTCTCACCTCTTCGCTCGGCCTGAAGAAATAAACGCCGCGAATGTAATGAAGTTTCATCGCAAGATCGATTGCCGAAAGTTCATGGACCTTATTCTCGCCGGTCGCCTTCGCCGGAACCACGGACGACAATTTCACTTCGGAAATTAGGTCGTTTCCGCTGCCGTCCATGAATCTCGCCGCCTGACAAAGAATAGAGAGAAATCGGAACTTTCGAGCGGTTTTCTGATGAAATTGTGCGTAGAAGTGAGAGAAGTTTGGAGGAGGAGGAGTTGAATTTATGGAAGACTGGAGAATGGCAGAGGCTTTTGTTGTGGTGAAGAAGATTCGCACGCATCCTTGCAGTTGGGAGAAGCCATTAATGAGAGCTTTTAATATGAACAAAGCAATTTGAAATGGATAGGGAAACTATTAAATGGAAAGATGAGGAAGTTTATTGATTGAAAACACGGCTTGCCTAGAGACGCATATCCGTTTTTAAAGTTTAAATTACACTTTCGTAAAGAAAACAGCGGAATTCAAACCTACCATTGCCTTTACACTAGAAAAATCATAAAGAAAAGAAAAAAAAAAAAAAACCTATTTATTTATTTATTTAAAATATAATAATATTAATTAAAATTTGAGAGTTTATATATATTTTTTAAATAAAGTATTGTCCGGGTTATTTTTTAAATTTTAAAAATTTAAAAATATTTTGGAGATAAATTACAAATTTTATTTATATTTTTATTAATTTAGCTTGTTAATAATTTTTTTAAAAAAGCTAAATTAATAAATAAAAACTTTGTACTTCGTGTGTGTGTCTATATATATATATATATATATATATATATATATATATATATATATATATATATATATAATATAAACTAAGAGACATCGATCATACAATATATTTCAATGAATATGCGAAGAAAATGGAGTTGAAATTATCAAAAGATATTTCAATTCATGCCACTTTGAAGAATAATGAAGTTTTATTGTTATAAATTTTGAGTGAATTACAATTTAGAGTTATTGTATTTTCATTAATGTATTTTAAGACATTTTATTTACTCTACGTTACATTCTACATCGTTAATTATAACCCTAAAGTATGAATGTTACAACTCTTGGAATGACTTATTTCCTTTTGAGACTATATAGAGCCACGTATGTTGTATTTGTAACTAGACTTGGAAAATATAATAAAATGAGCATTTGTGCTCTCCTTCAGCTAATGACTAAGTTTATTTGCAATTTTATGTAGTTTAGGTTGCATGTAAAATCATTCAAGCTCAGCATGATCAATCTTGCTTGTGGAGTGATTCGAACTTCAAACAAGTGTTCTTACGTTGAAATATTTGATCAATAAGAATCATTCAAGCTATACATGATCGATCTTGCTTGTGGAATGATTCAAATCTCAAACAATGTTCTTACCTTGAGATATTCGATCAACAAGGTAATCTAAATCTTACTCCTCTTATAGTGGTTTCCACATATTAATATATCTTATTATATTCTTACTCATAGTTTTGAATGAAAACCGTTAATATTTATTTCAAAAATATCATTAACTTTAAGCCAAAGGTAGGAGTATTTTTTTTATCCAAATTGAAAGTTACACTCAGAGCATTTATTTATTTATTTTAGTTTAAAGGTAATATTAAAAATTTTATTAGTATTTTTTAAACAATATATTACCTTTTGGAAACATATTATTTTATTTTATTTCACGATGCTCATGTTAAAAATCTCATATTCTCACATTTATTTTTTATTAAAAAAAATTAATATTTGAGATTGAAACAAACCTCTACCGTATTGAATTAATTGTACGAATTAAATTCATCCCAAACTTATACAGCGGTAAGAATTGAATGCTATGATCATTAAATCAATTTTAAAATGTACTTTAAAATATATAAAAAAAAATAAAATAAAATAAAATATTTAATAATAAAAAAAAGAGAATAAAATATTTATAGCTTGAGTTTTCCATTAAATAGAAAAAAGGGAAAAGGCACGACCTCAACGGTTTATAAACTTTTTTCCAGGCAATACTCTTAAAAAAACATTTTTTTATAGTAATTATATTATTATTTTAATATTTTGTAATTAAAAATATATTTATTGCTTATAAATTAAATTAATAGTGAATAAAAAAATATATAAATGAAACCGACACAAATATACAATGATATAGTCAAGAGAGGTTAAGAAGTAGGTCACCTTTCGTAATTGTGCCTGTTGGAAAGTGGACGAAATTAAGGGCATTCAAGATGAGATAAGTACATATTTTTTAAATTCAAATATTAAAAAAAAAATTAAGTTGTTGTATTTTATTTATTTTTTAAATAATATCCTTTCAAAATTTATAACTTTTTTTTTTTAATTTGTTGTTATTCAATATTAATTATGAATAAATAATGTTTAGTCGCCCATTTTGTTGGTCTAACAATCTAATAAATTTTATATTCAATAATAATTTTAAAACGTTTATTTAATGTTAAGGTAAAAAGAAGTATTTTGGTGACATAATTATATTTTACAAATATAGAGCAAAAAGTGATAATATTTTAAAAATAAAATAAAAATATACTCATTTTTGTACTTCATATTATAAATATTTTTTAAATTTCAAAATTTCAACAATATTTTTAAACTTCTTAAAAAAAATTCATAAATATTAAAAAGTAGATTTCAACTTAATTATCAATTCTTTTTACTAATATTCTTTAAAAAAAAATAATCAATCTTAAAAATACTATTAATTTTGGTTTTAAAAATTTTAAAATATTTAATAGTATTAATACAAATTTAAAATTTTAAAAATATTTTTTAAGGAAAATTCAAACATTTTTTTTTGTTAACAATTTTCCTCCAAAATTAACTATAAAAATATATTTTAAGAGTTTATTATTGAAATTTTTTAAAGTTCATTGGTATTTTTTAAATAATATATATATATATATATATATTTATTTATTTATTTTTTAATTAATATAACCTAAAATAGAGACAGGATAAATTTGGTGTCCTAACGAATGGGGCGTTAATGGATGGATGGAATTGGTTTCCTAAATAGATACGTGTTTGAGACGATTTAATATCCTTTTTCTTAATTTTTATTAAATAAATAAATTATTTTATTTTGTAAATACTGATTTTATTGCTAGTTTATTTAATGTACACGTGGAGACGGTAGCTTGTAAAAAATAAATGTTGAAAAGTATGGACTTTTATAAACCAAATTATTGGACCTATGATTTTATGACACTTCTTAATAAAAGGATGAAAGTTATATAATTATTGTTTGGAGTAGAGGAGGCCATACAATAAAGTGCATCTATTTCACTAAAATAAATTTAATTTAATTTAATTTAATTTAATTTACTTATTTTCGTAGATCGGAATGAAGGCAGAGTAGAGATAGATTAGGGCTCACGAAAATTATATTTTTCTATCTTTACCTACTCCGCTCTACTTTATATTTATTTATTTATTTAAGTGGATAAGTAATATTGAAATTTGAGTTTTTTTACGAATTAAATTAAACACTATAAATATTATGAAATAAATATTTTTTTATATGAAAAATATATTAAGAATTGAGAGAGAAATTCTCGTAAAGCATCGTGATTCTGTAAAAATAAATGAAGAATTTTGCAGAAATAGAAATAAAAATAAAAATAGGAGGCGGGATCAAGAAAGCTTCCTTGTTTTCGCCTTGGCTCGTGGACATCTCTAATGATAAGAACCAAGAGACATCAATCATACAATATGCTTTAATGAAGATGCGAATAAAATATTGTTGAAGTTATCAAGAGATATTTCAATTAATGTCAGATCGAATAAAATGAAGTTTCATTTTATAAATTTTGGGTGAATTACAATTTAGAGTAAGTTAATGTATTTTAAAACTTGAAAAATATAGTGAAAGAAGTATGTTTGTTTTTCTTTAGCCAATGACTAAGTTTGTTTGCAATTCTAGATGTAGAATCATTCAAGCTCGACATGATCAATCTTGCTTGTGGAGTGATTCGAATATCAAGCACGTGTTATTGCCTTGAGATATTTGATCAACAAGAATCATTTAAGCTAGACATGATCGATTTTACTTGTGGAGTGATTCAAATCTCAAACAATGTTCTTGCCTTAAGATATTCGATCAACAAGGTAATCTGAATCTTACTCCATTTGTAGTGATTTCCATAATATCATATAATGTTGGATAATTTAAATATATAATTTTTTATTAAAGGAGTTATAATACGTTTATTTTTTATTATTGAAATCAATTATTTATATTAAGTATTTAAATATTTATTATGCTTAAAAAATTTATACCCTTTAAATTTATTATACTACAAAGAAGAACAAAGTTTTAAATATTACGAAAAATAACGGTTTTATCGTTATTTTTCTATATTTTATTAGTTTTTTTTTATTTTTATTATTTGTTTGAGTTCGACGGTGTGAAAATATAGACCTATACCTTTTATAACAAATGATATAACTCGACCTAGTCGAGGGTAGGGGTGTACATCCAACCCGGCAATCCGGACCAATCCAACCCGAATTATAGGCGTCGGGTTAGGTTGGGTTGGATTAGTAGTTAGGGTTGAGTTGGGTGGTTTTAAAAATACATTTACACGGTCCGAGCCGTTTAATGGGCTGGGCTAAATTGAAGTAGTTACGGCCCATTAGTTTATGTTGGGCCGAGTTGTTAGTGGGCCATGGCGCGGACCAACTCGTCCATTCAATCTCCTGCTCTCCCGGGTTTGGACTCGAATACGAAAACGAAGCTTCATATAAAATTTATCGCTCTCTCTCTCTCTCTCTCGATTTTCGCTTGATGTTACATCTTCATCTCTTTCAGAGGCGCTAATTTCGATCCTTCCGAAGAACACTGCACTGCACCGAAAATGCACGGACGGCCGCGCAAGCCTCAGAAACCGGAGGAAGAAGAGGCTTCGGCGGCGGAAGCCGCCAAGCTTCGTCCTCTGCAATCTCAATTGCTCGAAAATCACCACCAAAAGAAGTATAATATTTGACTTGCTTATCTCTGTTTCCGTGTTTCAGTAACGGTTTAGGTGTTTCTGTGATTTGATTTTTGGATTGATCGTTGCAGCTATGACAAGGAAGCCGTAGAGGTTAGTGCTAAGGTGCTGGAAATGAATCCGGATCTGTATACGGCTTGGAACTATAGGAAACTTGCGGTCGAACACTACCTGAAGGAATCTCCATCAGATACCGAGTCGATCAAAGCGATCCTTGATGAGGAACTCAGAGTTGTAAGTTGTCATTTGTCGTCGCTGGATTTGAAGCTCTTTGTTCAATTCTCGACTAGGCTTTTGCTTTTAGTTAATCGGTCTGAAGATGTCGTTTCGTTAATGCGTTTGGTTGGCTCAACGCTGCTGTTGATTGTTAGTACGAACTACTGATTAGGTTCCGTCAATTCATCTAATGTAGGCTGAAAGTGCACTGCGTCAGAACGTTAAGTCGTACGGCGCGTGGTATCATCGAAAATGGATCTTGAGCAAGGGGCATTCATCCACCGATCTTGAGTTGCGTCTTCTTGGAAAATTTCAAAAGCTCGACGCTAGGAATTTTCATGCATGGAACTACAGAAGGTTAACATCTACTTGCATTCTCCTTGTCCAATCCTTCTAGGCCGATAGCCGCTGTTTACATGACCATTTTGGATGTATTAGTTCATATATTTCTTTGTCCGTTTATCAGATTTGTGGCAGAGTTAACAAACATACCCGAGGAGAAAGAGTTGAAGTATACAACAGATATGATAGACACAAATTTCAGCAATTATTCCGCATGGCATAATCGCAGGTATAGCCTACGTAATCCTCAGTTGTAAAGTTTATCTGTAAAAGATTTAGGACCAGATGTGCTGGCTCATCCTGCTCTGCTTGTTCATAAAATTCAACTATTCAAGGAAGATATTACCAGTGTTTCCTTTTTTAGCGGTAATTCAGATTTACACATTACAATTCTCAACTGATTTAACGTTTGTCTTAATTCTATTAGCCATCTGATGAACGTGGCAAGGATATTATTGTGTTATGTAAACGTTAAGGCCACATAAAACTCACCTCGAATCTTCTATAAGCCATTTTATTTGGAAAACTAGTGTATATAAAATTACATTTTATGGAATTTTCTAGACTTTCACTCTTCTTCTCAGTGTTCTTTCTGTCGAAAGTTTTAGTTATCTTCAACTGTGTCGTAAGTATAAATTCGTTGATATCACTTCCACCTTGTAGTGCGCTTCTTGCTAAACTGCTGAACAAAAAGGCTGAAGGTTATTTCCCAGCGGAAAAGGTGTTAAGTGAGGAGTATGAGCTCGTGCACCAAGCTATTTTCACTGATCCAGATGATCAAAGTGGTTGGTTTTATCATCTTTGGCTTCTGGACCAAACGATAAAATCAAATGCTCCAAGTCTTGTTTCCTCTTGGCCACCTCATAGTTACAGAGTGGCGTTATCAAGAAATAGAAGTCTGGATGATCAAACCCTATCTCCATCTAGAAGCTTCCATTCTGAAACGTTGGCTCTCATTCTTTACTTCAATCAGCCTGTTCAAGGTGTCGACTCATCTTCAGTGAGTGTTAAATCTACAGCTAATTTAAGAGGAGATCTTATTTGGAAACCACTCTCAAAATGTGGCCATGATGCTGCCAAAGCTTGGGTTAGTCATCTTAGTTTTCCTCAAGGAGAGATGAATTCTTCTGAATCTTACTCTGTGGAAGTCAGTCTTGGAAATTCTCAGAAAATAACATCAGCAAGTGGTTTTCATCATGTGAAACCAACTTGTTTTTCTTTTGAAGTGTCTGTGCATTTAGGAGAAACACCTATTGAAGATTGTGGTAATGAAGGGATCTGGTGGAAGGATGAAAACTTTACTAGTTGCAGCATTAGTCCTCATACTTTACCATTTGCTTCTTCCGACAATCTAACCATTGAGAATAATTATGCACCTTCTAGTTCTGAATGGTGTGCTGAGATTATAAGCAATGAAATAGCTCTTTTCCGAGAATTATTATCCGAGACCGACTGGTATGCTCACTG
Source organism: Cucurbita pepo subsp. pepo (assembly GCF_057944985.1). NCBI lineage: Eukaryota > Viridiplantae > Streptophyta > Magnoliopsida > Cucurbitales > Cucurbitaceae > Cucurbita > Cucurbita pepo. The sequence goes on from NC_141799.1 coordinate 2,706,609, forward strand.
CTCGCTCCAGTTCTTTTGCATGTTATATTATTTTATACAGTTCATAAATCACATCTTTCTTATTTTAATTTTCCGCTTTTTTGTAGTAAAATTGGTAAGCTCACTCTTGCAAGATTTCTGATGGCTCATGTTGCAACATCTCCACATGCCAATAAAATGGCCCAACTTGAGGAAGTGCTTGAACTTTACCAGGACCTGATGAAGTTGGACCCAACACATTTTCATTACTACAAGGATGAACACAGCTTAGTTTTATTGCAGAAGGTGATTAACGATTTCTTGTTATCAACTAATGGAAATTTATACTTCTTTTGTCTATGATATTGATAATGATGTCCCTTATGCCACCAGGGACTAGAATCTGTAACTTCACACTTGTTTTATGTTTCCCTTTGTGACATTAAATTATTTATCCTCGGAATCTTTGCCTTGTTCCATGTGCTTAAATGAGAATTTTACTACTGTCGTATGTTCGACAGGAAGAGTGACTAATACTTTGGTTTCTTCGCAGGTGACATCGACTATGGAGTCTTTGTTTAGACACTGCTATTGCTACAAAGACCAGACCTCACCGTATTTAGGCACTACTACCTGTGTAAGGCTCAATAATTTATCAATTTCACGGATTGGATCTGTTGAAAGATTACTGTGGGTTCAAGTGCTGGACCTCAGCCATAACGAACTCCGTTCAACTGAAGGTATACTTTTCTACTTGGCTTATACGATAAGCGGAACTAATTGTTGTTGCACTTTCCTGCGTTATCTATGGTCATTATATGCCATTAAATTTATTGAAAAATTTATTCGTGTGATCTGATTGGCAAACCATGCTAAGTTCGTGGTTGACCATCCAAGTTGGTCTAAATATTAGTACGGTTGGTTCATGCAATCTGACTTGGACTCTCACAGATATTGAATGGTTTTCAAATTTAGAAGTTGAAACAAAAATCTAGTTGCATGTTGTGGGTTTGATTAATTATTTGGGGATACAGTTATGTTGATATGATTGAGAAATTTGATCTTGATATTGCAACATATTAAATTTCTACTTTTTTTTTATTTTTTTATTTTTTTATGTCATATGACCCTTGGACAGGATTGGAGGCCTTGCAGCTTCTCTCTTGCTTGAGTTTGAGCAACAATAAAATCGGTAGTTTTACCGCGTTGGAGTCTCTAAGAACATTGAAGTCCTTGAAAGTTTTGGATGTCTCGTGCAACGAGATAGGTTCGCATTCTATCGACACCACAAGATATCTCTTCTCATCTCCCCTGTCTCATTCCGAAGAAAAAGAAAATGATCTGAGCAGTGATAAAATGGTAACTGATAGCCCCGACCTGGCAAGTTACTGGGAAGCTTATTTTCTATTCAAAGATCTGAACTTGACTCAATTAGATATTGAAGGAAACATGATATCCAGTGAGAGGTTTAAGGCATTTCTGGTTAAGGTTCTTCCCAAACTCCACTGGCTTGATGGCAAACAAGTACAATAGATGAATTTAGTTTATCTGCATCCGATTCCCTCCGCTTTGATAGTTCATCTTCCGAATGTATAAACGTCTGCTACGAACTATCCTTGATCCTCAAGGTACCAACCATGGGCAAAGCATCATCTTGTTTCCAACACAACCGAGGATCCGCCATTACATCCAACAAGCATTCAAATCATTTGTTACATCCAACATTCAAATTATTCTATGATTCTGGTGACCGTGCGACGATTTGGATTTGAATTTACTGATGGATGACACATCTCCGAGAGCTCGAACGGATATATAACTTAATGGGAATGGGAGGTCTGGCGATGACATGGAAATGAATTTGGTACTCGCTACTTTGAATTTTGCTCCAAACTCCATTATCATCCTTGTTTCACTTGCTCATTTATACATCATGGTGTGTCAGTGTGTCAAATGGCTGTGGTCTAGTTCTAAGTCATACCATACAAGTTTCTTCATTATGTATTTGGAGAACCGTCCTTTGCCTTCTTGTTATGCCAAAATTTTGAAGAATCCTAATTCAATAATTTATAATATGTTGAGATATATGTAGCATGCAGGCACGATTTGGTTGAGTTGAAAGAAACAAGCTCACCAACGGAGGATAGACTCGATCAAAGATTTCGAAAGGAATACACGAAGAACGGACCGAAGTAAGTGCTTTTTTTATCAGAATTTACCTTTTATTATCTAAACCTCTCTTTCGTTGTTGGTTAACGTTTTGCTTTTCTTTTCTTTTCTTTTCTTTTTTTAGTTATAATCTTATTTGATTTTAGATTTAAAATTTTCTAAAATTGGAGGGTCAGAAATGACATCATACTCGTGAACTTCAATTGAATTAAACACACTTGGTTGAAAAGTAGGTTCATGAACTGATCCCTTCGAAACATATTTTTAATTGCTTGAAATTACTTTTTGTGAAATAAAATTTGAATTATGATTAATTTTTGATGAAGGAATGTTTCGAAATAATTTTATAAACGTATTTTTCCAGAACATATTTTCAATTATTTGAAATCACTTTTCATGAAATAAAATTTAAATTTTATGTTCATTCTGATTAAAAAAAATGTATGGAAATGATTTTAAAAACAATTTTTAAGAACATATTTTGAATTATTTGTAATTACTTTTGATGAAATAAAAGTTAAATTTTATTTAATAAAGTTATATTTAAAATCATTAATTTTTATTAAAAAATGTCTCGAAATAATTTTAAAAACATTTTTTCTTTTTAATTATTTGAAATTACTTTTTATGAAATAAAATTATATTTTAAAGTATAAAATCATTAATTTTGATTAAAGGAATGTTTCGAAATAATTTTAAAAACATTTTTTCTTTTTAATTATTTGAAATTACTTTTTATAAAATAAAACTATATTTAAAAGTACAAAATCATTAATTTTAAAAACATTTTTTCTTTTTAAGTATTTGAAATTACTTTTTATAAAATAAAACTATATTTAAAAGTACAAAATCATTAATTTTGATTAAAGGAATGTTTCAAAATAATTTTAAGAATGTTTTTTCTTTTTAATTATTTGAAATTACTTTTTATGAAATAAAATTATATTTGAAAGTATAAAATCATTAATTTTGAGTAAAGAAATGTTTCGAAAAAACATATATTTAGTTATTTGAAATTACATTTTATGAATTAAAATTCAAATCTTATTTTTGAAAGAGTAAAATCTGTTTCGGAATAATTTTAAACGAATTAAAAATAACCCGTTTTAAAAAATAGATGTCAGATTCCAGCTTTCTAAAGTCGCCCCGTCTCCCTACCTCGAAGATTTCAAACCTCTTTTCATCCCCATCCCCAAAGTAATTAAAGGCGGAAACATGTTTCATTCTTCTGTCTTTGAGAAGTGAATGTTAAATACTTCATTTTTAGAAACAATAAACCGACACAAAAACTAATTAATTTATTCTTGGTGTCCTACCCATGTTGAAATCGTACTATTATTCCCCCCGTGTAATTGAAACGATCAAGTAATTAAATTTAAAAGAAAATTCCCGAGAAGGAAACTTATTAGATAACTCACCAATAAAATACACAATAAAATACACATTCTGTTCTTTCTTTTAAATGTGAACTAATTTGGAACGGAAACACGCTTATAAAGTAAGATAAATGATATTATTATTTAAGAACTTCGGATTCAAAAGATATAAATACCACGAAGATTATGGTGTGCGCAGAAATCATGCAAAAGTTCAAGAAAAGAACAGTACTACGCCACAAAATGAGATTCTGTAAATCAAAGAATAAAAGTTCATGATGAAAAACAATACACCACAAAATAAGATTCAATCCCTGTGGAGAACTTGTCGTGAGAGAGTCATCTAGCACAAGTTCAACCACCAAGCAACAAGAAAAACGCATAGATGGCTCATATGATGTCAAAGCTAGAAAAATTCTAGTGCTTACTATGGAGAAACCTATAGTTTTCTTTTCAACATTCAAACCCTAAAACAATCAAATGAAACACTCAAGAAAAAATAACATCTACTGAGATAAAGCGTGGAAAGTATGCGTTTCCCTTCAATGGTACCGTGAAAATCCCCATCCAAGGGAATGCATGCACTTGATTATTTAAATCAGGGCTAACCAACTAGACGAACTTACTTATATAGGTTCACATAACTTTTGAGAAAAAAAAACACGTCTTCCACTTTTAGGGGGGGAAACACTCATTAGATACTTTTTAAAAATTTTAAAATCACTTCTGATTTAGTGTACTTATCAGCCATCTCAAAACTACAACCAAACTCACCTTCAAAACCAAAATCAATCGTGTGGAAAGAGAGGAAGCTGTGAGATGATACCGTTTGAGAGCAACAATGCGGAAGTTAGAAGCTAGAACCAATAATAAGTGACGAACTAAAAGTGAAGGGCACACATCAAAACCAGAAAATGGAAGCTAAAAAGAATCAAAAGAGGCCGCTGTTGATGAAGACATTCGAGAACATGACTTGTTTACCGAGGTCACAGTTACCAAGCTCAAGGAACATAAAAAACCATATACTTGCATATCAAAATTGCGAACAAGATGATATCATTTGGGAAGGAAAAAAAAAAGCAGAGAGAAAAGTATAACGCGCTCTTGTGCGTCCTATAGTTTAAAGTGTTTAAAATGTACCTTAAAGTTCGTGGACTTGTCGTTCAATGCTGTAAGAAGTCCGATAATGTCCTCAACGCAGATTGGAAAACGGGTGGGCAATCCTAATTCAAGACAGGACTGGTAAATGGGAAATGGTAAATGGGAAATGGGAAATGGTAAATAATTTTAATAGGTAGCAAAAAGAATTACCTGAATGTTGCGAGGAAATGGAGATTTTCCATAAATCGACGATAAGATAGCTCATCCTATAAGAAAATCCATGTCAGAGTTCACAAGAAATAAGGCGCTAAAGAATGAAACTATGAACAAGGCCATTACCTTTGTTCCAGGCGGTTGTCGACTTGTCAAAATTGCTGGGCAGAGACAATTTCCCACAGAGGAGAACATTCTTCCTGTGCTATAAATTTCATATGACATATGCGAAGTAAAAAGAAGTAAAATATTTTATTTCTCATTACGCCATTAGGGACGGCAATAAACATACTGCGGGTTCATAAAGATTACAAGCGAGTTGTGGAACAGTGCATTTAGCAGTAAAAATAGGTTCCACTTCCCAGTAATATTGGAGGAACTGTATTACATTTGGATTTGCGATGTTATAAACCCGCATATTGATGTAGAATTTAGCATTTCTATGGGATACTACTAAAAAGCTTGAGCTTTCATCTGGGCTATTTCCAGCCTTATGCAACCACCAAAATCTAAAGTTGCCAAAGACCAAAATGATTCAGTCAGTTGAAGATATTGATTACCGATGTTTTCAGTTACTGCATAATTAGTTAGTCTCCCAAATCGGCTTTAGTTGCTGGGAGGTGTTTTCACGTTCCTCCCATTACTATCAACTGCTGAGGACATTTGAGCAATTTCTTCAGGGACTCGACTATACTTGTAAATGATGGGCGCTGAACAGGATCACTGCCAAGAAAAGAAGAAATATGAGATTCTATTTTCGATCACCTCGGTTTATTGGATGTCCCCGAAGGGGTCGATCTTTCTGGTTTATCGACATAACATATTCAGTCTCCAAATAGCCTTTCATGAACAAATACAGATATTGAAGATACTAGCAGGTAACAGAACTGCAGAAAATTGTTTTGAAATTCCTTATTCAAGGGGAATGTTAGGAATCACAGATCTCCGATATTGTCCACTTTAAACATAAACTCTCGTGACTTTGCTTTGGGTTTCCCAAAAGGCCTCATACCAATGGAGATGTATTTCTTATTTATAAACTCATGGTCATCCCCTATATTAGCCAACGTGAGACTCTCTCCCAACAATTGAATTAGAAGAAGAAAAAAAAACTCACCAAACCACGTGAAAATAAACAGAATGACCAAGTACGGTAAGTAAATTACAGATGAAATAACTTACTCTGCCCAGCAAGATTCAATAAGGGAAGACACCAACGGGGAAGTGTTTGGTGGTATAGAAAGCTTTCTATTCTGGAAAGCGACAGCTCCCACAACCTAGAAGTTCGTACAAACATGTTCACCAACTTAGGAGGGTAACAGTAGAGAAAATAACAATTTTAGTAGACATGTAACAATAAACTCCGTAACATGAATGCCATGACTAACCTGAGCCGGGCCAAGCCCACTCCACGGTTGTTGCATGGTGACTAGTTCCCAGAGGATCACTCCAAAACTGTAGACATCAGTCTTCTCATTTGAAGGCTCTCCACGAAGGAATTCTGGAGCCATCCACTCAGGCTGAAAATAAAAGCAACATAGTTACATTGATGGACGGCTGAGAAAAAAACTTAACCTGCGAAATATTGATGCAAAATCTGACTTTCTATGGCAATAGAAATGACATGAACAATACAGATGAACCAACTAGAAAAGGTTAAAATCGGAAGATAGTTATATCTGGTGAATGAAAACCTATGTTTTCACACGATGTGACGGGATCAGGTGTCTGGATATGGGTTCGTGGGATGACAGTCATGGCTAACATTTGGAACATGTTAGGAATTGTTGCATGGCTAAACCATAGTATCCAAGACGCGGTAAAGAACTACTCTCATCTCACCATCCAAGGCATGGTACAGCAATTTCAATTATTCAAAGACCCTAGGAACCAATACGTATCAAGTCCAAATGTTTCAATCACAAACCCAAGAGCGGTGTTGAATGCAAGAAGGAACAATGACATTTATTTTACACGGAAATAAGTGCACTATTCTATGCAAATACTAATATGGTAGGAACAACTTACAGTTCCAGCTACAGATTTCGATGATATGAAAGTGTTGGCTTTGAATCTGGACAACCCAAAGTCGCAAACCTAAATACACAAACATGGAATTAGCACAGGAAGTCTACGGTTTTCTCTGTAAGTTTCAAGATAAATGGAACATGTTTTTAACACCTTGACCGTCCAATTTTTGTCAACCAACAAATTGGGGGATTTAAGATCCCAGTGTACTATGGGAGGATTGAGACAATGTAGGTAGTTGATTCCCTTTGCCTGTGCAATAAAAAATAAGAATTACTTTGCTAATTCAGATAATGTTACAAAACACGACAACAGCAAGAAAGAAAATGACGCACCACATCCAACGCCATTCGCAATCGTTTCCTTTGATCCATCAATTCACCAGAGGATGGCCTGTGAATTAGGCGGTATAGACTACCCCTGTTACAAAAATTTAAAATTAGATCACAGTTTATAAAAGACTGAAAAATCGAAGAAATGGGGAGGGAAATAACCTAGGCAGATATTCAGTCACTATTGAAAGATGAGGTTTCTTAGTAACTGCACCCATGAAGAGTACCACATTCGGATGGCGGACCCGCTTCATTATTGCAACCTGGGAAATTTTACAGAGTACTGAGGAACGACAATTGCAATCTCATAACTCTATCTATACAGAACATGAATATACCATAAGTAATGCAACAACTTGAGAAATATGAACCATTAATTATTTTATTGCCCTAACAAGTCATAGTCAACCTCAGTTACAACTGGTTGCAAGATCATCCCGAGGGTGTCTATGTTCAATTAATCCTTTAAAGAGGAGATGAATTCTATGCACTTTCAGGTACTGCTAGCAACTGAACTAAAAATGGAACTATGTTCAATTAATCCTTTAAAGAGGAGATGAGTTCTATGCACTTTCAGGTACTGCTAGCAACTGAACTAAAAATGGAAAAGCCAGCGTATATTAAATTAATATTTCGAAGATTTTACCATCCATTATAAACTTCTCATCATACCTCTCTTAGAAACTCTTTCAACTGATCGTCTTGGAAATCCTGCACGCTTAAAACCTTGACAGCAACATCCTATGCAGAAGAAATTATGTGTATTAGTTGAGCAACAGATAGAAATATGAAGATATGTAACAAATAAACGAGCGTAGAACCAGCAATGGAAACAAGAGGGCCCTAGTCTATTCTAGACAACTTTGATCAACGTCTTCATTAGTGATAGCATAACTATAGCTTGTTTCCATTTTCAAGATATCAAAGAGGCAAGGCCGGGACAGCAATGGGAAAGAGGCAAGGATTGGCTTCCCATTAGCGTTCCTGCTACCCAAAACAATCCCATCTCTGAAAAACTACCATAAAAAGGGTAGGAGTTCTCCTGATTTCAGTTTACAAGTATTATTATTACTTTATTTCAGTTTACAAGTATTATTATTACTTTAAGAAAGAAACAAAATTTTCATTCCAACAATGAAAAGAGGCTAACGCTCAATTCAATAAACTGATTTCAGAATACTGCTAATGCAATGAAATTTGTGCTAGTTTCAGCATTTAATGCTATGTAGTTATTTATATTTTTTTACCAATACAATATATATAAATTTTCCTTCATGAATTCCCGCACGGTATTTATTAAAAATAATGTTTAAAGGAAAGGTACAGGCATAAGGGCTGCATTTCTCATATCAACTCCAGTTAAAATTTTAATGGAGATTTTTTAATACACTCCCAGATTTTCAAGGGGTTCTTCAGACTAGCAAAGAAAATTAGCATTCAAAATATCCATGCTCCTCGGAAAATAAACAAAGTGATGGAACAGAAACCATTAAACTAGAAGATCAGTCTGTTTAAATTATAAAACTAAACATATAGTTAAATCATGAGTTAAAAGAGAGGTGATGGAACAGAAGACCATTAAACTAGAAGACCAGTCTGTTTAAATTTTATACATAAAACTGAACATATAGTTAAATCATGAGTTAAAGAGAGAGGTGAAAGAGGCTGACCGATCCATGCCATTCAGCACGGTGCACTGTTCCAAATGAGCCTGCAAGTACAAGAAAACGGGAAATTCAGAATCAGTTACCCATTTATACATTTAATACGAGCAGAAATAAATGTAAGCAGAAATGACAAGATGTGGAAATACCAGCTCCAACACGCTCCTTTATATGTAATTCATCCCATGAAATTTCCAGCCAATCCATTGCAAGAGATGGTTCAAGTATCAGATATTTTGGATGTGTTGATGCTGAACAACTTCGAGACCTACTCTCAACCTCTTTTGAATCAGTTTGAGTTGACAAGCTTAATTTGGACGGATCAATGCTAGATTCATCGAGTGAAATTCCCACCACAACTTCCTCTTTTCTGTATATTTCTTCAATGACAATGGCGTTTTCATGTAAAGATGCACCAGCAACAGAACCCAAGTTCTTAGAGGCATCAGCGTCAGTGGGTGCCAATATATGACTCTGAAGCACACACTCCTCGCTCTCTTTAGTTTCCAAACACAGCTGAGATGATCTCATACCGACAGCTTGATCAACCAATTTATCAGTTCCAGTCCCTGAATTTTTATATAACGTGCTTCCCCCTCTCATCCGGCACTCTCCAAGGCCTGCAAAACATCAATAAAAAAGGACATCCAATTTAAGGGCCATTCAACCTCATACAACAATACCAGGATGCATTAAACCAAACCATACATGGATGCCACGTACATGTTTAAAAAGAATACCTAGAGAGCACACATGACCCACGCTAGCTTAATTTTCTTTCAGGAGTAAATTGCCACGTCAAGAAGACGACTTATTCAAGAAGAAAAAGGATGTAAAGAAAACAGTTCTTACTTTATTTCAACAAAATGGCAGCCATACTCAAATGAACGTAAAATCTAATATGCAGCAGACACCTAGCACTAGCAAAAAGCCAAAAAGTAGGTTCATGTAGAAAACACATCTAGGAGTAAGACAGATGTCAATTGTAAAAGCGGGCTTAAGATGATTTATGAAACATTAGCTGGATTTAGAAAACCATCTACAATAATTTATAAATAACAAGAATGCACATCTACAAAAAGGTTGGCTAATTTTTATACACTAAAAAAAACATACATCTCAACTCAGCTGACACATGAACTACAAAAACAAATCTCCACAGCATTTATCATATGGGGAACTCATCCATTCTATGCTAGAGTAATAGTATTTGAGCTCAAAGTCGTCTGAGTTCTATACTTAAAAAAAGGTCTTCCACCTATTTTTACAGGATGTCCGTCGATTTTAACCCAGTAGGAGAAACTAAAAACGTACTCTCAAGGAAAACAAAATGCGAACAAACCTGAATGTAGAGGATTATCAGGAGAACCACAGGTTTGCTTTGACCCAACAATTTGACGGCTTAAACAACTTTCCACGTAAGGTTCTTGGAACTCTTTTAAATGAGAAATGTGAAGTGGTGAAGGTATTGAAGATTGGAGCCCTCCATTAATTGAGGAATCTGGACCATGTATATTTCCTGGTTCCCCCACTAAATCAACTACATATTCCCTGTTAAGAAAATGAGTATCCATAAACAACGCCCAAAGACATATACTAGAAATGGAGTGAACACTGTTCCAATATATGGCTGCCTTTAAATGAACTCAAACAAATTTAGAGGTCTTGTCTTCATTGACAATGAAGCAAATTTGTTGATTAAAGAACAATTTAGGGAGCCAAGTTATAAAATTTGCTTGCAAAGAGTTCTATTTGGTTTGATATATTCGAAACTTCTGAATATTTTACTACAGAATATCCACTGCCTCGGTAAAGCAGCTCTAAATCCATGATGTTTGACATACACAATAAATCAATACAAACAAAAAATAAAGAAAGAACGAACTTGTACGAAGCAGAAACTACATCTACAGAAATGATAACGTAATGCCAGAAGGGAAAATTATTAATTGCCAACTCCAAAATTCGTGTAGGCAAAAGAGTACCGAAACAACTTTCGAGATGATCCTGCCTTATGGCTTGACAACTGAAAACTTCATCAATGTACTTTTTGCTCGTCACAAAGTTAAAATTGTAACCCTCAAATCTTTATGTCAGTAATTCCAGAAGCCTTATGAAAATCGTTTAAGGTGATAAAATGCCAAGATTTTACTGAGACAGCTGAAAATTAGGCAACATGTGAAACAGCTGAAAATTAGGCAACATGTGAAACAGCTTCATGAGAGGTACAGCTTGATTATCTAACCTCAACGATTTCTTGTCATCTTCAATTTTGACAAGGCAAGAGGATCGATGATCAGCAACACAGTACATACAACCTTTAGCTATCCGACACGGCAAACCTATATAATCTGCCAATTTCTGATACAGAAAGCAAAAACCATCATGCAATTAATATATTGAATAAACATACCCAGCAGTTGGAAAATTTACTGTGCTTACACAACAATGAAAGCAGCTAATCATTCAAGTCATACAAGTTTGTACTGTGTTGCCATGAGGTACCCCTCCAAATCCCAACACATGAACATGTACAGATTCCACGAAGTGAAGTTGTAGTGTCTAGAGTGAGATTAAAAAAAAAAAATCTAGTCTCACCACGAGAATAGCTAACTGGTGCATATCATTTAAAACAAAACAGAAACACATGTTTCATCGGGTATATTCACTTAGACACAGTCACAACGCATTTGCCCCTACATCCCTGATCCATTAAGCCAACAAACCAGCTATAGGAAATAAGTCATCCCACCAAAAATGAGCAAGAGACCTCGTCCTCTAATCTGAATCTAGTTCTGTCAACTTACGTACAAGTGCAGGGAAATAAAATTTGGTGCAAGTTCATCCTTTGAATCCAGTTGTAGTCTCCATCAATCACAATGCCCCAAATTAAAATCATTTTTACTTCTTATAACACTATCACATTCTTCTATTATATTGTTAACAGAATTAGTTGTGATAATCGTATAGCTTGGAAGTGTGCCATTCTTATCCAATAAACATGTGTGGATGAAAGAAATTCAAAAGCTTAATTTCAAAGCACTAGCAAGAACTCTTGATGAGCGAATAAACAAACCACAAAGTCCCTTACCTTAAAAAGTATTGCACGGTGCCTGCATAATCCCATAGATAGACTACCGATTGGTAGCACAATGCATTGCTGAAATTCCCTCAATCTTTTGCTCACCACTTTCCAATGGAGGTGCAAACCCCCTTGCTCCACCGGGAAAGTGCCCCTATGTATTGGAATTAAAATACAATTATATTGTAAAAGAAGCACAAAAAATTTAATCAAGTGTTCAGCTGCCAAACCAAAGAAAAATTACGAGGACGTACCCCATGTAGATCGCAACAAGTTTTCCTAGTTTTTCCACCAACACTAAGGTGTTCTCTGAAGCACAATATAGTTCTTGTGCTTTCTCTTCAAGCTCCTTCAGTCGAGAGTCCCCACGTCTATCCACAAGAACCACCTCCATTGACGTCTCACTCGGTTCAATGGTTTTAAGTGACATCAGAGGTGGTAGCCGTCTACCTTCCTCAAAATCATTGCACATAACCCAAAGATACGGGTTCATACCCAAAATATTGTAGAAACCATCGGAAATTTTGTCGGAGTAAGACAGGCAACCACTTACCTGAGAATATGTGAACCTAGAGTCGTAAATAACTAATTCGAAGTAAAAATGTAGCTCCGACGACAACTATTAGTTTGAAACCAACCGCACAAATTCCACCAAGATGATAAGAATGATTAAAAACAGAATTATTAGAAGCAAATTGCCTAGACAATTACCAACAATGACGAAACAAAATTTATGCTATTAACGCAAGGGAAATGAAGAAGAAAAAATAAAAGACCACTAAAATCTAAGAAACTTTCTCCAAAGACAAAACACTTAACGCAGCCATTCGAGACATGCCTTCAAAATCATTCAGAACTTGATGATGTACTGCGGAGGATAAAATAGAACTTAAATAGAACAATTGAACTGTTTAATTTGATTACTAAGAACATAAGACATTGAAATGTACATAAGTCAAAAAGTTGGAGAAAGATAGTGCAAATACCCATAGTCGATAAGAAACAGTTTCAGCGTCCGTAATTTCCACCCTGCCTTCCTCCATAAGCACGGGATCGCCAGCGAGACTAGCATGAGAACGAAGCGTTGCAGCCAAAGCGAGTTGCAGGTAATAACTCTCTTTCGTTCTTTCCGCTAGGCTTTCCTCACCATCTCCATCCACAATCTCTTCCGGTCTCGCCGTGCGTGTGGAGAATATCTTCGACACCGATGAATCCTTAATATCGCTGGAAAAGTTCCCATCCACAGTCCCCGTTCCCGTGCCTGAAAACAAACTCCCTGCATAGCTACTCCCGCTTGATAATCTAGGCAGTGAAACTTCCCGGTCAAAGCGCCGGTCAACACTCCGATCCTCAACATTCTTTGTATCATGATCTGGTTCCGAGGTAGGTGGAGGAAGCAAGAGCTCGCGGTCCTCATCGCAATTGGAAAGCCAAGTTTTCACGTGAGCTGTTGCTGATCGTGTTGCTTTCTTGTTCACCAACCAATCGTAAAGAGCAGGCAGTTTCTTCTTGCTTTGAGACTTGTCCCCCGTGAAAAGATCCGATACAGCTGAACTCTTCGTGACACTAAAGTCGCGAGCAGGCCGCGGGGTCGGTTTCGCGTCACTTTCGGTACTTAAAGTGTCCTTGTTGACTTTCTTCTCGTGATCCAAAATCTGTTTGGAAGTTGACGCTGAGTCAAATCCGCGATCCGGAAATTGCCTGGGGAAGAAATAAGTCGTTCTGTGCGGCATTCTTCACAGAGTCTCAAACGCCAGCAAGAACTGATACAATCCCGCACGTAACCACGAACGCAACCAAAATATGCACCTCTTCCTTCAACTCTCTCTCTCTTTCTCTCTCTCTCTCTCAATCGCTCACTTGCTCTTAGTCCTCTGTAAATCACAAACCTCACCTACTTTTATCACCTCTGCATACGATAATGTCCAGTTCCATCAGTAATCAAAACACCTGCTACAAACACCTGCTACTCAAAACACTACAGAAACCGCATAAAAACAACAAAACAACACAAACAAAATCCAAAAAAACAATAACCGAATTCCTCAAGTGCAAAAAAGAAAAGAAAACAAAACGAACAGAAAAAGCAACTTCATAACCAACCTGAATGAGAGTACAGTAGCTTATTCCGGGAGCACACAGCGACCGAGGCAAGGGAACCAAGACGGAAATACAGATTCCAGCAGCAGCAGAAACGGAGAGTAAACCTTATTTATGGAGGTCGGAAGAGAAATACGGATTCGATAATGGAGGATGTTGGATTTTAGAGGAGAAAGACGGTGGCGAAGGAGAGAGAAAATGGGAGGCCAATGGAGTAACGTTGGAGAGAGTTTTTTAAGCAAGAAAATTGGAAGGAGATGATTGAAATAAATCGGTGGAGAAATAAAAATAATAAAATTGTAAATAAGAATGGCGGAAATGGAGAAAACCGGGAGCGTACATGCGCGCCTTGCGTTGCTAAAGAACACGTAAGATTAAGCTCTGCTCTCGTAGTGACACGTAGGGCTAAAGAGCCGATCTGGACATTAACGCTACTGTTCTTCCCTTCCATTCGCGGTTTTATTTTTCTACCCTTTTTTACCCGCCTTTTCATTTTCACTGCGGTTATTAATTCTTCTTATTATTTTAAGCTGGAATTTAAAATGGGTAAAAAAACTTTACTTAACTCAAAAACTTTTCGGGTAAATTATTTTCCCACTTTATGGGACCATCTCGGTTTTAGTGTTAAATATTTTTTTAAAAGAAATTCTCAAATATCTTCTTTATTATAATATTTATCGTAGAGTTTGTCAATAAAAATGGATTCATTATTAATTTATTGTTTTTCTAACCATATTGTTTCAAAACTATTTTAATTTTGAAATTCACAAAATTTTAATTTTAATTTTAAAAATATAATATTCGTTTTATCATTAAAAATATATATACGTGTCTTTATTAATTAAGATATGTTAAGATTAACCGTTTGCATTAAGATTATCTCAACCAAACAAAAATTATATATATTTATAAATATATATAAAACGAAGACAAAGATGAAATTAATATCAAAAGTTTTAAATAAATAAATAATAAAGAATATATGAGTGAAAGAAAACAATTAATAGGGCAAGCATCGAGCTCATGATATGAAGAGACAAGAGAAGATGTCTTCCACGACTTTATAATTAAAATAATAATAATAAAATAGATGACTTAATTTGAAAAGCAAACAAAGAATAGACTGTAGCTTAAGCAACATCAATTATGATATTGAATTATGATATTGTAATGTAATGGCTCAAATCTACTGCCAACAGATATTGTCCTCTTTAGGCTCTCTCTTTTAGACTTTCCCTCAAGACTTTAAAATGAGTATGGTAGGGGAAAGTTTCCACACCCTTGTAAATGATGGTTTGTTCTCCTCCCTAACCAATGTGAGACATCACAATGGTATCAGATCCAGACACTGGACTATATATCAACCTTCTCGTTGTTCTCCGAAGGGGGGTAGACACAAGACGATGTGCCAGTAAGGACGCGGGCCCCAAAGGGGGGTGGATTTGGGGCCGGTCCCACATCAGCTGGAGGAAGGAAAGAGTGCCAACGAGAACACTGGGCCCCGAAGGGGGTGGATTGTGATGTCCCACATTGGTTGGGGAGGAGAACAAACCACCATTTATAAGGGTGTGGAAACCTTCCCCTAGCAGACGGATTTTAAAGCCTTGAGGGAAAGCTCAAAATGGAAAGGTTAAATAAGACAATATCTGTTAGCAGTAGATCTGGACCGTTACATATAATGTGGTATATTACATTATGTTAATTAAACTATAATGTGCTGTATTATAATGTGGTGTATTACATTATGTTAATTAAACTATATGCTTTAATTCAATATATATATATAAATAATGGAATTTGAGTCTTTTTATGTCCTCAAATCCAAACACCTTTCACTTTTCTTGATATGGAAGCCTATTGAGGCATACCCTTTCCATTTTTAAAAGCCCTATACCTACTTTATTTTTTTATTCAATTTTTTTATAACACCAATGGAATATGAAGAACTAGAAAGTGCTTAATTTATCTAAATAATTAATATCTTTCCATAACATATTCAATTAATTTATTTTTCCCATCTCACATTTTGTTTAGGTTTATTTATTTATTTATTTATTTATAGGTAGTTTTTCCGTTCTTCTTGGAACTTTATCGCTAGAAGATCTTTCGGAGTCAGTGCAGTGAAACTAATAGGTACTCATCTAGATACTGTCCTCTTTGACTTTTCCTTTAGTTTTTACACACTTACAAGGGATGTTTCGTTTCCTTTCCAACTGATGTGTGATTTCACAATACACCTCCCGTCCAATCCACCTACGAGGCACCCATTGGGCCTAAATAGACGATCTTTTCTTGCATACGATCTCACATTAGTTGGAAAAGGGAATGAAACATTTCTTATAAGGGTGTATAAATCTCTCCCTAGTAGACATGTTTTAAAATCGTGAGGCTGACGACGATACGTAACGAGTCAAAATAGACAATATCTATTAACAATAAGCTTGAACCGTTAATGTAATAAAAAAAATATATATCCTACAAAGAATGTTTCGTTTCCTTTCCAACCGATGTGTGATCTCACAATACACCCCCCGTTGAGTCCACCTATGGGGCACCGATTGAGCCTAAGTGGACCATCATTTCTTGAATACCATCTCACATCAGTTGGAAAAGAGAATGAAACATTTTTTATAAGAGTGTGTAAATCTCTCCCTAATAGACATGTTTTAAAATCGTGAGGCTGACGACGATACGTAACGAGTCAAAACAGACAATATCTATTAACAATAAGGTTGAACTCCAATAAATGTTTCATTGTATATTTCATAAATGTTTGAGACACGTGAAACGAATGACTCCAATAGAACATGGTCACAAATTCAAGTATATTTTCACTTTAATAATAAATCCAATAATTATGGAAGGAAAAAGTGTCATCCATACTTTAACAGTTACACCTATCAATTAAATTATACCCATGAATGACAAAAATAAAATAAAAAAATAAAAAAAATCATTTTATTTTAAAATTGGTTTTTTTTTTTTTAATTTCAATTTCACAAAAAAAAAAAAAAAATGTACAAACCGTTGGATGATGAAAGTCCACGTCCGCTTCAAATAATACTCTCTCCATTGGATTGAGGCCTTTTGGGGAAGTCCAAAGCAAAGTTATGAGAGCTTACGCTTAAAGGGGACAATATCATACCATTGTGGAGAGTCGTGTTCGTCTAACATGGTATCAGAGCCATGTGCTAGCCATACCAATAGATTGGTAAATCCTCAAATGTCGAACAGAGGACTCCAAAAGAAAAGAAGTCGAGCATCCTAAAAGGCATAGTAAAAAAATGACTAAAACTTCAAAAGAAAAAAAGGAGTCGAGTCTCGATTAAGGGGAAGTGTACTTTATTCAAGGGGAGGTGTTGGATGATGAAAGTCTCACATCGACTAATTTGGAGAATGATCATAAATTTATAATCAAGAAGTCGTGTTCGTCAAACAGAAACAAATGGGAAAAAACCTAGATTTAAAAGGAAAATAAACTATAGTGAAATATTTTAATATTTTATCTATTTTAAAAATATTAATTATATTATAATTTAGTGAATATGTCAAAACTAAGATTATGAAATAGAGCATATGCTTACGTGAAAATAAATAAATAGCATGCCACGTCATTAATTCCCGAACTCATAACTATAAAATATATTTAAAAAAAATAAAAAAGTGAAAACCCTATATGCAGGGAAACAACAAAGGGCAACTCGTGGTGCTCTTTCTTCTACGGGGAAGACAGGCGGGAAAGGGCGTGCCCCGGTAGGCTCTACTTCGAGTAACACGTCCAAGTTCGTTGAATTATTGCTTAATCGATATTTATTAACTAATTAGGGTAATTAATTAATGTTTAATTAAGTGTAATGGTTTTTAATATTAACTCTTACGTTTGGTATTGTTATTCTTATCCAAAAAGTCAACGGATCTCCGTGGACTTTGATTTGAATCAAAATTTTATATTAAATTAAAATATGTGGTGTTTAATGTGTAGTAGTTTTTATCCACGAAATTAACCGATCTCGGTGAACTCATTTTAGCGTATATTGGTCTTTATGAATTAAATCAACGAATCTTCGTGAACTCTTACTGTCTTCGGTTCGAACCAAATTGCATGTATTAGACAAGAACACGTAATGTTCAATAGTTTCTATTCATGAAATCCACGATCTTTCGTGAACTTTTGTAATAGATGGAAACATGTTGATTAGTGTGCAGTAGCTTTTATCGATAAAATCGATAGATGTTCATGAACTCTTTATTAAACTTTAAATTTGAATCGATAATCGTATATTATTGACGTATGTATGGTTCAATAGGCCAATTTTTAATTTAACTCTTGGACCGTTTAAGGTTTAAATTTTAGACTTTGTATTTAGATAAGTATTAGCGTGTTTACATTTTGTTCAATTTCTTTATTTATCGAGTGGTTTTAATGTAATAATAACGATTAATCTCTGATAAAAAATAAATTCAAAGAAAAATAAATCATCAACGACCAATCAGTTCACGTTTATATTGAGATAAATAAATTAAATTAATGATATTTCAGTGTTTTTTTAATAATTATTCTGAGGTACTTATAATAAAGTGTGATAAAATAAATAAATTAAATTAAACTTCCGGAGCTTTCTGAAATAAATTAATTTGTTATTATTATTTTGAGTAGAGAAGTTTGACTTGAAATTCGGCGATGAAATGCAGCGAGAACTACAAATAATCGGGAAATAAAAGGAGGAAGATACGATGAATGGGAACCGGTGAATTTCACGTGCAATACGTTGAGAACCCCATGCATGCAGGAAAATAGAGGAATGGAAGGTGGGAACGCATTCCACGTGGCGATCCAAATTTAGGAAGTCGTATTAATCACGAGTTTTTCGTTTTAGGGGAGAATTTGTTGGCGCGACGCGAGAAGAAGCAAGGGGAGCCTGTGCCGTTGGTGGCCGTGGCCGTGTTTACGTGTTTTTTTGTACTCAAAACCTAAACGTGCGGTCGCGATTTATTGCGAGTTTCTCATTTTACAATAATAATAATAATAATAATAATTTAAAGTAATTTTATTTTACCATAGATATTAAAAGATTTTCAAGTTTAAATTTTAATAGGAAAATAAAATGGGAGATGGAAAATCTTTTAACTCATGTAATATATTTTTGCCACAGTAACTAATTATAAATATATAATAATAGCCTATTAATTATAAACATTTCATTTCAATTCTAAATATACTCAATATGTCGAGATTCTATTTACAATTAATTCAAATAAATACAATTAAATTAATTTTATTTCTATAATTATTGATTATATTATGATTGTTTTTTGTTACCATTGAAACCAATTTTCATTACAGAAAAATAATCACGCCCTTAATATCTATAAAAAAAATTGGCTAAATATATATTTTGGTTTTTAAAAAGAATTATAGATTTTATTGTCTATTTTTGTCCATAACTATTAATAATCGAGTTACAATAAGCTTACCTACCATAACAAAAAATATATATATTAGACGAGAAATTAGAAGATAATTATATTATAATAACTAAGAAAAATTCAATGACTTTGCCAATTTTATAGAATTTTAAATTTTAAAATGAAATAATAAATAGTTTAATTCTTCTTTTATATCTTTATTAATAACTAACTATTACTATAATCTGAAAAGGCTTAGGGTAGATTATTATCTTTTTTTTGTGAAAATAAAATTAAAAAAAAAAATAAAAATCAAATTGAAAATCTAATGGATAAAACATATATTTATTTTTTTTGGTGAATCCCAAAAATGTAGTAGCCAGCTGGGTTTCATCTGTCTCTTGTCGCCAAACCTAGAGAAACGACGTCGTTCGTCAGATGGGGCCCGCCTATGTTCTATGGGTTTTCGGACATTTAGTTTAGACGTCACTGGACGAATTGTGAATTCTTAGGAAGAACGTCAATTTCAATAATTATAGCTTTAGAAACCATGAATTAAATTAAAACAAAATTATATTTCTTATTTTCATATTTATTTAAAAACGATTTATAAATTAAATTAAAATGTATTCTATAATATATTTATAAACCAGGAACAACACATCTACAAAAGTAAAATATAAAATATAATTATCGCATAATTAACGGGTTTTGTAATGTGAAATATTAATATTTAAATTTTCACTCCGAACTTATCTTGTAATATTTTTAGTTAAGATTTTTATATTTTATTATTTTTTAATTATAAATATCTATCTACATTTTTTCTCTTTCCTAATTATTTTATTTTATATTAATTACAACTAAACTAACAGTAAAAACAATAATTTGGTTTTAAAATAATTACTAATGACGTAAGAAAATAACGATATTTTTCATAAATATTATTTTATGGGTAAATGAAAACCGTCTTTCAGTTTCCAGTTGTTTAGTGTAGAGGATAAGAAATGCTCTGTCGATTTTGGACTTCAATTTTCGAAATGGATGTCATGCTTTTCAAGTCCCAATAAATCTTTTGTCAAATAATAATAAAATAAAAACAAAATGGAGACGAAGAGAAGAGGCGAAAAAGAAATTTTCGAGCCGGTAAACTGTAAGCAACAACGGTGGGAAAAGCAGTTGTGGCTAGCTTCTAGCTAAGGGGTCTTGTGGGGGTGCCCTTTTCGAGAACGGATATTGTTTCTGAGGTAAGTTTTTTTGAACCCTAGTTTTGGAGTTTTTCCCGACACATACCTTTTAATAAATAAAAAGGAGCTTACCTTTTTCAGCTACATCGCACTATCGCATGACACAATGAACTCACTTGCTGGGCTAGATGAGCCACCTTTTACCTCCCGTCTCCGCTAGCTAATAGTGGAGTAGCTTGTTATTTTCAATCTTCTAAGGAAAATATTTGTCTAAAAAAAAAATATATATATATATATATTTACTCCTATCTCAAGGAGTTTTTGGTAATTTTAAATATTAATTATCTAAAAAAAAATAAAAAAATATATATTTATCCTATCTCAAGGAGTTTTTGGTAAATTTAAATATTAATTATCTAAAAAAAATTAAAAAATAAAAAATATATATTCACCCTATCTCAAGGAGTTTTTGGTAAATTTAAATATTAATTATTTAAGACCATCTAAAATGAATTATCTATCATGAAAAATATTTATTTAGTCCTCAAATTTTGATTATATATATAAAAAAATAAAAGATATAAATGTAATATTTAAAATAAATGAACCATGAAAATTGCATTCAAATTTAAAGGATAAAAACGTAATATTTTGACATTTAGACATGAAACTATACTCGTAACTCAATAATAAAAAATGTATTTTAGTTTCAAAGGGTAAAAATGTAATTTTATTTTAAAAAGGACCGTACTTAAAACACTTGGTAAAAAAGAAGTCGAATATTGAAGTACAAAATTTATGAGCTTAATGTTAATTTATGCTGTAAAATTAAAAATTACCGTAAATTTTCTCGAAAATACTGCTTAAAAATAGCAAAAAATATTATTCACGTCATTTAAAAAGTGGGAAGGAAAAATAAAAGGCTGTTAACCGCCATAAGACCGGCCCACATTCCACCGACAATCCCCTATTCCGACGAGTTGGGCTCCCACCAGTAACACCGGCCCAAATGAACCGATTTTTTCGGGCTTAATATATATACCCACACTTATCACGTGTTCAAATTTCATTAAAACATTTTAACGTTATTATTATTGTTTTTTTTTTTTAAAAATTTTGAATATAAATAAGTGATGATAAATAAACTTTTTTTTCAAAAATAAATATGAAAAATATATTTTTTCTCTCACGTAACAAAACAATATGTATATTTTTCTCGAGTTACATAAAAAAATAATAAATAAGTATATATAATCCATCGTTGTCATTATTTTTTTAATTTTTAATATACGTGATAATAACACAAATTTCACTTTCAAAATAAAATAAAAAATAAAATAAAGGAGAAAATACAATTGAATTGATTTACATGTATTTTTAAAATTAATAATTTCACAAATTGTGTGATTATTGTCGTCGACATTTAATTTTGATGATTTTTTAATTAATTGTTACAAAATTTAAAATATATGTACAAATAAAATTAATATCAAATTGGAATTATATGATGAAAGTTTGGGTAAATATATTATAAGTGGAGAATTAAAATGTGATTTTTAATTATAAAAAAAAAAAAGAATAAAGAAATAAAGAAAGAAAGGCACAAAAAAGAAAGAGGAAAATCTTTAGAAATGATTTGCGTCCCATCGCAATTCGCAAAGCATAGCATAGCGTAGCGAAACCTCGACGGTCTTAATTTCAGACGCAGGTTTGACCGCTTCCCTGAAACTGGATTAACCGATTTTCCCAGCGCAATCCTGAAATTAATTGAGATTTCCGCCGGGTTTATGACCTCAATGCACCGCTTTCGGTTCCCTTCATCCGCCGTCGCCATCGAAGAAGCTCCAGTTGAGATCCCTCGTCCTGCATCCAAAACCACCGGATTCCTTCGTCGAATTTGAGCTGCGCGATCCGACGAGGTAGGCGTCGTTAGAATTTTATAAACTTTCACGATTAGCTTGAACTGAAGCTCAATCATTTCGCTAACCTTCTGAATTACATCTGTTCGTCTTCGCAGTTTTTCCTACATAGCATTTTATCGTTGAGATATACAAAGCGTTGTTTGGAATTGGAGAATTCATCCAGTGATTTTGTTTGCGTCTTGGATGAAACGTGAATTTACAAGCTGATTTGTTTTGTATGTTGCTCGTTTATTGGCCATTTGCAGAGAAACAATGATCAGTGAAATAGATATCATGTACATAATTATGGATTACACCGGAGCTCGCTTAATCCAGGTAAATTAAGCTCGTTTATTGGAATCATGGCTATAAATTACACTTTCCGTTTCATCAGCATCGAGTGATGTGAATTATTGAGTTCGTTTAATAGAAAAAAGCTGGTCTATGCAGAAGCAATGGATTCAAAGGACCGCCTGATTCTGGATCATCGTATTGTCAAGTAATGGCAACTTGAAGTTCTTGGAGTTCTTGTAGGAAGCATGAACATAGTTAAGGGCGTAGCTGACTTGATTCGGAGGACATCCAGTGGCCATATCGGAGTGTCCGGTACAGGGTCACACGCTAACAGTCCATACCCTCCGAGTCCAAAAATACGATTCAGGTATTTGCACCCTCCTTATGATTTCCAGAGGGCTTAGTCAAGAGTTTTGTTTTTTTTTTTTTTTTTTGTTTTATTTTATTTTATTTATTTATTATTTTAAATTGGATGATCATATTTAAATTTTAATTGGAAATTTTGAACATGGAGTTTGTAGTTCATCTAATGGCCAAGGAGTATGCATTCTTTATTTTGGGAAAACAAAACACTTCATGTCCAATTCTTGTGCTGCTGTATTATCTTTATATCACTTTTCACTATTCTCATTTTCTTTCCTCCTCGTGTGGCGGCTGCTTTATTTGCAGTGAAGTTGGCGACGAGGCGATTCTGAATGAACTTTGGGTTAGATATGAGAAAGCGGTTGATAAGGTATGATTCTGCCCTTCTGAACTTCTTTTTTCTTTGTAATCATGAAGAATGCTCGGAAGTTTTTTCGAAGTGTCTTCGTTGGGAAAGCAATAATATTATGTTTAATGTGACAATTTCATTTTACGGGATCTAATTGATATAGTTTACTGCATATTATGTACTGAACTATTGGAATAAGCACAAATTCGAAACAAAGTATTGTGGCGAGAAAAGGTTTAACTATAGTTTGTCTTGTAAGACACTACTACTTTATATATATATATCTATCTGTATGTGTGTGCGTGTGCGTGTATGTATGTATGTATGTGTTTTTTATGTGTATTTCCAAGTTTTATTGATAATGGATTATTGTCTAGGGACAAAATGTTATAATTTAACAAAAAAGCTAGTTTTTTTATAAACTTATTAAATCTGGATTTGTATTCGTATCTCTGTTTCGGTCTTCGGTCTCTCAAATTTATTCTTACCGTGCAATATTCTTAATCTTTAGGGGGAAAGAAGAAGGATGTTTTATGTTTTCTTGAAGCAATTTATTGTTGTATACAAGAACTGGAAACCAATAAATGCTGGCTGGCTCCCAAAGGATGCCTCAACTTCTGTTCAAACTACGAACTCGTCTACTTCGGATCATACTGTTGTTGGCTGCTCTAGTGGACATCCTTCCGAAATCATCTTAAAATTAACCGAAGAGGTCAAGCAATTGACTTCTGTTGTCGTTGAATGTAAGTTGATTTATCTCCACCACTTTTGAGGATGCTTTTGGTATTTCTTTATTTTATCTTTTATTTTTCCTGATGAATTGGTTATTTACTTTTTGAAAATAAGTTGAACGATTTCTGCTACGTTTCAGAGTGCATCTGAGATGCACTTTAGTGAATAAAATGGTCATCAACGTGAACTCCTTTCTGCATTATATATGGTCATCGCTAATTATGCAAAGCAGTATTTCGTTGGTTTGGTCGATTTTTGGGCTTTTGTTGATGGAAGGCTACTTGTTAGAATTCTCTGGTTTTCTCATGTTTGGCCGATTGGCCCTATGTTACTTATTTTGAAAACGTAGTCGTCGGGGGTAATTTGTTAGGGAAGTTAGAAGCTTGTTTTAGGAGGTTAGTTAGGGCGTTGAACGGTTTTATTTTAGATTGGCTGTTGGTTTAATGCCTCGTGGTAGTATAAATGCCAGCCTTTGTGTAACTTTTTGAGCGGATCTTAATTATTTTCAAGCCTCATCGGTTTACACCGTTCACTTTCACCCCAATGCTGTTTTAGTTATATAAGACAATGTACACTAGAGGAGAGAAATATCTGTCTTTGAGAATGAATTATACGAAAGAGAATTATTTTTCATGACTCGTAATCTTGTTTTGGGTTTCCATGCCTCCATCTTATTCTAGATTTCCTCTCATTTTATTGTATTTGATGTCGAGTTGTGAGGGTAGGCGACGACAGACTTCTTAAGGCATTGACGTTGTCGACCTTCCCTTTTTAGCTGACTTTATCAATTGCACTGAACTTTCGACTCAGGGAGGTCAACAGCGGACGTACTTGGAGCATCAACTGGATTAAATTTAACTTCAGAAGGGTTTCTGATCTTGGATGCCCTGGCAATAGTTATGCGTTCGATGCACAACTGTAAAATTTTTGGGTACCATAGTGGGATTCAGAAGCTCACAGCATTGATGAAAGGTGGTCTCATCGCTTCCGTGTATAACTATCGCTGCCAATATTTTCTCTACTTTTAGCTTGCAGTCTGATTTCCTTAATTTCAGGGGCTGTTATCCAACTTAAGACAATAGCGGGCGAACTTTCAGGCGATGAAGGTCTATCTAATATTGTTGTGGAAAATACCAGACTCCTACAACACGTGTTAATAAATGTGGTGTCGATAGTACACTCCTTTATCGATATAGATTCACATCTATGTGCGGAGGATCATTCTCTAAGCATGAATATACCGTCTTGTGAAGAGAGATTAATGTGGCGTCAGAAGGCGGTTGTGTCAGTGATGGAAGCTGGTGGAATTAATTGGTTAGTAGGTAAGGTATGCCAGTTTGAGTAACCAAACTTGTCATCAGAACTAAGTGATAAGTACAATAATATCCATTGAAATGGTGTCATGTAGAAGAAACTTGTAATCTAATTTTCACCACGCCATCATTAAATGTTTTTTTTTTCTCAATCTTTTGTAAACCATTATTATTACTAAATTTTTTCATCCACAAAATTTATATTGCTTTTCTTGTAGATCCTCAGTATTTATTATTCAGGCTGATTAGGATTTTTTTTTTTTTTTTTTACCAGAGTTGTTACGCGTTACTAGAAGGCTGAATATCAAAGAACAAAATATCGACGTGGAGCTCCAATGTTTGGCTATAAAAATTCTCTATTCTGCATTATCTGAGAACCCACGGGGTCAAAATCATTTTAAAAGCATTGGTGGACTTGAAGTCTTGTTAGATGGCCTTGGATTTCCATCCAAAATCGTTTTAGCTCCGAAGGACCTGGTTGGTGCTGACCAGAAAAGGTGTACACCCTTCACTCTAATTTATTTCGATTTTTTACGTGTTGGATGCTGTCTGTGAGAGGAGTCTCGGAGTTATATATCAATGTCTTTATTTCTTTTGACTGCTAACATTCTTTCTAAAATATTTTTCAGAGACGAGAGCAGCTTCCTTAACATTTTGCAGCTGCATGTTCTTTCACTGGCAGTCCTTAGAGAGGCCGTGTATCCTTTTTTCTTTTTTCGTTTCTTATTCTATTGTTCTCTACTGATTTTCTGGTACTTTCATGAATATCCTGTGCCCCGTGCGATTTGGAAGTTGATGCATGAATATGTTCATTGTTTCTTACTTGTAAAGTACATGGATTGTTGTATTTTATCAGCTTCTCTACTGTTGTATAGCTTGGGTTTTATGATACCTTTTTGTTCTCCATTTCATCCAGAAGTTAATACGTGATTGGCGTCCTTAACTGCATCCAGCTTTGGGAATTTAAACAACATGCAATTTTTGTGTGAAAATGGGAGAATCCATAAATTCGCAAATAGCTTCTGTTCTCCAGCGTTCACGCTTCAAGAAGAATACAAACTGCAGATTGGGGAGTTATCTGGACAGCAAGATTTTAGATGGCCTAGTCTTGACTGTAAATACAATGTTGCAGCACAATCAGGAGAATGTTCTGTTTTACCTTTAGCCAATCTCACTCATATTCAATCTTGGAATGAATATGTTGTGAAGTTATGCAGAGTACTTTGTTCTTTTCTTCTTGCTCCAGATGATGTTAAACCTCATCATCCTCAAGCATCTTCGATTCGAATCATGACACCTGTTTCATTGGTCTACGGCGATCTTTCAATCAAATGGGTCATGAGGGTACTTGTAGCCGTGTTCCCCTGCATTAAGGCTTGCTCTAATCAAAACGATTTGCCTGCCCACTTGAGGTCTATTTCTTGGTCGACTCAATCCGTCTTTCCTATAACTATTATGTTTTTTTTTAAATTCTCAAGTCTACCATTTTCCCTCACTGCTAGTTTAACTCGTTTTGTAGGATCCTTGCCAATGCTTTGCAACACTCCGTCCTTGCTGCATTTAGAAAGTTCCTTGTTTCTTCTCCGGTGTCTCTTGAAATTTTTCGAGAAGAGGGGATATGGGATCTTTTCTTCTCTGAGAACTTTTTCTATTTTGGACCTGCTTTTGAGGAGTTTACCCTAGAATCTTGGACAAATAATGATGATTTCTTGGAGAAACCTGAAACATATTATGCTACTAGCTCAAACTGTCCACCAAAGGTTGACGGGGTCGATTTGATTCAAATTGAAGTCATTTCATTTGTAGAGTTTGCTGCAACTTCTTGTGGAAGTGCACATAATTTAGTAAGTTATTTATTATTTCCTGATACCGCACCGACTATACTTGATTCTTTTATTATGACGTAACAAATAATATTTCTTGCTCAACTGGAATGTTGGTCCAGATTTTTCAGGTTATTTAATTAGAATTACGTATAATGTTAAATCATCACTTAACCCAAAAGCTAAAGCGGATGAATTGTGTTAAATTTAATTATATAGGTATTCTAATATTTCCCGGCTTGAAAATTAATAGAAGGCCCAACAAGTGGAATCAATTGGAGGGAAAATGATATTATAGGGATTTGAATACAAGATCTCCTTCCATAATATCATGTTAAATATTAGACCATATGATTAGTTAGCCTTGTAAGATTTGTTGCATTATGTTCTGTTATTTATAAATATTCAGCTTCTGGCTTTGATTCATTTTATAACTCAAAACTTTGTAATTGGCAGCCTGAATTATCCGCTTTGTTAGACACCCTCGAACAGTCTGCTTGTAATTCCGAGGTTGCCGTTGCTCTCTCTAAGAGCCTCCTCCGCATATTACAAATTTCACCCGAGAGAACTGTTGCTTCATTCAAGACATTGAATGCCATTCCTCGGTTGCTTAAAGTTGCGTGTGTTCAAGCCCAGGAACATAGAAGATCTGGAAATGCTATTTCATCCGATATTAATTTTGTCGAAGGTATTCAACCTCGAAGTAATCAGGGACACGATTCACGTGAGACAGCTCAAAGTTGTCTTACATGCTTGGAAACCATCATGGAACTTTTCACAGAATTTTCCTCAAAAGGAGATGATGCGCAAAAGTTGGTTCTGCTTAATCCAACATCAATTGACTGTCTGTTCGAATTATTTTGGGAAGAAAGTTTGAGAAGCCGTGTACTTAAACACACACTTGTGCTCATAAAGGTAATGGAATATTACTGATTTGTTCTAGCTAAGTTCTGTATCTTTTCGGGTTTCCTTCGAGAATGAGTTAAGAAGTTGTATCTCTTCTTTATTTATTTATTTTTTTTTATTAGAGAGATCAAAAGATTTTGATTCCAAAAAGAATAAGTACAGCCTTCCAATCATTGTTAATCATCAAGAGGCTGTGCGTGTTAAGACATCCACCGAGTCGCCGTATTTTGTTCAAAATTACAAAGAAGAACGAAAAAGAATTTCATTGGGGTGGTTTTCTTTAAATGCTACACTGGAAAGCTTACTTTGCTTGTATTAACCTTCTTTTTCATTTACTTTCGGTTGAACTGTCATTCAGATAAAAGCAATTTCTGAGGAAGATCATAAGGCAAAACTGTATATTTGTACTAAATATCTCGAAACGTTTGCTCAAATTAAAGAGCGGGAGAAAAGTTCAACAGAACTCTCTATTGATCTATTGGTTGGAATCAGGGAGATGGTTCTGAATGATCCTCAGGTATATATATCTACGTGCTGTAATTTTCTTAATTCCTGCATCCTAAGAACTATCTCAAAGCACATGTTAACTTTCTTTTCTTGTTGGCTTGTACACTCTTTTGGTATTCTAAGTGTTGTAATTTGTTTTCCTTCAGTACTACCAAGCTCTGTTTCGTGATGGAGAGTGTTTTTTGCATATCGTCTCTTTGTTGAACGGTAATGTCGACAAGGAAATTGGAGAAAAGTTGGTTTTGAACGTCCTTCAAACTCTTACTTGTCTGCTGGCTAAAAATGAAGTCTCAAAGGTACTTCTAAAATTTGTCTATGGGCGTCTAATTAATGTTTTGGTATCGTCGTATGCTAATGTGCTGAAAAACAACGACATCTTTATTCACTATTGTTCCATATGAGCTTTATTGTCTGCTTAATGTTTCTTATACATATATCTTGAGTATACTTGTCAGCACAAGTCTAATGTTTCTTTTTATCTGCTTAATGTTTATTGATGTACTTGTACAGGCTTCATTTAGAGCTTTGGCTGGCAAAGGTTACCAGACAATGCAAACTTTGCTCTTGGACTTCTGTCAATGCCATCCAAGTGGTGCACTCTTAGGTGTTCTACTCGATATGCTTGTTGATGGAACTTTTGACTCAAAGTTGTGCCCTATTATACAGGTGACTTGATGACGCGGGCATTCTTCTTGAGCTCTTTGTTGTCCAATCATCGTCCGACCTTTAATATCCTCTACCTTTCATTTCTTCAGTATGATAGTTTATAAGTTTCTACGTGGCTGTGCCTTTGTATGCGTGCAACTACTAAAATATAATATTCTCTTTACCACCATTTTGATGCAGAATGAAGATGTGATCATTCTCTATCTGAGTGTTCTGCAGAAGGTTAGAAATTCATTTCTCTTGTAGCTTGATATTCTTTCTGGATATTTCATTTCTATGTTGTGTTCCATTTTTTTTCTTTTAAATTCTTTTAATTTACTTGGCATTTAATTGGGCAGAGCAGTGAGCCATTGCAGCATCAAGGGCTTAATATATTCCAACAGCTTCTTCGGGATTCTATATCCAATCGAGCTTCTTGTGTGAGAGCAGGAATGCTGAATTTTCTTCTCGATTGGTTTGGTCAAGATAACAATGATGGCATCATTGTGAAAATTGCTCAGTTAGTTCAAGTAATAGGTGGTCATAGTGTGTCCGGGAAGGATATCCGCAAAATCTTTGCTTTGTTAAGGAGTGAGAAAGTTGGGAGACAGAAACGATATTGCTCGTTGTTGATGGCCAGTATTTTATCAATGCTATCTGAGAAGGGACCAACCGCTTTTTTTGATATGAGCGGGAACAACTCTGTAAGCCCTTAACACTGTTGCTATAGAACTATTTTGAATCATGTTGAACTTTAGAGAAGATTTCTTTCGAAATATTTTAGAACGCATTGATTATAATCACGTTGTCTCAAGTGTAACATCATTGAAAAAGTATGTCGCAAACTTGCAGCAGATTGGGTCTGTTTTTCTGGTGATTCCTGAAATCATATCAATGTACCAACTTTGGAAGTGTGCACTTAGGTAGTTAAATTAGAATGAATTTAACCATTTAATTTATTTGAAACACGCCTCTTCTTTGGATATCGTTTAATGAAACCCAAAACACGGACTCTTAATATTAGCATTATTGAATGTTCAGAATAAGCAGTTTAATGCTGTTTATTTTCCAACTAATTAATGATTCAAGTGAATATTTGAAGTGTATGATTATTTTGCATCTCTATGGTCGTTCGTTCCCGAAGAAGCTTTATCTTTACAATTTATCTTAAATTCAAAGTTGATGGCCTTTCTAAAGTTATATCTATTCTTAAAGCTTTTTGACTTCAATTTTTCTTCATATGTAGGGGATCTTAATTAAAACACCTGTTCAGTGGCCTCTCAATAAAGGCTTTTCCTTTTCATGTTGGCTTCGAGTAGAGAACTTCCCAGTACATGGAACAATGGGTCTTTTCAGCTTCCTTACAGAAAATGGAAGAGGCTGCTCGGCCGTGCTTGCAAAGGGCAAGCTTATTTACGAGGTTCCTCATATGTTTTGAAAATTATCTTTCAATATCTTTAATTATTTATTTGTATTAGACTCATCTTTATATTTTTATTTCTTCCGTGCTTAAATCTCCCTATCATGGACAAGTGGAGAAATCTTCTATATGCTGTTTTTTCGGCTATTTCGTGGAATATTTTGTGTGAGCTAAACTTTTTTATTTTGGGTTTAGTTTCTACGACTTTATCAGTATGTTAGAAACCAAAACTTGAAAAAGGCTTAACCGAGCACTTGAGAGAATTACTTCTTTCCTATAATCCTTTACCCAATATTTGCCTACCTAAGCCCACCGTTAGCAGATATTGTCCTCTTTGGGCTTTTCCTTTCAGGCTTCCCCTCAATGTTTTTAAAACGCGTCTGCTAGGGAGAGGTTTCCACACCCTTATAAAGAATGTTTCGTTCTCCTCCCCAACCGATGTGGGATCTCATAATCTACTTTTTCCCTTTTCTCCCTAACTCACTCGAGGGACTGAACTAGGTGCTTTCACATGCCATAGTTTGTTTGTTGTTCTCTCTTTTTTCTCTTCGTAGTCACTCCATTTAAACTATTGTTTCATTTCATTATACCAAGTGAAAGATCTCGTTTCTTCTTAGGGAAAAAACTACTTATTGCTTTAAAAACACAACTTATCGTCAAAGAGCGGAGTCAAGTAATAGGTCCTAAATTACACTAACTACTCTTCAATATATTACCACTAGACCAAAAGCTTAAAATTTAAGTTAATATCATTAAGGGAAAAAATAGCACCTAATATATATATACGTGTATATATTTTAGATTAAAGAAAGTAAATTTTTTTGCCTGTTCTTTTAATGATGTTCCTGGTGCAGTTGACTAATAATATTCCCTTCCCTTTTCAGTCTATCAATCTGAAGAGACAGAGCGTCCGGTTACATGTTAATATAGTCAGAAAGAAGTGGCATTTTCTTTGTATAACCCATAGTATTGGAAGAGCATTCTCTGGGGGTAGCTTATTGAGGTGTTATGTGGATGGTGATCTTGTTTCTTCTGAGAGATGCAGGTTCAGGCATTAATTCTTGTACATATTGTTTCACATTTTCTTCTAATTTTGGAAAATATTTTATCATTTGTCCTTGTTCTCCACGGAGAAGGTCGACTGATTATAATGATTTCCTGTGTCAGATACGCTAAAGTTAACGAAGCACTAACAAATTGCACGGTTGGAGCAAAATTCAGTGCGTCTTTGAGTGAAGAAGTTGACACAAAGGACTCTGTTGAAGCTGCATTTCCTTTTCTTGGTCAGATAGGTCCTGTTTATTTATTTAGTGATGCTATTTCTTCTGAGCAAGTGCAGGGTATTCATTCGCTTGGACCGAGCTATATGTATTCATTTCTTGACAACGACATTGCTACTTTCTCTGAAAATCCATTGCCTAGAGGAATTCTTTATGCTAAAGAGAGTTTGGCATCGAAAATTATCTTCGGCCTTAACGCACAGGTTTCTCTTCTTTCTTACGGAGATATAATTATCTACTCCGACCAGTGTCTCACACCCTATTCAGTGTCCTAATGCTTTGGTTTTACCCTTTCAGGCAAGCAGTGGAAAATCATTATTTAATGTTGCTCTAACATTAGATCAAATTTCGGAAAAGAATTATTTCGAATCTATTGCTATGGTTGGCACAGAACTATGTTCAAGACGCTTACTACAGCGGATTCTCTACTGTGTTGGAGGCGTCACTGTACTTTTTCCTCTAATTTCTCAGTCTGACAGATACGAAAGTGAAAATAATGGTCAGTTTTGTCAGAATGTAAATATAGCTGGTACAAAGGAGTGTCTAACAGCTGAAGTTATTGAACTTATTGCTTGCGTCCTTGACGAGAACTTACCGAGTCAACATCAGATGCATCTCCTTTCGGGTTTCTCCATTCTGGGATTTTTGCTGCAATCGGTTAATCCACAGCAGCTTAATATGGAAACTCTTGCAGCTTTAAAACATCTTTTCAACGTCATTGCGAACTGCGGTATTCAATTGATTTGGTTCTTAGTTCTTATTTTAACAGATTCTTCTATTGGTACCTACATGACTATATGTCTTCTTTTGTATATTTGTTTAGGCTTTTCTGAGCTGCTCATTCAAGATGCTTTATCTAGCATATTTCTTAATCTCTCAATCTGGATCTACTCGCCTTACGAGGTGCAGCGTGAATTATACTTGTTTCTCATTCAGCAGTTCGATAACGAGCCCAGGCTACTCAAGAATCTTTGCCGCCTCCCACTTATTCTAAATATGATTCGTAAGTTTTACTGTGACAAAGCTAAATTAAAATTTGCTTCTGGAAGCAAGACTTCTCTGCATCCACCTGGTGGAGTTCTTGGGCCTACTAGGGATGAAATACGGAAAATTCGTCTTCTTTTACTAAGCCTTGGGGAAATGAGCATTCGGTATAACGCCTTACTCTAAGACTGCTGCGTTTTTTTCTTAAATTTTTTTGCATCAAGTTCTCTTTATTCTTTCAATGATATGTTCTCATGAAAGATTATGTAACCTCTTTACACATCATATTACTGTTCTTTGCAGGCAAAATATTGTAGCAATTGATATAAAAGCTCTTATTGCTTTTTTCGAAAGAAGTCAGGATGTGACGTGCATCGAGGATGTTTTGCATATGGTAATTCGAGCTATATCTCAAAAGACAGTTCTTGCTTCTTTCCACGAGCAAGTTAGTTTCATTGGTGGTTGTCCCGTTTTTATCAATCTTCTTCAGAGGTATTATTGCTCCAATATTAAATTCAATAGCCATATTCTATTTTTGAGTTGCCTGTTTTTTTGACATGATATGCTGAAAAGAACAAAAATAATAAAAGGATACAAACTCTAGGAAGAGTGAGCGAAAAGAGAAGAAAATATTAGAAAACCGAACCTAACTGGTGCAGGCCTATGTTTATTTTTCTCTTAGTTACTATGAGTTAATATTAGTTACTGCGCGGGTTTTACTTGAGTCATTTAATTCGGTGTAAACTACCTGCCAATCAATTACTATGAGTTAATATTGGTTAGCTTAGGTAGTCAATAAAGTCTTGAACTCTATTTTAAGCAATTCATAGTATCATGATTATCATATGGTGAGACCTTTGTAACATAGAAGGCGAAACTCATTTTCTCATATGTTTGTTTTGTAGGGAATTCGAACCTATCAGATTGCTTAGTTTGCATTTCCTTGGTAGACTTTTGGTTGATCTTCCTTCTGAGAAGAAAGGATTAAGATTCTTCAATCTCCCAAGTGGAAAACCTAAACCAATTTCTGATAGCCATAAGAAAACTAGTTCAAGGATGCAACCGCTATTCTCAGCTATTTCTGATAGGTTGTTTCGGTTTCCACCGACAGACAATTTATGTGCTGCATTGTTCGATGTTCTTCTAGGGGGCGCAAGTCCGAAACAGGTGATCATGGGAAATATTTATTTGAATCAATTTGTTTGTTGCATTCGAAGATTATTATAAACGTTTCAATGACTTACAGGTATTGCAGAAACAAAATCAGTCTGATGTACAAAAGAACAAATCTCCTGGATCTCAGTTTGCTGTTCCACAGAGTTTAGTTCTTATTTTCAAGTTTCTATGTAGCTGTGAGGAAATTTCTGCAAGACTAAAAATAATCACAGATCTTCTTGATCTTCTCGACACAAATCCTTCAAATATTGAAGCGTTTATGGTACTATCAGCTAACCTATTAATGTCAAAACTATTGAAATTGACCTTTCGTCGTATTATATACTAAATTGTTGTTGTAGGAATATGGGTGGAATGCTTTGTTGACAGCCTCTGTAAAGCTTGATGCTTTGCAGCAATACAGAGTTGAGTCGGTCGGTCGAGTTGACAATAAAATAAATGAGCAGTGCAGTATAAGGAAACTATTTTGTGTTGTTCTTTTGCATTACATATCGACCGTGAAGGGTGGCTGGCAACAATTAGAAGAAACAACAACCTTCTTAATTATGCAGTCTGAGAAAGTATGTTGAATTCTTTTGCAACTTTTTATGATGTATTTTGTGGTCACTAATTCTTGTTCTACATCCTTTAAATTGCAATTATTGGTAATACTTTGATGATAATTTTGCTATACCAAAACATCTCGGTTCTTAGAATTTGTTTTTGTAAGATAAAGCGGAATGAGAAAATAATGTTTGATAGCCTGATCTCGCAAAATTCATCGTAAGAATGTACTTCGTTTAATGGATTTTTATCCTCTTTTTTATTTTATTTTTTATTTTTTAATATTGGAATCACTTTTTGGAGTTGCCACAAGGAGCAACTAGGATGTAAACCAATCATGAAGTCATAAAAAGGCTCTCTGGCTGGTCAACAAAGTAGATGATCATTTTGCTACAAGCTCATACCAAGAATGCATTCGTTGCACCTATTTCTTTGAGGTTTTGGTTTTTCAGTGCACCCGACACAGTTCGTAGGGAGATGATCTAGGAGGCTTTTGAGGCAAGTTGGTGTGTGTACATTGTTGTACGGCCTTTAGGGTACGAGGAACAATAGAAACTATAGGGGAGTTAGAGAGGGGCCCTCTTGGAGTGGGCTTGTTTTTTTTACGCCCTCGTATTCGTTCAATGTTTTTTGAAGGAAAGTTGGTTTTCTCATATAATATAAGAAATCACTAGTTGGGGTTGGGCGCTAAAAAGGGGTTTTCTTCTAGATTTATCCCTCGTGCTTTACCACCTAACTTGAAGGATAAAAAAGATCACACAATTCTTTGGGACCTTCGGCTTCTAACAAACTTTTAGTAGGGAGAGCACTTGATTCCCTATGTAATTGTGGCACGAATAGGTTTAACAATGACAAAATCCGCTCCTATCAAGCTTTCACCTCTGAACATCTAGAAGATCAAGACCTTTAGGACTCAACACAAACATATAGGAATCCCATTCTTCCATCCTTCTGTCTTATAACGGTCTTCTAAATAAAGGAAACCACCCACGAGACTACTAATCCGACCATTGGAGGGCGAATGGATGCATAAGGAGAAACTTTTGGGAAACTGACCCTTAAATCAACCTCCCCGCTTTTGAGAAACTTTTGGGTAATAAGGCATCTGTTTGCTGGATTCGCGGAGGAAGGAACAAAAACGCCTTTTGTCAAAGAAAGATACGAGAGAATTATTGACAAAGTGAAATCATTCGAAGATGATGAACTTGTCATCTCGTTGAATCCGGGTTGATGAGAATCAGATTGAGACAAAACAGAAATCAACAAGCTTATCAGGGTTATAAATGGAATTCTAAGATGATTCCGCTCATACAATCTCAACATGTGTTCCTAATACAACGACTCGTAACTTCCATGATGAACCCACTCAAAACCCAAAGTTGAGACAAAAAAGTAGAAATGTAACAACCAAAACTATTCGGAGGTAGAAAATACCTTCGGAACCGAAGGATTTATGATAACGAAGGTTAACTGGAAACTGAAAACAACAGAGGATGAAGGCTAGAATCTGAGGGACAGGAGAAGAGTGGAGAGAGGAGAGAACATTTTTTCTCATTTCTCTCATTACATTCTCTACTTGTCTTTGGGTTTGATTTTGAGTTTTTCTTGCAAGTTTTTAGTTAGCTTGAGAAACATTTTGTATAATTTTTCATTTTATCAATGAAACTTATGAATTTCCTTTAAAAATACGTGTGTATGTCGTGTATTTTTCACGGTACTATTATCTCAATTTACTGCTCTCCTCAATGTGCTTCAAAATGTCCAATTAACTTACTGATTGTTTATCTTGTTATCTCGACCCAGGGCCAAGTCTCCTTTAAATACTTTCTTCGTGATATGTACGAGGATCTGATTCAAATGTTAGTGGATTTATCTTCTGGGGAGAATATATTTGTTACACAACCGTGTCGAGATAATACACTATACCTTCTAAGGCTTGTTGATGACATGCTTATAGCTGAACTCGACCATCAGTTACCGGTACACTAGCATTTCTATTCCCCGCCTTCCTCATATTTTATTTGTCCACATTTTTCCTTTCCATCTAGGCTTTAAACAGTTTCTCAAGAAACAATGTCTTTGATTTATGAATGAAAAAATTGAAAAGCTTCAATTTATGCTGACCTAACTAGTGAGCTTATGGGTCCAATGACCACTCAAATTTTGAGCTTACAAGATTTCGTTTCAATTCAATATCATACCGTTTAAAGCTTCCTGTCTCTGGACGGAGCATGTTCCAGTCAACCGATGGTTAAATTTGTTGGGTTACGTTTTCTACTTAAGTAAGTGGGTTTTGAGCTTCAGTTTACCATGTCGGGTTTTATTCATTTAAGCTTCGTGCAGATTCTAGCAAATGTCTTCGATGTCTCTCCCGAATCCATGGAACTGGAGCTTCACATCTCTGCCTTACATGATGTTTTGCAAGGAGACTCTGATGACCAGACAGCAAGGTACTTACTATCTCTTTCCCCATTCGCCGCCCCTCCTCTCTATCTTGGAAGCTTAGGTTTATCGACTCTGACACAATCTGCTGCTCTGTCTTGTGTACATAGTAAAGAACAATGCTTAGGCCAGATGGATTTTGATATATCCATGTATTCTGCTGCCATCTATCTTTATGTGTTATTTGGTAAAAGCACATTGTTATAACCTGTAAACTGTTTCTTTACATCACGTTTCTAGATATGCGCAACATCAAATGGACGTTAAAGAGGACAAGATGGATGAAAAATGGTGGCATCTTTACGATAAATTGTGGATTATTATTAGTGAGATAAATGGCAAGGGACCGAACAAATCTTTGCCGAAATCATCAGCTGGAGGTCCTACATTTGGTCAAAGGGCCCGTGGTTTAGTAGAGTCACTCAACCTTCCTGCTGCAGAGATGGCTGCAGTTGTTGTATCAGGAGGCATAGGCAGTGCATTGGGAGGAAAACCAAACAAAATTGTCGATAAAGCCATGCTTTTGCGCTCGGAGAAGTTCCCAAGAATTATTTTTCGACTTGTGATGCTTTACATTTGCAAGGCTCCTCTAGAAAAAGCGTCGCGATGTGTGCAGCAGATTATTTCACTTTTACCTTCTCTTGTGGTTACTGATGATGAGCAAAACAAAAATAGGTTGCAGCTGTTCATCTGGTAATGCTACTTTCCCTTTATTATAGGCTTATGGCGTACTGAGGTACCCGATTCGGATATTTCTGGTGCTTGTGAACCTAAATTAAATTAATGTCGTGCGCGTAGGTCTTTGCTTGCTGTTAGGTCACAGTACAGAACGTTAAATACCGATGCTCGCATTCATGTCATATCGCATTTGATTCGTGAAACTGTAAGCTGTTGCAAATCAATACTTGCCAACAGTATGATAAGCACAGACGATTCTTCGGATAATGGTGCTTTTCTTAAAGAGGCTGGGTACATTCACAACCTGATACAAATAGAACGAGTTACTGCAGCTGTAAGTTACTGTGTATATTGATCCATGTGCTTTGTTGTGATTGTTTGTGCTTATTATATGTTGAACCATTTACATGGTATTAGGATAGAGGTGATTCTTAAATAACTAACTTATAGATAATCTTTAGACGACGTAGCGCTATGTCAATCATATTCAAACTGAAAATTAAATGACTGTTGAGTATGTCGAATATGGTTTTTTTTTTTTTTGTAGATTTCATATTATTCTATTTCAATATTTTTACTTTTTTTTTGGGACAAGAAACGAACTTTTTATTGATTAATGAAAAGGAAAAAGTGTTCAAAGATACAAATACAAATACAAAAAATAAAAAAATAAAAAAAAATAAAATCAAGAGTACCCAATTGTACAAGGATGTGGAAACCTTTCCCTACCAGATGCGTTTTAAAAAC
Source organism: Cucurbita pepo subsp. pepo (assembly GCF_057944985.1). Taxonomy (NCBI): domain Eukaryota; kingdom Viridiplantae; phylum Streptophyta; class Magnoliopsida; order Cucurbitales; family Cucurbitaceae; genus Cucurbita; species Cucurbita pepo. The sequence continues at coordinate 2,745,328 of NC_141799.1, forward strand.
CTTGAGGGGGAAGCCCAAAAGGGAAAACCTAAATAGGACAATATCTTTTAGCGGTGGGCTTGGGCTGTTACAAATGGTATCAGAGCCAGACACCAGGCGATGTGCCAGTGAGGAGGCTGAGCCCCGAAGGGGGGTGGACATGAGTGGGTGTGCTAGCAAGGACTCTGGGCCCCGAATGAGGGTGGATTTGGGGGTCCCACATCGATTGAAGAAGGAAACGAGTGCTAGTAAGGACGTTGGGTTTCGAAGGGGGTAGATTGTGAGATCCCACATCGGTTGGGGAGGAGAATGAAACATTCTTTGTAAGGGTGTGGAAACCTCTCCCTAGTAGACGCGTTTTAAAAACCTTGAGGAGAAGCCCGAAAGGGAAAGCCCAAAGAGGACAATATCTTCTAGCGGTAGGCTTAGTCTGTTACAAATGGTATCAGAGCCAGACACCAGGCGATGTGCCAGTGAGGAGGCTGAGCCCCGAAGGGAGTGGACACGAGTGAGTGTGCCAGCAAGGACTCTGGGCCCCGAATGAGGGTGGATTTGGGGGTCCCACATCGATTGTAGAAGGAAACGAGTGCCAGTAAGGACGTTGGGTTTCGAAGGGGGTAGATTGTGAGATCCCACATTGGTTGGGGAGGAGAATGAAACATTCTTTGTAAAGGTGTGGAAACCTCTCCCTAGTAGACGCCTTTTAAAAACCTTGAGGAGAAGCCCAAAAGGGAAAGCCCAAAAATACAATATAGTGAGAGAAGATATTTTATTTATTATTTATTAACTGTCCGACGCGGATTCTTTTGCAGATAGCTGATGAAGTAAACTATATGAAGTTGTCGAAAATTGACCATCAGAAGCAGTTGCATGAACTAAGACTTAGAATGGAAGAAAGCTTATCTAACGAGTCGATCAACCAGAAGGTTTTTGAAGAGGAGATGCAAAGTAGTCTGACTTCCATTTTGATTGCAGACGACAATAGAAAGGCTGCATTCCAGCTTGCTTACGAGGAAGTGCAGCAAAATATCGCAGTGTGTATACTCTACATTGTTTAGTTTTCATACTTATCATCACCCATTTGTTTTACGTGTCATAGCAACTTGAAGATCGTTTCATCAGTCCTTCACAGTCTTTTCTATTGGCAGGAAAAGTGGATGCACATGTTTCGTGCTTTGATTGATGAGCGAGGCCCGTGGTCTGCTAATTCTTCTCCAAACATTTCTTCAACACATTGGAAGCTCGACAAGACGGAAGATATGTGGCGACGAAGACCCAAACTAAGAAAGAATTATCATTTTGATGAAAAGTTGTGTCATCCCCCATCAATTTCTCCTAACGACGACATTAATAACGCTGAAAATGTAAAAAAATCTAGTATTGTCGGGCACATGCCGGAGCAAATGAAAAGATTTTTGCTGAAAGGTGCTATGAAGATAACTGATGAAGGAAACTCCGAGCCCATTGAAAATGATGTTGAACCATGTGAACCAAATGCTTCTAATCTCAAGGATTCTTCGGACGGTCAGTACCTAGAGCAAGTCAAAGACGTCGGTGAATGGAAAGATATTGTACAGGACAGAAAAGATACTTCTTTATTTTCTCCGGTGACAGAAGAAAGCGAGGTACGAAACTCATATTAAACTGCACCCAATTAGATAAAATATTTCGGTTGCGTTTATTAATGGCTTCGTTCATCAGGTTCTCACGTCAACTCCATGTGTACTTGTGACATCCAAAAGAAAATTAGCTGGATATTTGGCTGTAATGAAAAACGCTTTGCATTTCTTTGGGGAGTTTTTGGTCGAAGGTACTGGGGGAGCGTCCACCTTTAAGAACTTCGAAGCTCTTAAAAGTTCGGATTTGACTAAGCTCGATCAAAAGCAGAAGTCTCTAAAGTGGCCTCTATATTTACAATTGGATTCCACAAAGGGTACAGTAGTTGATGATGTGGACGTGATGAATGACGATGGCAATTTAAAACGACCACTAAAAAATTTCAGACGTCATCGGAGATGGAACATTGGAAAGGTAGGGAGGGAAATCACAGATTTCGTTCGTTTTATCAGGCATTGTTTGTACAGAAATCTAATATTTCTTTCTTCCCAGATAAAAGGAGTTCACTGGACTCGATATTTGCTTAGATACACTGCGATAGAGATCTTCTTCAGCGATTCCGTTCCACCAGTCTTTTTAAATTTCAACTCACCAAAAGCTGCCAAAGATATTGGGACGTTGATCGTGTCTAGTAGAAATGACTATTTGTTTCCTAAAGGTAGTAGTCGAAATCAAAGTGGAGTTATTTCTTTCGTCGATAGACGTGTTGCCCTCGAGATGGCAGAAAGTGCCCGAGAGAGTTGGAAGAGAAGGGATATTACAAACTTCGAGTATCTAATGATTCTCAATACTCTTTCTGGAAGATCTTATAACGATTTAACTCAGTATCCAGTGTTTCCCTGGGTTTTGGCGGATTACTCCTCCGAGGTTCTTGATTTTAATAAGTCGTCAACTTTTCGTGATCTTTCAAAGCCTGTTGGAGCATTAGATCCGAAACGTTTCGAGGTTTGTTCATTTGACACTTCACACCGTATGTCCCTAATTTTTTTACCGTTATAATATGTGTTACCTCTGCAGGTATTTGAAGATAGATATCGTAACTTTTGTGATCCCGACATACCAAGGTGATTTCTCTCCTGATTTCATATTCTTAAGCAAGTTTTGGTATTTAATTTCTTTGAAGGGTACGAAAATTAGCTCGAATCTGTTTTGAGAACTGTCGAGATGGCACAATTAAGAAATTTGTCATTTAATCATTACACACTTTAATACGTGCTACCGTGTTAAATCAGTATTAATTGGGGAGAAAATGACATTATAGGGATCGAACCGAGGACTTCCTACGGGCTACCATGTTAAATCAGTATTAATTGGGGGAGAAAATGACATTATAGGGATCGAACCGAGGACTTCCTACGTGCTACCATGTTAAATCAGTATTAATTGGGTAGAAAATGACATTATAGGGATCGAATCGAGGACTTCCTACGTGCTACAATGTTAAATCAGTATTAATTGGGGGGAAAATGACATTATAGGGATCGAACCGAGGACTTCCTACGTGCTACCATGTTAAATCACCGTTCAATCCAAAAACATAAGCTTATGGGTTATGGTTTTAATTATATCAACACTCGAACACTCCCTTAAATCACGACTCAACGAAACAAAATTAGATTAATGATAAAAGTTGCATAGTTCCGTATATTTGTTCTACTCATGTCCTAATATTTATGTGCAGTTTTTATTATGGATCTCATTACTCAAGCATGGGAATTGTTCTCTACTATCTTTTACGCTTGGAGCCATTTACTTCTCTTCACCGGAATTTGCAAGTAAGTTGTCAAAAACTAAATAATGATCAAACGAGACGTTAATAATAAAGATTCGAATTACAAAAATCCCGAAATTAAATTTTGAAAGAAAAGGGTCGGTTGAGTGGCGTGAAGTCATTTAGTTATTTTCTGTTTGACAAATAAGCGTTCACTTCTGCTTTTTGGCAGGGGGGTAAATTTGATCACGCAGATCGACTTTTTCAAAGCATCGAGGCGACATATAGAAATTGCTTGTCCAATACAAGTGATGTGAAGGAGTTGATACCTGAGTTCTTTTACATGCCAGAGTTTCTCTGCAATTCAAACCATTATCACTTGGGGGTTAAACAAGATGGTGAACCCTTAGGTGATGTAGTCCTCCCTCCTTGGGCCAAGGTGTGTAATTGTTTTTTGTCTGTCGATAAACATCCTCGTGTGTTTCCCGAGTTATAAAGTGAAGTCAGTTGCTTTTGCATTGTAACAGCCCAAACCCACCGCTAGCAAATATTGTCCTTTTTGGGCTTTCTCTTTCAGGGTTGAGGGGAAGCCTAGAAGGGAAAGCCTATAGAGGACAATATCTGCCCGCGGTGGACTTGGGTTGTTACATGCATCTTCAATTGGCTTAAGCCATCTGTTCTTGGTCGCTCCCTTATTGATGTGTTCTATATAACAAACTTCATTTTGATCTTTTTGGTAGGGCTCACCTGAATTATTTATAAGTAAAAACAGGGAAGCACTTGAAAGTGAGTATGTTAGTTCAAATCTACATCACTGGATAGATCTTGTTTTTGGTTATAAGCAGCGCGGAAAACCAGCAGTGGAGGTATTATCTGAGAATCAAGTTTAAATCTCTTGTAGAGACCTTTCCCCATAATCCATAATATTTGAATGTGATGTATTGCAGGCTGCAAATGTCTTTTATTATCTGACTTATGAAGGTGCTGCTGATCTTGGCACTATGGAAGACGATTTTCAACGATCAGCGATTGAAGATCAAATTGCCAACTTCGGCCAAACGCCAATCCAGATCTTTCGTAAAAAACATCCAAGAAGAGGGCCACCAATACCGATAGCACACCCGTTACATTTTGCTCCGGGTTCCATTAATTTAACGTCCATTATTTCATGTTCCACTCATCGTCCCTCGGCCATATTACACATTAGTATGTTAGACACGCATATTGTCCTTGTGAGCCAAGGGCTAGTTCTGACTGTTAAGATGTGGTTGACCACTCAGTTACAGTATGGAGGGAACTTTACATTCTCCGGGTCTCAGGTTCGTTCTCGAACGTCTATGAAAGTCGATAATTCTTGTTATCTATAAAAATTGATTTTGTTGTGATTTACAAACTTATTAACGTTTTGCAGGAACCTTTTTTTGGAGTGGGTTCGGATATTCTTTCTCCTCGTAAAATCGGGAGCCCTCTAGCTGAAAATTTTGAACTTGGAGGACAATGCTTCGCTACCATGCCGACACCCGCCGAGAACTTTCTGGTTTCTTGTGGGAATTGGGATAATAGTTTTCATATTATTTCCCTGACTGATGGCAGGTTGTTACAAAGCATCCGACAGCATAGTGATGTGGTTAGCTGTGCAGCAGGTACCTTCATTATATGTATTAGAAGTATGGTATTTTATCGGCTTACTTCTGAGATCATTGTGATATTCCACATTAGTTAGGGAGGAGAACGAAACACCCTTTATAAGGGTGTGGAAACCTCTCCCTAGTAGACGCGTTTTAAAAACTTTGAGGGAAAGTCCAAAGAGGACAATGTATGCTAGCATTGGGCTTGAGTCTTTACAAATGGTATCAGAGCCAGACACTCGGTGATGTGCCAGCGAGGAGGCTGTTCCCTGAAGGGGGTAGACACGAGGCGGTGTGCCAGTAAGGACGTTGGGCACCGAAGGGGGTGGATTTGGAGGGGGTCCCACATCGACTGGAGAAAGGAACGAGTGCTAGTGAGGACGTTGGACCCTGAAGGGGGGTGGATTGTGATATCCCACATTGGTTGAGGAGGAGAACGAAATACACTTTATAAGGGTGTGGAAACCTCTCCCTAGCAAACGCGTTTTAAAAACCTTGAGGAGAAGCTCGAAAGAGAAAACCCAAAAAAGACAATATCTGCTAGCGGTGGGCTTGGGCCGTTACAATCATTCTCCAGACAAGACAAATCTAATGACTTTCTTTTGTGATGGGATTGTTAGGAGGGGTATATCTACCGTTTTGCACCGGTTAATTATAACGTAGGTAAAGGAGATTATCAATAGGATTAGTAAGAGGCATCGAATGTGGGCATATTTAGGGCTCGATCTAAGAGGAATATGCCTCCAAATTTTGTACGCATTTGGTTCACGAGTTACATAAGCTTAGGCTTCTTGAATCCGCCCTCTAGGTTATACATTGGATTTTATTAATCACAAATTCACAAATCAAATACATAGTTTATTTAATCTATTCCTCTGCACAATTCGAAACAAGCTACACAAATCAAGGCTTTCCATCCCCAATTCGAAGCCTTATCTAGCAGCTACTTATAGGAGAGGAGTTGGTGCAATTCAAGTTTCATTACTAGGGTTACAAGTTGAATGAGATTTGGTATCTAGGGAGACTAGTTGCGGGGATTAGTCTGGGAGAGAACCGAACCTCCCAACTTCTTAGTCGTTTTTGCATACCGTGCCGAAGGACGGCCTTATATACCAACCTCTGGCTCAAGGGACAGGGTGCTATGCCGGCTCACCCATGCCACCCAACCTGTTCTTGGAAACCCATTCACAAAGGAAGACGTCCAAGACACTAGCTTTGCAACACTCGGCCACACCATGACGCACACATGTGCCATAGGGTAACTTACTTAGGTCACAAGGCCCAAGAGTGGTGGAGAGGTGACATCGTGCTTCCCTCCTATAGAAAGTTGATTCATCTTACGGTGACCTGACCAAACATAACTTGTTCGGTTAGCATTGTATGTCAATTATGTCTTCATCTACAATGGATCATTGGGTAGTGCGTTATTTGAAATTGATTATCATTTTGGATATATTTTTACGAAAGCTAAAAATGGAGTTTGAATAGATCATCTTTGTAACATGGGCGTGATTAACATATATATTCCAGCTTGAGGACTTTAATGTGTGTGTATATGTATAATTGTCTCATATCTATCCTCAGTAATATACATTTGTTCGAATACTATGATGATACGATAATTATCAATGTTGCAGTGACATCGGATGGAAGCATTCTTGCTACGGGAAGTTACGACACTACAGTTATGGTGTGGAATGTTCTCCGTGGTAGGTTCTCTGAAAAAAAAGCACGCAATACACAATCCGAGTCACCTCGAAAAGACAATGTCATTGCAGAGACTCCATTCCATGTTCTCTGTGGGCATGACGACATAATTACGTGCTTATATGTTAGCGTGGAGCTAGACATAGTTATCAGTGGTTCAAAAGACGGGACTTGCATTTTTCATACTCTTCGTGAGGGACGATACATAAGATCTTTGCATCATCCATCTGGTTGTGGATTGTCAAAGCTCGTGGCTTCTCGGCATGGCAGAGTCGTGTTTTATGCTGATGATGATCTTAGTTTGCATCTCTATTCAATAAATGGTAAACATTTGGCTGCTTCGGAATCCAATGGCCGCCTCAACTGTGTCCAACTCAGCCAATGTGGCGAGTTTTTGGTTTGTGCTGGTGATCATGGCCAGATAGTCGTCCGCTCCATGAACTCGCTCGAGGTTATAAGTAGGTACAATGGAATTGGAAAAGTAATCGTGTCTCTAACCGTTACCGCCGAAGAATGCTTCCTTGCTGGAACAAAAGATGGAAGTCTTCTTGTATATTCGATCGAGAATCCTCAGCTACGAAAAGCTAGCCCGTCTCGAAATACCAAAACTAAACCTTCTGCTGTGTGATAGAACCTCTCTCAGTAGATATGGGATTCTGACATGCTGCACTATTGCCCCAGGTTTGTCTTCATAGTTACCAATATTGTTCTGTTTATTATGTAGTTTAAAGATTGTCCAGAAAAACAGGAAAAACAAACAAAAAAAAACAGTCTTAAGACAAAACCAGAGTGAATTTTATGATGAACAAGTAAAGTTTTATGATGAACAAACGTCTCGATCCATATTTATTAGAAAATAAACTTACACCGTGTTCGTCTTCCATAATGTTTATGCAAACTCTGCAGAGCATTTTGCAGTAACCATGACTTTGGAGTTATGATCTGTTTCAATTTTTTGAAGTACTCCATGTCTGAGGATCTGGAAGGATGTTCTTGCTGATAGCTCGAACAGCTTAACGTATCCGAGCTTATATTGCTTCAAATACGACACAGGATAGTCCCGACGCAATTTTTTCTCTACACCATGAGATTTCTACTTGATCATCTCTTATACAAATCTGATTATCTTCATCTTGGGGAAATGTATAGACAGTGGAGGAGCTGAAACTTGTATATAATCGGTAGACTAAATGTCCATTATCAGTTGGTGCACCTCAGTCATCCTTTGAGGCCTTGAACTTTAAGAACATCTTTTCAATAGGTTTAGTTTTTATTTAAACTGTTCATATCAATTTGTATATTTTACTCATCTTGTTGATTTAGTAATACTTAGCTTTTAGCTGCTCCATGTCATGCTAATCGTTTATTGAAACGTCCTCGAGATAAGATAAGTTAAGTTGTATCTGTCAACGGTTCTAAATTTAGTTTCAATTTCTAATATGGCTCTAGATTTCGTTTCCTTTTCTTTCATTTTCTTGCATTTTGTATCTGTTGGAGGTTCTTGATATGAGATAACTTGTGAGCTCGGGGATTGAAAATGAATGTGTTCGGGTCGTATTGCTTACTGTTTAAAAATATGAAAAATGGTCGATTACTATGTTCGTTTCAATAATGGATTTTTAGGAAACTTGTCACAATTTGGCATAAATTTGAAATTTTTGCTACAGGTTGATAGTGAAAAAGAATTGGATATCGTAATTTTGGATGCTTTATATTTTAACGCTCAAGCGGTTGATTCCTATTTGCCTTGAGAAGTACATAGCTTCTTATACGCCCAAATATACCCGTTAGTTTTGTTGCCTCTCTCAACGTCTCAGTTTGTGGTTGAACTCACCGATTTTGAAACCAAGACGCGCTTAAACAATCAAAGCTCCTGCTAATGAAGATCGGGTCCCCTGTTGCTGACAGTTGAGTGTAGCATTCCATGCATTGAAGATATTATCGAAAAAGATCCGAGCGAGTCTTGCCCATTTGAGGAATATGGATGGTCTCGTTGCAACAAATTTGCATCTTTTTCTTTCGTTTGTGAGTCGGTCCACCAGGATCAAGACCCATACTCCCTATTTTGGCAGAGCCGTGATAAAATCTATGGAGACACTTTCCCATGGTTTTTGTGGTACAGGTGATACAACTTCAAGAGCCTCAAGAGTCTATCCCGACTTTGTCTTGTTGACACACGAGGCACGTCTTCACATACACAGCAACATCGTCTCGCATGCCCGACCAATCCCTAATTATTCATAGAGTTGCTAAATACATTCAAAAGTTTAAATTTTTACCCGACATGCAATTTAAATTTGTATATAATAAATAATTTGATTTGAAAATTTTAATATAATAAAAGGTAATTAGATATAAAATTGAAAGTTGATATATCTATTCAAATATTTTTAAAATTTAAAAATAAAATCTAATTAGACAATATTTAAGTAAATTTTTACTAAAATTATAGACAATAGTGGTATCTTTTCTTTTTCATCTTTAAAAATAAAACCCTAGTGCAAAGATTTGACCGGATTTTCTATAGGGACCTTTGCCGCCAGCGCTTCGAAGCAAGCAGTTGCCGCGAAGAGCACAGCAATATCATTATTGCTCTCACCGACGGCAACGGCGACACCGAATCCCTCTCTCAGGTTCTTTGCATTCCCTATCTCTCTTCTCTCGCTCCGTTGCAGTCGTAGTAATCTCACTGTTACTCTCATCGACGGCGAAAATATTCATCTCTGTTTCTGATCCTTGTTTCGTTTGGCTTATTGTTTTCTTTGATATATATGAATTCTCCGATACAATTGATTGAGATTTCTTTACCTTTTGCAAATACATAGTTATCTGATATTTTTCAATATTGAAGTACATTTTGTGCTTCAGACTTATTATGGAAGGTTTATGAAATCCTCGTGATATGGAATTACTTGTTTTTATATCTTATATGCCTATTTATCTCAGTTTGTGGATTGCGTTTCTCTTGGCAATGTTATTCTTTCTTAAGCTTGAGATTAGTCTTTCATAAATGAACTTTTTTTCTGATGTTCCATTGTGTTAGGTTGCTTATTTGCGGAGTGTGAGTTGCTCGAAGCTCAAACAGTTATCTCTAAGATATTGTAGCCTGAAAACAGAGTGCAGTCTAGAAATTTAGCGTTTCAGTTACTGCGATGGAGGAACACAACAACATGCGTTGTGATGATAGAACAAACAAGTAACGGAATCTTTTTTTTTTTTTTTTTGGCATAAATTGTTAATTTATCTTGGAATGAATAGTTCCAATGCTTGTCATAAGATTAAAATGCTCTGACTACTCCAATTTGTTCCATGGCAATGGATTTTTTGGCGTGACATACTTATGTTGCCTTTTTTCCATGATTATATTTGTCTGACTTACTATGAATGAATTCTCTCAGAGAAGCTTCTCAACTAGCTGCATTGTTGAAGGAAATGAAGGATGGATTGGACACAGTCACAAATAAAGTCCAGGCTTTAACTGCCAAGGTTAGAACATTCTCAGTATCTGCTAATCCCAGATAGCAAAGAGAACACTCTCGTATAAATCATAATTTTTTTCATTTTAGATATGTCAATTTAGGTAGGAAGAAATTTAGATTATCATGCTGGCATAGCTAATATCCAGGAAGAAATATGTGCAAAGAATCAGCGTCGATGTTTATTTTCACGTGCTATTGTCTCTTTCGGGTCGGTGGGATTCTATTATCTGAAGTTTGCATGCAATTCAATCTTCAAGTCTGTGAAAGTTATAGTCTGAAAGATTGATAATGAATGAGGGTTTGAAGTCTCCAGAGTCTACATTTTGTTTGAAGTTCAATCTCTCAGTAGTTGTCATTTCACATTTTACTATCTCGATCTAATTCGAATTTTGCACTCCCATGATATGGTAACGAAACTTTGATTGACTAGCTCACTGTGTTTCCAAAGTGATGTCCTTACCTAACAAAAAATATATTAATAATGCACTTTCTCCTGTTTTCGTACACTTGACTTGCGAGTTATGTCCATCTTTAGCATGTTATATAGCTATGGAAAGTTAATAATCATATGTGATTATGTGTGTTCTTTGTATTATAATCTGCAAAATATTATTGTTCTAAAAAATTTGACATTAAGTTTGTGTCAAATTTGTGTTTATTAGTGTATCAATTGCAAGTTTTCAAAATATTGAAGAGATTCTTGTGGCCAGAATCTCAACGTGTCTCCAAATTCAAAAAGTTATTTTTTGGTTAAACATGACAATTTCTCTGCAGAAAATCTTATCTAGTGCTTTTTTGACATTCGAAAGTGTATATTTATGTTCTTTATCCTATTTAGTATGTTCTAATTATAGTATCTGATTTGAGAAACTATAGTTTGCTTTAAGTGATTGCCTTTTGTGCGTATCTTGCCTTTGTTCAAGCAAGAAGTCCTGTTGTTTTAAGAGTACCCTTGAAAAACACTGGCTGATCTTGTAGAACACCTTTTTTGGATATCCTTAACTGATCCTATGGGATGATTAACTTCTATAGCAGAAATTTGAACCTACAATTTTATTTGATAAATTCTGGATATCTTGACCGTAATCATCATAAAAACCCGTGGATGACAATAAGCCCACATATTTATCAAGAATATATGAGCAAAAACCTGCGAAAAATGTCTTTACCGTTCATCACAGAATTTGGGCCGAAATATCTTATTATTTTTAGTCTTTGCTTCTTTTAGCTACAAAAAATTCCAGCTTTTGATTGATGGCTTTATCTGTGTTTTGTATGTCAGGTAAAATCAAACGAGCTTCCTACATCAGATGGGATAAGCTATCTTGACGCCAAATATTTATTACTTCTTAACTATTGCTCTTCACTTGTATACTATTTGCTTCGCAAAGCCAAGGGGTTCTCAATTGAGGGCCATCCTGTTGTCAGGAGTCTTGTAGAGATAAGGTTATTTCTCGAGAAGGTTCGTTCCTTTTCCCCTACTCTTTTCCGCTTGCTTACCTGCATGGGACTTATACGTAAGCCCTGCCTTTTGGTTGACACAGATTCGACCTATCGATAAGAAGCTTGAGTATCAGATTCAGAAGCTGACAAGAGTTTCTGTTGTTGCAAAAGAGGATGCATTCGTGGATGAAAAGGAATCAGCTACACCTCAGGCTACGGATGATCGGTTAAAATATCGTCCAAACCCTGACATGCTTGTCAGTAAATCAGAAGGGATTGCTGAGGTGAGGCATTAAGTCAAGGATGAAGTTTAATAACTCTTTTATTCCAATTGTTATGCGAAAAACTCAACAATGGCTTTTGTTTTCTGAACTGAATATTCGAATAGGATGGAGATGGTATATATCGTCCACCAAGGTTTGCCCCTACTACTATGGATGAAGATAAGAGCTCTAGGAAGGAGAGAAATTCCTCGAGGAAGGATTTAGAGACGCTCCGAAGAGCTCGACAGAGTGATTATATGAGGGAGCTAATGGATGACATGGCTGGGAAACCTGAAGAGGTTTGTTATAGATCTACTATTATATAATATGGGTTTTTTTCTAAATATCCAACGTATAGAGTACTTAAAACTTGTTGTTCATGGTAACTACAGATTAAAGAAAGCATTGGACTCGAAAATAGAGAAGTTGCTAGATATGTAGCTAAAATGGACGAACGTGATCGAAGAGAAGAGGAGCTTTTCACTCGTGCACCGCTTACAAAGATGGAGAAAAAGAGAGAAAAATACCTAAAGAAGTCGAGATATGGGTACGAAAACTTTGATTCGATCACCGTACTTCTAAAACATCTAATGATTGTTTCCTCAAGTTCGGTTTTGACACACTTCATTTTATTCTCTAGGATGGGTGGCGTAACCGATAGTTTCTTTGACGAAGTAAAATCGATGCCCTTGGGAGGTGCTGATGACGAGCAACCGACCAGTTTTGGTAGTAGTAGAGGCGGAATGAGAAAATATAAGAAGCGCAAGGTTTGTATTTCTTTCCTTTCTTTTTCCATTTGTTTTCGTAAATGCATTGTAGATTTTAGTCTAAACTTTGGAGCTCTTGGATTTTACATAGAATCAAACAATATACCTTTGCTTTCTGCAGGGCAGGCATTGAAACCCCGGGCAGCATCAGGATGATGGGACGTGTTACTTCTGGCTAAAATTGTACGTCGAAGTGAAATTTATATTGTTTTTACCCTTTTTTTTAATGTAATCTTTTTACCCTTCTTTTCATATATGTTATTAGCCCGGAAACGAATATTTAGTTTGTTGACTCCTCGAGATACCCGAGTCGATTAGATGCATCCTTTGTTTACTCAAAATGTTCTTCAATTCTAAGAGAATATTGGTTGATCCTTAGAATTGCGTTAACCGATCAAAGAAACAGTTTCGATCAATGTACGGGTTTATGAGTATCAAAGAAGCTAGAAATTGAGATTAAAAGCATAATATTGAAACAGATATGTCGTGTTTTATTATCATTCAACTAGAAGGTTGTATAATTGTCATGAATCTGGCTTTGGATGCCAATTAAGATCAAAGGTAATGTTAACGTGCGTGAAAGTAGCTTTACAGAATCACATTTGAATCTTTTCCAAACTTGCAACATGAAGCACAGCCTTGATGGCCATCTCCTCTCATCGTGACTATTTCCCTCAATCATCAGCAAATAATTATGGAAACTTCATCTAATAAAGTGGTATCTGGAACAGCTTATTGTGTGAGTAACTTTGAGTCGCATGCTACTATTTTAATTCTTCCTACAGTCTCCTGGGAATCCTCGTTCTTAAACGTTGCATCCTGCAAAATGAACGTCCAAACGTTGTCGCAGAATCGATAGGTATGCAGATGTCCCTGTTGCAATACAATAGGACAGAGGCTCAGAAATCACCCAAGTGTTAATTATACAACTCCTCAAATATTGACGTGATTGTGCTCTCATCCATAGTTCTCATACAATCACGACGAACTTTCAAGAGTATCATGAGAAAATCTAACAGCCATTGGATTGACGAACTTTCAAGAGTATCATGAGAAAATCTAACAGCCATTGGATTGAATATTTGTAGAAGTGATTGATGCATGGGCTTAAATCTCTAATTGCATCGATTACTTTATCCCCAGATTCAAAAGTACAAATAATTACCAAGTTTATTCCAGAGAAACTTATTCAAGCTGCAATATTTTATGCTGGAAAACGCTTGAAGAATCAATGAAGTAATCTAATCCATTTAGAATTAGATCAAAAGTTCCACAATCTAAACTTCCAACTTTCGAATACAAATGTTTCTATGTCGTACGTCGTGTGTTTTCTTTATCATGGTTTTCTCCATTCAGTTCAGGCAACCAAAAAGATCATGGGGAAAAAATTGTACTATACATCCATGTTACTGACAAAACAATTTGGCTCAAGGCTTGACGTGCAATAGAGCAGAAACAGAACTATCTCAGAACAGGCAAACACAACTAGTTCCTCTTATAAGTAAAAACACGTTTCAAGTTTATAATGTCTTTACTTCGCAACATAAATCTCTAGCATTCAAAGATGCAATCAAATTCATAAGCCGAACAAACATACCTTTATAGTCACCTTGCTTTTCACCTGTGATTCCAGAGCCTCGGTCATGGACTGCAAAAAACCAAAAGCGGTACAAAATTAAATCAAACAAGACCTCAATTTCGAACACGAATCCAAAATATACACAGAAAAACATCTCTGAACCAGCTTTAACTATACCTTATCGAACTGCACAAGAACCTGAATAGCAAGCTCCGGACTAAGAGTACCGTTCTGGACCATTTCGTCCAAAGTTTCAGTCAAACACATTCCGATCGTCGATCTGCGGTAGAGTTCAAACGTTGCCATTCTTCTTCGAAAAACAAGATCTGCAACATATGGAAGTTCTTTGGCTAAGATATCAAATTTAGTTCAAGAGAGCACATCCGTAATTGACAAAACTAATTGAAAATTTGAAACATAGCGTCAAAATTCGAGAAAGCAGGCAAAATCTTCGAAATTAAAGCGAGAAATCAATTCGAAAAGGAATGAGAAAATAATAATAAAGAGAAAGAGTACAAGAGCAACGAATTGCAGGTACAGATTGAAAGTGAGTTTGTGATGCTTCTGGTTTCTTTGATTCTAACTGGGTTAACGTTAGCTCCAAATGCTTTTCGCGAGCGAAGAAATTTGGGGCTTTTTATACCCTAGATTTTGTAGATGAGGGTATATATAGCAGCGAAGCCACGGAATGGAAACTCATCAAAATGACGAATTTGCCCCTGCGAGGCGCCTTTGTTTTCTCATTGTGGGCTCAAAAAGTATAATGGGCCGTAAAGTTATGTTCCGATGGCCCAATTTGTTCGTGAGCCCACTAAAACCTTCTTTCAGCCCGGCCCAAAAATAAAAGGTTTAAGTAGCAAGTCAAAAAGTCAGATTTGATCGACTTTCTAAAGCGACCTTTCCCGCCATTGGAGTCTCTCTTTTTCGCTCAACCTTCAAACGAAAGAAAAAATGTATCAGATCGATCCCTTATCTTTACCAGAATCATATCCGATCTCCTTCCCGCTCTCACTTTTGCTCATCGATTAACTCATGGAATCCTCATTTTTTCTCTCGCATTCATGTTCTTCCCCTCACTGACCTTCGCTCGAATCGTTCACGTTAAAACGGTAAGTTTCTCATTTTTGAAAATGTGTTCCTAAATTATGTTTATTGTTCTTATTGTCTAGTTAAGATTGTCGTATGTGACGTTTGTTTTATTTTAGAAATTTATGTTTTACAGGAATGCCTTCTGTAATAAGTTATACATATGTAGGTTTCATTTGTGTTGTTTTTAGGTTTGGAATTTCTCAATGTTCTGAATTCTTATTAGATCCTCAAACGTCGCAACATT
The DNA here is from genome assembly GCF_057944985.1 of Cucurbita pepo subsp. pepo. Lineage (NCBI taxonomy): Eukaryota > Viridiplantae > Streptophyta > Magnoliopsida > Cucurbitales > Cucurbitaceae > Cucurbita > Cucurbita pepo. The sequence continues at coordinate 2,760,834 of NC_141799.1, forward strand.
TCTGTGTCCGAGTTCTAGATCGCATTGCAGTACTTCTCTTGTTATTCTTATATGTACGAATTGCATTGAATAAATGTTTGTTACTTTAAATTTTCATGTTCGAAGATTTATTATTCTGATGTCTCAAGTATGTAGTTACTTGTTAGAATAATAATTTTGTGTTTGGTAGAAGTAGATAATAAAAAACTCATTCAAATGATCTAAGACATGAGAAATGTTCATCTTCCTCTGTTTTACTAAAAGGGATTTATTCATCCGACTTTGTTGATACATTGGAAGATCTCAATATTTTCAATGGTGCCTTCATCCCTGTTCTTGATAATAATTCAAATTGAATTGTGCCTCAATGACTGGATTTTTAGAAATAAGGAAAAGACGTTCTTTCTAGGTCTTTTGTTCTTTTAACTCAATAAGCTTTCAAGTGTTCAAGAGCTATTGACTTTCGAGATTGTGATTGATCTCTTTATCTTTTGAAATATATTTGATTCGGCTCTTAGAAGAGATTCTTAAGTACCAAGAATAAGTACATTTTATATAAGATGAACATTGAATTTGGGCACTTAATTTCCTCAATTTCCACCAAATAAAGGCAATAGAGTTGATTGCATTGGATAATCACTCTGCAAAATATTCAATTGAACTATTTACATTTAGGACGTTAAGGGTCCTTCTAAACGAATATAATCATACATAATCCCAACAAAAGGACCGTGGTCATTTGTTTGTGTAAGAAAAATTGTATTGTTGCCCGCCACAAGCTCACTGCCTGGAATATCGACACTGTAAAACCGGTACAGACCGTGAATTCCATGTCTAGCTATAGTGTTGTCCTTTCCAATTACTCCAGTTGTGAATAACGGGGTAACTGCTTGTGCATCATTCACTCGAACCTTCAAGTAACAATATATTTTAGTTTCAAGCGAAAAATGGAGACACCACATCCATAGTTCCTACTCGAACTATTTAGGAAAGTTTTATCAAACTATAAAGACAAATTCTAACTTCTATGGACCCAATTTGTAATGGATTACATTGAAGTTCGGATCCTTACTGTTTAGAGAGAGTTAGAATGTAGTCAATATGATTTGATAATACCTCACAAATAGTCTCCACCATTAGAAGCCACTAACAGATTGAATAGGTACCAGTTACCTATCATGTATTAATATGATGGTATTTTTTATTGAGTTGACCGTGTAGGTTAAGTAGCTAACCCGATACTAAATTTATAAATTAACCCCAAACTGAGAGGCCATCAGCTGCCAAACATAAAGATAAAGATAGAGTTCCATACTTGTAATTCTGCAGCATGTGCAGTGGCCAATGCAAGACGCAGCTTATATGTTCCATGTGTATCTGGACTGTCAATTTTGAACTCAATTTTCCAAGTAGTTCCTACATATGTGTTGTTGTCGTCTATCTTCCTGCATTGCAAACAAGGGTTATAGCCAAAGTATCTACCAACTCAATTCCATGTTAACAATAGTTCTATAAAATGCTAACAAGAACTAAGAAAAATGCAATATGAAATTGTAAACCAAAATCTTTCGATTTTCGAAGTGGTTATGGTGCATAATTACATAAAAATTTGAAATCACTGATACAGCTTGAGCTAGCTTGTTTCTATGTTAGCAGCATGCTACTTAGCCCGCACGACATAAGTCAAGAAACCTACTGCTTAATTGGTTTAGCTTATCGATGTTCTTGAGTCCAATGAGGATAAAGAGGATGGCCCGACTTGTTTAGCATTTTATAGGAGTGGATAACAGCATTAAAAAGGATGAAGTATTAGCGTGAGAGAGCAAACAAGAAAATGACACTAAACAAAACAGAAACGGAAAGACATAGTGTAGTCGTCATTGCAAAAGATTCTATTGTTTCTCCGATCGTGCTGACAAAGCTAAAGCCGAACACGTCAACCAGCTCGAAGGAAAACTAAAACTGCAAGAACAAAGTTGAGGAAGGAGACCTGTTAACTTGTGCAAAGAACCAATCTTTTTTGTAGTCACTTTGGTCAACCGTATAAACTAGGTCCTCCTTAGGATATAATTCTGCGTATCTTTCCCATAATCCATACTGCCTAAACCTGAAATAATAATTCATAGAGTAAATTACCATAGAAAATAAGAAATATTGAAATAGAATTGTCCCATCGAACCCCAAATATATATAAATATATGGTTAAATTACAAGTTTAATGCATGAATCTTCATGTTTATGCATGTTCGGTCCCTTAACTTTAAAGTGTAATAAGTCTTAGATTTATTATACACTTTTAAAAACTTATGGATAGATTAAGACATAAACTTCAAAGTTAACGGATTAAACTTGTAATTTAACCGTAATATAACTATGAGGAGGCTAATTTAGAGCTATGCTAAAAGGGAAAAAAAGTAGATACAGAAAGTAAAGTGAAAGACTGGAAGAAGAACTTACTTATCTGAATGATTGACAAAAAGTTTATTAATAAACTTGGGACTAGGATCTGGTACATAGAATTCTGCAGCAGTACGATCTGGAATGCCTATTTCCCATAATGTAGGACCATCTCTTGGAGGCTCGAAAACAAGTTCACCCACATCGATATCGCTGCCTAAATACTCAACGAGATTAAACTACTAATTATACACTTAATGAAAGCATGAAATTAATGGAGTTGGAGCTACAAACCTGGGGTTACAGTGATGAAAGCATCATATTGGTACTCGCTGATAAAATTATAGACCCATCCATTAAGACTATAATTTCCACTGAGAACATTTTCCAAAGTGAAATGTCCATTCTCATCTGCTCTGCTCCAGAATTGGTAGCCCTGAGTTCCAAAATGTGTTAAGTTCTCAGCTAAACTCATCAACCATTGACTAAAGATTAATATAGTTTTAGGGGAATTTTGCATCTAAGCAGCATTTTAAGAACTGTGTTCTTGAAAAATAGCCTCATAGTAAATCATATAAGCCGAGGGACGACTATTTTGGCTAACTTAGGGTCCGTTTAAAATAAGTCATTCCAAGCCGAACTTAAATTATCTTTATAGATTATAAACAAATATTAATAGTAATTATTTAATTTTTTTTTTTTATAAAAAAAATGTTAAAGCAGTTTGGCTGAATGTAGAAGATTCTGTGATGTTGCTGTACCTTGCTTTCTGTTTGCCAGGAGCCAAGTTCCCCAGGAAGTGCCAGCCCCACATATGCACCACTTGCAGGTATGGATTCATTACTCACATATCTAAGAAGCTCAAAATAATGGCATTTAGAAAGTAATTTTGTAAACAAGAACTAAAATAGACACTTGTTAGAAGTTAGAGACTGAAACGTTAGAAACTAAAATGTAAATACGTATTGTTGGATGATGAATGTCTCACGTTGACTAATTTAGGGAATGATCATGAGTTTATAATCAAGGAATATTATCTCCATTGGTATGAGTCATTTTGGAGAAGCCCAAAGCAAAGTCATAAGAGCTTATGCTCAAAGTGGACAATATCATACCATTGTGGAGAGTCGTGTTCATCTAACATGGTATCAAAGTTATGCCTTAAACTTAGTCATGCCAATAGAATCCTCAAATGTCGAACAAAGGACTCCAAAAGAAAAAGGAGTCGAGCCTCGATTAAGCGGAAGTGTACTTTGTTCGAGGGGAGGTGTTAGATGATGAAAGTCTCACATCGGCTAATTTAGGGAATGATCATGGGTTTATAATCAAGGAATACCTCTCACGGATCATGAATCTGCCGCTGACGGTGCCACGTTGGTCTGCTTTGATAAAATCCTTAGACGCAGGGAAATTGTAAGGCCAGCTTTGAACTTCAGCAGCCATCTGAAAATGAAAACTCCATTTAAATTTAAAATTAAAATTAAAATCAAAATCAAAATCATCAACATAATTTGCATCCATCCTTGTAGAAACTATGTACCTGTTGTTTAGCATTTTGCCAAAGTCCGAGTGGATCTTCTTTTTCAGGCAAGGAATTGATATGTATAAAGACAGGGCCGTACACCTTCTTCCATGCCTCGTTACTTCCAAACCGTATCACCATAGCCGCTCCTGCGTAATGAGCGCTATGGAAAACCTAACAAATTCAATTCCAATCTACACGTTAGTTCATAATCATAATCATAATCATAAAGTTACATTGTAATTCTTCCACAATCTCCAAAGAAAATGATGATAAAACATATTAGAGAATTTATTAATTTGTTAAATGAAAATAGTTATTTTTTAAAAATTCAAATGCAAAATGAACATTACTTTAAAATATATATATATATATATATATATATATATATATATATATATATATATATATATATATATATATATATATATTAAAGTATGAAAATAGAATAAATATAAAAGTTAATAGTATAAAAATATGGTTTAAAGAAAATAAAAAATAAAAAATAAAAGCGGGAGCAGAGAGAGCGCACTTACAGTAAGGGAGGTGGGACCCACATGGGAGGTGAGAACTTGTTTGAGGGGCCCACCGGAGCGATACTCCTCGCTGGCTGTGATTTGCCAAATGCCAATGGGCGGGTCGTTGGATATCCACCCGTGAACCCGACTGTCTTTGCTTTCGCACCCGTATTGGTACTTGTCATCTACCTGCATCATCGCCCCTCGTCAAACAAAACAAATTTAAAGGAAAAAAAAAAAAAACATTTATTCACATTTTAAGTTTTTTTTTTTTTTAATAATTTTGTTTTATTTTTTAATAATTTTTATGCATATTATTTTTAAAAAATGTAATATTCACAAAAAAAAAAAAAAAAAAGTTAAGGCTTAAAAAACAATATATGCTTTTTAAAAAAATATAAGATAATAAGACAATATATTATAATATAATCTAAATTAAAATCTAATTTATCATTTAAAAAAAATAAAATCAAACTTACTTTTCCACTAAAAGGAGAAAAATTAAAATTAAAATCAGTGCATTAATAGTGTTAATTAATAATTTAACGCAACGCATTCAAAAATATTATGTTGAACAAAGTGAGCGTTGGATTCAATATTAAATAAAAATAATAAATTGTTTTAATATTTTGAATATTCAAAAGTAATTTGAGAAATTTTAAGAATAAATAAAAAGGAATTTATAGCAAGAAAAAAAAATATTTAATAAATTTATTCTAAAAAGACTTATTTATTGAAAAACTTTTTTTTTTTTTTTTTTTTTTTTAACAGATAATAGAGGTACCTCTCCCTTGAACTCGGGTTCTATAGGATCCACAAGGAGGACGGCCTCTGGATACTCTAGGGCTACCCCTCGCGGTGGCTTCCGATCGTCTGGTAAAGGCATGAATCTCTGTCTCTCATCTGCTACTACCATGTACCGAAACCTAAACATTTCCTTAGTCGATTCAATCGCAGTTTCTTCCAAATCGAAAAGAAACAAAAGGAAGATCAAATTCAAAACACCGATTTCTTTACTTGTCTTTTCGCGGCTTGAATGCGATTCTGGTGTTGTCGATGTTAAACGCTGGCCATTCTTTCAAGTGTTCGTAAATGGCGTACGAATAGAATCCTGATGAATTTCGTAGTATCACGAACCTGTCGAAGAAGAAGAAGATGAAGAAGATTTTTCCATTAATCGTTCATTTCATCATAATTTTGAGATTTTTTTTGTTCTGTTTGGTTACCTTTTGTCGACATTCAAAGGAACTACGTCGTCTCCGGAGGATGAATTGTAAGTTCTGCTGAATGAGAGTTCTATCTGTTCGTCATTTTGTACGATTACCTTGAAATCTGTTGCTTCAATTCTGTAAATTAAACGAAATTGCTTCAAATTTTTCAAAATACTTTCAAGTTTCTGTTCATTACTTCTATAATCTTCACCAAAATCCTGGATCAATTTTGATTTACAAACAACAAAGTAGAAACAAGCGGCATTTTGAACTGAAAAATGGCGCACTAAGAAACGAAAAAAGGGAGAAAACGTTGCTGGTTCTTAGGAAACTTACCGATCAAACATGCCTTTGGTTCCTTTCGCTCCTGCGGTGTTCCAAACAACGTCCCAATATCTGTATATTCAACCCAAACAATTACAAGGCTTAGCTCTGTATTAATAGAAGAAAACCAAAAATTATAGTTTTTTTTTCTTTAAAATAAGAATTTTTTATAATTCTTAATCAATTTGAAAACAAAATAATTTTTTATTTTTAACCTAATAAAATAATCCTTAATAATTTAGGAAAATAGAGTTAATTACCCTCTATCATCTTCAGGATTGGTCACATCAAGCAAGTTTTCAATCCCATGGTATTGTATTCCGGTGACGAATCCCATCGGATTCGATATCGTCACTGCAATTATTTCATTCTCCATCACAACCTGTTACATCACAATTACGATAATATTCACGTCAAATTCTTTAAACACTAACAAAAATAATCACAGAAAAGATGAGCAGAACGTTACATATTGTTCTTGGATGTGGAGTTGTAACAGAGACACCGAAACATTGGGGCTATGTCCATCAGGGCTGTGTCCATCGGGGCCGTGTGCATCGGGGCCGTGTCCATCCGTGTCGGGCGTCGTCGAGACGACGGGGTCTCGTGTCGTTGCAGGGATGAAGGGCCCGTAAACGTAAAAGAAAAGAGAAGAAAAGAGCCAAAATATTTTGAGGGAGTCAGACAAACTTGAGAGGGAAAATGCACTTTTTTTCATTTCCTTCAAATCTGTTGACATTGGGTACGTGAAGGAAGAAAGGGCTTAGAAGGGAATCTTTTTTTTAACTTTATAGCTCGGCTTTGCTTACTTGAACTAAAAGGCAAAGCCTCTCGTGAACTCCTTGCTTTGTCGCCACATTTGGTTTCATTATATATAAGGTTAAAAACCAATATTTAGAATTTGTTTTTGTTTTTTTTTTTTAACAAATTTTAAAATTAGTTCAAATTAACAAAAAAAAAAAAACTATTTGGTAAATTTTGGAAACAAATTTATGTTGTATTTTCCTAAATTAAAACTATTGTTATTATTTTAAGATTTATTGAAAATGGAAAGAATTAATTTGGATGTTTAAAAATATAAAAATTAAGATAAAATGAGAATTAAATAACTAAAATGGAATGTATTTGAGCTGTTGATGTAGAATCTACCTATTTCAGCCTAGGAATGAAGTAAATTAATTGTGAAAATTTTAAAATTTTAATATTGGCCAGAAATTAGCTGTTGGGTTCCTTAAATTTCATTTTGATCCTTTTTATAATTAATTGTGATTTTGAATGCTAAATAGCATAATAATATTATTCATACATTTAAATTATTGCTACGATGAATATTAGTGACCTAACTCGATCCATTAAATTTTTATTATTGGTTAAATTACAAATTTAGCCTCCAAAAATTAAATTATTAAAGATCGAATTTAATAATTTTCAACCGACTATAAAATAACATTGATTTATTAGATATAAAATAATAAAATTTATAAATTTATTAACATTGTTCGAATCTATGGAAGACATTAAACATACCATATTGAAAGTCGATCATTTTAGGGTTTTTTTTTTTTTTTTTTGTGTTAATGATTAAAAACCGTTCTATAGAATTATGTTTATAGCTTTAATTTAGAAGGAAAAACTACTTCAATTATTCTAAAGTAGAGTGGAGCAATTAAGAACAAATTTAAAAAGATTATTAAACACAATTAAAAAAAATTACCCATTTACCTAAAAATATTTAAAAATTTTCGGAAAAAAATAAAGTTTTATTTCTAAAGTATCTCGAAATATAGAATTTTGTCCCTTGTTATGAAATTTTCTAGCTCCACCCGAACATGATCCGAGTCATACACGAGCTTTAGTTTACGATATCTTGCAAGCTATTGATATCTTGGAAGGGTGGTTGGTTCATATGAGAGTAAAGAAACTGAAGATTATATGAAAATTGGAGTTAGAAGAGGAGTGTTAGCGGCGTGATGGCTCATGCATGACACCCTCACAACACATAAAGTGCTTCAAAATCAAGTTTATTAAGACTCCATTTGTTTTATAATTATTTATTTCCAAAATTTAAAATGTTTGGCTTTTAGCCTATAAAATTTGCCATATCTGAATAACTATATTCAACTTTGGATAAGAGCGAACATACCCTAAACTTACGGTCTTGCCCAATACTTTTTTACTATATATTGAAAATTCTTTCCTTGTCAATGAGTTACTCTCCCTTTTGGAGAATTTCTATGTTGCACCCGTATGGATACTATTCTCATTAATTGTCACTCACGTCAGCATCATTTAAAAAAATTTATGCGGGACGGTTTTTTGAGTTGAATTATTTTGTTCAAACATTCGTAGGTATGATGTAATAACAAAATATAGAGTTGTTAATCTGAATATAGATCAACTGGTTAAGACATACTACTAACTTCGAGTTAACCACTCGAATCCTTCCGCCTCACAAATTAAACTAAATAGGGAGTTTCAAGTCAGTTTGTTGAAGGACCTTCCAGACGGATATAATCATACATGATACCTTGGAAAGGGCTGGTGCAGCGTGGCTGAGTAAAGAAGATTGCGTTATCTCCTTCAACAAGGTGTAAGCCTGCTATGCCCACGCTGTAAAGCCAATAAATTCCATGAATTCCATGTCTTGCAATTGAGTTGTCTCTCCCTATCAACCCGCTCGTAAACAAAGGTCGTTTTGAACTCGGATCATTAACCCGAATCTAGAGAGGGGAATCGAAAAGAGAGAAAAAAAAAAAAAACATGTTTTGGTTAAATGTTAAGCATTTCAGTTAATGTCAATGATATAGCATCTTACCTGCAATTCAGCAAGAGTTGCAGATGCGATTGCAACTCGTAGCATATACCTACTCTTGCGATCTACTTGATCGAGTTTGAATGCAATTTTCCAGGTAGTTCCTTGATGTGAATTATCGTTCGTCTTCCTGTAATTCATGGAATAGTTTGATGACAGATACAAGACATGTCAAAGATCATATAACGAACGTAGCCACAGAAACAAAGAAGTTGTGAGGATCAAAGATGACGATCGTTGGAGACTTTTTGGTTATGGGTAACGAATAGCGAAATAAACATTACCTTGGGACCTGAGCAAAGAACCAATCTTTTCTATAATCACTTGTGCCAACGGTGTATACTAAATCCTCGTCCGGGTATAACTCAGCGTACCTCTCCCACAACCCGTACTGTCGAAACCTGTCGAGTATAAACGGTAGAGATTTCAGATTTGATTGGACTTAGATCACTCAAGTTCTACAAAAGTATCCAAACTTGTAGAACTATAGAAAAGGGGCTACCTTTCAGGATGATTTACAAAGAGCTTATTAATATGCAATGGATTAGGATCAGGAACGTAGAACTCCGACGCGGAGCGATCGGGAATGCCTATCTCCCATAGTGTCGGTCCATCTCTTGGAGGTTCGTAAACAAGATCGCCAAGTTCAATGCTAGATCCTATATTTAAACATGGGAATACCATAATTGTGTACACATAAATTGAAAAGCTTGAGGCAATACACAGATACAGGGAACAATACCTTGGCTTATGTTGATTAAGGCATCGCAACGGTAATCACCAATGAAGCCAGGGACCCATGCATATAGATTATATTGGCCAATGTGAACGTGATTGATGATAAAATAGCCACGATCATCCGCTCTAGTCCAGAATTGATATCCCTGAAAATAAGAATAAATTCTTTTAAGAGCGCTCATGTTCATCATCTCCTTAGAATTGATAGCTTCGCTGTTTTGAATTTAAGTTAAACAAACACCTTGCATTCTCTCTGCCATGACCCTACTTCTCCTGGTGCAGACAATCCGACGAACGCTCCACCGGCTGGAAGATAGTCTCGGTTCATATACCTACAAATTTTAATAACAAAGGTTCGAGCACATAATCTAAACCAGAAAATTAAACAAATCGACGCTAGGACAACATTGAAATATTTCTAATGGGGAATTTACGAATACTAAATGCCTACCTGTCGAAAACCAGAAGCCTACCGCTAATGGTACCCCGTTGATCCAGTTTCGGGAAATCGTCGGAGGCGGGGAAACTGTATGGCCAACTTTGGACTTCTGTCATCATCTGGTAATATCATATGATTATTAGTGTATCTCATAAAAGTGTCATCCATACAAACACAAAAGATGAGTGTCTTAATGCAACATACCTGTATTTTAGCATCCTCCCATAACCAAAAGGGATCATCTCCAGCTTTAGTGGAGTTAAGATAAAGAAAAACAGGCCCAAAAACTTTCTTCCATGGCTCGCCATTTCTAAATTTTGGCACCAAATCTTGTCCCGCATAATGAGTACTAAGAAATATCTGAAAAGGAAAGTTGAAATTGAAAGAAAAAATGCCATTGTCACACAAAATCTCCATAATTAGTGGAATTAGATCACCTACAGCAAGAGTTGTAGGTCCCACATGGGATGTTAAACTCTGCTTATGTGGCCCGCCTGATCGAAATTCATCGCTCGGTGTAATTTGCCAGAACCCGATGGGCGGGTTGGTGCTTATCCATCCATGGACCTTTAAGTCTTTGTTTTCACATGAGTATTGGTATTTGTCATCCACCTAAACAAAAATGGATCATATCAAAGCAAGGTAGATCCTATCAGAACATTCTGAGTCAATCCCAATAGGTAAAGATCAATCAACAAACCAAAACACTCCTGAAAGGGAGAACAGCATTCTTAGGGTACCTCATCCTTGTGTTCGGGGTTCTTGGGATGGGTAAGCAAGACAGCTTCAGGGAAGCCCAAAGTCTGGCATCTTCCAGATAAACGATCATCGGGCAGGGGCATCAATCTCTGCCTGTTGTCAGCTACAGCCATGTACTGAAACCTATCAATTCAATCCTTGGTCTAATGAATATAATAAGTTGACATGAACGAAAACAACCCGACTAGGGGACGTGACTGGATAAACAAGTCCGAGCTAGAGTCTATACAGTATCTTCCTTCAAATATCCCCTAATTACTGCCTATTTCAAAAGCGAGCACGAAAGAAAGAAGCATCACTGTAACGACCCAAGCCTACCGCTAGCGATATTGTCCTCTTTGGGCTTTCCCTTTCGGGCTTTCCCTCAAGGTTTTTAAAATACGCAGCTAGGGGGAGGTTTTCACACCCTTATAAATAATGTTTCGTTCTCCTTCCCAATCGATGTGGGATCTCACAATCCACCCACCTTAGCAAGGACACCTTAGGGGCCCAAGGTCCTTGCTGGTACACCGCCTCCTGTCCACCCCCCTTCAGGGCTGGCACATCACCTAGTGTCTGACTCTGATATAATGGCCCAAGCCAACCGCTAGCAGATATTGTCCTCTTTGGGTTTTCCCTTTCAGGTCTCCCCACAAGGTTTTTAAAACGCGTCTACTAGGGAGAGGTTTCCACGCTCTTATAAACAATGTTTCGTTCCCCTCTCCAACTAATGTGGGATCTCACAATCACTGTAATTAAACACCAACTAATGAACAATGCACCGTTATACGAGTCACGATGAAGCCATACATGACTTGTAAAGGATAGAGTATACTCACTTATCTTTTCTGAGTTTAAAAGTGATCCTAGTTTCACCAATATCAAAATCAGGCCAATCCTTCAAGTGTTCATAAATAGCATAAGAGTAGAATCCAGAGGAACCACGTAGTACTATGAACCTACAAGACAACAGCAATACTCAATTTAGTAATCAATCAAAAGTCCAAGCACAACAAAACTTAAAAATCGAGGACGAACCTCTTGTCGATATTCAGAGGAACAACCTTGCCCTCGAGGGACGGATCCCATATCCTTGTAAAAGAAAGCTCAACCTGTTCCTCATTTTCCACTATAACCCTAAAACTTGATCCCTTAATCCTATATGCAAACCAGTTCTCAATATACATGAACACATAAAGTAATAACAAAACCGTTCAAATGCAAAAAATTCAGAAAATTATGAAGAAGAAAAAGCCATACACGTCAAATATCCCCTGGCTTCCTGGAGAATTCCAAACAATATCCCAATACCTAAACGATTTTAACAAAAGCAAGCAGATTATCTTCTTAAACTCGTTATTAATTAAATTAATTTCAGTTGTTAATTACAACAGCGTATACCTACCCTCTGTTAGATTCAGGGTTGAGAACTTCAAGCAGATTGTCAACACCATTATAACGTATGCCAGTGATAATTCCATCTGGTTTTGATAAAGTTAGTTGCAGTATTCCATTGTCTACTACTACCTGCACATAACATGAATAAACAGGGAATAATCTGGAGAGTTCTGGAACGAAATCATAACATTCTTCTCGGAAATTTTCGATTATTTACAGTTTGGAATAATATCTTCACAGAATCCGAACAAAATGGAAAAATAAACTTACATGATGATCTCGTATCTGCAATCGCACTCCTCGGGAAGACATTGCGAGACCTTCGATTCTGAAATTTCTTGAGGAACAAGAACAGGAAGAACGAACAGAACTAGAAGATCAAAAACCAGAATCTAAATTGAAACAACGGAAAAGAAGAAGTGTTTCTTGTGATGACGGGGACTGATAGCGCATACTGATCTATCGTGAACAACGATCGACTGAGAATAAAACGGATTGTGGCGATTTTAGGTATCAAATGGATTCCGATGATCGATACTGTACAATGACTTTTCCTATTCTCTTTAGGACTGAGAATTACATTGCTCGACGCTCGACGCTCGACGCTCGACGCCGAAGATTAGAATTTGGAGAAGTATGGAAGTGGCGCGATTGGTTGGCGGGGTGGATCTGATATATATATATATGAATCATGGGGTCTGGAATGCCAATGCAACGCTTCAATTTACTAGTTTTTCAAGTTCGAATAATGCCACCAAATAAAGGCGATGTTCATATTCATACTCTAAATAGCAATATAATGGATTATAGAATTTTGAAATTGTGTTCGTTAATGAAAATTGTGCTTATTTTGTTTCTAATTTTCTAAATATTTACTCACATTCCAAAATTAAGAACAAAGTTTTGAAATTACTTTCTAAAAAATACTTTTTTTTCAACTTTAAAATTTGAAAATATTGGTGAAAATACGTAGAGGCAGGCCAGCTGGGCCGTGAGTGTAGTGGGGATGAGATCTTTTGTCTCGAGCTTCGCTTTTTCATGTGCTATAAAATTATGTTCCCGGGCATTTCGTTTCCTTCAGGTGTTGCCTACTAAGCTCCCCCTTTCAAAGTTGCCTACTAAGCTCCCCCTTTCATGCAGTTCAACATATCCTTCCGATGTTGCCTACTAAGCTCCCCCTCTTCGTGCAATTCAACTTATCTTTTCTCAATGTGTCTCATATGAAGAATTATTACGTTTTAATATAAAAATTGTGGCATCGAGACCATTATTTTATTATTATTATTTTGAAAAAAAAAATTCAAAAGAAAATGATGGTTATAACAACTGAGAAAGACAGAAAGACAGATGGGGCTTGATGGAATTTGACAGGGACTTTCTCGTAATTTTACCCAATAAGAGACTGAAAAATATATTCTAAACCCAAAAATAGCAACATTTAATAATTTTTCTCTAAAAATAAAACATAAATGTTGCATTAATTTTTAAAATATAATTATTTTTCTTAATATTAGTCTGAGAAGAGATTCAAACTCATCATACATAGCCTTAAGAACAAAGGAGTAGAGCCGTTGGATCGAAATCTCCGCCCAAATGTTACGAGTTTACAGTAGTTGTCTAATAATATTCTTGGTACAGAAAAATGGAAGGGTTTCTTTTTCCTTTTTTACATGGAATATTCTCCACTCTGTGGGACTAGGAGGATCTGTGGTAACCTACCTCACCTCACCAGCAATCAGTGTACCACATTGTTCTCGCCCTTTTTCTGGAAAAATAAGGATCCTAATAGAACGGCAATGCCTGTTATTGCAATAGTGAATATAAGGCGTCGGGTAGAAAACTCCTGCGGCTGTCTTCTTCGAGCGCCTCGACCTCTAGCTTCTTCTCTTTCTGGTGGTGCTGACCCCACATCCCTTCAGACACAGTTGACATGTTGTTAGAAAGAAGATAACAAATTGAACGTTCGGAATTTCGAATACGAGAACCATGAACATACATCACGTGTTTCGCATTCAATCGTACTAACACGAATGGTGATCCCTAAATGTAAATGGAATTCATCATTCAATGAAACATAGAGAAAATGTCGAGCTAAAAGTCTAAATACACTGGCTCATCAAATCGCTGAAGTGGTCACATGATAAATGAAATAGAGGAATTTAAACGATTCACATTCCCGCCCTCCAAAAAGAAGAAAAGAACGGAGAAAAGTTACGAAAGTGAATGAAGAATTGCGGGTTTAAGTAGCAAGTCGTACCGGTCTATTTCACATACTTATTTTATATATCTGTGAGTGTCCAGGCTAGCTTGCGCAAACCTGGACTATTCTCACAAAACAACCGTTTGACCTTACTACATTTGATTGCCAAGATAACTTAGATAACACATCTATGAACTCGTTCTCTCTAAATCCTTTATTATTCACGCGACTGTTATTGACCACTAAAGACCAAACTATGGAACAATGCAATAAATTTCTCACATACAAGAAATTTCTCACATATAACAAATTTTTAACCGTGGAATAATGCTCTAACTTATTCCTTTAGATGGAGCCAACTCCATAGGGCAGAAGGAAGAGAGGAGTATATGCAAATTACATGGCGTTGGTGAGTGCATTACCACGAGATAAGACACTTCCATTTACTGATGAAGCTTTTGGTGAGGATTATTGAGATGAGTAATCTCACGTTGACTAACTAAGAAGAAGATCATGGGTTTATAAGTAAGGAACACTATCTCTATTGGTACGAGTCTTTTTGGGAAAACCAAAAGCAAAGCCATGATAGCTAATGGAGCAGACATTATCATACCATTCTAGAGGTTCGTGATTCCTAACAGTTTTAAGTTTACAAAAGTTCAAGGGGATGTTTCCGAATACAATGCAAGTTTCAAGTATAGAACTTGGAACTTCGTAGCTTACAAAAGTTAATAGAACAATAAGACATCATCTAGACAATAACTTCAACAGATAACAAAACTGTTATTACCCGAAGCATTAGAGATTTAGTTTAGAAAAACAAAACTAATAGATGTCTATAGTAAGATCTATGCGTTCGTTTTCTAAAAAAATTCAGCCTGTCGAACTCCGCTATAGCAATGAACAAGTTTCGTTTTTCCTAGAAGGCCAAAACGGAAGGGTTCAAGCAAAAAAATTAGTATAAAAGTAATTGCAGAAGCAACAAATAAACACTGATACAAGTTAAACAATCAGTTGATCAAACATTAATTGATTCTATATACCTGGAAGACTCTGCTATATTATCTGCTGCTGCAACATTCTCGCAATTATTCTCATGACTATATCTTTCTCGCAGTCTTATATATCGGCGACACAGATGACAAAGCTCGGTCCTGTTACCACAAACCTCCTATACATTTGAACCAACAAAGGTAAGTTATTACATTGAGACCTCCATTGAAGTTCTCGTTTAACTTGCAAGTAACAATCCGTCAACGTACCTGATGCTCGGCCAAATCTATTGCTGGCAATGGGAACTCACAAAACTCGCAAGTAACAATCCTTTGAGGGCAATTTTCACCTTTATGAATGGCTAAAATGTCCCGTTCCATGGTCTCGCTACACAGCGAACAGGAAACCTGTCGAAATACAAGGCCACAAACACTTGAAATTCCAATAATTCAAAGAACTACCACTAATCCTTATCCAAAGACCGTAGAGCCACAACCTAAACTATACAGAATCATAACCCTCAAGCTTAATGTTATAATCGAAGCTGTATAAACAATGCAACAAATTGGAACAAAAACCTAAATTAAGAGAGAAAGCGGAAGAGTAACATAGAGTAGCCTTGAAGTGCATTTCAGAAATGGTTATCAACAAAGTTTGAAGGATAAGTCATCGTACAGAAGCATGGGTGTTCAGGAAATGTTCCTCCGCATGTCTTTTAGGAACCATATCGCCGCATATTTTACATTTCTCTAGGTTCCGCTCGCAATGAACAGAATGCAGATCGATATTTGTCGACGGAATGTCTCGGCCGCTGAATGGAGAAGACAAAGCAATCATCGTTCATATCGTCACTATAGAAGAACAACTTCTAGAAACGGAATCAGGTGACAAAAATCATCACGAAGAAGATCAAACTTCAGCGCAATTCACTTTCTGACCTAATATTTCTTTTCTAAATTAACAAACCAACGATCCACTCTCCAGCAGATTCGTGACTAAACTGGATAAGAATCTCTAACCATATGGATAGAAAGAAACCGAAATCCAAAACAATCGCAAAAGACAATCACGATTGACACAATTCAAAAAAATCAACACCAGAATCAAGAGAAATTGAAATCGCAAAAAATCTTCAAGTAATTTTTTGCCGTAAACATAGAAGTTATCGATCCATCCAGAATTACAATACCAGTGACTGCATAAGCTTGTGGTCGCTTCGGATGCAACTGCCATCGGAACGAACGAACGAACAGAACGTAGGCGATCGTTGTACAAGGTCCGTCAAAATTAGGTAAACGATAACTGAATCGCTGCAGAGAAATTCGAGGAGATCAAATAGGGGGGAAAAAGGAGCAGAAAATGATAAGATTCTGAAATTGAACGAAATTTACCTAGAAATTCGTCGCCGTGGATCGATAACGCTTGGAGAACAAAGAGCAACCGACTTCGATTCAACTACTTCTCATCGAGTGAATGACTTTCACGAATGGAGACGATCCACCTCACCCACCATTTACCAAAATGAAAAGAATGTTCGATTTAATGATTGTGCATATATATATACTTATCCTTTATCCAGCTTTGTTCGGAAATGGAAACCGACAAATACATACATACATACATACATACATATATACATACATGCATACATACATACATATATACATACATACATATATATATATATACATACATACATATATATATATATATAACAAAAATTGTTAATATTAAAAAGAATATATAAAAATCATAATAATATACTAATTTTAACCTTAAAATAAATAATTTTCGTATTTTTATAGAAGCGGGGGCTAGACCTCTTTAATGGGCTGGGCCTAGACTTCATTTAAGCCCAACCACATTCGTTCAACCTTTACAACATTTAGAAAAATTTATTCATAAAATATTGAAAATTTGCAACCATTTTGATTTTGTTGAACAACTTGATGAATTTAGTATAATTTTTTTTAGAAGGAACAAATAATTATTGATAAAATTCATCATATTTTTACGGTGTGATGGTTCGAACTAGCTGTACCTACTATTTCTTTTTTACGGCAAAGCTCCGAAAATGCATAGAGACTTTTAATTTTATTTGTATTTTGACAATGACTCGATTTGTTTTAACTAGGTACTACACCTCGGAGTCTAAAATAAATTCGATGAAGAAACAGTAGCTCGAGAATAACTGCTCGCAGGATAATCCATTTTTTCTCGAAAAGATACGAGAAAGAAAGATACTAAATATAAAGGGTAAAGCAGCCATATTTTTATAGAAAAAAATAAAAAAGATAGAATAAAATATTCTGCTTTTATAGGGACATATTGCAATATTATTTTAACCAGTGAAATAATGACGTGGCAAATAAAAGAACATCAATTTATTTCATATGTCGTGATTTAATTTAGACAAGTTGTTAGTCCCAGGTTATCTACTTTTTTTATTAATTTGTTTGTATCTTACATTTGAATAGTTTGTTTTTTCCATTAAAAAAATCCTTCGAAATATAGAGTGTTTTATCTGTTGGATTGAAAGTCTCAAGTTAATTTAGAGAATGATCATACATTTATAATCAATGAATACTATCTCCATTAATATGAAATTTTTTTGGTAATCCCAAAACAAAGCCATGAGAACTTATGTTCAAAGTGGTCGTATTCGTCTAACATCTTATCAGAGTCAAGCCTCTTCAAAGGCATATTTCTTTGATATAGACCGTCTCATTTTAAAATTTATTAATTGGTATAAAAAATACTACAGTACTCTCTCTTAAATAAATTTATCTTTATTGTCGGTTGAGGTCTTTTCCTATTGACCACAATACTTTAAAATAATAATACCATGATCATTATGTTTAAGAAAAGAAAAAAAAAACGGACGAAGTATCAAGGAATCAGACGTGGAATATTCCATTATGGAATTTTGCATTATGCCCAATCACATTATTTTCACAAAATTAATTTCCTGTTATATAAATTAATAATAAAAAAAACTAATATAATACATTAATGAATCCAAATAGCACAAATTTCTCTACTTTTTCGTTATCATGGTAAAAATTAATTAATATAAATCTATTATATTAAGTTTAATAATATTTAATTTTAAATTTTCTATATTTATGTTTCAAAATAACATAAAAATATGTAATTTTATTCTGAAAAAATTTAAATTATTTAAAAAGCAAAATTTACAATATCAAATAATTGGAGGCCAAAAATAAATTAAAGCATCGTGGAAACGACGCGTCTTTTTCTTTTTTTCTTTTTTTTTTTTTAAATAAAGATAATAATGATGATGGCGGTGGTAATAAAAAATGCACAATTTTCAATTAAGGAAAATCTGTTATATATTATTTTAATAAAAATCGTCATTTCATGGTTGTTTCGGAGATCACCGATGTTGAGTGGAGCACTCTTATCCATCCCTCCTCGTGAAGGAAAGGACCTGGCCCCTTCGCTAGCTGGAAATAACATTTTGACTCACTTTTCATATTCTCAACCAAATATTTTATTTTATTTTTATTTTTATTTTTAATTATTAGTTGGCAATTCATATTAAAATTATTATCTTTTAAAACAAGTTTTAATTTATTTGCATAATCCTTTTACCCTTTTATCCTTTCAATAACGTTAATTATGTACGAGAAATGTACTCTGCGTTCTGCTAACGGAAAAGTAATTAAAATGTAATATTAAAAAAGGGGGTAGTTGGTGACCGGCGGATCCGGGGGAGTGGAGTTGGAGGAAGGGATTGTTGAGTTGACACGTAGGATTTTCTTTATTTAGAAACCTTAAAATGTCCAAATAGAAACCGGCTGTTTCCATTATTCTTCTTTCCCCATCCGCACAAACAACAATTGGAAAGTGGGGTGGAGACGTGGCCCACGTGACGTGACTGTCTTCATGCCCCCAGTTCCAATTTAAATAATTATTAATATAAATATTTATTTTCCGAGATTTAAATAATATGTAAAAACAACAAATAAATAATATGGAATAATTATATGCCTTCGCGGTGTCCGCACCTACCAGAGTAAACATGATAATGTCTTCGACTCTGCGCTTAAAAAAATAAACCCTAAATAAATAAATAAATAAATATATATAATCCAATTTATGAATCAACAACTTCTCTCTACCAAAGGTTAAATATTGTGAACAGTTGTTATTTATCTCTTGCTTGCTTATATAACGTATCTTTCGAAAATCTCTCTGCCCTCGTTTTCTAAAACCTTCTCTTAAAACCGAAGTCAGAGGCTCGAGCATACGTCGCTTGGTCGTAGGTGACGCAAGAACGAATTGGCTTAGCTCACTTATCGTTGGAAAGTGAGTGCCGCACAATCGCAAGTCCGCTGCCATCAAAAGTGCGATTGTGACGAGTTCATGGAAAAAAAACAATCTAAAACTTAAGATATTTGACTGTATGACCGTTCAAAAAAATTGTATCTAGGCCTGACAGATAAAAAAATGTCTTAAAATGTACTATAGAGAGGTGTGACTAGTCTGCATGGGCTGGGCATGGGGTACCCCTATATCCTCTGCTACCTCATGCCCTAAGTACTATGCGTCGCACATGGGCATATGCTTGAGGCGTAGGGGGTAGTGGTCGTAGATTGAAGGCAGTTGACTGCGGCGGTGCAGTGGCTGAACTTGTACGGTTAGGCAGTGTCGGGGGTGCCTTTGGGTGTGCGACATGAGCCTCGTTGAGAATAGAATGAAATATTGCGATGTTGTCTTCTAATTTGGGCGGGCTTGAGGATGGTTGATGGCTGATACGATGATGAAACATGCAAGGTGGAATGGTGCAGGGTGCCTTCGGGCATGCGACATGAACCTCGTTGAGTGTGTGACTTTCATTATTCGAGTAAGACTCCATTTAAGTCGTTTATTTATAATTATTTTTTAATGTATTTAAAATAATTTTTCAATTTACCCTTCCGATCAAAAGCATCCTCGTACTAGCTTTTGAATTCAATATTCTTTAAAAAAATATCATTCTCCAATTAATTTATTAAATTTTCAAATCTATAATTCCATATTTATTCTCTTTGATTCAAATTTTTATAGTAACCACTTTTCCTGCATGTTTATTAAATAATTTAAATTATTCGAAGTCATTTGCCATTTATAATTAATATTAAATGTCGTTATAAAAATAACTAAATCACGTTTAAATTTGCTTTTTAAAACTGAAATTTATCAAATATTAATTACCAATAATTATTTAAAAAGCTAAAGCAATCGAAATGGAGCATAAATGCACCGACATTGTTACTAATTCTTATTATTTCTTTTAAATTACATTTTTTTTTCATTTCCTTTATTTACTCCAATTATTATTATTTTTTTTTTATTTCTTTTCCAATTTGTAAAATTTTTCAAAAGTATTTTTTAAAATTAAAAATAATATGCAAAATAAAATAAAATAAAAACATAAAGGTTCTTACAATTTAAAAAATATCGAATAAATTTATGAAGAATTTAAAATTTTTAAAATTAATTACTCTAATAAATATAAACTTTAATTTTTATCTAATAAAACTCTAAATTTCAATCCTACACCTAATTAATTTCTAAATTTAGAATTAGAGACACAAATTAAAAGGAAATAATTTTGTTATTGAATAATATATATATACTCTCACCAGTATATATTCAAGGAATATTAGGCCACTCTTCTCTTATTCTCATCTCTCAAAATTTTTAATAGAGCAAAAATTGAATTTTGAACTATAGGTCGATGAAAAACTAAAAAGATAAAAATAAATAAAAATCAAATTGAGAAAAAACGCAAATGAAACATATATCCGATCTTGAGCCTGAAGCTCTGATACCAAATGATATGTTAAGGAATCACTACAAGGGGAGTAAGATTCAGATTAATTTGTTGATCGAATATCTCAAGACAAGAACATTGTTTGAGATTCGAATCACTCCACAAGCAAGATTGATCATGTCGAGCTTGAATGATTTTATATGCAACATAAACTACATACAATTACAAATAACTTATTCATTGGCTAAAGGAAGCTAAAATGCTCTCTATATTTGTTTTTCCAAGAAAAGGTGCATAAAATGTAGAATAAGGGGAAAAAGACAAAAGTGGGGGCGAGAAATAAAAGTAAAATGTAAATATTTGGACTTTGCCTGAAATGACCCTATATTCTGTGCCCCATTTTCTTTCATACTGTCCCATAAAATTATACAATTATTTCATGGGTACAACAGTAAATACAAAAAACGTTGGAGGGCAATTTCGACAAAAGGCTGCATCCTTCTAAAATATATTTCGCACGTAGCAAATTTCCAAAAGAAGAAAATAGCAGTCTCCGTAGTCCGTATCCCATAGCCATAGCCCCACGCGTCGATGATCGATATAACAGACAGCTCGCACCTCGATGAATAAAATAGGTTAATAAAGTCGCGATCTGATTGGGCCACGTGTCCCTCATCAGTATGAACCCGCACTGGTTTTTCCCACACTGGAAAAAACCCAGAGCTATAACACATGGAACGCAGACCCCTTCCATATTTGGCGCTGTGCGGCTGAATTATGTGAACCCGCTTCAGTACAACGCTCCGTAAAAAAGCGTTGATTCTGTTGGATTTGATCTCTTTGCCTCGCCTCCAAACAGCACCGCACTCAACTGCAAAAGAGTAAGTTACGAACGATTTCCTGGATAATTCCTGCACATTTTCTCTTCCGTTCTTCGCTGCAGATTGCATCGTTTTCGTTTTCGTTTTCGTCGTTTTTCATCTGCTTTCGGAGTGTTTTTTTTTTTAAAATTATTATTTAGTTTTTGATCGCTCGCAGTAGGAACGCATCTCTCTTCTCTATGTGTAATTATTCTGTGCGTTATCGAGGAAGAATGAAGTGTTTTAGAGAACTGTCGTTTTCTTTTCTGTGATTTGGTTGTGATTTTTCTTTTATCTTTGTTACTTGTGAAATTTACTTGAGTTTCGTTATTCTCTGAAAAAATTTCCGGAAAAATGGACAGAAGAATCGAGTTTCGGATCTAAGAATGGGGAGAGGCAAGATTGTAATTAGGAGGATCGATAATTCGACGAGCAGACAGGTGACTTTCTCGAAGCGAAGGAGTGGACTGCTGAAGAAGGCGAAAGAACTGGCGATCCTTTGTGACGCCGATGTTGGAGTCATCATCTTCTCCAGCACCAGCAAGCTTTATGAATACTCCAGCACCAGGTTCTATGACATTCATCTTCTGTTTCTTTACTGTTTGCCTTTATTTTCTTCTACTTTTTTCAGTCTGAATAATTTCTCCGTTTTCGAACTTTATTATAATAGATTAATATCTAGTGCGACAACACATTGGTAGCCTCGCTCAATTAATTTACCTGGTTTTTCTTCATTATATTGGCGAGCGTGCACCTTGAATCACGATTATGACTTATGCTTTATAGTAAAATAAAATGTTGTGCATACTGAGAAATAGGAATTCTAGAGCCTATAGTGTTCAGGTTTTTTGACGTCTTGTTCTTTCTTGTGATTTTATGAGGCTCAGTTCTGTTATTCGCTTGAGCTCTCTATCGTTCAAACTTCGCTAGCTTCTCCTTTCAACTACTCCGCTCATAAACTCTATTGGCATATATCAAGTACCTTTAGAGTCATTGGTTGCCAGATACTCCAATAGTTTATGCCTATAGGATGGACTGCTATAATGCGAATTTGTGGCTTAGTTTCGTAGGATGAGAGTTCTGGATGAGCTAACCAAAGAGAAGTTAGCAGTCCAAAAATTACATTCGAACTTATACTTCAGTACTGTTCAAAGATCCAAGTGAACATGTTGTAAAGGACGAATATGGTTAAGAGATTTTCGGAGTTGCGATTCTCCTTGCAGCATAATAATCATAGAGCTCGTTTAGAATTGGAAAGGGAGGGTGAGAATCCTCAGTCACTTTTATCGGAGATTCAAATGGCTTATTCATGCGAGAAATTACGTACTATCTCATGATTGCAAATCTCTCGATGGATGGATATGAAGGTCGTGCACGATACTGGAATCAAATCATTTTGCACCATACAATTATCAATTTATCCTTGTAATGGATGCCAACCAAGAGAAATAGCGCTGATTGGAAAAGTGGATCTCTGTGCTATTTTTAGTTCTAGGAATCTGAACAGCCTAATTGGTCAATCAATGTTGCTCAATGTATGCTTCTTGGATTGGATCGAATGATATGGGTCAACATTACATTATTTCATCCATAGCTGTTATGATTCGACTCAAAATTGTTTCTAACAGAAAAGCCCTCTGGTTTAAGGAATGGACCAGATCTCATATTAGTTAGGCGTGTAGAATTAAAAGAAAGCATAGTTTTCCGACCTCACCATTCATAATTAGGGATGATTATACACTCATTGTTCTTCCACATTCTTAAACAACTGTTATATTCGAAAAGAACAAAGAAGCATGGTTTGAACAATAGATTTAGTCCCCAAGGGGCAATACTTTTACGAAATAGGGTTAAGTATGCACAGAAGTCGGTCAGGCAGTCTCACGCAGTTTGATGTTGTTGTGTGGTTCGGTTTCTGTGTACTTGTTGTACCTTCTGACTATTTAGCCTTAATAATAATTTTTAGCATCTTTGTTTTCTGCTTTTGAAAGAGTTTGTATTCGAGCATATCACATGTTAGAAAAGGCTTTGCATTAAATCTATTATCAATAATTCTTCACGTTACAATTGAAAACAAAATATTTAGGGGTGTTTGTTTCAAGTTTTTTTGGATGGAAAAGAGGGGAATAGACATGGATTTTACCTTGTCTGTTTCAAGTTTTTGAAATATGTTGTAAAAGTTTTTCACACGCATCATTATGGGTTTTTTTTTTTTTTCATTTTTCTTTCTATTTTTTTCATTTTCATTTTCTTTACTCTTTTTTCTTTTATTTTACATTTATTCATCTTTTTTTTTTCTTTCTTATTATTTTACAAATTATTATTATGTACATAGTATTTGATTGTTTAGCTATGTTCATTAATTATTTAATATAATGATTGAACTAATTATTTATTAAAATTTGTATAATTTTACTAAAATTATTTACTTGGAATTTTTTTTATTAATATAAATGGTTAAACAACTCAAAAATCTAAAATTTAATACATATTATTTATAACACATTCATTAAAATTTAAGACAGGTTACTGTTTTATTAATAAATTATTAGAGTGATTTAAGATTTAGTAAGTATATCTTATTTAGTATAATTTATTCTATCGTATACAACTTTTAATTTTTGAAATATTAGTTCAACTACATATTTATAATTGAAAGTTTATATGATTTTATTAAAATAATTTATTTAA
This sequence comes from Cucurbita pepo subsp. pepo, assembly GCF_057944985.1. NCBI lineage: Eukaryota > Viridiplantae > Streptophyta > Magnoliopsida > Cucurbitales > Cucurbitaceae > Cucurbita > Cucurbita pepo. The sequence continues at coordinate 2,785,436 of NC_141799.1, forward strand.
AGATAATTGTTTTAATTGAACACAAATACTCAAAAACCTACATCAATCAAAATTAATTTAAAATTTAATTAGTTAAAACTATTTTAATAATGTAAAATAGTTAAGCATAGTTTATTGTTTAAAATTAAATAAGGAAGTAAATATAAAACATTTCTCATATAACACCAAACACATTTATTTTGTTCTCAGAAATTCTTCACGTTCTTTTTCCAAATATTCTTTTTCAGGTATATAGACAAAATCTTGAATCAAATAAGCCTTTACAGATTTTTTTTTTTTTTTTTTTTTTTTTTTTTTTTTTTTCTTCTTCTTCTTCTACTTGGAAACCTTCCCTTATTCAATTGTTTTCAATGATTTCTTTTTGCTTTTAATACTCAAAACACGATTCAATATCTTAAAGTAAACAACCTTAAGCGTTCAGATGTATTTCACCCAGAGGCATTAGGTTATATAGTTGACATCATTTCATAAGCTATTTTTACTGAGTATCGATTTTTTTTTATAAAAAACTTAGGTACTTGAAATCTCCACTTGAAGATGCAAATACATAGGACATAGTTATAAAATTTGTTTGAAATTCTAGAGTGGCGATATTAAGGGTTGGGTGATAACGTTTATTTTAACATTTATCTATTTCAAAAGAAGAGTAAATTTTGCATTTTTGTTTTTATGTAAGACAGAAAAGCCTGTTGTAAGAATATTATATTTAGAGAACAAGAGAAAAAGATGGATACATGGATTTAAAAGGAGAAGGAAAATTGTGAAGATCTGCGTGTATGAAGTTCAACCGAGTCCTACAACACAAAATCGTAGCTAAGCACTGCACTCACGTTTTGCTTAATTCATTTGGCCTCATTGCATGCCCATACTCTATTGGTCACTCATCATTCTTTGAATCCTTGTGAATCACCATTTCTCCCATTGGAAAAGGGGGTTGATCTCATCACCCTTGGCGATGAGCTCTTCTTCATTACTAGACCATGCTTAGTAGGGTTGGATTTAAATCTTGAGCAGTCTATCATGATTTGAATTTACTCTTGTATTATTTGCTTGAACCATTAGGCCAATTCTAGTTGATTTTGAGACTCATATAAAAACATAGAAATAGCAAAGATATCTCAAACGTAAGGTCTATATATTTCTCGAGAATCCTAGAAAGCTTAAATCTTGATTTCACTCAACTGTGAGTTGACTACACTAGCTACCCTCTACCCATCTCTCTCGTGAGAGGAATTTGCCTCCATCTCACATTCACGAGTTATAAAATTCTCCGTTCAAAGGTCTATATATTTCTCGAGCATCCTAGAAAGCTTAAATCTTGATTTCACTCAACCATGAGTTGACTACACTAGATACCCTCTACCCATCTCCCTCGTGAGAGGAATTTGCCTCCATCTCACATTCACGAGTTATAAAATTCTCCGTTCATGATAATTGGTGGGTCCCTCCTTAGGAGATTGTTTAGGGGAATTATCCTTGCGACTTGGTTCGCTCACAAAAAACAGATATTTGCAAAGTAGGAAAAGAGAGGACAGATGCTGTAGGGATAGTTGGATCATGGGGGAAAAAAGCGTACATGTTGTCTAATAAATAACCTTTCAAACCCACTTTCCACATATAATTTTGACTACATATGCCATGATTTAATTAAAAAATGTCTTCATGTTTTTCATTTTAAACTTTTTTTTGTGTATTAAAAACTTAATTCTTAGGAAAGAATAATAGTTTCTACCAATAAACATTAGAATTATTTGTTTTATTTGATGAAACACTAAATTCATCATTTGTAACAAATACTAGAAAATTTTAGAAAGGGAGACAATGTTAGAAAAGGAGACTTTTGTTTCGAAAGATTAGAAAAGGAGTATAATCATAATGGTAAAAGCTGTAAAATATGTGGAAGAGTATTTTGAGGAGTGTAGATATACTTGTTGTAAATCTAGTTATTCATATTCGAAGACAAGTGTAGATATTTGTCGATGATAACTTGTGAAGTCCTAAGAACAGTAAACCAAAAATAGAGTCTGAAAAGATGTCATATGAACATCAAATTTTCGTTCAATATTCTGCCCTAAAAGTAGTTTGAAATATAAAAGAAAGGTCAAAGGTGGTAGTGTAATAGAGCACGACAAAATATAATGGTACTAAAAACTTTAGATTTTTGTTGTTTTATTTTATTGTTTGATATAAAAACCAACGCAGCGTACATGAAAAATGAAGTTAAAATATTTTGAACAGTAACCTTAAATTATATCCCAAATTTTCAAATAAAACAGTTGAAACAATTAAAACATATTTGTACTGATGTATCAAAATTAAACATTTCTATAGACATGACCATATTCATAAGATTCGACTAAACATGCCGTCATTTTTCTCTTTTGTTTCCTTTTTTCTATTTTCTTCTGCAAATAGAACCCCATATTTGCTGTCCCGCTCTACTGCGTTTGAAGCTGACACATAAGACATTCACTTCTTAAATCAGTTCTCCAAAATTCTACCTCGTAAATATTTATAGAATTCTTCTATTTCTTTTTATTATTATTATTGAAATTTTAACGGTCAAGGAAAACTTTTTTTTTTCTTTTTCAATATATAAAACTTTATTTTAAGGTCGGTGTAAAAAATATAATGGTGGGCATAGTAATAAAATTTCGTGTCATGTCGAATGTCTATGGATTCGACATCTAGAGGAATAATGAAAGGCCGATTCTCAGATCAATAAAATATTAAAAGAAATGTAATCCAACGTGCATAGAGTATATAAATATTTAATTATTTTAACTCATTTAAAAAGTAAATAATTATCTATCAATTTAAATATCTTAAATTTTTTTTGTTTTTAAGTTTTATTTAGGAATATTCATTCACATAACATTTTATCAGTATGTCAACCTCTGACCCAACCACATTCTCTATCATTACGTAAAACAGGTATTAGAATTTCTGTTAAAAGTCAGTATTATTATTATAGTTAATTTTATTCGTTAAAATAAAAGGTAGAGAAATTACGAAAACCAATCTTAGGATCCCACTACGCATGCCAAACAACCAAAAACAGACCGCCATTCAAGATAACGATAGGAGAAGAAAAAAAAATTGTAGCCACTTACTTTCAACATAGCTTTCCAAAATCATAGGCAGTATCAGTCATAAAAGGGTTCAACTCTTCCCTTTGTAGCGGCATGGATATCTAGTTTTTCTTCTAATAAAAATGTTAAGAGAAGATAGATACGGTGATATGTTGGGGAGAATAAAAGTTAATAGAGAAATGGAAAATATATGTCAAAGAAAGAAGAGCTAGAAGGGGAAAAATTATAGTGAGAAAAGTAAGAAAAGTATATATTGAAGGAAAAAATTGAAGAGAGAAATTTTGGAGAAAATCGATAGGGTCTATTTATGAAATAGTTTTAGAAGAACATGTAAGAAGAGTGTATATTTATGAAATCTTGTTTTATATTGTTTTAAAAATTAATTTATAATTTCAGAACCACTTTTCAGATTGTAACAAGTGATTATTAAACAGTTCTATTCTTCGGAAAGAAGACAAAACTATAAACCAAGGGAAAGAAACGTAGTAGTTCTAGGTTGACACTAGAGGTCTAGGGGCTGATAACGAAGATAAGAAATAAAATTCATTATCGAGTGCATAATTAGACCATATTTATTAAATTAGTTATTTCTCTGGTTTTGAGAATATTCATGAAACATAATTATGTAAATTTAAAACATACTATAATATGTACTAAAAAAAATTTATTCAAATGACACATAACAAACATCTATAAAGAGTTCAAAAGAGTTCAAAAGTTTGAATTCTCTTACCTCTAAAATGTTGTCAAATTCATACGGAATAAATATTAGAATTAACTAACGGAGTAGTTTTATGATATTAATCTTCATGTATTCGTGGAGAAAATGCTACATAATTCAATGTTTAAATTTATGAATAGGACACGGGAGCCTAAGATCTTAATGATTAAACAAAGCATGCATGTATTCTTAAAAAGAAAACACAATAATGATAATTAAAAGAAACTTAAATCATTATATTATTATTAAGGTCTAGTTAGAATGATAAAGTTAATCTACTAACCCCCTGTCAAGTTAGAATGATAAAGTTATTCTACTAACCCCCTGTCAAATATATTTATGGAAGTTTTATTGATAGACGTCAAAAAAATAATTTTATATATATATAACACAATCTTAGAATACATGAATAATCTTAGTTGTGGAAAGTTTGAATTGCGAATGAAGTTTTTATTTGACAAGTTATGCATGAGAGAGCTAACCCTATAGACCACATGCATAAGCATTATTCAATTTTGTGGTTGTAGTGGTGGATGCTCTTAAAAGACAAGTGCTTGAAGATCTAGATCATATCCTTCGGGGTCGCACTCAGATAGCTTTTCTAACATGGAACCATTTTTCTGCGTCATTTGGCATTTGTTTGGCTTGTGATGGAAATTTTTGTTTAATGATAAGAGCTTTTGTAATGGGATAAGAGGCAATATCTTTGGTTTGTAGCTTGTTTTGCCCTTTTATTGGACATTTGGCCTGAGGAATAAAAAAAAACCCTTTAATGCGTTCTCTTCTGATTTCTGTTTCAATGAATTGTTGTAAATATTGTACGGTGGATCGGAACCATTTTCGGTAGGCCTTCAGTTTAGGTATTGTTTAGACTCCTCTTGTTTGGTGGCTCTTTTGTGTGCCTTTTTTCCAAATTTTTGACGAATCATTCCAACATTGTAAATATGTTTTGGATTTGCCATCTCGGTCTGGTTATGGATAATGGTAATTGTTTAGTTTGTTTTAGAGAAGATTTCCCAAGACTGGGCTGTTTTGGCTATAAGGGCTTCTGCATTCCTCAAAAACTATATCTCTTGTCGTCTTTAAATCTTAGTCTATTATGTATGTAGAATTTCTGCTATGGGTATGTTTGATGTTTGTATGCAAACTGATAGAATAGATAGGAAAGCTTGGAAGTTGCAAAACTCGTTCTCCTTTCATACAAATCACATCTTAAGAATCTTTATATTATTTCCTCTTTCTTTGACATCCCAAGTATCGAGCTTTGGAGGTGACTTTTTTTTAATATTAGAAAGCAATGAGGCTCAATGCCATCAGGACCATTTTCTGGGCATTATAGACAGGAGGAAATAGAAGACTTTTTTAATGTACGTAGTTTTTTCATAAATAATGTAGGCTTGAAGTGATTTGTGCCAATTGAGGTAACTCCTTTAGCTGTTGCCTTATAGTTCCATCTCGTTACCTATTTCCCTAGTTTAATCTTGTAATCATAGTTTTCTACCAGCTACCCTACACCTTTAATCTCTGTCATGTTTTCCAGTTTGATGAAATTTTCCATTTCTGTAACTAGCAAGATGATGGTAAAGCAAAGAGTGGAAAAGAATGCATCATGAGAATTCACATAAAGTTCTACGTTACATTTAGTGGATTCAAATTATACATTTTATGGTTTAAATCTTACAGTTATCTATTGAAACTCCAGAAGTGCTGTACACATACCTGACCGATAAGTGCAAGGAATCCTTTGCTTTGATCAACGTGACACTCCATGAATGTAGATGCCTAAAATTTGCATCATTAATTGAAAGACCGAGAGCATGATGCGTGCCTCTACAAATAAAATGAAAACCATTAAAGGAGATGTTAAAAATGTATTCAATTACTAAGGGTATAAATATTGGATAGGTTAAATGGAAGTCAATGGAGATAAAATGTTATGTACCTGAGTGAGATATCAATAGATCATAGATAAAATCTCTCACTTGTCTATTGGCCATGCTATCCGTCTTTTGACCTAGTCACTCTCAACCAACGTTTCATCCCAATACCATAGACTGCACTGTTGAAACACTATACCTGCCATGTAGCTATACAAAAAAGATTGGTGAGGTTTGCTCACTTATGTTTAATGTTCAGTTACAAAAAAGACGTGGTGGGCAGTAGAATATTCAAGGAGGCACATTGGGAATTAGGTTTCATTGAAGGCTGAACCATTACAAATCTTCATTTAAACTCTCTAACCCAATATTGCTTTGACATTGTTTATGTTAATTTGAATTTGCATATTGTTAAATTATAAATTCTATTGGTGACCATGAATTGTTTTGAACATAGTTCTCAATATTATTTCATTGTATCTGTATAATACGTGAACTTAAAATTTCTTTGTTTGAACTTTAGAAATTCTAGGAGAAATTGATTGCTCGAACTAATTTTGAATTTTTTCTTAAATAAAAAGGAAGGTTCGGATGTTAGGCAACCCTTTTTGCCACCCATCTAATGTTGTCATGTGGCTACAAATTTCATTCTACCTATCTGCAAATTGGACTTCTCTGTCCTTCCTTCCTGTTCACAATCACTGATGACGGGAATAGATAGAGGAATCAGAGAATGAATCGTTTCTTCCACTATATAACCGAGAAGAATCTTGAAAATGTTAAGAGGCTACCTCATGAGAATAGAAGTCTAGGTTTAACCGGGAACACTAAATTGAAAGGAAATCATGGAGTAAATAGGGTTATCTTATTGATGTATGCTCACACAAGGTAGTTAAATTTTCAACTTTTGTTTTCCCAATAGATTTTCATTTCTTGCCCATATCATTATGATTATAACTCAGATTATTGACTCTTACCAGCATGAAAACACTAATAGAACGATATCACAAGACAAAAGAGGAGCACCATCAGCTTGGGGTCTCGACTTCAGAAGTCAAGGTATTCTTTAGTATCTAAGACTTGATTATTTTTCCTTCCGACTGCCAGACATGTTAGGCAAAAGATCATGTATGATTGTTAAAACGCAAACACCTAGATTTCCTATCTGTCAATTCTCTGGACGATGACTAATAAGAATTATACATCATAGTTATGGCTGGTACGATTAAGTTGTGGAATGAGGGGGTGGGGAGGAGCGGGAGGGGTTTGGGACAGTGCAGTTAAGGTATAACAGCAGTTTGATTTGGATAGGAAGAGCTGCCCGAAGTGAATTACTAGGAAGAACATCAATCATTATGGGATCAAATGTGGTTAGATTTATGTTGAAATCTAGGTTTGACTCGTCGAGGATCATGGGAATTTGGACGTAATAGTACTCATCAAAACTACTGTCAGAATTATAAATGCATATTTTGCTTAAAAGAGATTCCACGAACCTGGTATTTATCTGGCACATGCTGAAAGAACAATTCAAAACAACGATCATGAGATCATGAATCTTGGATCCTTGAGCAATCTCCACCTGGACAAAATCAAACAGATGATTCAACATCAAAATCCAGAAAAATAAAAGGGAGCAGAACGCATAAAAATGGCATCACGACAAACCTCAAAGGCTTTTTCATGAAATGGCAAACCTGAAAAGTTAAGGTGTCATTCTATATTAACAAAAAGTATTAGATATTTCTACAAAATAGATATACAAACTATTAAATAATAATAATAAAAGATACAATTCTCTACTTTGGCCAAAAATTATAATTTTGCCAATTCACATCTCAAGTATCTCGTATGTTATTCAAAAATTTAAAATATGACCAAGAATTTTGCTCAAGTATGAATCCCGATCCTCATTAATGGGATTCTTCGGCTCTTCAGTCTCCCCAAAAGTGGACATGGGTGTAGGCCAGGATGTTGAGAGAACAGGGATTGTAGGCAAGGATTTTGAGAGGAGACGGGATGCAGACATGAACAGAAATCCCTTGACCATCCCCAGGCTAACATAACATTTACATCAGACTAAGATACTGATTACCTTCATTTTCAGAAATGCTTTTTGGTATACTCTATGCTAGCTTAATACATTTTTGTGCATGAATATAGAAGGCATACTCTTATACTTCTAAATAGTATGAAAATTACATTCTGATTTTTAATCATTAGTACTGGCAAAGGGAAGCAGCAATGTTACGGCAACAACTGCAGAGCTTACAAGAAAATCATCGGTACTAACATACCCTATTCTGTTCTATTCTATTTCATTACATTTTACTTGATAAACACTGATACTAGAGGAAAGTGCAAAAGAATGAAAAAACAAAACTACGAAATTTACTTCGGCTCCTTAGGCCATATGCGAGCCTCCAATCTACTTCATGCACTCATAACCATGGACACTTATTTCAGATAGCATTTATTGACGACCAAGCATGATCCAAACATAAATTTCCTAATATATTTCCTGCATGTTGCTCAAGTAAAAACTGCTATACAAGTTAAACCACTAATTCGTTCCGATAGAACACCACTAATAGATATAATTACAGGCAGATGATGGGTGAAGAGCTGACTGGTCTGAGTGTCAAAGATCTACAGAATCTAGAAAACCAACTGGAGATAAGTCTCCGTGGTGTCCGTATGAAGAAGGTATCTAATTGTATCATTTATTAAATGTGTTGGGTGTTTAACAACAGTTTCCTTTCTTTGAGCAGGATCAAATCTTAATGGATGAGATACAAGAACTAAACAGAAAGGTTAAGCAACTACAGTTCTGAAATTTCCGTTCTCAATAATTTTGTTTACTAAATTTCCTCCTCTTTGTTATAGGGAAACCTAATTCACCAAGGCAATATGGAACTTTATAAGAAGGTAAACCTAATTCGTCAAGAAAATCTGGAATTATACCAAAAGGTAAACGATGCAGATAATTGAAGCAAACTTTAATTATTTTCAAAAATAAACTAAAGGTGTCTCTTCAGCGACATTTGATGAAAAAAGAGTCTAAAGGTTCTAATTGTTTAACAAATAAAACTTTGTGTTGCTTAGTCACCATCAAAAGAAAATTTTCACCATCCTAGGTCTATGGAACAAAGGATGCCAAGGGGGCAAGCAGTCTTACAAATGGCCTGGGTGTGGGAGAGGATGCAGTTATACCTATCAGCCTTCAACTCAGCCAACCACAACAACAAAACCTTGAGGCACCAGAAAAAGCAACAAAACTGGGGTACAGTTGCGACAAAATGCATAAGTGTTCAATAATGCGTACAAATGAACTTTTCCAAAGTCAGTATTCCAATCTTGTTCTTTTGATGGTTGCAGCAGACTACAACTACGCTAGCAAAAAGAGACCTTACACCAACCAGGAAGATGTTACTCATTTTGCATCAAGAAAACGGTGTGAGGTTGCAAATTATCTTTCAATCAACGAATTCCGGTAGGGTAATGGACTATTCCATAACCAACGAAACTAGCTTTGTCTCGTTTGTGGTGATTAATACAAGGGAATTTATGTGAAGAGAAGGCTATGTGCAACAAAAAATAATTGAAATTGCATCAGCATACAAACTTCATTTTCCAGAAATCTTAAGGTTTGCCACCTTCATAATAATCAGCTAGGTTCAAAAGTTCATGCTTATTATAGGACTGATGTTGGATATTTTATAAAAGAAAATTACGGAGATTCATCAAAGGAAACAAGTAGATTAAAAAGAAGATGACTACCAAAATTTTTCGCCCAACAGTATATGTTGTATATGTTACCCAAAAAAACCCCAACCCAAGAATATCATCCCCCTTCGTTAATTTCTTGTTGTCTTTTGCCTGTCGTTCTTTTTTCTTTCCTCTTCACTCTCTCTCGCCTCGCTTTAGCAGCTATTGGGACTACAACCCTTATCCCTTCGTCAGTCATTTTAGTCACTATTTGCCTCCTCATTTTTTGCCAGTTTGTGCCTTGTCAGATTGTTTCATTAGTTATGAATACGTTGGTTGCTCTTCTATTTTGGGTTTGCTTCATAGGTTAGCTAGTTTGCTTGCAACGGATCGTAGTAGTTGCTGTATTGATAAGAGTTAATATTGCATTTGGTTCACTGGAATTTTTGAGAAAGCCATGGAATTTAAGTCAGTCATTTCTCTCTCATTCATTCTCTCACCTACATTGGTTTGAGAAAGCCATGGTTGAAATGATGTTCTGCACCAAGACTCGGATTTTATCCAAACACAATAGAGATGAGTTTGGTACTACCAAAATTCAGAAACGTTGGTTTTCTTCAGGAGCAATTATTTATTGTATCATATGGCCAATATCAAGTAGAAGGAAGGTGATTAGCATTCCTTGTGAATTCCTAAAGCGTGGTGGCTTTTTTTTCTTTTTTTTTTTGTATGATTTGTCAGAGAGATTATATCATTGAATTCGAGAAGCTTGGCTGGAAGGATACTCAGCCTTTGAAATGTAGTACTAATTCATTTGGACATTGTGAATTCATTCAACCCTTCTTTTTCCTCCCTCGGTTGCAGATTTGTTTTGTCCAAAGCCCTCCGTTTCCAAGTCATCTTTTTGGGTAAGGAAAGATAAAGAAGTTGTTAATTTAAAGTGTGGAATTCTTTGCTGGTGGTTTCTCGATTGAATGTGCACGATGTTCGGAAAGATATTCAGAAGGCCATTGAAGTTCACTTCAAAACCATTTTTTTTTATTAATCCTTTTATGGATGATAAAGTTTTGCTACAATTGGAAGATACAAATTTTTTAGGTGATCTTGGTCCATTGGGTCATTGGTGGCTGTTCTTTTTTGTTTTCAAACGTTGTCTTTGGTTTGGTTTTCAGTGTTGAGTTTGGTTCTTCAAACTCTCTCTTTGCTAGTTTCTTTCTTTTTCTTTTTCTTTTTTTTTTTTTTTTTTTTTTTTTTTGCTCAGCTCGCTTGGTGTTTCTTATTGTAGAAGTTCCTTTCTATATCTTTTTCTTTTTTTATTCTCTGTAGTGGTTCTTTTTGTATTTCTCCGTATTTTATTTTTAACTTCCTTGTGGAGTTTGTATCCTTGAGCATTAGTCTCTTTTCATTTATTCAATAAAAAGTTACACAATTGTATATGACAGTCATCATGGAAGCACGGATAGTATTTACCTCATATCTCCACTGCTCAACTACAGTAAACTAATCCAGCAGTCTGCTGTAGCAAGATAATTTGCAAAACATTAGAGTAAGCCACAATTCGGCAAAGAAATTAAACCAAAAAAAAAAAAAAGATATTAGAAAAAAACCATCTCTACTAAACAGGGTCATTATAAATCCAAGACAATAGTTTAATCGGTGGATCACTGCAAATAATGATATTTCCAACTGCATAAATTCAATTTTTTATAGAAAGGAACATCATTTCATCAATTAATGAAACAAACAAGAACTTCCCCAAATGGATATGTCTGGCAGAAAATGATGAAGAAAGAATCATGAATGGTTCAAAAGCATATTGCATTGCACGTCACAAAAACAATCACAATTCAAAGTACATTTTTAGACAACAATCCTAATATTAACTTATAAAGTAAACAAGAACACCAAGAGACTTGAAAACAATCTAGCTACTAACTTGTATGTATTTCCCAGCTAGCTTAGAGCCCCCAACCATGAATTTGTGAAGCTCGAAGGTTCAGAAACAGATCTAGAACGTTTGTGTTTCAAGATTGAAGTTATAGAGGACATACCAAGTTAACGTTGCAAACCTCAGATACTATTACGGCAAGGATGAAAAAAAATCAAAAGCACTAATTCAATTTTCTAAATGATAACCAAACTTTCACTTGGGTCCCTTTTCAACTCCCCTAAAAGACCCCACAAAATCACATAAACATCGGCCAGAACAAAAGGCCACACGAGAGCCTTAATTCAAAATTATTCTAATTCATCTCCCCTCAACTCTTCATCCATTGCAATATAAATGATTAGTCAATCAAATAATATGTAGTAAATGAGTCAGTTTGAAAATAAACTAATGGCTCATTGAAGAATACTGTTCTCGTCAAATACAAAATCATTTTTAGAAATATCATATATAACCCAAACTCATTAAGAAACAAAGAAAATCTAACTTTTGACCATACTTGCATGACATATAGGATGTTAACAAATAAAATTCATGTTCAAAATTAACACTAATAAAAAATAATGTTCACAATGCTATATATCATAATAACTACTAGGAAATTATGTGCACAATGTCATATTCACAACATTATTCTTACTAGTGCACATTAACTAGATAGATCTAACATGCACAATCCCCAAAATAGAATGAGCTTTGGAAAGATCTACTTATGTAATAATATATAGCAAAAGGGTGAGTGAAAATAAACGAATGGCTCATTGAAGAATATTATTCTCGTCAAACATAAAATCATTTTTAAAAATATCATATATAACCTAAATCCAATTTAAGAAACAAAAAAAAAAAAAAAAAGGAAAAAATCTAACTTTTGACCATACTTGCATGACATACAGGGTGCTAACAAATAAAATTCATGTTTAAAATTAATACTACTAAAAAATAATGTTCAGAATGCTATATTCACAATAACTACTTGAAAATTATGTACACAATGTCGTGCACAATGTCATATTCACAACAATTATTCTTACTATGTGCACATTGAGTAGATAGATCTAACATGCACAATGCCTGAAATAGAATGAGCTTTGAAAAATCTACTTATTTTTATTTATATTTGTGAGTGTTAGACAAGCTTGTGCGCACCTCAAATAGTCACACGACACAATAACCTCACCCTACTGCATTTGGTTGCTAGAAAACCCATAGAATATTAAATCCTAGGTGGATGGCCAGATTGAACACATTCCCTCAGAGATTTATTATTCTCATCACCCTTATTGAACACTAGGCTGACCCAAAGTGTGTGGTGCTAGACATTAACAAAGTATATTCAACTCAAACCTTCAGTAAATTGGGATTGTTACTTTAATGGTTCTCACATTCTTACCTTCCTATTCTACATCGAAAGAAACAATTTACACTGGAACAACTGTTATAATCTATTTTGAACAATCAAAGAAGGTAAAATATAAAAATGCATACGCAAGTTACAAATGTGATCACTTCATATCCAAGTGATCTTTCTTGAAAGGTAAAAGAAATTTTATGTACAACAGAATAGACAGATGGATGACAGAAGGGTCAAATCCTCAAAAAGTGAGAATATTGGGAAAAAATAATGAATAAATGCACATTACAAAAGAATACATGATCTAGTGGTTCTATGTGGCCATACTAAATCATGAACATAGTGAACCAAAATCACCAATTACCAGCATACCCTATATCCCTATACAATCTTCTAAATAAAAGTTTCCAAAAAATTCTATAAAGGAAGAGTAAAATGTTGAACTCTTTCAAGGATATCAATTACAGGATTGAGATTATCACTAAAAAACTTCTAAAACAAAGCCACAACCTATGTTATCAAAGTCCTTGAGATTATTAACTAAGAACCATATTCCTGAAATTTTAAATTGCTGAGTTCTCACCATTGCGACTTTTCATGGCCCTAAAAAGAAACTATCGTTATGGTCCCCCATGCACAAGACCCATTAAAAATGTCATCAATAATGTCAGTGTTTTATCATATTTTAAATACTTATTCAGGACCGAAAATCAAATTGTTAGTCATTCTTAAGTTTCTACTACCTGGTGGGTGAATGGTACAACTAGACAAGAATATCAATAAAATTCATAATCTACCCATCTTCGCAACTTTTTGGTATGTACAAACTACCAAATAAGGATGGACCCAAACGTTGTGTCGAACTTTGTCACGCAAATGAGACTGCAAGGGGATTTTTTCTTCAAGTCAAGGAAAATGGCGGTTATTTTGTTCATCACAGGGTTTGTCAGTGGAAGAATTCTACCAGCCTCTAAAAGAAGTTTGTTGCATCTATTTCTGAAGACATAAGGTTACTCCAGTGCAGTAAACCTACTAGATGAATTCATTAACTTCACTGTGGATGATAACTAAACAAAACAACCAGTTGAAAGCCCAAATACTCTGAAATTCAACCTGCTAGCAGTTTTCATGATAAAGAAGACCTGCTAGCATACCAAAACAAAAGTTAAGAGTGCTAACTAATTACAAGACTTACAGTACCCTACATCACAAATACCTCGAAGATGATCTTGTCAGAAAGAACTCTTAGGATCTTGTTTAACTAATCCTACTAAAATAATGCTTTTAAGGAATGCGAAAAATTTAGCATTCAATAGAGCATGAGTCTTAACTTGTTATCAATTAATAAAATGTTGTTCACATTTAATAGCTTAAAAATAAGTCAATGTGATTTTGTTTCAACAAACAATAGCAGAAACGTTATTCAATAACCTTACTGACTAAACATGAACTACTCCCAAAGCTCTAGAGTTTCAAGGTATGTGATTAATCACCAATATCATCCCTATATTTATTTCAAGATACCAAACAAAACAATCCTTTCTTTAGAAACCAAACCAGAATCACCAACAAACAGAAAAAAGGTACAAGAAAAGGGGGAGGGAGGCCATATGAAAATCGTAATGATGTGGTTAACATCCAACAACTCAATAAGTAACTTAAATCATCTGCCTAGGTTCACGTTTAAATTAGTTACGGATGCGCAAATATATAAACAGATAATCTTGTTCACGGAATCTCAAATGCTTTAGAAAAACAAAACATAGCGGAAAACTAGTGGCTATCTCCAGAATACTTGGAGCGCTTAATTCCAGCCAAATATCAAAAGAACCAGACAGTTGAAGCTACGAAACTCTTGATCTATGATTTCCAACTCTCTTTAGATATAAAATCATTATCATATTATGCAAGCGTGCGATAAAATACGTGTTCAAAAAACACGAACATGCACAAAAACAAGCATCCTTGCTAATATCTCAATATAATAAATGACATACCAGGTAAATCCAAAGATCAGGCTAAGAATAAATAAACATTATAATGTCACATACACACATAGATGAAATAAATGCCAGACCGCCCTAGTCATTCTCTCATTTTATGTTTGCTCGAGAATAGTCCGAAACAATTGCAGTGGTGAAATGAAAAGACGGACCATACGTACCGTGGACCAGATCGAACACTGATTCTCAGTAGGAAAAACGTAGCAAAGTACGTAAAAGAGTGTGTAGACAACTTACGATGAAAAATGAATTCTACAATAAAACGATTCTACATCGTAATGCATCGCTCGGTTCATAAGAGGACGGTAGAGACAAGATTACCTAGTAATTCGCAGGCACCGGAATAGTTGAGCTAGGAGTCTCGCGTTTTTCAGTTCTCTTCTCCTCGGGGATAACAGCCAACCAACCAGATCTGAGAACTAGCTTCCGAGACAACATTTCCTTCCGAAAAAATGTAAGTCAATCGAACTGAGAAGCCATGAAAACAGAAGAATCGAGTACATTACTAAGATCAGAACAGAAAAATACATGAAAGACAAGCATAGTAAGCATGATTATAATAAGAGAAACACGAATATGGAGGACAATGAAGATTCAAGATCAAGAAGAAAAAAACAATCAATGAAGATATCCAAGAGAAAGAACGAAAACCTGAACAGAAGAACTGGATTGTATGTGATGCCTCGCGCGAGGAGACCAAAAGCGGTGGTACCAGGCAACGAGAGGCAGAGTCATTTGGCGTTTGATCTCTGCCCGAAACATACACGAAAATCGATAGTAAAGAAGATATTTATAGTCGCGATGGATTTAGCGCGCGTGGTACTTTGTAGTTGCCAATAATTTATAATATTATATAATATTTTCGAAAAAAATCAAACTTTATTTTATTTTAATTGTAAAATAGAAATTAATTATATCTACAAATTTTATAAAATGTAATTACTTACATTATTGATTTTCCAATTATAAAAAAAGAATTTTTTACACGTGTGCAAAAAACCAATCAATATCCACGTCCCGATTCCTGAATTAATAAATCAAATATGAAAAATTCGATATACTTGCGTGGCGAACTAATGCGTAACGGAATACCACGTGGCACTAGCTGAACAAATCTCCGCGCGTGTACAGGGAAATAATTAACAGAATTAGGTTTATCCACGTGGCAGAATAAGCGAACGAAGATGGAACACGTCGTCCATTCTAGAACCATGGAAATAGGTATTTAAAAATTGCAGAGAATAATAAATAATTAAAAATATGTACCGGCAACTGGGGGAACGACGAGTTAAAGAAATAATAAAGAAAAAAAAAATTATTTTTTAAATAAAATTTCTTAAAAGAAAAAATAAAGTACAAAAGCGAGTTGGGGAACCTATTTCTATGATGGCTTTGGAAAAAGTTAAATAATTGACGCAATTTAAATATTATTTGTTGTATATTAGAGCGCTAAGATATTTTGAGGTTCAAGTGCCACTTGTACCCAGATATTTTCTGGTGCAAAGGAATATATTTAAATATAATTAAATTAAACTAAAGAAAAATATCATTATGTGAATAAGAAAACAACCAGCCACGTTTTATTTGTGTTAAATTATGAAAGTCCCACATCGACAAATTTAGAGAATGATCATTGGTTTATAATCAATGAATACTCTCTCTATTAGTATGAGGCATTTTGGAGAAACTCAAAGCAAAAACATGAGAGCTTATGTTCAAAGTGGACAATATCATACCATTTTGGAGAGTCGTGATTTCTAACATCATATCAAAGTCATGTCTTAAACTTAATCATGTCAATAGAATCCTCAAATATCGAACAAATGGTGTACTTTGTTCGAGGGCTCTAGAGAAATGAGTCGAGCCTCGATTAAGGGGAGGCTATTCGAGAGCTCCATAAGCCTCAGGGGAGGCTTATAGTACTTTGTTTGAGGGAAGGATTCTTGAGGATTATTGAAGTGACTAAAGTGTCGAACAAATGGTGTACTTTGTTCGAGAGCTCTAGAGAAAGGAGTCGAGCCTCGATTAAGGGGAAGCTATTCGAGAGCTCCATAAGCCTTGGGGGAGGCTTATAATGTACTTTGTTCGAGGAGAGAATTGTTGAGGATTATTGAGAGTGAATCTCACATTGGTTAATTTAGTGGAAGATCATGAGTTTATAAGTGAGAAATACTATTTAGTTAATTTAGTGGAAGATCATGGGTTTATAAGATATTATCTCCATTGGTACGAAGCATTTTGAGAAAGCTCAAAGCAAAGTCATGAGAGAATTGTTGAGGATTATTGAGAGTGAATCTCACATTGGTTAATTTAGTGGAAGATCATGAGTTTATAAGTGAGAAATACTATTTAGTTAATTTAGTGGAAGATCATGGGTTTATAAGATATTATCTCCATTGGTACGAAGCATTTTGAGAAAGCTCAAAGCAAAGTCATGAGAGCTTATTATCAAAGTGGATAATATCATACCATTGTTCCATTAGTACGAGGCCGTGGATAATATCATACCATTGTGGAGAGTCGTGTTCGTCTAACAATTCAGTTAAAATATATTTATTATTTCAGAAAATATTGTTTGATTTATAATTATTATTTAATCCATGGAGAGTAAATGTTTCTGGTATTGTATTTTCAGGCTGTTATTTCTATTTCGTAATCCCTTTCTTGGACGCTTCTGAAAAGCTATGTCCTTGCATGTGGTCCATCAATCGGGCAAAGGAATCTTTTCGCAGAGCCTAAAAAGAATCTTATGGAAATATATATATATATATATATATCAACTTGTTAAGAAAAAAAAAATATATAAAATAAAATAAAAATAAGTTATATAGATTTTTTTTTTTTTAAATTAAGTTATATCTATTCTTGGGGCTTTTCTTTTCCTAAAAGAAATAATAATTTTTATTTATATTTTTTATAAGGGATTAAAATATTGTTTGGGTGTCAATAAATTTTGAAATTAATTTTTTTTATGGTCGAATATATTTTGAAATCGGTTATATAAAAATAATAATAATTTCATAGTAAAAAAACATACAATGTAAATATGTTTTCCATGATTAATATAAATTAAAATTAATATTATTTAGTTTTTCACAATTTACTCCTCTCTAAATTAATGGGGCTCTCGATTTATGTTGTGGTCAGCCTCGACTTATTAAACTAGGGTTGACCTCGACCTCATAGTTCAATTTTGTTTATTTTGGTAATTTAAAATTCTGACTGTTTTTTGTTTAATTGGGATACACATTCCTTCTATCTTGTGACGAAGTTATACGCGTAGTCTACAATAACGAAGTTCATCATATTTGTCATTACATTCTCGTCCTTCTCTAAAGTGACTAAAAGTTCTATGTTATCATCTATAACTATTCTCTCTCCTCAAATCCTACTAGACACGTTGAGCTTGTTTTTAATAGCTTCATGTCTAGCCTCACAGCTTCGATCACGATTAAAGATCATAAATTTGCTAAACTTCATCCATCTATGAACATTCATATTGGTTATAACTACTACAACATCATTGTTATACTTAGTCTTAATTTCAACGAACTCTAAACTTAACTTCACGCTCTCTAAATTTGAACTAGAAAAACTTTCTTCAAACCTTAAGGATTAAACTGTCAAATTTGAAAACCTATCGATCTAAATGCAATCAAATCCAAACTCCAGTGTCATTATTCAATTATTTATTATTTATATAATAATATATAATAATAAATTTTTATAATATAAAAAAAAAAAATTCTTTTATTTAAAAAAAATAAACACGACATAAAATTATTCATTTATACATGAACATGTGATACGCTACCAGATGTTATAGGATAGGGGAATTAATAATGATCTAATTGCATTAAAATAGTTAAAATAATTAACTTTATTTTTTTTAGTTGGTAAGTAGAAGAGAGAATAAAAATTTATTGGAGGGTAGAAGAAATTGGTACATTTAGTAAGGGAATAATTTTTTAAAAAAAGAAACAAAATTAATTTAATAAAATAAATACAAATTTCATTGCCTTTTCTCAAAAAAGAAATAAATTGGAGAAGTAAATATCACACAATAAAAGAAAACAATAATAATTAAAATAAATATAATTAAAAAAAAAAAAAAAGACATTAAATTGTCATTAATTATAAAAATCGAAACAGACAAACGTCCCAGTCTCTTTGAAAACACTCAATTCCTTCGTCGACCACACAATTGTATCCACTCCACAACAGAGCGAAAGAGGGAGAAATTTATAGGCCTTTCTTAGCAAAGGAACAGGGGCTGTTTTGCAAATGGAGAAATCGGAGGGGCAGAAGAGCAGCGAAGAGTTAGTGTCGTGTTGGGGGCGTTTGAAATTGAAGCTTTTATTGATGAAAAGAGAGGGGAATAATCCGTGTATCGGCGACACAAAGCCGTTGAACGGCGGATTCCGATACGACGCCTTGAGTTACGCTCAGAATTTCGATGAAGGATTGGATGATGAAGATGAAGAGCTACGATGTCGAGGCTTTTCTGCTCGATATGTTTCGGCTTCTAAACCGCTACCTAAGAACAAGTAGATCTTCTTCTTCTTCTTCTTTTTTTTTAAACTGATGTTTTCTTGAATATGGTAATTACGATATACACAAGGTTAGGAATCACGATCTTATGTAATATTGTCTTCTTTGAGCATAAGCTTTTTCATATCAATGGAGATGTATTCTTTTCTTATAAATACATGATCATTATGGACATTTTATTAAAGGTATGAAGGCATTTTGGGAAGGTGATGGTGTAAATTGGAGTGTTGAATATGGTGAATAATAAAAGGAAGGCTTAATTTTAGTATTCTTGTTTGGAATCTTTTGAAGTTTAGCCAAATTGACGGATCGGTCCCTGTTTTTAAAAAGCTATGAAAGTAAGTAAATAACCATTTAAAAATATTATGAGTTTTTATTATTTATTATTATTATTCTTTTTTAAATAGTCATTTTAAAGGAATTTTTATTTTCCAATATAGATTATTTATTGGCGTTGATCTACTCGTGTTATTAGAAATTGAAGTTAACTACCTATACTAAAACCATTTGGAAGAAATGATATTAGAGAAAGATTATTGGTGAACCTTGTCACAATCGCACTTTTGATGGCAGCAGGATTGTACGACACTCACTTTCGAGCAATAGGTGAGCTAAGTTAATTCGTTCTTACGTCACCTATGGGCAAGCGACGTATGCTCGAGCCTCTAGCCTCGGTTTAAGAAAAAGGTTTTAGAGGGTACAGAGATTTTGAAAGAGGTGTTATATATGCAAGCAAGAGAGTAACAACAACGACTCACAGTATATAACTATTAGTAGGGGGTGAATGTGAGATCTCACGTCTCAGTTGGAGAGGGGAACAACGGCTCACAGTATATAACTATTGGTAGGGGGTGGATGTGAGATCTCACATCAGTTGGAGAGGGAAACAAAACATTTATTATAAAGGTGTGAAAACCTCTTACTAACAGATGCATTTTAATGACGGTGATACATAACGAGTCAACCTCACTCTAGTATACGTGTTCTAATATCATGCAGCAAACAACAATACGTAACAAATTAAAGTAAACAATATTTGTTCGTTTATCTAACTACGGTTGATTAATTTAACGAAGAGCGAAACAATTTTGAAAAAATTGATGAATCCAACTATCGATGATAACTGTTCATTCGCAAATAATCTACTTAAGATACAATTAAAAATGTAACATACAAGAAGAAGAACATTTTCACATAGAGAACATTGCATCAACAACTAACACTAACAAAATAAGAATGTGATGTAAAAATCGAACATAAAGACTGTCAGAAAACAGGACAACCATCAACTACAACACCTTTAGCCGTCGGACAAGTCGCCAATTCACAGTGCTCGCCATCGGCGCCCCACCAACTCACGCTTCGATCCTCCATAGTCAAAGTGAAATACAGGAGCACTCCCATGAACGCTAATCCAGCATCCAGCGCCGCCGAGAGGACGTAGTTATACCTCTGCCACCACTGTTTCCGGTACCGGAAAACGAAGAAATTGAAGACAGTACCGACTAAAATCCAGCAGTTGAAGTTGACGGTGGTGGCCGGCGGCATGGCGGCGGTGGAGCCGAGGAGGACGGGAAGGTTTATGAGGGAGATCCATTTGTGTTTGGGGAAGGTCCTTTGAAGAAGCCAAACCAAGAAGGGGCCAATAGCGCCGCCGATGAAGAACCAGTTGAGAGCGGCGTAATTACCGAGGGAGCCGAAGATTCGCTTGGGACCGACGAGGCCCCAAATTACAGAAGCGTCGAAGAAAACTCGGTCACCCGGGCAGGTCCACGGGCTGTTGGGAGGAAGGATTTGGTCCTGGCAGATGTTTTCTATGGAGGTCAGTAGCCACCAGGCTACTCCCATATTCACTGTCCCGGCCACGAGAGTTCCTACGCACTAAGAATTATTACAAAATAAAGTTAATTTACAATTTTTAAATGTTAGAATTAATATTCATAGTTTTTATGGCATTATAACTGATATTGCTAACAGAGTGGTTTTCTAATAAAATAAATAAAATAATCGGGTCAAATTGAAACATGTAAAGTGTCAGGATTCTTGGGAGGGGTTTTCATATTGGCTAATTAAGAGTTGATCATGAGTTTATAAGTAACAAATAGATCTTCATTGGCAGGAGGTCTATTAGGGAAACCAAAAGTAAAGCCATAAGAGCTTATGCTCAGAGTCGATCAATATCATAATAATATTGTGGAGTTTCATGATTCTTAATATGGTATCAGAGTCATACTCTTAACTTAGTCGAATAAAGAAGTTGATAACCTCGAAGGAATAGTCGAAAGTAACTCAAGTGTCGAACAAATGGTGTATTTTGTTTGAGGACTCCAAAGAAATGAGTCGAACTTCGATCAATGGGAGGTTGTTCGAGGGCTACATAGACCTAAGAAGAGGCTCTATAGTATACTTTGTTCAATGGGAGGATTGTTAAGGATTGTTGAGAGGGAATCCTGCATTAGCTAATTAAGAGATTGATTATGAGTTTATAAGTAAGAGATAAATTTTCATTAGCACGAGGCTTTTTAGGGAAACAAAAAATAAAATCACGAGAGTTTATGCTTTGAGTAAACAATATTATACCATCATAGAAATATGGGATGATGTTACCTGAACAATGAACATAGAAATGGGTGGTATCTTCATGTAATGGCCGAGCTTGAAGTCATTAAGAAAGGAGACTGCCTGTGTCATGCTTATATATCCGTATGTCTTGAAGCAGACATTGGCTATTGGTCTTCCTGGTAATATAATACCCATCAGGTACTCCGTGATTATGTTCAGCCCTGGGGACTGCCACAGGATCAAGAAGAGGGACAATGATGTTAGTTCAGCTAGCCATCGTTTGAAGTTTGAAATGGAAGAGTACGATAAGCTTTGTTTTAAAATTTTCTATCTCTATGGTTTGATAAAAGAAGCTACTAATAAAGCGAGTTCGTGACATATTGTCAGTTAGTTATCCACGTGTTAATGAATGTGTAGTAACGGGTTACTAAATTTCAGAGAAGATCTATCTATCAAATTCTAATCTTCTCTAAATCTCCCATTCAATTTATTTATTTTTAACTTTATCATATGGTTTTTTTTTTTTTAGTTTTCACTTTCGAATTTCTTCTTGGTAGAGGGAGATTTATTCACCCTTATAAAGAATGTTTCCTTCTCTAACCGAGGTGGGATCTCACAATCCGCCCCTTTGGAGCCTAGCGTCCACACTGGCACTTGTTCCCTTCGTCAATCGATATGGAATCTCCCAATCCACCCCTTTTGGACCTAGTGTCCTCGCTGACACACCGCCTAGTGTCCACCTCTTCAGGGCTCGTTATCCTTCCTTGCTAGCACATCGCTTGGTGTCCACCCCTTTAGGGGCTCACCGTCCTTCACCCCCTTTAAGACCTAGTGTTCTCGCTGGCACACCGCCAGTGTCCACCCCCTTCAGCCTCACCATCTTCCTTGCTAGCACACCGACTGGTGTCCACCCCTATCGAGGCTCACCGTCCTTATTGGCACATTGCTCGGCATCTGGCTCTAATACCACTTATAATGGTCCAAACCCACTGCTAATAATTATTGTCTTCCTTTGGTTTTCCCCTATAGACTTCCCTTCAAGATTTTTAAAATATGTATGCTAGGAAGACGTTTTCACATCCTTATAAAGAATAAAGAATAAAGAATAAATAATGTTTTGTTTGGATGTAAAATCTCTTAAATGGGTGGGAGGAAAAAGAAACGAATGCATAATGAGGATTGAAAGTAGAAAGTTGATGATACCTGATTGGTAGTGGCAGTAATGATACTGATGGGCAGGGTAAAAGTCAAAGCAAGAACCGCAGCAAAGATGAGTCCCCACCACGGCATTTGGATCTGATCCTTCATGAAAATACACAATGCAAGGGCCAAAATAATGGACAAAAAAAGAAGCATGTGGAACCACCAAGCGGGTATATCCTTATACTTCTTCATCAATTTTGTATGAATATCTTCTTTACTTCTATAAGAAGCCCGGAACTGTTGGTATATTTCCCTGCAAAAACCAACTCATATATGATCTATGCAATCTAAAATTAAGTGAAAGATGGTAGGACAAAACATCAGGCGCAAGGGCATTTTACCAATTAGAACTCACTTTCCATTGAACAGGGCAACATGAGAGAGTGTAGAAACGATAGCAGCAAAACCAATGCCATATGAAAGTGAAAAGAACACACTGAGATTGATCCTCCCCTGCTTCTCGTAAGCCGCCATGTCAATTTCAAACTTGTCATTCACAATGGCGGACACGTTATAAATCTGACCTTGGGCGTTGTAGAGATGAGAGGAGAAGATGGGGAAGTTTTTGGCATTGTAGAGATTGATCTTCCAGTAGGCAATTGGGAGCAAAATGTACATGATGACAAGGTAGCCGACGGCAACATTGACAATGGCGAAGAAGGGGCTGACAAGAGGGCTGTAAAGGAAAGAGGCAATGACGGACCAGTCGAGAGAGAAGGCGCCGAGGCCGAGGCCGCGCATGCCAGAGCCGAGCTGCTGGGCTGTGACGGAGCGGGGGTAAATCCAGCACACCCATGAGATGGTTGACAGAGTTGGGAAGAGATAACCTGGGACTACGTACCAAGAGAAGCTGCATATCAGTGCAATCAAGAAGAATTTGCCTCTTGACATCCGGCTTTCATCTTTCTCGTGCATGGCTCTGTGCACCACAAAAGAATTTGATGAATAAAGTTAGACCTGGCTTCAAAAATTTACCAATTTTTTAATATATATAATAGGTTAGGATTCACTACTTTTCACTTTGACCATAAGCTTCAGTGACTTTGCTTAGGGTTCTTACTTTTAAACTCGTGATCATTTATTAAATTAGCTAACGTGAGACTCCCTCTCAACCATTCTCAATAATAATATAGATCCAAATCACTTTTAAAGTTCACTCTTATACGTCTGTAATAGTCTTTTTAAATAATTTCTCCGACCACACACGGAGAGAGGAGATAATTTTTTTTTTAAATAAAGAAAACTTGCCAAAAAATCAAAGAGAGCTAGGAAGCGAAAGAATACTCTTTTTTTTCTTAATAAATAAATAAATATTTAGTAAAACATTTAATAAATTTGATTTTTTTTTTTTTTAATGTAAAACATTGAAATGAAAAGCTTCATGACAGCTAGAATTTTATATATTAGCGACTTCAATTAATTATGGATGAAATAATCCACATTTCAAACAAAATAGTAGAATATATATAAGATTTTATCTTAGAAATTATTTTTTAAAATTAATTAATTATTAAATTCTTTCAACTCCAAGTAAACATGAATGATTGTTATTTAATTCAAAACAAAATTATATCAATATGTAGTATTTAACACGTGGCATGCATGCAATTCCATACAACCCCACCCGGCACCCACCCTCGGGAAGAAACAAATAATAAAAGAAAGTAAAAAAAATCAAATTACCAAAAACTCTGGTAAAATGTTTTGTAATAATGTTATATTGCACTCTAATATTCAATAATTATATATATATATAATATTGAAACATCTGAAGAAAAATAATACTCTGTTTTAAAGAAAGAAACATAAATAATAAAAAATTAAATGAAAGTGTATGCATAATTTGATTTCCTAATTTATATTTTTAGTCCGGTATATATATTTCATATCTGTCCTTAAATCTTTAACAAATAATAATAATAATAATAATATATATATATATTAGATGTATTTCTGATAGAGTTCAACATTGCAAAGTTGCAAGAGCTTATGTTCCGGGGAACAATATCATACTATTGTGAAGAGTCGTATTCATCTAACATGGTATCAGAGTCATGCTCTAAATTGGCTATATCAATAGAATCTTCAAATGTCGGATAACGACTCTAAAAGAAAAGGAGTAGGCATGGTAAAAAAAATGACTTAAACTCGAAAAGAAAATGAGTCAAGCCTCGATTAAAGAAAACCTACTTTATTTGAGGAAAGGTATTGAAATACTATTTTCATTTTTTGAAGCTTATGCTCAATGAAACTCAAAATGAGAGTAAGTGTTTATCTAACATATGCAAACAAAGTTAAAGAAGTGGGAAATTCAAGCTGAAAACAGAATCGTTGTTTCTGACCTGAACAGAGAGACCTGCACCAGACTGCTCGGCCACCACATATGTGCAGGATTCACAACGTATTTCCGCAGTATACCGGCCCATCCATATCCCATAACCTGCTCCAAATATCCGAAAAATATATTAAAAGTTCTTGTAACTGAGTTGACTCGTTCCGACTTCAAGAACTCAACAGTTCTAGTAAGTCCGTCGAATTCAAGAAAATTACCTGCGTCGTTATAACAAGAATCCAACCGGTTAAGAACGAGATTTTCCGATGATAAAACGCCTTTATAATATCGACTATTCCGATTGCATAAGCGGCGCCGTTTCCGAAAGCAGAACCGGCATTAGCGAAAATCGAAATCAGGACATGTTCTTTCATATTGAACGGTCCTGGATTAAGCGAGAACTCTCTGTCTCCAAATCCAGGGATCCGAAACTTCGTCGTCGGAAGAACATTCGCCATAAACCTTCCGATCGGCAGCGTCGCGACCTGAACGGAGATCATCGAAATGACGAGCGGCTCTGTACGGTAGCCGAAGAAAGTGTTGAGAAACGAGAGGAGTACACAAGAAATCAATCCAAGAAACCACATCCGGAAGGTCCATACGGGGATTGAAGTATCGTCTTCTGTCGAGACTGTGAGACGAACCTGTTCGATTGGCGTAATTTCTTCGTCGTCGTCGTCGATGGGATCGCATTCGCGAGAGTTCGCTTCAGAGTCGATCTCGCAGGGAGCCATGGCGGACGAGAGAGTGAGGGAGGGAGAATTTGATTGGTAGATGAAATGGAGTGTGGAGTGGAAGAGGGAATCTGAATCTGCAGAGTGAGGAATTGAGGGAAACGGTTACGTTGGCGCTTTGATCGAGTAAATTGATTTATATACGTTGGATTAATTATGGCAAGAACGTAAGTTGCTCGGGAATTTCACTTACTAATTTTTGTTTGTTTTGCGGGTTTTGCTAATTAATATTCCTTCCTAAATAGCTAAATTGACAACCTCTCGTAATTATTGGGTGAACTTATAAGTAAATAATACCATTTTCAGATATTTTTTTGAAAAACTAAAAATAAAATCATTAGTGACGATATCAATTACAATAATTATATATGTATATATATGGTAGTAGGGAGACGTCTTTTCAATGCTCTAACGCTCACACCCACACCGGATATGGACCGAACTGTCTCACGACGTTCTGAACCCAACTCACGTACTGCTTTAATGGGCGAACAGCCCAACCCTTGGAGCATACTACAGCCCCAGGTGGCGAAGAGCCGACATCGAGGTGCCAAACCTTCCCGTCGATGCGAGCTCTTGGGGAAGATTAGCATGTTATCCCTAGAGTAACTTTTATCCGTTGAGCAATGGCCCTTCCACTCGGCACTGTCGGATCACTAAGGCTGACTTTTGTCCCTGCTCGACGGGTGGGTCTTGCAGTCAAGCTCCCTTCTGCCTTTGCACTCGAGGGCCAATCTCCGTCTGGCCCGAGGAAACCTTTGCACGCCTTTGTTACCTTTTGATAGGCCTACGCCCCATAGAAACTGTCTACTTGAGACTGTCCCTTGGCCCATAAGTCTTGACACAAGGTTGTAATTCTATATATATATATATATATAATACATTTGGTAATTTGATAAAATAAAAGTAAAAACTCAATTTAAATACGTCTAAATAATAATATTAATAAAATAAGTAAGGTATTAAATCATACCATTGTGGAGAGTCATGTTCGTCTAACGTCGTATCAGAGCCATGCCCTAAACGTAGATTAAAGGGTGTTGGATGATGAAAGTCACACATCGGCTAATTTAGGGAATGATCATGTTTTTGGAGTCGAGTCTCGATTAAGGGGAGGCGCACTTTGTTCGAGGGGAGTTGTTGGATGATGAAAGTCCGTCGGCTAATTTAGGGAATGATCATATTTTTATAAACAAAGAATACTCGAACCATGTGGAGAGTCGTGTTCGTCTAACATATGGTGATATTAAAGCCATGTGGAGAGTCGGGTTCGATATTAGCTAAACAAGAAGGACCCGAAGAGCCCTTAATTGGAAACCTTTTTTGAAAAATTTGGTGAAATAGAAAAATACCATATTTTTTTTTAGGTCTTCCAATAAGAAATTCCCAGTCAACTAGAAACACAGTGGAAGAAATGAACCGAGCGACTACTGGCGGGTAAGGGTGAAGAACATTTAGAATTGAGGCTAAATCTCGCGGCAATCTTCTCTTCTTTAGCTTCTTCATAGTTGCATCCAAATTGCTCCGGTGAAGCACGGCCACAGCCTATCATGGTGAAAGCTGTGGTTGCAGAAGAATCTCGGCTCACAATCGTCGAGGATCGCCTCGCTCAGTCCGCAATTCCATCGGAGGTATTTCTCCTCTTCTTCCGTCCATTCCTTTACGTTTTTCTCATTGTCAATCGTGGTTTGCTTGGTTCACAGATCGGCCTTGTGATCGGAAGGCTTAGCTCTCCATTAGATAGAGGTTTCGTGTTCGATTTGATCCCAACTCCTCCCAACGATGCCGGAGAGGCGGCTTGTTCGCTCGTCGGCGCCATTAAAGACGATAAGAAGAAAGGATCGAAAGGCAAATCTCCGGCTGTCGATTCCTCGTCTTTGGTTATCGACAAGGATTGGGTTGCTGAACACGCTCGCCAGGTGGATTCAATTGTTTTTCATACTTAATTTACGAAGATAGTCTTAATGGATATAATGCATTTCTTGTGCTATGAATTATGTTTTCGGGATCCGAATTTGCAAAAGAGGTCTGTTGATCGTTTTCATTCCAGGTCCGGCGAATGCTACCGGGAGGTGTGAAGGTGATTGGCGTTTATGTATGGGCTAGTGAAACGGCGGTTAAGAATTCAACCCTAATGCTTTGCCAGGTATCATTGTCACCCCGTTCGACATGTAGTTTTAGAAAGGTTACAGAGCTTACCTTGTGATGTAGGGTCCATTTTCCTTCTTTTGGGCAAAAATTACTCGTCCATCTTTTGAGTGTTGTAGATAATAGATTGATTTATTTGTAACTCATTCAAGTATATGGACTGATGAGTTGTGAGATCCCACATCGGTTGGAGAGGAGAACGAAACATTGCTTCTAAGGGTGTGGAAACCTCTTCCTAACAGACGTGTTTTAAAACCTCGAGGGGAAGCTCGGAAAGAAGGGAAAGCCCAAAGAGGACAATATCTGCTAGCGGTGGACTTGGGGTGTTACAAATGGTATCAGAGCTAGACACCGAGCAGTGTGCCAGCGAGGACGCTGGGCCTCAA
This sequence comes from Cucurbita pepo subsp. pepo, assembly GCF_057944985.1. NCBI lineage: Eukaryota > Viridiplantae > Streptophyta > Magnoliopsida > Cucurbitales > Cucurbitaceae > Cucurbita > Cucurbita pepo. Next base: position 2,814,055 of record NC_141799.1, read on the forward strand.
GGGGGGTGGATTGTGAGATCCCACATCGGTTGGAGAGGAGAACGAAGCATTGCTTATAAGAGTCCCTAACAGACGCGTTTTAAAACCTTGGGGGAAAGCCTGGAAGGGAAAGCCCAAAGAGGACAATATCTGCTAGCGGTGGATTTGGGCTGGTACATGAGTAGCTTCTCATAGATTAATGAATGACCTATTGAGGGGTTTTTGCGACGGTTCTTTCTTGAAATTTCTCCATTAGTTAGCTATTGATGATTTGGAGAGGCTTGAGTCGGAACCTTCGTATCGGGAGGAGTCTTTTGAGCGTTGAGCTAACTGCAACCAAAATCAGTGTTATGGTGGATTGAAGATTTTTTCAATTTTCTACGTTCTGTTGGGAGACCATCAAATGCTAATGTATTGTTTCCTGCAGGCTGTAAAGGCTGTAGCAGAAGCAGCGCCACTTTCAGTCATTGACTCAGAGGAAAGACTCCTGGTTCATATCTGTTATAGTCCAAGGAGGTGTGTACATCAAAATCCTCATGTATTTAATTCACTTCCCTTCCTTCTAGAACAGTCATAGTGCCAAGAAACTTTTGATGTGCTGACAAACAAGTTTGGCAGGTGGACATGTCGAAATTTCTTTTTGACATCAAATCTCACATCAAACAGCCTGCGTCCTTGTGATTTTAAAATGGGAAGGGTCTTAACATCACTTCAGACATATAAGTGTATATACAACTTCGATATGAGGTAACTTGCATAACTATATCATCCCCACTTTTATTTTCTAACGACGCTATTAGATACTTTAATGTCGATCTTTGTTGCTCGCAGCCTAAGGTAATGTATTAATGTGAACCTTCTACCCCTTGAAAAAAAACCTCACGCTTCACCAAGTGAGCCCACCTATACAGCTTTTGTATCCAAATTAACCTCAACAAAGGAGCATTTCTTTGCATTGATTTTAAGGCTTCAAATAGTCTTGAAGGCCTATAAAATCCTATTAAGGTCGATAAAAGAATCCTCCTTGCTCGGAGTGAAGAAAACGGTATCATTAACAAATTACAAGTGAGTAAAAACAAGCTTCTCTATCTGAATGATGAACCTTTCTACTAAGCCTTTGACCATGCCTCTTCTAGGCAAACGTTTGTTACAAATGTATACCACCACGGAGAAAAGGATAGGGGATCTCCACATTTTGTTCTTCTTGTTGTAGGAATCTTGCTCCTTATTGACCCAGAGGAAGAAGTTTGTTGATCTCGAGCAATTCTAGATCCAAGAACTTGACTTGAACTGGTCATGTTCAAGAATCCCGAGCATGAAATTCTAGATCCAAGATCTTGAGCAATTCTACTAAACCTTTGTCCATGCCTCTTTTCCACACTTCTTATGCATGAAATCCCAAGCAACGTGGTCACAAGCCATTCTATAGTAAATTTTAAGTGGGAGCCAAGGAGGGTCTCATTTCGTGAGGTGGGAGGTCATTTATGAGCTGTGTAGAGAGTGTGGGTTGGAAAGTATATCCTATTGTATTTTTGCCCCCTATGTATGTAGAATTTATACCAACACCCCACGGAACTCGCACTGCCCTTAATGCTCCAGCACCCTTGTAAAGTTCACTCTTCGGGAGAAGGCTCTTTATGATCCCAGCATTTTGCACATATTGAGTGCAGCTAAAGGAGAGAGGAGAAGTTTGCAGAGATTTTTTTTATGGGTTTATGGAGGGAAAGGAAGAATACATGAGGTTGGTAGTGGCTAAATTGAAAAAACTTAGGAATCGTAAGGTTTGTAACTCGAAAGACTAAAAAGACAAAAAGATGAAAACTCATTAACTAAATGTATCTCTTTAATTTTATGCTCCGTATTGTCTCCTATAAATTTTGCAACAATCCTGAATGTATCTCTCAGTGCTATATTTTGATTTCGTTTTCTGTGTGCTTTGGTACTTTTCGCCAGGTTACCTGTTTCGAGGGCATCAAATGTCCAAAGATTAATAGATGTAATTCGTAATGGAATTTCCATTCAAGCTGATGTTCTAAAAGATGCAAAGGCCATGATTGATGGCAATCTGGTTAGTAGAACAATTCTGTTGTGCAAACCTATGAGTAAATTTTGAGGAAATTACCGTTTTGGTCCTTGAGGTTTCAGGAATAGGTTCGTCTAGTCCATGAGGTTTTAAAATGCATCTTTTTAGTCCTACGAAAGAGGTTCGAGTAATAGGTTTGTGTATTCTAGCTTTGAGCACCTTTTGTTCTATTTAAATTATGGGAAAATACCTTTTTAGTTCTTAAGTTTTTATTATTTTTAACGTTTTTTGTTCTATTTTTTTAGACCTAGTGACAAGTCTAAATTTAGGGAATAAAAAGGTAGAATTTGAAACTTTAGGGACCAAACGAACCTATTCCTAAAAACTCGGGGACCAAAAACGTAATTTCTCCTTAAATTATTTATAGTTCTTTCATTGCGTTGGTTTAGATGATTTATGATCTCCATTGTTTTCCTTCGTTCTTACTAGGTGGTTAGTGCCCCTTCTACTTTAGGAGACTTGCATGAAATTGAATTACTCCTACCATTCCTGAAAGATACGTCTCTTGAAGGTTTACTGGCTCTATTTTGTTTAAATGTTCCTTGTGGTTCTTTTCTTTGATGAATTTTTTTCTTAAAGTTTCTTTTGTACAGCGTGCAGACAAAAAGAGGTTGATGGTATCATTGTCTTTAGAGGCTCGGTTTGTTCTTTTGCTTATTTGAATTCAAAAGAACCCGTTTCCGAAGCTGTAACGGAAATTAAGGTAACATTTCCAATGTTTAATTTTACGTCCTTTGACTTCGAGGTGAAAATCTTCTATTGCCTGTTAAATTGAAGTCATAAAAGTTCTGTACTTTCTATTCCTTGGCCTTGTTATGTGATGAGCTGATATCTGATTTCCCTAATGAAATTTATGAAGTGTTCAATTTGTCAATTGAATGATGGACTTAAAGATACTGGAAGATTTACCTCAAAGTATCTTTCCACCAGAGAAATACACCTTTTGAGTAGAGATAATTTTAACTTCTCCTCCTTCCACACATTCTCACTCGTTTCTCCCGCCCGCCACCGTAAGCCTTTGATGGTTCTTTCCCCCTCATTAAACTGCTTGTACCATCTTGTAACTGTTATTTTTGTAAGATCCCACATCGGTTGGAAAGGGGAATGAAACATTCTTTACAAGGGTGTGAAAACCTCTTCCTAGCAAACGTGTTTTAAAAATCTTGAGGAGAAGCTCGGAAGGGAAAGCCCAAAGAGAACAGTATCTGCTAGCGGTGAGCTTGAGCTGTTACAATTTTCTTTTCCCCATTGTTCTGATTATGTCCGTTGGCTATGGACGACTTTTGTTGCTTCGTAAGATCCTTCCTTTGAACTCATCCTCTCTGTTAACAGTGTCTTGTTGCTTCATAATTCAAAGAGGTCTTTACCGCCTTACTATTACTTCATTCAATGGAAATAATATTCTCCAAAATCCACCCTCTCTAATTTTCCACTTATTTTACAAAGAAAAGCACCTCCTCCCATTTGTTCTTCGAATGGCTGTAAGGATTAATGATGGACTATGAACCACTTTCTCCCCCAATCTGATTTCAAAATTTTCATAACTGGTCGCAGTTTCTTAAAATTGATTGTGAAAATTTTGCTTTCAATTATTACTCCCAAGTTCGTCTATCTGGTTCACCTTACAATTGTTACTTAATGCATTTCATAACTCTGGAGATCGCAACAAGCTGTTAATGAATGTGCTGGCTCACTTTTTCTGCTCGTCTTTAATCACAAAAGGCGGTGAAGTTGTCTTCTTAGTGATAATCACCTTTACATTGTGACTGGTCATTACTTGAAAGTCATTCAAATTGTGGGACAACTTTTGTTGTTAGACTATATAAAGATCGAAACTGTTGGGACTTTGTATAATGCATTAACATTTGCTTCTTATTTTGTGAAAACGTGTTTTTTCTTCACAGGGAGATATCATCACAAGTTTACAGAGTAGACTGGACATAATATGCGATGAGGTTGACGCAGATAAGGAAGCACAGGACGTTCATGAGGATGCAAATGAAGTGGCATCAGAGCATGTTTCTCAGCTCTTCCTTCACTCGTTGAGGTACGCGGGTTATACATTAAAGGATAGATTGCCATAATTAACCAAATTCTTTTACTGGAACCTCTGACTACAAGTTTTGGTCTAAAATTTGTGATTGTGGATCCTACTTTTAAAAAAGAGAACAAACAAGAATTTATAATAGATGAATGTCTCTATGATGATGATGATGCTGTTCTTTTGGATGTATTCATAATAGATGAATGGCGTTTGGCGTATACCCAGAAAGGGAGATATAGACTTAGGTCATTTCCTTTCGCTACGAGCGTTTAATTTTCTTGATGCTAGTATCGGTTCGTTCATTCAAATGTCCATCCTTTTTGGACTGCATATTTTAGTGGGCGTGGTCTGAAATTTGCATTTTCTGGTGGTGGATCTTGACTATTGTTCCTCAATGCTTCTGAGTGCAGGAAACAGTGCAACCTCTCATTTCCCCGAAGAGTGTTTGTTCCTTGGTTGGCAGACATTTACATCTGCGACTATTTGCAACCATCTGAGACCACTGCGGTCTGTACTTCAGACCTTTTCCCCCCTTTCTTTCTTTATTTTCTTCCCTTGCAATTGTTGTCATTGCTGCTTGTATTTGCTTGTTTTTTACTCTTAAGTTACGTTCGAGATCGAAGTTTTTCTTAGGAAGTAAATTATATTTGCTAACTTAGGTCTTTGTAACATCATTATAGATTTTAAAAGAACACTGTACCGAATTAATGTCCATGGAAGCATCAATGGACATGACGACAGTTCTTGAACCAGAAAAGGAGGCTCTTTCCCTCTCAGCAGCATCATTTTGGGATGTGGCTGTACCCTTCCCTTCATTAGAGAAGAAAAACAGAGACGATGACACGAGAACCAGCAGTAATGCAACTTCAAGCAGCAAGTCCAGTGGTATTAATATTATGATGGCTGTTTTCGTCCTTATCCTTGCAGTTATCATTGGCTTTGTGTTTCTTTTCATGATGGGATCATGATTTATTATTTACTTCAGCTTAGCTTAGCTTTGTTACACTAATTTTGATAGCCATGCCATTAGAGAGCATCATACGCCGATGGGTTTTGTTTTGGATTTTGGGTTGGTCAAAGGTAACCGTTTCTTTCAGCCCATGTTCAGAGTACTGTTATTTCCAAAGACTTCTTAATGCCACATTTGCCATTTCATATAAAACTTCTGGCTCCACAAAATGGTGACATTCCAATGTAGAGAAGGCTAGGTTGGCCCGAGCACCGACAGAACTAGAAGGGTAGGTCTGAGTTTTTCGTTCTCTAATTCTAATTTGATCATATCAAAAATAGGAAGTTTACACATGGAAGACAAATTTTATTAACTTCAGATAGAATTAAGAGTACAGGTCCCTATAATTAATGAAATGTGAACAGAAATATGTACCTCCGAGATATGAAGCCATGGAAATTTTAGTTGAGAAGCTCCATCATTTGACAAATTGCAGGCTTGAACTGACCTAATTCATGCCTAATTGAATTTTGAAGGCTTTCATTGGAGTAACATTTCCCCAAATAATGGAATAAACTAAAGGAGTAAGAACCTTTACTGATACAATTAGCGATGAAGACGACATTTATGGTGTTCCCATAAGAGGAGAAAATGAACAGCACAAGCTTTACCTTCTTCAAGCTACTACGCAACTTGTAGCTTCTTCCTCAAGTTTTGCCAGGGTAATTGGTCCATGATGAACCTGATCCCTTCATACTGCAAATAATGAGTTGAATTGGGTGAAATCACTTACTCCAAATAAAACCACTGCATCTGATTTTGTACGTCAAATTGTCTATGATCCATAGCGATTTCTTTTTTATTGGTGCAAGCTGATTTTTGAATAAGTCTTTTCTAGTTGTGCTGACTTAGAAGTTGCCATTCTGATCAGGGTAATGCTTACTATTTGCAGATTTCGCTCTTTATAGATGGATGGCAGTCATTTCCAAAACCCTTCAGAAGCTCAAATAAGAACAGGCTGTGGGTGGCAATTGCAATCTCTTTCTCCTTCCGTGTCCACAGCCTGCCCAAGGTAGAAAACCATTAAGTATAAAAAAACAAGAGATGCGAACGCCAACACCCAAAAGACTCGTATAACTTCTGTATACCAATGCACAGTTCTACATTTTCAAGAGTCGAGGGCTTCTTTGCAAGTAGCTTTATAATCGGGAGTGACATAACTTGTTTGTCTTTATTTTACTTTTTCCATACGTTAAAGTCGTTCAGGCACCGAGTTGCGTATTGGGTGTAAAAAAATTCGCTTCTCCACTAGTAACCACGGAAGTTCTTAGTAATTAAGAAGGGAGAAGGAATAATCATAGAAAGGGACATAACTGTGACTGAAGTTAGCAGTTGTCAACATTCAAAGGCATCAACGAAGGTCATAACATAGCTACCGAATAATCCATGCAACTATTTCTCAACTTATTCTTCTTTCTAGTGAAAAGGATTCAAGAGCATGAAGAAGAAAATTTAATCACTGCAACAACTTGAGCGTTAAATAATTGGAAATATAGTAAGAAAAAAAATTGACCTCCATTGACATAAACAACATTGCTTAACACGAGTATGTCTTCTCTCTTTTACCAACTATTTGCAAACTTGGTTTTCTTAATCTTCTCCTAGATTAACATGTAGACATTTTATAGTAGAAGAAACTAAAGAGAGATTCATAAACTAAAAAGTGGGGATATATTACTTTTGGATCTTAGAACAAATTGATGTTTCAGTGTTTATGAAGATGATGAATGATTAAACTAGGCATACGAATCCCTTTACATCACTAAACAAATTTTGATAAGATGAGTAAAGCATGATCAGCTTATCACAAATTATTCCCTATGTAAATGTTGTATTTAAGTATGTAGGCTCATAGAAAGTACGAATAAAATAGGCATATACCTGTTGCCATCCTAAAGTGATAAGTTGAGCATCAAAATAATCAGAAGACTGAAGCAAACTGCAATCCTTTTCCATTGCAACATTATGAACTCCCTGGGAATTTCTCATCTGTAAAATTTATATAAACTTCAAGTGCTTGAAAAATGCAAACAGAAAGCTATGAACTCCACAATAAGCACAAGCAACAAATTAAAATCCAATAAAAATAGATAGCCAACTTCAAGTGCATCGAGAGCGAAAACATTTTATCACAGATCAGATTAATAGTTTTACAACGGTGCGACGGATGCAAACTCAGACCTCCAGCAGAGTCCATATATCTAAAAATCAATAAAAACAGAAAGCACAGACGATCAAACAAAACATCGTACAAGTTAAGCCTTCGCAGTCGAGAAGATTACAAATCAAAGAGCCGAAACAAATAAAACAATTCTCACTCACGGAGTAGAATACAAATTCTTTCGATGTCTCATAGTTCAAAAAATACAAAAATCAGAATCGAAAAAAACAACGACAAAGAACAAAGAAGTTCTCAACAAAAGAAATCCACATCAATAATCGCAACTATTCCATTCCAATCCAAGAATCAACAATATTTTAAAGTTCGAGAACTTACAAAACTCCGTATCAATGATAACACCATTTTGCCGACGAACAAAACCGTCATAGTCATTGAAGAAACAAAAAAGTCCAAGAGAAAAAGAAAGAAAACGTAACCAATGCACCTGAAGAGAGCAGGAGAAGAGAGCAAACAATGAAGGAAGAACGTAGCAACGCAGCTTCAAGACGAATGGGACGCGGGAGAATAGGCGCGCAACAATAAAGCCCAACAGGCCCAACAGTTCGACAATTATTTGGGCTTGACTTCAAATAGAGCCCAATAGGCCCAATAACATGGTATTTATAAACTTAAGATTTAAATAAATTCAAACTATCATTTCATATATCATATCCACCGCCGGTAGATATTGTGTTTTTTGGGTTTTCCTTTTCAAGTTTCTCCTCAAGACTTTAAAATGGGTCTGTTAGAGGAAGGTTTCTACACCCTTATAAATGGTGGTTTATTCTCCTCCCAACCAATGTGGGACATCACAATCCACCCCCCTTCGAGGCCTAGTGTCCTTGCTGACACTCTTTCCTTCCTCCAATCGATGTGGGATCGCCCCCAAATTCACTCTTTTGGGGCCCAGCGTCCTTACTGGCACACCGCCTCGTGTGTACCCTCCTTCGGGGAACAGCGAAAAGGCTGACACATCGTCCAGTGTCTGACTTTAATATCATTTGTGATGTCCCCACATTGGTTGTGAAGGAGAATAAATCACCATTTATAAGGGTGTGGAAACCTTCTCCTAACAGACGCGTTTTAAAGCGTTGAAGGGAAGCCCAAAGATGACAATATATGTTAGCGGTGGATCTAGACCGTTACAGTTTCAGATTTGGTATTACGAGATTTAAAAATAAAATTTAATTAATAAAAAATAAAAATAAAATGTAGTGAAGGGTTGTTGAGTTGGAGTAGTGTAGCGTCTTGGTGTGAGGTCGGTGGTGGAAGTCAGTCGTCGTGGGGTTGCTCGGAAACGGACAAAAAATAAACCACTTACCGAAGAAAATCTAGAGAGCGAAAATTGCGGTTTTGGAGGTTTAGTGGTTTTTACCACAAATATTGTGTGCTGTGGGTTAGAGCTGTTTTTTTTCGGGGACAGGAAAGGGAATGAAACCGCTTCCTGTCGGCTGGTGGCACAATAAATAAAACCACCGCGGTTTTCTCGCCCACCGCCGTGTGCGGCCACCCCGACCCCTCTTCTCCTGCACGTCTTCTGTTTCCCCTGCGACTTTCGTCCTTCCTATCTTGCTTTCCTTCTATGCTCCGCAATCTCTTATTCTTTTATTATTATTATTATTATTATATATAAAGTTTCATTAATAACTTTAATTTTTTTAAATATATTATTTAAATTATTTAAAATTAAAAAATATTCTTACCGTTAATATATAAGAACGAAACAAATAGTATTACCTTTCAAAAAATGTTTCTTTAAAAATATATATAATTTTTTAGATTTTTTAATAAATAATTTTATTTTTTATTTTTTTACCGTGGGTACTCTTATAATTGAGGTATATGAGGTGCGAATATATAGTTTTTTTTAATAATTAACCATAAAAATAAAAATTAAATTATAAAAATGAAGATAATTGATACTATTTTAAAAATTTATGCCTATTTTTTAAACATGAAATTGATATTAAATATATTTTCAAAATCATGAAATAAATAAAAATAGATTTAAAGACAGATAAAGTTTAAGGATATTTTTTAAAAAAAAAAATATTTTCGACCAGGCTTACTATAAATATATTTTTTAATTTTTAATTAAAAATATTTTTAAAAATTTTAAAATTTTAAAAAATACTCTTGAGACAATATTTTTATTAATCAGCTTATAATTAGATAAAAACGAAAATGTTATATATATAATTTAATAAATACTCCATTTTAAAGGACAGCCAGGGTGTCAATAATAATGGAACTTTATTTTATTTATTTATTATTTCATACCTACAGCTCCCTAATCTTCCAGATGTCAATTTCAAATAAATTAAAAAAATAAAATAAAATCTTTTGGATGTTGAGAATTTTAGTTACATTACAAATTATGACGACTATTATGGTTTTTTCTTTTCCTTCCAGAACATTTTTAAAAATTAATTAATTAATTTATTTATTTGTCTGGGCCATTCCACCATTATTTATATTATATTAATTAATTAATTAATATGTTTTTAGCTATAATTGCGGCAACCTTGACATTCTTCAAAATATTGCAAATTATTAAATCATCCAATTTGCCTTTACAAAACTACAAAATTAGTTATATATAAGCAAAAATATCATTGATGATTTTATTAAAATATATTTCAAAATATTTATTTATGGTTTCCTACCACTTGTAATTTAATGTAATTTCCAATTGTAACAAATTTCCAAAATAATTAGTTACAAATATATTTAATTATATGAAATGCCAAAGTAAATCATATTTTCATTATTATAAACATAATGTTAACGTCCTAACATTAAATTAATTATATATAAAAATTATTTTTTTTTTTAACTTATAACTTATCCACTGCGATCGGGGATTAAAATGTGTTAAAGATTTTGTTTCCATGGTTAAGCGTGTGGGCGCGAGTGCGCTTGTGTGTGCGTGTGTGAATTATTTTTTTTTTTCAATTTTGTATGCAAATTTTGTATTCCCCCTTGAAAATCGAAAAATTATTGAAATAACCATTTTTTTTTTATTATTTCTTTTCTAAACCCTAAACCCTAAAAGATTATGATTCTCCGATATCCAATCAATTAATCTCTCAAACTGGGGAAGTTTAAACATAAATGAAAGGGTCGTGGATTAAATTGTACATAAACAACATAATCCACGACAAAAATCAAATCTCAAATGAAGGCTAAACATCCTACAAACAAAAATCGTATCATACTATATAATATTATGAACTCTTATAGATAATATATATTTTTTTTCTTTTGTCCATATAATTTAAAAAAAAAATAGTTGTTTCAAAATAAATTATAGAAATAAAAAAACCAATTCATATCTAAAAAAAAATAATAATAACAACCAATAATTATATCAAATTTTTGTATGTCAAATGCATAATTTTAAAATTTTATAAATATATCAATTTACATGAATATACATACATATATATATAATAAGATAAATTTTAAAATCTCATAAATAAAAATAAAGAAAATAAACATAATTGAAGACATCACGCAATTTCATTATCTCTACAAAGGTGGTAGGTTCAAGTTTCAATGTATTATTGACTATAAATAAAATAAATTAAAATAAAATGAATAAAATAAATAGGGAATTTGATGGGAGAATTTTGGGTGGATGTCAAGGTTATGTGTATTGGGCGACGTGTCAGCCGTATGTTTTTGTTTTCGTTTTTTATTGAGTTAATGGGTTTCCTCACTCCGCCATTTGTTTTGCTTATTTATTTATTTATTTTTCCTTAATCCAAACAAATAATTAATTATTCAATCCCTTTTTTAATTCCATACACACGCTTCCCATACCTCACGTGGGATCGAGAGGAGATGGATGCAATTTTTATAAGATTGTGGAAACTTCATTATAACAATATCTATTAGCAGTAAGCTTGGACTATTGTAAATGGTATCTACTAGCAGTAAACGATTGGAAAACGGAACGAATGCTAACAATGACGCTGGACCCGCGTGAATTTTGAGACCCCACATCAAAGGTAAAGAAGAATGACTTCTAGTGTGAAAACATATTTACTAACAATAGAATTACAAATGTTGAGAAAATATTATAGTTATAAAATATATTTTAGATATTATATCTTAATATTCCTTCCTTTAAAATTTGATTGGTAGTATATTTTATTTTATTCTCAATATTTAATTAATTTATATTTTTTTTTATGATTAAGTATTAGTTGGTAGCTTGTATCCTATTTAAACGTTATGAATATCAATGAGAATACACCTTCGATCCAATTCTATTTCTCATTCTTAACACTAATACACGATCAGAACTAATAAATATTATTTTATTATTTTATTATTACTGTTATAGAAAGGGTTTTTTTTCGACAGCTATAAATATTATACACGACAGTGAATAAACTATTAAAATATATGTGTATAAATACATTAGGATATATTTTAATCAACTAAATAAATCAACATACTTCTATCTATAGCAATTAACTTATTAATAAATTTCGTCTAAATTTAAACTTTTTTTTTTTTTTAATTAAACCGATTATTAGTAATTGAGCAACCCAGCTAGCATACAGCATTAACATTTGAAACCAGGTATTATTTTGGCTTTTTGCTAAAATTTGAAGAACACCCTAGATTTTATGGCCCCACTTTTTATTTTTTCATTAAATTTTTTTAAAGTTGCTTCACGAAATAACTAATATTAGCTTAACAAGAAACCCAGATTAATTAATGGACAAAATACCCAACCACTTGATTTTTAATGTGAAAAATATTTACAATAATAGAACATTAATTGGTGTACAAAAATATATTTTAGGCATGGTTATCATTATTAAAATAATAATAATAATAAATAACAGAATTATTGTTTATTCTACTGTAATAAACTTCGTAAAATCGTGATTTACTATCTCTTTGATTCAACGAGATAAATAGATGAAATAACTCTTTTTCTTGAACGGGGTAAAGTCGTTTAGAGTGTGAGATTACCTAATTCCGTTCTTGAACCAAAAACTCTATTTATTTTTGAATGAACGAGGTAAAGCTATTTACCGTCTCCCTATTGTGATAGTAAAGGAAGAGTTAAATAGATGGCGATTATTCCCGAGGGGAATTTACGTATTTATTTGAAATTAAAAAAAAAGTCGAAATCATACCACCAAAAAAATAAAAAACATATTGAAATTATGTAGAAAAAAAATTAAGAAAATATTTTCACACAAGAAAAAAAAAAAATATATATATATATATATATTACATAGAGGGTCAACGATTTTGTCATGTCACACCTTGAGTAGACAACTAATCAATTTGATTCAATGTATGTAATAAAATCTTAGATTTAAAATTATATTGTATGAATTTGAAATTGTCAAATTGATAACGACGGTGCTGCTTCTTTGATTAAGACATGCAATGAAAGTAAAAAATGCATGTTCAAATTAATGTTAAAAGATCAAATGAGCCATAACGACATTGTTGGATGATGAAAGTCCCACATCAGCTAATTTAGGGAATGATCATGAGTTTATAAGTGAGGAATACTAACTCCATTGGCACGAGACCTTTTGGAGAAACACAAAGCAAAGCCTTGAGAGCTTATGTTCAAAGTGAACAATATCATACCATTGTGGAGAGTCGTATTCGTCAAACAGACATACTCATTTATTATGCGGGTTGAATACATTTGATCAGCGTAGCTATCATCTCTATTGATAAGTATTAAATTATTCGTTGTCGTTAATATTTCCGACCGATGAATGACATATAAGAAATATTTAAAATATTTTTTTTAGTTATTTAACGAATTAGAAACCGGTTAAATATATATATATATATATATTTTGTCTCTCTAATTTTATTAAACCTCGTCACTCATCCATGACCCATCTTTTTTATTAATATTTTTTAATTTAGTAACTATTTAATTGGCAGATAAAATTAAAAAATAATTGATATTTAAGATGATAATTAATGAGGTTTAGAAAATTAAATTGGGGTGGCACTAAGAACAAAATGGTAAGAGAAGAGTATGAACGAACAAAAAAACGGCCCACCAACTCTATTTGAAAAATGGGCGTGGCAGCAAACAATTATTTGGACCTATCTGGATGCCATACGGCCCCATCCCCTTCTTTCAATAGCTTTTGCACTTACCAACATTTTAATCTTAAAACAAATGAAAAATTAACAAATATATATATAATAATGTTTCTTTTGGCTCGTTATGTATCTTTGTTAGTCTCACGGTTTTAAAATCTATCTGTTAGGGTGTGATGTTCGACATTGGTTGGGGAGGAGAACAAAACACCATTTATAAGGGTGTGGAAACCTTCTCTTAGTAGACGCGTTTGAAAACCTTGAGGAGAAGCTCGAAAGAGAAAGCCCAAAGAGGACAATATCTGCTAGTGGTGGATCTGGGTCGTTACAAATGGTATTAGAGCCAGACACCAGACGATGTGTAAGCCTTCTTGTTGTTCCCCAAAGGGGGGTAGACACGAGGCGATGTGCCAGTAAGAACACTGAGCCCCAAAGGGGGGTGGATTTGGAGGGGGTCCCACATCGATTGGAGAAAAGGAACGAGTGTCAGCGAGGACGTTAGGCTCCGAAGGGGGTGGATTGTGATGTCCCACATCGGTTGGGGAGGAGAACAAACCGTCATTTATAAGGGTGTGGAAACCTTCCCCTAGTAGACGCGTTTTAAAATCTTGAGGGGAAGTCCGAAACAGAAAGCTCACAAAAAAAATGTTTCTTTCCTCTCTAAAACGGACGTGGGATCTCACAATAATTAATTATTAAAATATTGGAAAAGAAGGGAAAATGTAATGTTTTGAATTAAAATTAAAATAAAAACAATTTAAAAATTTATTGATGAAATTAAAACCATATGGGAAGGGCAAAATAGTAATTTGACGTTTTTGTCTTCATTGTTTAGGGCATACAAAATACAGAGAACCCTGTCTGACATGGTCTTCGTTTCCGATCTCTCAATTCATTTGGTCAACAAAATTTCTCCAATTTAAATAAAAAAATATTAACTTCTCTTCCTTCCATTTGATTGCAGAGATTTCGGTGAAAAAGACATCAATATTATTAACCCACAAACACTAATCAAGATTTAAACAACTAATTAATTAATTAATTAATTAATTTCATACTCCTCTGGCTCTCTATATATTCTCCAACATCACCATTCATTTTATTCAGAGAAAAAAAAAATGGAGTTGAATGAACACTGTTTGTTAGATGAACTTCAAGCTTTGAGAAGAGAAATTAATTGGGAATTAGCAATGCCCACTGAAATTAACGAGCTAATCTCCACTGCTAATGGCTGGAATTTTGATTGCTCTGATTCTTTCCCCTTTTCTTTACCTATTGACCACCAGGATTTTGGCTATCTTCTCGGCGGCGAAGACGACTATTCTTTTTCCGGCGGCCAGTTCACGGCGGCTCCGAGTACCGGCGATTCGATGTCGTACACTACGTTCGAGACTACGCCGGCGGGTTTCGGTAGGTGTCCGGTTGTGGAAGAGGAGGATGAGATTCCGAATCTTGAAGTTCTGGGTAGTTGTAAAATGGAGCCGGCTTATTCCCCTGAAATTGCTCCGGTTTTCAACGCCGGTGGCACGTGCGATTTTGGCCAAAAGATCGTTGGTTCGGCGAGTAAGAAGCTTCAGGGGAAGCCGTCGAAGAATCTCATGGCGGAGAGACGGCGGAGGAAGCGGCTTAATGATCGCCTCTCCATGCTCCGATCCATCGTCCCCAAAATCAGCAAGGTATTTTAAATAATTTTGTTTAACTATGACTATTAATTAATTAAAAAAAAAAAAAAAAAAAAGAATTCAAGCAAGGATCCTTAAGTCAGTCTCAAACACGTCCGTCCCGTAAAGACATCGTCCATGCTTTTCGAGGCGCTGCGTGTGACACAGCATGGGAGAAGGGGTCGGAATTGCACACTTTTGTGTTCAGAGCATTGAGCTACAATTTATATTATATCAGTCGTGAAACCCATATTCAGTCGTGAATTATAATTCACCGTATATATCATATTATATAAATTTATTCCTAAATTACTTTATTTTCCATATTTTTGTAATTTATGGGTGGTTTTAGCAAATATTCTCATGTTATTTCATAATTAGATGGATAGGACTGCGATTCTTGCGGATTCAATCGATTACGTAAAAGAACTGCTCGAGAAAATCAACCATTTGCAGAGAGAGATTGAAATGACGAATCCGAGTAAATCGGAGTCTATGGGGATTTTGAGAGCTGAGAAGCCGAGTGAATATTTGGTCAGAAATTCACCTAAGGTAATTAACGGTAGATTAAGGCTTTGATTAGGGTTTTAATTATTGATTTGTGTTTGATTAATGCAGTTTAATGTGGAAAGGAGGGAAGGTGACACTCGGATTGAGATTTGCTGTGCGGCTAAGCCTGGCTTGTTGTTATCTACAGTGCACACTCTTGAAGCTTTAGGACTTGATATTCAGCAATGTGTCATTAGCTGCTTCAATGACTTCGCAATTCAAGCCTCCTGTTCCGAGGCACGTCTAAATCAAATTCCGTTAACTAATTGAGCTATGTTTAAGTTCGTCTTTTTAAAATTTAACCCAAAAAAATAGGGTTTTTCTTTAGCTCGAGCGTAAACGAAACATCGTTTTTTACCATAAACTATAGCTCGTAGATTGGTATCGGTGTTCGTAAGTGAAAACGTTTATTTGAATTCTAAAGCTAACTAGTTTTCGTGTTCGATGAAACAGGGAACGGAGCGGAGACCGGTTGAGGAAGTAAAACAAGCATTATTTGAAAATGCTGGATATGGAGGAAGATGTCTGTAGAACCATCCGATTTGGAAACTAGGAAGAGTTAATTTAATTGGTCTTTTTTTTTTTTTTTCAATAATAAATGTGTATTTAATTTAATAGTCTTTAAACCAGCAAATGATTGTCATATCATAAAATAAAAAGAAAAAAAAACAAACAAACAAATAAATAAAAATGATATGATTATTATTATTATTTGGGTGGTTTTGATCATGACAAGTGGAGTGATGAACGGCTGAGATTAGTACAAAATCTTATGATGTTTCGTTTCTTATTGAAAGCGATGGGTGAAGAGTGTTGTTTGGGGGAATCCTCGGAATCAACGAGATTCATTATTCAGGTTTCAGGCATGTTTTTGAATGGCCAGCTGTGGTCTGTGGTCTGTGCTTGCTCAGATTTCAGATGGCGATGTCGTTTTTTTTGGAGATTTAAATCATTGGAATACGAAGGAAATAGTTAGTTAATGATAAATTAAATGTGAAATTTGATCAAATTGGAACCCTAAATTTGTTTGATTTCAATGAAAATGAATAATTTGGATATAATTAGGTTTGAACGTTTAATAATATCGACCCTCTCGTGTGAGAGAGAGCCTGTGTCATAGAAGATGGTACGGATCGACGTAGACTTCTCGATGCTGCCTCGAGTATGCATTGACCTTTTTATCGGTTTCAACTGTCAACTATTTATGAAAAATCGACAGATAAGTCACCCTTATTGCCACTCGACATAATCGTACATGAGATTTTCACCTCATACGGCTCCTCGTTCAATTCTTTTGAAGTCATTGGATCCTTTTCCTCGTTTGAGAATCTCCTTCTCTCTTCCATTCCGTCCTGAAGAATGACCGGGACCATTTCAGTCATGTTTTCATTTATTTGGAATATGAGCTCTTCTACGTCATTTTTATTTACTTATTTTTCCCACTTATTATTATTTTTATTCCCTTCGATCATTCCTTAAGTCTCGTAGATTTGATCGTGTAGGATCGGGTTAGAAAGGGGAATGAAGTATTTTTTATAAGTACGTGAAAACTTCTAGCTGGCAAATTAATTTTAAAACTGTGAGACTAACGATAATATATAACGAGCTAAAACGAATAATATCTACTACCGGTGAGCATGAGCTGTTACAGTCTAAATAGAATACATGAAGTTCACAGCTTGGCAGCATTGTGGTGGGCGGTGTCGGGCTGCACTGAAGGGGCGGCACAACTGATAGTTGCAGTCGGAGGCAAGCTTATAGTCGAACCCTACCATGAGTCCAAAGTAAAGAATTAATTAGAGTCTGCAATTTTAATTTTAAACCCACATTTACTTCATTAAATATTTAGTCCTTTATATAGTTTTTGAAATAATTTGAAAAAAAAAATACCCTTAGTATAAAATTAATTTAAATATCGATTTTATATAATAAGCTAGAGTATTTAAAATTTATTGTGAAAGTTTTGAACATTCATGCCTGAAGTGGGCCGATTTCCAAGTCCTGCGGTCCCGGATATGGGCCATAAGCCCAGTAAGCATATTCAGGCCCATGAGACCAAGGTTGCGACGCCTTGGACTATTTATTTATTTATATTTTTTTTAAGATTAATTTAAATTTAGTCTCTTATAATATAACCATTTTAAAATTTTATTTTTCACTTTTAAAACTATTAAATTTAATTGATTGATAAATTTGTGAAAATTTAAAAGATAATTATTATAGAATTTTAAATAGATTTAAAGTTTATGCGAAAGTACTAAACCCATAATCCAAAAATTGCGGTGCTGTTATGACGTGTCGTGTGTAATCCAACACGACGAAAATAGCATGCCACGTCATTATACATTCTTCCAATCATAAGACGTGGATTATTTTATATTATTTTATTTATTTATTTGCATGGTTTGATATATGAAAAATGACCTGTAAATCAAGGAGAAAAAATAAATAAAGGATAATGTTTTTCTAATGATATTAAAAACGCTCTCTTTAAATAGAATTGTCTCATTAGAAAATAAAATTTTAATTATAAAATTACTATAAAAACTTATTTAATAAAAATAAATAATCATAAATGCATAATATTTTTATGAAGGACTCGATCCCTATAAATTAATAATAATAATATTTTTCTTTCCTTTATTTAAAAAAAAAAAACTAAATTAATAAAGCTTTCTTTTCAACTGGAGCATCATCATTAGTAGCAAGAATTTTGTCTCAAATATTAATTATAAATTAAACTTTAGAATAATTAACGTCACTTTTTTTTTTTTTTTTAATTTACACGTATGCCTTTTCTTGTTTTAATATATATTTTTTAAAAACATGTTTTTATTTTTAGAATTTAATTAAATAAATATTTTCGTCCATAAATTTAATTGTCGCCGCTCCTCATCAACAAATTCTGCACAGAAAACTGGAGAGCTTAAAAAATGGAGTATGATTACGGCGAAGCACAGGATCCTGTCCCTCTGAGCCTTCCGGTTGGTTTGGTTCTTTTGTTCACATTTTTGCTCTGCATGTGTTGTTTTTATTATTGTTGCCTTCACTGGGAAAAGCTCCGATCACTTCTCGGCCACCGCTATCCTCCCTTTCCGCCGGTAAACACCACCTTCTCGCCGCCCGACAAAATTTCCCCGCTCCATAAGGTGCGTTTTGTTCCTTCTATTTCAAAAAAAATTATTTATGTAATTTAATGATTTATGGCGAAATTGAAAAAAATCACTTATAAATCTGAGAATTGTTTGATTTTCTTTATATTTTGGGTATTAGAAGACATGGAAGGAGAATCCGGCGCAGAGCTTGTCGGTTTTGATGCCCGGCGATGAGGTTCCGAGGTTTATAGCAATGGCATGTCCGCCGTGTGCGGCGGCGTTGGTGGAGGTTGAAGAACAGAAACCTTAACGGTGTATTCCGGATTCTTCTGGAGCTCTGTGTTTAAGTTAGTGCCGTTTTTGTAATATATTTATTTATATTAATTCTCTTTTTTAAAACAAATATAAATAATATTAAAATTTATATATCTCTTTATATTTTTAAAACATGGTTGTAAAAGTAAAAATAATTTTAAGGTATTTTTGAAGTTTTTTATTTTTATTTTTGGAAAGTTTATCCTATTTTCTAGATAAAATATAAAATATAAAAATTACGTGTAAATATAAATTAATAAATATGAAGCGTGGGACCGTAGGAAACGAGAAGTGGAACTAATGGGCCGTGGGCCCATTAAAGAATCCAGCCCAACGTGGAGCCGCGTGGGAATGACGTGGGAGGGGAAAGTGGAAGTTGAACGGAATACGGTGAATGAAGTCCGAAGTCGCACGCGTGGGCAAATTTGTTGGGAGTGTACGTGTACTTCACACGTGCCGTTTCTTGTGCATGCTTTTGGAGCAGTTGTCTTCATAATCAGTGTCCCCTCACACCACACCATTTTTTTTTAATAATAATATATTTTTGTATGTAAATATTGAATTAATTTATATTTAGATAATAATATATTTTTGTATGTAAATATTGATAATTAAAATAAAATATTTTAAAATGAAAAGAGACAAAAAAAAAAAAAAAAAAAAAAATATATATATATATATATATATATATATATATATATATATATATATATAATATTTAGAGAATATATCTTAATATTCTTTCCTTTATATATATTTTTAATATTCAATTAATTTATATTTTCATTATGATTAGTTATTATTGAGAACACACTTTCGATTTCAATTCTATTTTTATTTCTCATTATTAACACATTTAAATAATATTTAAACGTCAAAGAGATATATTGTAACGACCCAGATCCACCGAATATTGTTCTTTTTGGGTTTTCCCTTTCGAACTTCCCCTTAAGGCTATATCGGCAGATACTTATTTTATTACGAGATATCGGCAGATACTTATTTTATTACGAGATGTGAAATGATAAATTTAAAATGAATTGTTTATCGTAATAAGTCAACGGGCTTCTTGGGCTAGATTTGATTAATATGGGCATTTTCTGCTCTCGTGGGCTATTGATTTAATAACCATTCTAATTCCAAAATCTTAATTGGGCGTGAAATACTGAGTGACGGGCTATATTTTTCTATGCTTGTGAGGGAGGTTAAAATTTGATGATTTCGATACGTATGATCAGCAATCAACATCCAAAAGAAGTTTCGCTCCCGGCCAATGTATGCTTGGTCAACGTCGGGGTCACATCATCAATCTTTTTGGATGATGATGACCTAAACAATCATTCCCATTAACCGCGTGAATAAATATTTTTTTTAGAAATATATTTTAAAAAATTTAAATATGGAAGACATCTTCACGAGGGTCGTCACATGAGAGGGAACACGAGTGCACGATCGAAGAGGATGAGAAAGCAAAATGGGAATTTAAATCAAAATCGTCTTTTTCATAGACTCAACTTTTTCTTTGGGGGCTTTAGAAAATTAATTAAATGTAAGAAAAAAAACAAGGGATGAAAGGGAAATTATATAAGAAATATTAATATTAATAATTTCCTTTAAACCAAACACAATAATTATTATTATTAAAAAAAAAAAAAAAAAGAGTTGGTGAATCAATGATTTAATTTAATAGCAGCACTGAAACGCAGCCAATGTGTGACTTTCCAGTTTCCATTGAGAGCCAACCAGCTATGAATTGACCATTTTGACCCTTCATTTTCGAATTTTAATGGTATTTGATAAATATGGATATATCCACATCCGACGTGGCGCTATATTTCCGCCACCTGGATATTAATTCTCCAGCTCTCTTTTATTGACTTTCAAAAATAAAATATATTTATTCGAGGACCGTGATCGACAGTTTTACACCGTCAGATGTAATCTAAAGATTATAATTATTAAAAAAATATAAATTTTATAACTTTAATTTCCAAAATTGCCCATTTTATTGTGATTTATACGAATAATAAATTACTTTATTAAGACAGCCTTGTAGAGTGGAGGCTGAGGCTTTGAGGTGGCAGTCACATCTTTCTTTCACATAAATATACGAGCCTAGTTTCAAACTTAGCCTATTGCTTCTTAAGAAAAAAAGGAAAAAAATAAATATTAATATTCTTATATTTAATATTTAATTTCTTTTGTACTCTAAATATTTTAATGATAATGATCTGTGCCAGAAATTAAATTTTTTATTATGTTAAAAAAAAATGTAATATCCGTTTGTAAATTAAATTTAAATAAATAAATAAGGAATTTTAGTTAACCACGGTTCATGGTTGGATTAAACCACGGGTTAAGTATCGTGGTTCAGCGGCGACTCTTGGAATAGTTTGGTCCCGTCTCTGACTCCCATAGAGATTGTTTATTTTTCCCTCTCTTCGAAGCCTGAAATTAACTTATAAATACGGTTTTGTAGCCATTTTCTCATTCATCGATCTTTCGGATTTCAAGCCTCTCCCGTTTTCCGGCGATAAATCTCCGGTAAGGACTCTGTTTCTTTCTTTCTAGGTTTTTGTTTTTTCTTTACGATTAGGGATTTTTAGGTGTGATTGATGAATTCAATCGTTGATTCAGTGTGATTTGAGTTACAGAGGATACGAAAATGGCGAATGACGGGAAAGATAACGGCGAATTTAGTTTCGTGAGCGGCGGAGAAGCGGAGACAGGGCGGAGAGGATTACCGAAGATTCATACGGAGAGAACCACGGCGGAAACAGAGAGAGATATATGTCATGACGACAGTACGACGCCGATGAGAGCTAGAACGCTGGAGCATCTTCACTCTCTGCAGAAGAAACGATCGACGCCGACCACTCCATTGACGGACGCTCACGGCGTCTTTTCACCTGTATCGGAGGCGGAGCGGCAAAAGCAGCAACTCAAGTCGATCAGGTAAGTAGTTATCACGGCGGGGAAACCGTGAGTTGTGGCGGTGAAATGAGATTGACGTGACGGTTGTGCGATTTGTTTGTGGCAGTGCCTCGCTGGCGTCGCTGACGAGGGAAACTGGGCCGAAGATTGTGAGAGGCGATCCAGAGAAAAAGGCCGAGGCCCATAAAGGAACAGTACTGGACCATCACCATTTTGGCGAGCCCATTTTGAATTTGAGTGATAGCGCTCTCAAGTTCACTCACATCCTTTACAACCTCTCCCCCGCCGGTAACATATCTAAGCCGTCCATTTTTTCAGATGAACACGAACGGTTCTGATTTAGTTTAAATTAAACAGAGCTTTACGAGCAAGCAATCAAGGTCGAGAAAGGTTCGTTCATAACGGCCACCGGCGCGTTGGCCACACTTTCTGGAGCCAAAACGGGACGGTCGCCGAGAGATAAACGCGTCGTTAAAGATGAGACCACCGAGGACGAGCTTTGGTGGGGAAAGTAAGTGATAATTATTCCCTCTAATTAATCCGAATTAAAATTAAAAAAAATGATTAATGAAACGCCGTCGTTTCGACATTAATGAATTTTTTTATTTTGTGTTGTAGGGGGTCGCCTAATATTGAGATGGATGAACATACTTTCTTAATCAATAGAGAGAGAGCCGTCGATTACTTGAACTCCCTGGATAAGGTAAAATATTTTATAATTTTAAATCCTATTAATTATTTTAAATTTTTATTTGTTTAAAAAATTAAAAATAATATACATTTGGATGCTGTTGGAAGTCCCACCTCGTTTAATTTAGGGAATGATCATGGGTTTATAAGTGAGGAATACTAAGTTCATTAGTACGAGACATTTTGAGGAGGCCCAAAGCAAATTCATGAGAGCACCTCAAAGCAAATTAATGAGAGCTTATGCTCAAAGTGGACAATATTATACCATTGTGGAGAGTCGTGTTAGATACCATTGTGGAGAGTCGTGTTCGTCTAACACATGTTATGAAATGAAAATAAAATAATAAATAATATGGATTTAAAATTTATTTTAATTAGACACCTTGTTTGACAAAAAAGAAAGTTATATTAATTTTATATTATTTATTATTTAACAAAAAGTCATAAATAATTAATTATTTAAGAGAAATTAGTTCAGTTGACCTTTTAGGACAGCGTGTGATTACGTGGAAGTGTTTTGTGGAGAAGTGCGGTGCCCAATTTTGTAATTTAATGAGGTGGCAGTGACGATTAAAGTCCACTATGGATATTTTATCGTATTAATTAATATAAAATAACACGGAAACTGGTAACGTGTTTGGTCCATTATTTCAGTGTCTTGTTGACGTAATTATCCATTCCTTAATTTTCGGAGATCTTAATATATTTTCTTTTTGGAACCATTACAAGGAACAGACAAAATATATTTCTGGTCTTATACCCTCACCATATATTTAGGTTAAACTAATAAAAATATCTATAATTTTTTAATATTTTTTTTTACAAAATACTTACGTTAATGCGTATTTTTAAAAAACATAGCATTTAAGTGTATTTTTGAAATAAAATAGTTTTTTTTTTTTTATTGATTTAGCCTATTATGTGTACTCTGTTAGATGAACACGACTCTACTCCGTACAATGGTATGGTATTGTCCACTTTGAGTATAACTCTCGTGGTTTTGTTTTGGGCTTCTTAAAAAGCTTATGAATAGAGTATTTATTGATTATAAACCCATGATCATTTACTAAATTAGTTGATGTGGACTTTCATCCAACAATCATCTTGCATACGAGTAGTTTGTCTTCTAGTCAATTTTATCTTTCCTTGTCAGGATTCTGTTGAAATTTTCGTTCAGGAGTTACGAAATTTTCTTAAAAGAGAAAAAATGGAAAATAAAAAGATGATCAATCCGACCAATCTGGACAGGTTCAATTAGTTTGAACAATTGGTTCAATTTCATGAAGTTGAAGTTAA
The DNA here is from genome assembly GCF_057944985.1 of Cucurbita pepo subsp. pepo. Lineage (NCBI taxonomy): Eukaryota > Viridiplantae > Streptophyta > Magnoliopsida > Cucurbitales > Cucurbitaceae > Cucurbita > Cucurbita pepo. The sequence goes on from NC_141799.1 coordinate 2,837,973, forward strand.
AAATTGAATATTAATCAAATTAATTGAAGTTTTCAAGAAGTTCAATATAGTTTCAACTGCATTGTAGTTGTTAGGTGGGAATTCCGACCTTTAAGATATAGAGAATCGTCATTGATCTATGTTCGAGTTACATTTACATCATAGTTATTTACTTCTGTTAATAATAACTTGTTTGACTCTTTTTCCAGGTATTTGTGAATGATCAGTTTCTAAACTGGGACCCCGAACACCGAATCAAAGTCCGAATCGTCTCAGCCCGAGCTTATCATTCCTTGTTCATGCACAACATGTAAGTAATCATCATCATCATGTCATGTAACAACAATTGGAAATACATTCAACTTTGTAGTAACTCCCAAACTCATACTTGTTTGATGGCAGGTGCATTCGACCGACTGCCGAAGAGCTCGAGGACTTCGGTACTCCAGATTTCACGATATACAACGCCGGGCAGTTTCCTTGTAATCGTTATACTCACTACATGACTTCTTCCACCAGTATAGACATGAATCTTGCTAGAAAGGAAATGGTTATTCTTGGTACTCAATATGCTGGGGAGATGAAGAAAGGCCTCTTTAGTTTAATGCATTATCTCATGCCCAAGCGCCAGATCCTCTCCCTTCACTCTGGCTGCAACATGGGCAAAAATGGAGATGTGGCCCTTTTCTTTGGACTGTCGGGTACGTGTTATTATGACTTCATTGAATTTGAGTTCTCGAAAGCCATGGACAAGCCTTGAGGATCGCTCGTTATTTGATTACGTGTTAACAGGTACTGGAAAGACCACGCTGTCTACAGATCATAATAGGTACTTAATTGGGGATGACGAGCATTGCTGGAGTGATAACGGTGTCTCGAACATTGAAGGCGGTTGCTATGCCAAATGCATTGACTTGTCGAGGGAAAAGGAGCCCGATATTTGGAATGCTATCAAGTTCGGGACTGGTAATCTCCGAACTTAATGTTTGTTAGCTACCTGATTATGTTGATGGTGCTTATTCCTGTTGTGCTCGTTCTTGTTTTTTTGCTGTAGTTCTTGAGAATGTGGTGTTTGATGAGCACACTCGAGAAGTCGATTACTCTGAGAAATCCGTTACAGGTATTCGTTAGACGTGTCGAGATGAATAAATCACCGATGTACCACTTATGCAGACTGACTTATTATCTTTCGGTTCTTGTCGATTCAGAGAACACTCGTGCTGCTTATCCCATCGAATACATACCGAATGCTAAAATCCCATGTGTTGGTCCTCATCCAAAGAATGTGATTCTTCTTGCCTGTGATGCATTTGGGGTTCTCCCACCAGTGAGCAAGCTGAGCTTGGCTCAGACCATGTACCATTTTATCAGTGGCTACACTGCTTTGGTATTTATCTATTACTCACTCATTCAATCCATAATACTAATAGATGTAATCCTATTGAGCTGAAATCTTGTTGCGAAATCAGGTGGCTGGAACTGAGGATGGCGTGAAAGAGCCAACGGCGACATTCTCAGCTTGTTTTGGAGCAGCGTTCATAATGCTGCACCCGTCTAGGTATGCAGCGATGCTAGCTGAGAAGATGAAGAAACACGGTGCCACGGGATGGCTCGTAAACACCGGTTGGTCCGGAGGAAGGTACGAAATGACATATCTGTTGAGGATTTAAGAAATGATCATGAGTTTATAAGTAAGGAATACATCTCTATTGGTATGAGGTCTTCTGGGGAAGCCCAAAGCAAACTCATAAGAGCTTCAATATCATACCATTGTGGAGAGTCGTGATTCTTAACAATATTGACAGCCGAAACGTCTTGGCCATGAACTAAATTTGATATTCTTGCAGCTATGGAAGTGGTAACCGTATCAAGTTAGCGTACACGAGGAAGATCATTGACGCGATCCACTCGGGAGCGCTTTTGGAGGCGAATTACACCAAGACTGAAGTGTTCGGCCTTGAGATTCCTGATGCTATCGAGGGAGTTCCTGCAGAAATCCTGGATCCAGTAAACACGGTTAGTCGAAAACGAATTCATCGGTCAGCTTCATTTTCGATTTCAGTCTACCATGCTTAACTTCATTCTTGTTTTTGATTGTTTGAACAACAGTGGTCGAACAAAGACGGCCACAAGGAGACACTGCTGAAGCTGGGTGGTCTGTTCAAGAAGAATTATGAAGGGATCCATGCTTACCAGGTGCAGAGGGATAGTAAATTAGCTGAGGAGATTCTTGCAGCTGGGCCAACTTTGTAATGGAAAGCCAAGAATTTGGGTGGAGTTTAGAGTTCTTGTTACTGCTTTACTTTTCCTGTGATTTGGCTGATGATATCAGAAATTATGCATCAGTTTCCATGACCTGTAATGTCTGTGTGTGTTTTTTTTTTTTAAAAAATAAGAGGAGAGGGATGAGGGGTATGAGGGGTATGAGGTGTATGAGGTGTATAGGCTTTTAAATTATGTTTCTATAGCAGAATTTGCTGATGCAATGTAATAATTAGTTTATTGTTAATTGATTTTATACACCAATTATACTTCTAATAATTTTAAGTATTGTTTGATACCCATTAATCCTATTTATTTCATGCTTGTAATCTACTTTTCATTAATGTAGATTAAAATATCAATGCACATTTTGAAAATTAAAAAAAAAAAAACCTAGTAATAATAAAATTTTGAATCAAACCCGAATTATTATCATATTGATGTATTCATTTTATAAGAATTAATTTATATACGCAATATATTGATGAAATTTCTCGAGAAAAAAGGAAGAATTGAGGTTCGTACATATCTGAAAGGCATATTAATGAAATTTCATAAGAAATAGGAAGAATTAAGGTAATTAAGGTTTGTACCTATCTAAAATGGCATATTCGTAATAATTCCAAATAAAATCTCTACATCATTAAAATCCTCTACATCATTAAAATCCTGAACCATTCTTCGAATTTACAATATGTAGTAACCCAAGTCAGAAATTATCATTGTCTGTTAGGGTTCCAACTGATGTGAGATCTCACAATTCACCATCTTCTGGGCTCAACATCCTCTTTGGCACTCGTTCTCCTCTCCAATAGATGTGGAATCTCACACAATAAGTGGATCCGGGCTCAACATTCTCATTGGCACTCGTTCTCCTCTCCAATAGATGTAGAATCTCACACAATAAGTGGAATTCTCCTCTCCGATAGATGTGGAGTGGATCCAGTATGTTATACCCAAATTGATAAAATACATCGAGCTGGTATAAACATACCGTGGATGGTCTATGTTTTGGTCGAATTATTGGCCAACACTGAAAGTATTCACTAGTATTAAGCAGCTGCATTCATAAAAAAACAATACGCCCCCACGTTTCCGCTACTACTATGTTTTTAAGGGTAAAAGTAAATAAATAAATCCCAAGAAAGGGTTAAGGTAAACAGACCATGATTAGCTGATGCATCAACATTTATGAACTGAATTCCAGTAAATATATGACTGTGTAAATGTAACCGGAGGGCTGCAACCTCCTCAGTTAAATTTGGGGGATGATAAGTTTATTTTCCAGTCATTGGGAAATATATGAGGTCAAAAGTTCACTTTTGTAGCCATGACAAGTTCATACACATGTTAAGATTCACTGGTCGATGTTGTGTTGTCTTTGTGCTTGATCATGCCAGAATCAACGAGAATTGGAACCTCGGCAGCAAGCCACGGTGCAAGTCCCAAACAAAGAGCATGAGCAATCCCAAACCTCGGACTGCAAAACAGATACTAAATAAGATTGGCTATGACAATGGCAAGCTGAAAGAGAATGTGTAATGCCCAACAACAGCTCCAAAACAGTGTACTATTTTGAAGATTTTGACTCCTTCGCAAGAATAACGGACACAAGATAGTCAAATGACACTAATGAAATGAGAGTTTGGGACTTGTACAGGTCCCATTAGCAGGAATGAAGCTGAATCTTGCATGGACAAGGAAACATAAACGTGAAGAACATCCTAATCGTATTGATTTAACTGGTCATAGAAAAAACGTACTGATCCAAAAGCGATCACATGATTCATGTAAGATAAAGTTTTTATCAGATAAATTGTGAACAAATCTGGTTCCAAAGTAGAACAACCGGGGTAAGAATGTGAGATTTCAAGTCGGTTAGAGAGGGGAACAAAACATTTCTTATAAGCATGTAGAAACCTCTCCCTAACAGACATGTATTCTAAGTTAGCTCTAAACCTGAGCCTGCTTTAACTTTCAATTACATGCAAACACGAAGTTAATTATATCCACTCGTTAAGCCTTTCCAGAGAGTAGCCAATTCTGCAAACACGTGAACTTCAAGATCTATGTCTCTACCGTCATCGAGAAGAATTTAAGCTTAGTTACCTGTTTTTCGCCCAGAGAGGCTTGAAATGAATGGTTAAGCAGATCTTTCCTCCTCTGTACATCTGAAACAATCCACAACAACGAGTTAAAAAAGGTTTCGAAATTCAACTACGAAAAAAGAAAATTCTACAAAAATAAGAAAACGAAACGAAATTCCAACCTTCTGAGTTTTTCCATCGAGCTCCGGCAGCTCAAGCTCTGGCGCTGTGGATGGATACGTGATAGGAATATCGAATTGAAGATCGAATTCGTACTTGAGAAGGTTGTGCACGTACCAGCACTTGCCGATCCATCGTGTTCCTTCTGGATTAGCAGCTGAGATCCGAAACCAGTCATTATCATTTGACTTGTTCATCTGAGTGTAGGCGATCAATGCCTTGTACTCCTCCTTCAGCCTCTGCGTCCATGCCGCACCATCTCTCGGCCCAGCTTTCGTCGTTAGCAGAGGAATTTGGGTGAGCGTCGACTTGGTATTCGGATCCCAACCCTCCATGATTCTTCTTCTTCTCTGCTAACCCTAACTGAGATTCCGATCTTCCGCAGTTCAAAATGAAATTTTCCTGAAAAATATAAATTGATTTATTTATAAATAATAATAAAAAAAAAAAAAAAAAAAAAAACCCTAAAGTATAAAAATGCGGGAGGGCCACGTGATATTCACGTGCCTGCCCTCCGCGCCAGCCGTCGTCTCATCTGCTTGCTTAAATTCCCTCGCAACCTGACCGTTCCGGTTCGTTTATCCCGTCAGTTTCATGTTCTTTCCCGGGATAAAATTCTCTGATTCTTCAAAGCCCTAGCACACCTCCCTAATTCAACCCTCACCATTCTTGTTTCACAGTTACTTTTTTCGTTCTAGGTCAACTATGGCTGGAGTTCTCAGAGAAAGAGCACTGTCTCTCCTCGCCGCCGCTAACAACCACGGCGATTTAACGGTGAAAATTTCATCTTTGAAGCAGGTAAAGGATATTATACTGTCTATCGAGCCATCTTTCGCTGCAGAGCTTTACTCCTACTTGGTCGAGCTTCAGTCCTCCCCCGAGAGCTTACTACGTAAATTGTTGATTGAGTGAGTTCAGAACCCTAATTTTTCCCTCTGTTGTTTGTATTTTGGATCATTCTTGCTTATCATAACATCTCCTACATTACTTATACTTGCAAGAAGCGATCTACATGAAAGTGAGATCCTAGTACGAGTCCAATGTTAGTAAAGAGTGAAGCGAGTCGATAAGTTTTGTGATAACCGTTCTCATTATACGGGATAATGCACTTTTGTGTTGTATTTACTATGTTATCTGCAAAAATTTGGTTGCCTTTAAATGGTAATTTTGTTTCTTGCATACATGTTCGTCAGTATTACTTGGTATATAGGGCATTTATTTACGGCAGCAAATTTGGATCAACGATATCAATCTATGGTCGCTATACTAAAGCTTATTGTCAATCTATGGTCACTATACTAAAGCTTTAGGAAATTTAGTTGGAGAGTAATGTTTGTCTTTTTGAAGCCAGGAGAGGCATGTTTGTGATCTTGATAACGTCGAAGTTCATTTCATTTGACACTTATTCGCTGTACTCGATTACTGCATAACAAAGGGCCTTTTAATAATCTGTGTTGTTTTTTGTTGATTGGGAAATTTCTTGCCTTCCTCTCTTGTAATTATCTTTATGACAATGTGAAAGTTTCCATGTTAAAAATATACAGGTTAGGGTAAATATAGTATTTCCATTGTATTCTTTGGGACCGGTTAGTTTCTTTTGAATTCTTTTTATTGCTTCTTGATGTGCAATCAACAATAGTTCCACTTGGCTTCTTTGTACACCTAAGACATCTTTTACTTCTCTTCTCAAGCATGTTAGCTCCTGGAAATATTTTCCTTTTATTTACTTATGCGTTAAATGCTTTCACTTTGCACCATCCACAGGGTGATTGAAGACATTGGATTAAGAGCCATGGAACATTCTCCTCTGTTAATGTCAGTTTTATTGGCATCTTTAAAGGATGAAGACTCTGTTGTAGCAGGACAATCAATTATTAGTGGCCAAAAATTATTTTGTGGTACTTTAAGAGAGATGACATTGCAGGTTTCTCCTTTTTCTCTCCTTGCTTAAAGTGGAAGATTTTTTTGGAAGAATTCAGCTTACTGAATGTTTAATGCTTGATTTTTTTTCCTTCTGATTTATGTTTATTTTATTTTCACATTGCTTTACTGACATGGTTTGACTCGTGTGAGAAGACCAGTCAACCATTATGTTATATTTATGTACAGTTATTCTAGTCTTTGATCAATGTCATTAGTATGCATATGTTTTATATGTATTCTTTAGTTAATTTTTTTTTTTGTAACATTTGAAATTAAATGCTAACTTTAGAATTCCACAGTTCCATCGGCGGGGTAAAGTTGAGAGATGGCTTGAAGAAATGTGGATGAGAATGTTGAAGTTTAAAGATGATGTTTTGGCAATTGCTATAGAGGTATGTAAATGCCTAACTGTGGCCCTTGAAAACTTTTGCTATTGTTTTTTTATTTTTAAATGTGGATCTCTATTTCTTCTTTCTCTTCTCTTGGCCTGATAGTGTTATTGTTACTGGAAAAGGCTCATAATAAGGCTGACTGTTTTGACTTTTATTTTTTTAATATTTGTCTCTTCTCTCCCTTGTTCTCTGTATATCTATGCATGTGTGTGTTGTGTATGCACAAAATCTTAATTTATACTTTTAGAGGACTTTTCCTAACAAAACTTTATCGTACTTTTGTAAATTGAATGATTTGGTTGTTTCTGAATGAAAAAACAAGAAATTTTCGGTCGATATTGTGTGTAATACTCAAATATTCCTTCTTCCGGCTTGCTTCCCTGTATATTTTATTTTACTCATTGGAAGATATACATGATTGAATTTTTGGGATAAAAAATGATATACATAATCGAATTTTTTCGGGATAAAAAATGATATACATAATTGACTAATCTTTTATTCTTCTTCTTTTCTTTAAAGAATTACCAACTGTTCTGACCTTGAAGCTGCTTACATGTCATATTGTAGCCTGGTTCTGTTGGGAAGAGGTTGCTGGCTTTGAAATTTTTGGAAACATATGTTCTACTTTTTACGTCTGACACAAATGATCCACAAAAAGCTATCTCAGAAGGTATTGCATTTGGAAATCACAAACATGTGTCCGCTTTTAAGTTGTTTGGGCTTCACATTGTAACATTTCTCATTTTTAAGTTCTATATGCTAATTCTTGGAATTTAACTTTATCGTTCTTGCGAACAGGAAATGGGGATGTTTTTAACATTTCATGGCTAGCTGGTGGTTTTTCTATTTTGGATCCAGTCGGGTTAATGTCAGAAGCTAGTAGGATGCTTGGTATTCTGTTGAATTTGTTGCAGACCAGTTCTGTTCCGGGTACATACACAGTAACAGTTGTTAGTAGGTGAGCTATCTCTCTCTCTCTCTCTCTCTCTCTCTCATATTGGGTTATTTTATAAGTTGATGGCAGTTTGACAATTTATTTCAAGTTTCTTCTCTTTTTTCCTGAAATCTATACGTTGCAAGTTGCTATGTGTTCTTTTGATGTTAATATACTTTCGTTGAGTATCATGTAAAAGAAGGTAGAGAAAAAAGTGGAATTACTTATGTTACTGCTGTCTACGCTGTGAAAAGCATCATATTTCATTTTCATTTGCTTAAGGATCTTGAGTTAATTCTGTACCTTTTCTTTTCTTTATTTTTTTGAACAAGAAATAGCTTCTTATAGATATTATGAAAAGATTAAAAGTTCAAGAGAAACACACTCTGAAAGGGAGTGAGAAAGAAAAATTAAAAAGATCAATGGCACAAAGGAACGCACCAGGGAGTGCATTCCTTTGGCCCTTTAGCTGCTTTCTGCATATATGGAGTGGAGGATTAAGTGGTTTTATATATTTTTATTTTCTCCCCTTAGGAGAGAGTAATGTGACGTTGACATTGGTGTTGGATTCTTCCTCATTTTCAATCAAAGTTTTGTAAGAGTCAGGTTATGACATTGTTCAAGTGCATTGTTTGAATGTTCTCTAATCTTCATATATTTTGTGCTTATTAAATAATAAATCTTTTTGTGTATTTTCTGCTTGCACATCATTTTATAGAATTTCTAAATTATTTTATTGGTTGATTCAATTTCTTGCGCAGTCTGAAATGTGCCACTCTTTCTGATATGTCCTATTACATTATTATTTTGAAGTAGATGATTTGAGTTTTAAAGACATTTTGCTTCTTCTAGTTTATTAATTATTTGTTGGATCTTTATATTCTCCTTTTCTAGCATTAGTCACGATGTTGATATGATACATGTCAATACTTTTTAAAAGATAAAACATAAGAGTATTAAAAAAGTATCATTTATTGCTGTCATTTTTTTGCTCGTGTATGCATCTTTTTATGTGTATTGGCAATAATATTATTAGATGTGTACTCTTTGTTGTTGGGCTATCATTTGATATGGCCTTTTTGTTCTTTCATTTGTCTAAATGAAATTGTGGTGTGCCTTTTCATCAAAAAGAGATATTATTGGACGTGCAGATTGGATTTTGAAACAAAGAACATATAATTTTTTATTGGTTCAATAAAAATGGAAACAAGAATTTCACTAATTGTCACAATGATAGTTGCAACAACTTAAAGAATGAAACCACCAACCCCAATGCCATCAAGCACCAATGCAAGCCCTAAAACTCTTAGTTTTCTATTAGCTTTATTGGGCTGTGTCCTAAATACTCGGAACTTCCATACTTTCATCTTTGAAGGTCTTCTTTCTCTCACTATGTTCCCATACTTTGGCCAATGTTACTGCAAATGATAGCATTTCTTATTTTCTTTTCAAAGAACCAATTTTTAAACGCTGCATGAGAATTTCGATAATCTTGAATACTGTAACTCTTTCATGTAAAGGGTGAATAATGGAGTGGAGAAGCATGCAATTGTGGTTGGAGATGCCTAGGGGGGTTTATTATTATTATTTTTTTTTACTTTTCATATGAATGTGGTTTAAAGAATTGAACATTCATATGCCACTGACTCAAAAGAGGGTTGATGTGTTCAGCACAGTTTCTTGTTGTGTATACAACTAAATTAGCTTGGAAATTGTTGTCTTGATCTTTGTTGAAAGATGCTATTCATTTAAATGTTGATGCCTATATCTTTTTTGAATACCTATACAATTCTCTTATTGCCTACATGACATAGCTAACCTTATTAGGGCGTGAACCTAAAATTTGGTTAACATGAAGAAAGAAATCATGTTGGGTAAACATTCTGGCCGTTCCAAGTTTTAGAAAGTCGAGAGTTGTGATTATACATGAATCTTTTCCAGTGTTTATATGGGTATTGGAGATATGAACGAGTTGTTGATAATTGGTATATTTGATGAAAGTTCTCTTCCAGAGATGATTACACTTTTTTTCTTTGTAGTTTGCTCACATATAAATTAAGGGGATGATCAGTGGATAAGAAGGAAAATTTGGATATGTAAACAAAATGCTCCTTGTGGAACTTCTTGTGTTGTCACATACATAGTCCCAGTGAGGTTTAGTGAAATTTTGCATGTGTATGGGGACCCATATTGTGATCCAAACTTTTCATCACAACTTTTAACGATGTAATTGTACATGGAAATTTTGTGAATGTCATTTTGGCTTAGTAACTTAGTTAGCTTGCTTTGATGATTATATAATGTCCACCTAACGGTAATTTAAATCACAATCTTGTGTCTATATTAACTGTGTAGTGTTATTGCGTTTAATTTGGGCTTAATGATTGCCTGTACTGTTCAATGTTCGTTTGTCACCTTTGTTGCCTGAACGTTTGGGGGTATATATATAACTATGTTCTTAATCCACATGCCACATATTATATCAGATTGGTGGGGGACTCAAAACTTTAGCACATAGCAGTGACCTCTATTTTGCCCTTGTCATTACTATCTTGAAAATTGTGAAGGGACAATTGAAGCCTGGATCAGGTCATTTAACAAGTTCAGCTGCTTGTTTGTGACGTTCAGTGCTGCATGCTGACAAGCTCAGTTAAATGGATGTAGTGGCATTGGATAATACTTCATTGATGATTCAGAAAATGGAGTAGCAAAGCTAGATGGTGTTAAACTGCAAAATTGTTTGGGTACTTCGGAGCACCAGTGGCCAGGGATAGGAATGGACAACTGGTGCAATGATTACCTAATGTGAATGGGATGGAAGGTGAATCAGTGAAGTTTATACATTGCAAACTGTTAAAGAAACCATTCATCACAGTTTCCTATGCTCTCTGTGCATACAGCGAACTTATAGCGATTAATTGAAAATGTATACTTCTATTGACAGTGATACACATTTTATTTGAGATAATAAAGTATTTCATTTTGACCAGCAATGTCTAACGTTTTAGCATCAAGTTGTTTTCTATTTTCGTTCTTTATCTTATGCCTGTTTTCTTGGCTTAATATGGTTTGAAGTTTTGCGTATTTCTTTTAACCTGGTTTTCTTAAGTATATCTGCTTACTCAGTAGCATATATGGTTCACTTGTAATAATTAAAATTTGTTCTGTTCTGCTCTTTTGTTTACCAAACCAATTATATAGATGTCCTTGTTGTAAAAAGATGGCACCGCTTATGTTTTTAATTTATTTGATACAAGATTTTCATCATTTTTGAACTATTTAGCAATGGCGTTATAATATATCAAGCAGTTTACTTGCGTAAGCTATAATAGCAACTACCTGGATTCTGAGGGCTTGACTTTTAATTCAACCAGATTACTATGACTTTTGTGGTTCAGCTTTTTAAGTAATTTCTGACAGCAGTTCCAAACCCAACTTAGAGAATGTTGACGATCTATCTAACAGTAAGCTTATATGGTCTGATTTCGTCCATCAAATGAGTGGAGTTGAGTCTTGATACTGGCTGGTTGTAAAGCATCCAAGATTTTGGTTTTATGTGATGGGAAATTAATTTAATAAATCTTTCTTTCATCATCAAGAATTTTGCTGAATGCCATTAATTTCTATAAGAAAAACTTGATAATTGCAGATAAAATCTTTATTTCACGTTTTCCTTAATTAGCAGTTACTTTCTGCTATCATTCTTAAGGCTCTTTCTTTTCCTCTTGAAATTACATATTTCAAACCATAGTTTTTTCCTGAATCACCAAATGCAGTCAAGGCTCCAAAAATATATAAGTATATGCAACATAAGTTGTCCAAAAAAGTAGATATGAAGAGAGGATTATAGGAAATTGGCTTCCTGGATGTGTACTTAGTTATGTCTGTTTGAAATTTCTGCTTGTCATTTTACCGGAGGTCCATACATGAAAACCATTTCTTTATCGTTCTAGTTTGGATATGGAAATAAAACAAACTTGTTTGCAGGATTGTTGGTGTTTTGATCTAAAAGGTATAACAAAAATCTTAACTGAATTTCGGAAAACCAATGTCATATTTTGTACTGCTGTTGCAACGATTAAGGTTTTTTCTGGTGTTAGCTTGTCATACTTTTCCAACGATTTTTCAAGTTAACAAATTATGATACTCTGATCTTTGCCTTCTTGTATTCCTACCTTGAAGTATTTATTTCTGAGTAATATTGACACCTCTTGGTTGAAAATTGTTGGCTTCTTATCACCTGTCTGAATGGAATTATGTTGCATATATTGGTTAATTTATTTTTTTGGTTTTATGATGTTTGACTGAATCCACAAGTTGGATATTGAACGCTGCCGTGTATATTGTTGAGCGAAATTATAGTATTGAACTTGGAAATCAAAACATTTGTTGTATGACCTACCTTATCTGTGAAACTGGAAATGGAGTACATTTGAGAAAATGAACTAAGAAATTCTGTCGACCATTCTAACTTTGATGAATGGTGAAGTTCTCTATCTATTATGTCCGGTGATGAAGGGTTAACCTGCAGTTGTGTTAATTAGGATGGAAGTTTGTAGACACTTGGCTTTTATTGCAACTGTCGTGGCTTAAATAATTCAGTTGATAAAGTTGTTCTCGTGCTGTATTTTTGGGGATTCAGAAACTGTAGGAGTAGTTGCAGGGAAAAGTGACGTGTTATCTGCGTCTAATTTTCTGGTTCTGATATTTTTTTCTATGGCCATTGTGTTCTTTTAGGAAGCTTTCCTTTTAGTAACCTTATGGGGAAATCTTTTAGAAACCCCTTGACTGCCTCTGGATGCTCCCTGCTTTCCCTTAACGAATATTTATTGTTATTTGGCCTGGGGTTCCAAAGCCCCCCTCTGCAGATTTGACTGCTTTTGGTAAAACTGAATTTTAGCTTCCGTCCCTGGCTTGGTGTGGACACGTTTTTTCTCAGGCTTCTATGCTTGTACTTGAAATCTGACTTTTTTTCGGGTTAGTTGGTTGTTTGATGTGTGAGCTTTTAGTATTCTGCCTTTCTTTCTTTTTCATAACTGAAATCGTGGAAGATATAGGCAGTGAAATGTAGTCCTACATGTCTCTGGTTACCATCGTGTTATTTATAACTTTTGTAACTAATTGAATTGCCGAAGATAAAGAAATAAAACGAACTACTTCTGCATTTCCTATGGAATTCTTATGCAATGCAAGTGATTTTTGGACTTGCACTTACGAGTGTCTCCAACAGCAGGATTCAATCAAGTTGTTGATTTAATCTCACTGTGGTAGTTGTTTCATTTGTAGTTATGTCGAAGTATTGCAAAGATTGAAAATGAAATTTCATTAGCATGCCAATCCATTTCAGAACTATGATAGTCTTTTTCTTTGAAATGCTTTATTTTTTTTGAGCTGGAATTAATTGTTATGTGTGGAATATCATGAACAAGAAGGAAAGGGTGATAGAGAGCAGCAGTGAAAGAAAGGGTTTAGCCTGTTCTGAATCATATGACGAGAGCATGAATTTGCTCATAGATCATGTTCATCAATTTTCTTACTTAAATCAGATAGGAGGTCATACGTTATTCTGTTTTGTCACATGGGAAGGATTATTTGCAAATAATATGTTAGTTTATTAATAATTGAGAATGGTTTTTAATTGTATCCTTTTGTGTGTGAACATTAATAGATGTTAATGGATGAATACTGTTGCTTCGACCATTAATGCTAATGGAGAAATCCTCATCCTTCTTCAGGAAAGTTTTCTTACCTTCTTTAAAAAAACAGTTCTTTTTTAACAAAAAAACGGAACTTTTCATTTATGCAACAAAAAGAAAAAAAAAAAAAAACAGTTTTTGTTAATAATTATGAAATGCAGCTCTTGTTGAAGGAAATTTGGATGCATATGTTACTTGGCATGTGACACATGGTTTTGCTGTTCCACGTCGTTTGAACATTGTGTAGCTCTGAAACTGTTGCCCTTTGTTGTTGGTGACTGGGATTATGGTTTTTGATTCTATTAGCATAATTACCTAAAAATTTGTCATTAATTGTTGGAAACTAAACTCTTTTAGCTAAACTTCTCGGTTCCTTTTGCCTGATCTAACTCACAGTTTTTGAATCCTGGAGATGCTCTGATGCACTTGTTATTTTTAAGCTTGATTTCTTGAGTGATTGACGTCAAAAGGCTTTGCTGAGTGTAATTCAATAAGAAATTATTTGTTCTCCAAGTCTAATGACATATCTGATTCTAAATTTCTCCTCTCCTTGTTCTTTGCTATGTTACCTTCTGCTATTCTTCCCTATCATCTTTTCCCATTCTAGGCGTGTTCTCCTTTCTGGATATACTATTTGTACAATACTATTGCCTTGCTTGTCAAAATTATTTTACTTGACTTGTTTGACAAGATTAAATGTTGTCTATTTAAATTAATAAGTGAATGCCCAAAGCTAAAGAATCTATAGAAACACACTATTTGGCATTGATAGTTTTTTTTCATTTCATCATTATTCAAGATTCTTACAAGTTAGTATTATGATGCATAGCTCTTTACTTGTTCGGTTACTTGGTAAGATTCTTGAGATTATGTGTATGCATCATGAAATAAACTTCATCCAAACATTGTTGTGGTTCTTAAAATTCAGCTTTTGTAATTTTTCTGTATTAATAATCGTTTTGAGGAAATCGTCTATAATATTTTTTCTTGTTTTTATTTTACTCTGCTCTTGTTGCTGGTAGTGTAGTTTATCTGTAGGTTATAGCTTTCTAGCACTTTCCATAGAATTATGTTGAGATGTGACATAGATGATTTTAATTTAATTATAGTCAAATTCATGTGTCTGTTCGTTACCTTTTTCTATTTGAGTTTAGAATAGTTTTGTGTATGTTCAACTATGCCTTTGATCTTATGAATTTTTTCGACATCTACTACAATTACATAATTGCAATTCACTTTGTTTAAAGCTTTTCTTTCCTTTCTTGAATTGTTTGCTTAAACTTTCCTTTCACTGCTGCACCTTTTGATATTTGCAATCTATCTTCCTCTTTCAAATCAATTGCTCTTCTGCTTGACAGTTTAGCAGCTATAGCAAGGAAAAGACCAGTTCATTATGGTCACATTCTATCGGCACTGCTGGAATTGGTTCCAAGTTTTGAGATGGTAAGGGGGCGTCATGCTGCCAGCATTCAGTATTCTATAAGATCTGCCCTTTTGGGATTCCTAAGGTGTATGCATCCAGCTTTTGTAGAGGTTAGACTTTTTCCTTTATTTTTTTCATACTGATCCTGCATGTGCACACAAGTATGCATAGTCCTCTAGGTTTTCTTCGTGTAGATTATTACTTGGTTGTGCACTTGGGAATTACAAGATGAAGTCACCATGTTATCGTCATAGAAGGATTTATCTTTTGGCCAATAGCTTTTGTTATGCGATGGAACTTCAGAGTAGAATGCAGCTCCTGAACTGTATGTGACTTGAAGTGCAAAATCTCGAGTTCATTTTTTTTTTTTTTTTGTCATGTTAGTGAGGGGCCATGATGGAGCCTGAAAGTTCTCTGTATTTCTTGATTGGAGAATCTCTACAATTAGTGAGACTGACTCGAAATGTCTCATTTCTTTTCTCTATTTATTTCTATCCCTAGTTGGATCTTTTTTTTTTCTGTCTCAGTAACTTTTAACTCCTTACAGAAGTTGTTGTGGGTGGGGTGGGTGGGGGGGGGGGGGGGGGGGGGGGGGGGGTGTTGGTGTTGGAGTTGAAAACCTAAGAGTGAAGCTTGTTTCTTTCATGCCCTTCTATATGCTACATTTCGTAGAGAAGATTTGTGAGATTGACCATTCAGGGAAATTATCAAATTTTAATTTTATTACTTCTCATTAAAAACTGGAATGCCAATAAATACTGAAATTCTTGGGAAATGACTGGGCGGCCATATTCACTTTTCTCTGATTGCTTGGTTTTCAGTCAAGAGATAGATTGCTAAAGGCTTTAAGAGCTATGAATGCTGGAGATGCTGCAGATCAGGTTATCAGGCAAGTGGACAAAATGGTGAAGGCTGCAGATCGAGCTTCACGTGATGCTTGGCTGAGCAAGGTAATTATTTGCTGAGTATTGATGTGATCACTATTCTTTGTTGCTATATATGTTGCTTACTGCTTCCCTTTTTGTGTCTCAACATTAATATCTTTGACAATAAGGATGATCAATCATCAATTCAGCATAATGCATCAGTGGATCTAACAAGAAAAAGACCTAGGCTTCTGGACGATGAAGAACTTTCCAATGGTCGTGAGGTTTCCAAGCAAAGTCGTTTTGGTCCAGACGTTCACGTAATCTCCCCAAATCAAAAAGATGGTTCTCTGCAGAATGCCGTCTCTAATGGGACATCTGTTCCTACGTTAGATGTTGAATTAAGTCCAGCAGAGCAGATGATTGCCATGATTGGTGCCTTACTTGCTGAAGGGGAGCGAGGTGCAGAGTCGCTTGAAATTCTGATTTCAAATATTCATCCGGACTTGTTAGCTGATATTGTCATAACTAACATGAAGAACTTGCCCAAAGCATCCCCTCCTTTAACTAGGCATGGGGACTTGCCTGTAACTCGTCAAGGAAGTAGTCATGTGAAGGTTCTGGCACCATCAGCCCCATTAAGTTCTGTGCAAACTTCAGTTGCTACTGCACAAGTTCCTTTTTCTTTGGCCACCTCAGCTGGTTCAACTTTTGCTGAGTCTACTGTCAATAGTCTCCCTGTTGATTCTAAACGCGATCCAAGAAGGGTAATTTTAGCCAGCTGTGGTTGTGCATTGGTTTATGTCTCTGTCATTTTATGTCTGCCACTCTGCCTCTAAATCAATTTTTTTTTTTTTTACTCACTCATGCAGGATCCCCGTCGGCTTGATCCTCGCCGTGGAGGAGTATCTTCTGCTTCTAGTGTGGAAGAGGAAAGTTCAAATATATCTGATATTGACAACTCCATATCTTTGGGAAAATCTGCTTCAGTTCCTGTTACTGCAACGATCGAGAATTCCTTGGTATCTCCTATAGCAAAAACAAAAGTTGAAGAAAAAATCGTAGAGACCCCATTCGACCTTGGAACAGACCAATTAACCCCCAAATCAAATTCTCCTGATAGAGCCAAGAAAGTCGAAACTATATTAGAAATTAGTGCCCCTCTGGATCCCATGCCTTCTGCTGTTGGAAAAGCTGATGATGGTTTAGTGGCAGTTAATTTGCTCGATGACTCAGCGCCAAAGAGGGATGATACACCATCTTCCATGGAATATGATCAGTATTCTCCATCAGTTACAAATGCAGCTGCATCTGAAGATACCTGCGAGGAATTGCCTCTGCTTCCACCATACGTTGACTTGACTCCAGAACAGCAAATAACTGTAAGAAATTTGGCAGCTGAAAAGATATTTGATTCATGCAAGAATTCCACTGGAGCAGATTGCAATCAGATACGCTTGGCAATAATTGCTCGATTGGTTGCTCAGGTGGGGGCAATATCTGATTGTTTCTTTATTATTTTTTATGTTTGTTCTCTCTATAACAACACAAACTTTAATTACTGTCAAAATTTTACAGTGCAATGAGTTTGGCGGGATTGAAGTTCAGCCACATTGTACATAAGGAAAATAACGGCTTTCCATCTAGCTATTAGTGTGAATATAAGTAACTAGTAAGGAAGATGTATTCTTCAAGTTTTTGTTGAGGAAGCCAAGAGGCCTAAGTGTAATATACTCTATTATACATTTATATTATATAATTTTCATTAGATTCTTCCTTCCCCCTTCGTAACTCTCAAAGTAACCCTGATCGCACTCAAGCCACATTATTTCTCCTTTCAATATCTGCCTCTGGATTTTCATTTTACGAAATAAAGGTCGACGATTTGAGGGAGGGATCTGTATACCTAAGACTGACTGACAGCCTTTATTTTAAGGTTCATGCAAAGGAAAATGCAAGAACAAGGGATCAATTTGTGTAGTGCCACATTGGCACATTGTGTTCCTTTATAAGTGCATAAGGTATCATGAAATCGACTAATTTAATCAATGTCAACTTTGCATCTGTCAGACATATCTCTCACTTTGGGCCATAGTAATTTTTGTCAAAGTGACTCTTAATCAAGTTGGAGCAAAGAAATGAGATGGATTTGAACTTTGGTGGTTAGAACTCAACAAACTTTTTGGAGTTGCAAAAATTTTACTCAAAAAATATTCTATATTGTTTTATACTCTTCACAAACTCTGTATATCCTCATGACAGTTAAATTACCTCTACATTTCTGATGCACTTCGTTTTCGGTGGAAATCACATGTTGAACACATCTGCTTCATGATACATAATAATTGTCTCTGCCAATTTTAATATTACTGTTGTACTTTGTATCGCTCCATTTGATTACAGAAAGGGAGTACTGTGTTGAATCTTTGGCTTTTACTGTATGTTTGAAAGGCAATTGGGACGGGCTGCAGAGTTTTTTCTTACGTTGTCTTTCTTTGGACTAGGCATTCACAGGTTTTCTTTGTTCTGAGATAATTTATTGAAAATAATATGTTTGACAGACTATAAAATATATTGAATCTATGAGCTTATGTAATCCCAGGTTGAAGATAACAAGAACTTTGGTGATAGTATGAATGCAAAGTACGATATATTCTCATCTATGTTTTTTTGGCTTTTGATTGGAATTGCTTGATAATATCACTTGTAATGCTTCACATATGTGTTGCCAAGTCATACCTATTACTGCTGTTATAGTAAATGATGAATTTTGTTCTCTTATTTCTTTGTTGGTCCACTGGTGGTCCAAATGATGTGTGTGCTGCCACTGTACAATGGCATGGTTGTTAATTCCATTGGGAAAAGGCTGGATGTTAATTATTCGTTTTATGTACTCTAGATTTGTTTAACTCTTCTGTATTTTGATATCTCGGGCAATTAAAAATTATTTCCTTTCTCATCATAGGTTGATGCTGATGATGATATTGTTCGAATGTTGGAAAAACAAGTCGCTATTGATTACCAACAGCAAAAGGTATCAAATTTCATGAGTGTTATTCAGCATGGAATCAGGATTCATGTAATTTACTGAAGGCGTAGTCTTGTTTGATCAGTCAATCTCAGCTTGTTGGTTGACTTGATGATAGGCATAAATGACATTCAATCATGGATTCTTTTCCCTATAGTCTGTTATTTTAAAGTGCACGTGGTACTTTTGAGAGAAAAAAAATACATGTGGTTACATCAGAAAAGATTATTAAGATGTGATAACACTATGCATTGAATGTGTAAATGTTTCCATTTATCGACTTTCTTAATCGGTTATTACCAGTTTTCAAGATGCCAACAATTTTATTAGGTATATTTCCCTTTTCCATTGTTGATGGTTCTTTAATTTGAAAAATTGGGTTAGAGTATTGAAGTTCTTTCCGTCTCGACCAAATTCATAATATATAGTGTGTGCGTGTGTGTGTGTTTGTTTTTATCTTGTGGGCTGTTGGGTTTTTTCTTTTTGCTTATTTGGCCTATCAATGCACACCTCGAGTATTGTAGTCGTAGATTTTTCTTTGAAATCAACAAGATTATGTAATTCATAGATTGGTCACATCACAATCTTCATTTTTACAAATATCATGTTTGCCCTGTTCATGATTGTTATAATTTTCCGGATTCTTATTAAATTTCATTGGCACATGAACTCGTGGTTGGTCTTGAGCATTCATCTCATTTTGATGAGTTCTTTCCAGGGGCACGAGCTTGCTTTGCATGTCTTATATCACCTACGTTCACTTGATATTCTGGATTCAGTTGAAAGCTCTTCTTTTGCTGTTTACGAGAAGTTTCTTCTAGTTGTGGTATGCCACTTTTCTGTCATTTCAGATTTTTTAATCCTTTTATCTGAAACTTCAGTTTCATTTTGACTTGTGAGTGATATAATTGCAATTTTTTATTGTAGGCTAAATCTTTGCTAGATTCTTTTCCAGCTTCAGACAAATCTTTTAGCAGACTTCTTGGTGAAGTTCCAACTTTGCCCAACTCTACATTGGAACTATTACGTAACCTTTGCTATTGTGATAATGATGACAACCTCGGGAATGATAGTCCTGATATTGACCGTGTCACTCAAGGCCTTGGCACTGTTTGGAATTTGATTGTGAAGCGGCCATATAGTCGGCAGGCTTGCTTAGATATTGCTCTAAAGGTAGACATTCTTGCAGTTGGATTATTTTTTATGTTTTCATTATTTGTGTCATCCTTGTCAATGATGACCGACATTTTCTTATAAGAAATGTAGATAGAGGTAGGTATTGGTGAATTCTTTTGCAGATGTTGTGTCTTTAAAATATTTCCTCAGATCTTTGTTGTATTCAAGTACAATCATTTTGATCATTAGTTCGCATGTACTTGCTAGCATCTAAATTAGGGTGCTAGAATATTTATTAATGAAGGAAGACTTCAGAGAAAGGCATGTTGACTAGTTTCTACGGTATCCCGATTCTTGGTGGGAGGGAAAATCAAAGGCCTACGGCTAGCTTGGAGGATATAGCCTTTTGGGTATCAAATATTGTCAAAGAATTGGATATCTAGAAGGACGTAGAATCCATTGCTGACTTAATTGGAGCTATTATAGGCTTTGGGAAGTAGGATTTCTTATTATCCCAAGTAGGTGACCATTGGGTTTGAACCAATTTCCCCAATATCTGTTTACTTTCGTTTTTCTGTCTCCTAAAGCCAGGCTAACCCATGGACCGACTTTTAAACACTCGATCAGTGAATTATGAAAGAATGTTGATGTGTCATGGGGATGGAGAGCATTTGTATTATCCCTATATGTGTATGCTTGTGTTTATAGCAATCAAATGTGTGTTTTATTACTCTATGTTATCTCACATTGTAATTTGATGACAGTGTGCTATGCATTCAGAAGTTAAGGTTCGAGCAACAGCTATTAGACTGGTATGGCAAAGCAACCTTTGTTCCTGCCAACAGATGTTCTTGTCTGTTGGCTGGGTTTCCAATTGAAATAAGTGCTTATAGTTTTGACATTATTTACTTTGTTTGATGAGTATGTTGTTTTCATTGTTTCATTGTTCATTAGGTGGCAAACAAACTCTACCGGTTAAGTTACATTTCAGATAGGATTGAGCAGCATGCAACAAACATGTTCCTGTCTGCAGTAGACGATGGAGATAGGACAGATGTAGTGCCTTCACCATGTGTATCAATTGAACAAAGAGCTGCAGCAGAGGTCTGTTAGATTTGTTTCTTTCGTTTGATCCCACCCCCAAAGATTAAAAACGATCCCTGTGCCAAAAGTCGAATGAGACTAGAATCGAGCAGGATATTCATTATCTCTAACTTTTGTCTTTAGACTCTAATGGGCGTAATGAATCCAGTTTACTTTAAATTGACTGCCATGTTTGGACATCTCCTATGAGTTTATCCCCTTTGATAATTTCCTCATGAGCTGGGGTCGGGATACAGAAATTGTTCTTTGTCGGTGTTTTCTTTTCTGGATTGCCTTCTTCAAATGATAACACAATGAAGCAATTTTTAGTTTTTCACAACAAGAGGATAAACTGTTTGATTGTGCGTTATTGATGCTTTCCCTTACCATGGCGAAAACTGTTTTCTAGGGGGAGAGTCAGGAAACATCCGTCTGCGGTTCTCAAGTTTCAGATCCTGGAACCTCAGAAAACGATTCCATGAGGAGTTCACAACCTACAGTTCGTGGCAGTTCAACCTCGTCACTTTCAGAAGCCGAAAGACATATTTCTCTTCTTTTTGCTTTATGCGTGAAGGTTCCCAATCTTCTATGACAGTGTTAATGTTGATAGTTATGACACGTTGCCTCCCCAAATTAATTTGATACGATATAGTCGTTTTCGTGCAGAAACCTCGTCTTCTTCAGTTTGTATTTGATTCTTATGGACAGGCTTCTAGATCAGTGAAAGAGGTCCTTTCTTCTTCTTCTTCCTCTTCCTTTTTTCTTTTGTTTTGTTTGCTTTTTTTTCTTTTAATTTTATTATTATTTAAATCATGGTATTCCCGTTACGCAAATCAATGAACAAGTATTTTTGTATCAAAACTAAACTGTTACAGGAAGTGGTACTGAATTATGTCTGCATCTTGTTATTATTTGAATCAGGCCGTTCATGAACATATCCCTAATCTTATTACGGCCTTAGGGTCATCTGATTCTGAATTGCTTAGAATAATATCAGATCCGCCTCAAGGAAGTGAACATCTTTTAGCATTGGTATGTCTTCTTTTATTCCTGTAAACTTGTCTTTGTGGAACAAGAAGTAATTGAACCTCAAACAGTTTACCTTTTTATTTATTATTTATTTGATAGATTTCCTGTTAATTTATTGTTTACTGGCCAGGTACTACAGGTGCTAACTCGAGAGACAACGCCTTCTTCTGATTTGATCGCAACTGTTAAACATTTATATGAAACTAAACTCAAGGTTAGAAAAATATTTATTTTTCTATTCTATCCAGTGTAAAAAATATATATATAAATATTTGATCCGGATTTCCTTTGTTCACTCCAGGACGTGACAATTCTCATTCCAATGTTGCCCTCACTTTCCAAAAATGAGGTCTCCCTCTCTCTCTGCTTTGTATTTTGTGTGTTCTTTTCCTATTGTAGAGAAGAATGTCCAAATAACGATGTCTGAAGCTTGTCTCGTTTATAATGGTCAACCTATTTCTAGATGTGTAGAATGTATAGTCTATTGACATGGCTCATGAAGCTGTGCATTTGAATGAGCTTGTGGGTTGTGTTGTAGGTTGACTCAACACAATTTTTAGATTGGATTTGACAAAACTTCTATCACCTATAATTGAGATCAATTGAATTCTACAATTCATACCCTTGATTCATTTTCTTGTAAAGTGTTTTTTTTTTTGGTGGGTAGTAATCTTTGTCAATCAGTGATACAATTTACCACGGACACCCTTTTAATCAATAAAGTATTCTCTTCATTGCCCTCTAATCTCAACGACAAAATTCAAATA
The DNA here is from genome assembly GCF_057944985.1 of Cucurbita pepo subsp. pepo. NCBI lineage: Eukaryota > Viridiplantae > Streptophyta > Magnoliopsida > Cucurbitales > Cucurbitaceae > Cucurbita > Cucurbita pepo. Next base: position 2,860,741 of record NC_141799.1, read on the forward strand.
ATAAACAGAGAAATTTTTTGCACAATTTCCAAACAGATCTTTGTTGATTTTTTCTTGTTCATTCTGAGGTACCAGGTTTTACCTATTTTTCCTCGATTGGTGGATCTTCCATTGGAGAAGTTTCAGAGAGCGTTGGCTCACATATTACAGGTATCTAGAATACTGCAAACGCGTACTTACGATATTGTTGGTTTGTTGCCATTAATATGAATCGAGTAGAATAGAGAAATCTTGTGCATATTTGTAAGATTTGTGGCACATGGTAGGGTAATCTTTCAATGTATTCTTTTGAATATTTAGTTGAATTTGATTGTTGTTTATTCTAAATATAATGCTAACAGGTCTTTTTCATTCCTTTCAGGGTTCAGCACATACACGTCCAGCTTTAACACCTGTTGAAGTATTGATTGCCATCCACAACATAATTCCTGAAAAAGATGGCCTTGCATTAAAGAAGGTATTTTTGCTATCTTTTGCAAATATGTATTCGTTAATCATAGAGTTTCAAACGTTTTATCCTTCAAATTTTCAATTATCAAAATAAATAATATAGGTTATAGAATTTGTCCAGATAACTAGGCTGGATATGTTGTTGATGATTATTAGGAGTGAGTCCCACATTGGTTAATTTAGTGGAAGATCATGGGTTTATAAGTGGAGAATACTATCTCCATTGGTATGAGGCCTTTTGGGGAAGCCCAAAGCAAAGCCATGAGAGTTTATGCTTAAAGTAGACAATATCATACCATTGTGGAGATCCGTGATTCCTAAGGTATGTCAATATATGTACTTCCCTTCGCATTCAGCTCTTGTGCTTATTGAAAATAATAATAATAGCAAAAACTATGTTGAAACAGTTGAAACAATTACCAGCTCACATTTTCTACAGTTAAATATGTGCATTTTTTTGGATTATGTATGTTCAACCATCCAACCCTTCGTAGGTTTCTGAACTGGTTTCCACTTATACCCTAATGTTTGCTGCATCAATGAATACTAGTTTATGACTTTCTGGGTTTTTTTTTTTGTTTTATAGATAACGGATGCTTGTTCAGCTTGTTTTGAGCAACGTACAGTTTTCACTCACCAGGTTTTAGCAAAAGCCTTGGGCCACATGGTATGTTAATAAAGTCTAGGATCATCACTTTTATATTTTTAATTTGGTATTGTAATAACACTAATCTTTTCAGGTTGAACAAACCCCACTTCCTCTTCTCTTCATGAGAACTGTGATTCAGGCAATTGATGCTTTTCCTACTTTGGTAAGTTTTTTTTTTTTTTTTTTTTTTTTTGGGTAAACAAGAACCAACTTCTAAGTGATATAATGAGGATGATTAAAAGTTTAGAGATACAAGCTTTGGAGTGAAAAAGAAAAATTTTAAAAATAGCAGAGACAACCATATAAAGAACAACCATGAACAAGAACTTTTCATAGATCTAACTCGTGTGCATCATTGAACTTTTGTTTATATTGGAGAAGAACCTCTGATTTCTTTTGAAGATATTCTACTTTGCAAAGAACTATTTATGATAAATCAATTCCAGCTTCCCATCAAGTTGTGTAATCCAAGCCAAAAGTTTATCCATAGAAGCAGATTTTGATTCCATAAAAGGAAAGATTCAGTATATGCAAGACACAAGGAATGCATTAGAAGATTATTTACTATTTCCGTGTTTTCTGATATTAGGAAATATTTTCCTGGAGCTATTATATATATGTGCCTTTTGGACTGAGTTTTTGCATAGTCATCGATTCTAGAGTTTGGGGTACTAAGTGAGGTGGAAAGAGACTCGAATTTTTAGTCCAAGTAAACTGAGGAAATGATTGTTGTCAACATTGACATTCTCTTCCGTTGCTTAGTTACATTTTATTTATTTAAAAGGAAGTATTTGCGAGATCCCACATTGTTGGAGAGGGGAACAAAGCATTGTTTATAAGAGTGTGAGATCCCACATCAGTTAGAGAGGGGAACGAAACATTTCTTATAAGGATGTGGAAAGCTTTCCCTAACAGACGTGTTTTAAAACCTTGAGGGGAAGCTCAAAAGGGAAAGCCCAAAGAGGACAATATCAGCTAGCTGTGGGTCTGTGGGTTTGGGCTGTTACAGTATTGTTCCACTAAATGCATGGACCAACCTGCTGAAAAATGTAATCAATTTAAAGTTTTTTGAGACCTTCACATTATTTTGCTTAGGTGCGACTTGTCGTTATATTTGTTGCTTCTGAAGATCTTATCTATTCTTCATGCTCCTTTCTTTTTTGTTCCCATAATATCTCTTACACAGCTTTGTGCTTGAAATAAAATTAATTGTTAAGATCACGGCTTACTTATTTGGATGACCATGGTTTCTTTTTCAGGTTGATTTTGTTATGGAGATACTTTCCAAACTTGTAAACAGACAGGTACCTATGGTAACAACTTATGTTTTCCAAATCTAATGGAAGAAAAATAAATAAAAATATAAATGAAAACTTTGGTCCTTCAAATCTAATTCTCGGTACTCACATGGACCGTGCTGCTACGTTGTCTTTCGAATCCAGGTCTGGAGGATGCCGAAACTGTGGTTTGGTTTTTTGAAATGTGCATTTCAGACGCAGCCTCATTCCTTTCGAGTACTATTACAGGTCTCATGATGTCATCAATTTGATATGGATATCTTTCTCTTATACTTGGTGTTCTTTATGTTCCTAAATAAATTTGTTTTTTGTAGTTGCCACCGCCACAACTTGAAAATGCTTTGAACAAATATGCTAACCTTAAAGGTCCTCTTGCTGCTTATGCCAGCCAGCCCAGCACAAAATCTACTCTCTCTAGGTACTTTCTCTTGATCTTGTACGTCATTTTTACCTGTTTTTTTGCTAGCTTTATTCCCTATATTGGCAAATCTTTCCAGAATACTTCCCTTGTGTCTACATTTTATTTAAAGAACAAATGCTTGGGCTTTCTGCAACAGTGAGGTGATACAGAAAACTATAGTCGATTTGATAACGGTTTTGTGTTTTTGTTTCTGGCTTCGGGATTTATGCTTGTTTCCTTTCAATTTCATTACTACGATTTTCGTCTTTGTTTATGAAGTTTTGGTCGAATTTCAAAAACAAAAATATATTTTGGTTTTTCAAAACTTGGATTGGATTTTGAAAATATGTTTAGGAAATAGATAACAAAAACGACTAAAGGGCCCTCCAATGTCAATCTTAAAGTATTTCATCTGTTTCTGCAATGCTTTTAAGCTAATGATTTGTAGTTTTTTGAGTTCTTGTTTTGCTGATCCCAAGAAGTAAAACTTCTAAAACGCTGGATGGTATAATGGCCTTGTGATGGTGTTGAATTTGGCATACAAGATTTCGATGTTCGGAATTTAGAAATTCCTCTCAATAATGTCACGAACCTCATTTTTCGTTAATGAAACCCTTCGAACTAACTATGCATCTAGGCATTTTGGATGTCTACCATACTCTCGGACTTGTAACTTGCTGCTTTATTCTTGGGACTTGCGATAAACTTTAGAAAAATTTTTATAAGACTACCCCTCTCCCTGAAAGAGATATCCCAAGACTATGCTATTTTTTATGGATCAGTTCAGAAATCTTGTTTTAGTAACTCTGGGAACACTTCATTTTTGCAGACCGATGCTCGTAGTTCTGGGTCTTGAAAACGAAAGGCATTTGTAGCAACTGCATTCTGTTCATCTTGTAAAGTTAGGACGAATATCATTGGTTCGCATATCAACTCCGGAGTGGTGAACGAGTGAGCCTCGAGAACTTGAGAATCGACTAATCAGCTCTTTGGAGGAGTACGAGGCGACTTCTCTGCAATCATGGTCCCAATCAGCTTTGTCAATCATCCCGTGGAACCTCGATTGCTTCGACTATGTAACCCACCGCAGACAATCCATTTGAAATCCTTGATTATCGGTCTGTGCAGCGGCATGTGAACCCAGTGATTTGTGTCCAGAGATGATTCAAAAGAGTCCAGCTTTGTACCTCACCAACAGCCATCCCCATATAAAATGAGGGGAAGGAAATGCTGATTCTGCGTAGGTGTACATACATATCTGCATTAAGGAGTTCTTAGAAATGTCATGTTTTCTTTCCATTTAGTTCGTTCAAGATTTTGACATTTTATGTACATTAGTTCAGTTTAGTCGGGTAGCTCGTATTCGAACTTCTTGTAACGGACGCTGCCCGGTACGTAAGCTTGGTGACAGATAGTTCCCTGTACTATATAATAGCCTTTGACTGTAACCAATTTTTTTCTGTTCCACCATTTAATTCAGTATGGTTTCCAAGCTTATTCTTTGAATGGCGTTTCATTTCTTATGCAGATTTAAACAGATTGAAAATGTGTTGTGATTTTATTGGAATTCTCCTTTTCAGTCTGATATTTGATTGAAAATGCAGATTTCTTGATTTTATACTATGAAAAATAAAAATTAATAAAAAAAACTAAACTTCCATCTATTTTTTTTTTATAATTATTTAATAATTATTTAACATTAAATAAAATCTAGTTTTAATTATCTAAAAAAAAGTTCAAATTCTAAGGTAATAATTTGTATATAGCTTATGCATTATAAACATATTTTTCATATGTTTACTTGTGAACAAAATGAAAAAATTAAGTTTTATTTTTGTGATAAACCTGTTTAAAACTTAATTAATTGGTTATCTAAATTGAGATATATTTTATTGAGGAAAAACTCATTTTGACGGACAAAAAGAGACTCCTTCGTGCACAAATAGTGTATAACTATAGAGAGCTGTGGTTAGATGTTGACCAACGGAAAGCACGAGAGAAAGAAAGATGCACAAATGAAAGACAAAAAGTGACTTCATAAAAAGCAAGCAAAGCGCCTAACAGACGACAAACCTGACTCGAGAGGACAACCACCCTGAAAAATAACCATTGTAATCGTTTCCGTTGTTCTACCACCGGATATTCACCCACCCAATAGTGTCTTTTAACTTTACTCAAGTGGCTTCAATAACATATGTACATATCACCATCTGTATATTCAAACCCATAGCACTCTTCTTTTAGACCATTAACAACAAATTAACATAACCTTTTAAGTTTTAGAATGAAAATAAACATAAAATTTTGCTATATATCCCACAAGAAGACATTCTCTCTTTGTGAATTCATCTCATCATTTTGAGAACCACACAGAATTCTACAACAATTCCTCACCCTATGGCCATATACTAAACTAACATCAATCACAATATCTAAATATGAGAAACATTTAGAAGGTTTAATCTCCAGTCTCACAATTTATAAAACTAATCTATCAATCCATCGTCATTCTTTTACTGCAGTTGAAAGTTTCCTTCTCACACAAACTCCAAAATTAAGCTCCAATTCGTTTAAGAGTCTATTTGAAATGACTTTTCAAGTGTTCAAAAAGACTATTTTAACGCCACCCAAAACCTAACTTTTTTTAAGCACTTATAAAGTCATTTCAAATAGACCTTCAACCTTGTACTCGAAGCTAATCATAACACCCACCCTACTCTGGGGACGGGGCTTCCCTCCTGGAACAAGACTTACCTTCCATTAGGAAGATGGATTTATCCTATCATGGGAGGGGGAGGGGAGGCAGGGAGGGGAACCCTTTTGCTGGTGGAACGTGTGGCCAAAATCAAAAAGTTGAAAAAACAGGACTTTGGCAAAATTTGAGAAATGGTGTGCTGAAACAGTGAGGGTGATGGGGAATAGTAATGTTGCAAACTAACTGTCTTACCCTTAGCAGAAAGTGGCCTTACTTGATTTGGCCCCATCGACTCAGTCACCGGCCGGTTTTACAACAAATACAGAGTTTAGATATACAATAGTCCCTGCCCCCACACTATTTGGAAGGTTTTGCTGTAACAATTGAAGATTCAAAAAATTAAAAAACTCTCTAACGTAAGCACTAAAACTCTACAACTAAACGAAACTCATTTCTTTTAAAGAATATGCAAGAAAAATCTTACAAGTAAAAATGATAAACTCGTATTTCTCTGTGTTGAAAGCCAAGCTAGCCATGGATCTCTTCACCACCAACAGCGCCAATTAAAGCAAATGATCCAATCGGAAGTCAAAAGCCACCAAAATTCAGATCTAGATCAAACTGCCATCAAAAAAATATGGGATCTATGTCATTTGTATTTCAACTTCGTTTGAAATTAACCGATGATGAACTTAAATGAACTTCAGGAGTCCAGAAAGTGACGAAGCTATATGTATTTTAATATCAGATAAAACATAGTTTCTTTTCCAATCTCATTTTACACCCTAAATTCTACAATGGTAGACAAAAAAGTTGCAAGAGCCTGTTTGCCTAAAGAAGATGTTACCTGTTATCAAATTCTAAGCTTCAAACTGCAATGGCAAAGTTTAATCACTTAATTGGCAGGACATAATCAAGATTCTTCTGAAACACCCAACCGCTGGGATAAAAAGAATTGGGAAATTCCAAATGAAGATGCCAATTCATTACTTTTGAACAGCCAGTAGGCACACCTTCCATTTGACTTTCATCTTCGACTACTTGCTCTATGAATGTAGTCTCCTGTCAAAAAGAAAAAGACGGCAAGCAATGAAATTATAGCACTGCATACATGCGAATGAAAGCTTCAAAAACTGTGGGAAAGGCACATAATATAGTACCTGAAAACCCTCCTTCACAGTGTCCAACTGTCGAATGGGTTTTGAAGTAGGGCGTCTCCATCTCTTTGGGTCCCACAGGATGGTGCTGTTGAAAGCAAACCCGGACATATCAACATGAAATCTCCTAAGCCTCTTACTTTTCTCATTGGTGTGCCATCCAATTACTTGACTTCCATTGCATACAGGACCTTCCAGAATCGCTTTATTTTTGTTTTGTGTAAGCATAGCAACGGGCCAAGTGCCAAAGCGACTGCAAGATGAGCATACTAAGATTAGAAGTCTTCAAAGTAAACAGAATTAAAAGTTTAAACTAGCAATCTTCGTCATGTAGAGAAAACATGAATGTAATTTTGGTATGGAAACAATTTGATTTCTAAGATAAAAGGTTGTCTCTCAAAAGAAAACCCAACTCAAACTATCAAATAAATGAAAGAAGAGTTGAGTATTATATCGGAAAGGAATCTAAAATATGACAGAGCTTTCCTAACTAGTAACACCTCCTCAAGAAAAAACAGCATGAATGTAGCTTTTCTTCGGATCTAAACCATTTTCAAATGGAAGCTAATGAAAAAGTGAAGTGATGTGACAGGAAGGGCTAAAAAGAGCCATATTATAGAAACTCATATGACGCAATCAAGATCGAGGGACTATAACACGAACTTCTAATGAAAAGACATAGCATTAGCAAGTGAGATCGTACAAAGTTTGACTCATGAAAAGGAAAGATCACGAATTAGCCTCTTGAAAGTTCTGTCATTGGTAAAAGAACACCGCCAACAAGGTGGTTATTAATCTTTGTCGCTGACGCTCAAGAATAAGGTCAATTTAGATGTAGCCAGAAATGATAGGGATGACCACATAATTACACAAAATTAGTTGCGCAGCCCAGGGCGGGTAGGAATATATACGTGCGAAATTATATGCACTATTTTCTCAGCTAAAAAACTGTCACAATGACGAAGGCAATAAAAACGCACCATGTAACCAAGAATACACAAAAAAGAATTAGAATTAGACGAGCAAATGCAATAATGATCGAAACGGATGGATCAAGTAGTCCTCAATTTTGAATGCAACAGAAAAATTGAACACAAAACGTGCAAACAGTAGATAGAAAGAATATCCAACATTTAATTAAACGATCCGTAAATTCATCAGGATTGATTTCAATTACCTAATGTCTCTCATGCTATCGAACAACTCCAGCGAATATATGTTGTCATCATCCGCAAAGTAAACGACTCCATCAAGCTTGTGATGTTCAATGTGTTGCAATGCCACGTTCCTTTGATGAACTCCTCTATCCTTCACGTCCGTCATGTTCTTAGTGCAAACCAAATGCCTGTACATAACCCCCGTTTTCCGCAATATCTCGGCAGTCTCCATCGAGGCTGAATTCATCTCCACCACAATCCATAACAATGGAGGATTCGCAAGCTTCAGCGCCTGACCCAACCTATTCAGGAAATAGGCTTGAAGTGGACGATTATAAGTCGGCGTCACCACAATCAACTGTCTCTTCGGCACTGAAGTGAGAGACAAATTCACTTCCGGAGACGGCTTGACCGACAAATTAACTGAATCGACAACTGAATCTTCTCGCCAAACCAGACCATGAGTATCTTTCTCAAACTGCGCATTAACATGCGGCGGCTTGATCTCAAACGAGAAATCATGCCTACGTATATCGTCGCCATCATGGCCAAACGGCATCATACCTAGCAAGAAGCCAAGCAAGAAAAACACACAGCATCTAAAGAATGCTCTTCGCCAAACATTGCTACCTTTCCTCGGAGGATGCCTGAGCAAGAAAGCTCCAGATATAAATCTCCGCACTCCGACGGCAAAAGAAGAGAAAGTAGACGAGTATTTAGCATTCGAAAGAAGCTTCGAGGATGGCGAAGAAGTTGAAAACGGGATTCCGTTAGGATACACCCGATCGGGATACGCCGGCGACAGAGTCCTCCGAATCGACGCCATTAAGCAATCAAAACAGAAGTAAATCTCAGTAGCACTACATGAATCTACAACATTTTACTGAAAATTAAAGCTATGAAGTCCAGTACAACGAAGCAATCAAACGAATCGGGAAGATGAGAAACAGAGCAAAGTTAATTAGAAAAAACAACAGATTAACAGAGAAAATGAGAGGAAAAGAATCAACAAAGGAACAGAAATTAGCGCAATGAGAAGAGAAATCCGAAACGAAAGGCAGTTGTCGGAGAGAGATTGGGTTTAGGTTTTTGCAGAAATTTAGGAGAGACGAGATAATTTGACGAAGAAATTACGGGCAGGCGCTGGCGGCCAAGATCTAGCGGGAGTTTCTTTTGTGGGCAGAGCTTGCGCGTACAGCTCCAGATGGGCAATGGCTTTCTTCATTAAAAGCTACGCGTTGTGGGCCATTGGATCATTAACACGTGGCCATCTCGGAAACATCTCTAATTTCGGCCCTTGGATCATTACCCTCTCACAATGGTATGATATTATCCACTTTTGTTTAGAAGCCCTCGTATTAATGGAGATAGTATTCCTCAATTATAAACTCATGTAAACCTAATCTAAAAAAGTCGTTTTTAACTTAAATATTATAATTAAAGCCTGTAAGTCTTAGATATTATAATATATAAGTAATAATATTATTTATTTTTATATATAAAAAAAACAGAGACGATGAAGAAAATTAAGTAGAGACGGAGACGGGGAATATTTTGATCTATTGAATATTTTGTCTTATTTTGATCTTATGGTTGACTAATGATTAATTAGTTAATTATCTCTCAGCATAAGATTACAATATTAAACCCCACAAATTTGACCTACTTAATACATTGTATTTAAATTTACACGTGAACGACGTGTTAAAAAATTATATATTAATTCAATAAATTAATGTTCGTAGAAGAATTGAGCATTGAAAAAAGAATGAAAGTTTGGTGAGTTATTATTATTATTTCCTATAAATAATTAATTGGAAAAAAAAATGTTTTTCATTGTAAATTTGTGGGATGAAAACGACAACCAATTAATGTTTCAAATAAATTTCTTAATAAATATTGTACAATCTATTGCATTATTATTATTATTATTATTATTATTATTATTATTATTAATTCAAAATAATTTAATGAATAAAATTATTAATTCGGTTGCTGGCGTACCTATGAAGGGGCTACGGATCCATAACTATTGTCGGCCCAAGTCTCAGATCCATAACTTCATATCCTTCATGGGCTTGAGCCCAAAGTTATAGGCCCATTCCGTGATCCAGACACTAGTTTTTATTTTATTTATCATTAATACTACCTTTCAAAAAAAAATACGTATAAACAATAAAAAAAATTTAGAGTCTTATTTGCAGTATAAGCTATATCATGACTGTACTTTAGGCTTCTTGAAATTTCTCGCATCAATGAGATAGTATTATTTGATTATAAACTCATCATCATTCTCTAAATTAGTCGATGTGGGACTTTCATCATCATTCTTTTTATGACGATATTAGTGGAAGTCCTACTTAATATTTAATTTTTTTTTTTGTTTGAATTAAACTCCAAAATAATAATAATAATAAACTAAAATTTTTAATTACGTGGACGGTTTGAATTTGTTGATAACAGGGACCACGTGTCCTCTTCGTTTACAAATCAAAGCTCGACATTATTCAATTTAGAATTGAAATAAACAGTATTAAAATGGCTCTTTTTTTTTAAATAAAAAATAAAAAAGTAATTAATGGATAAGATTTTGAAGAAAATTTAGATAAGAACAAGATGGGTGCGACTAATGTCAAACGTTGAATTAAATTAAATACCAATTTTATTAAACTTTTATATCATTTTATAAAAATATTTTAAATCCAAAATTTGAAAATAATTTATAATTACTCGAATCTAAATATTGGATAATTAGTATCATATTTATTAAATTATATTTAAATTTATGGACAAACCATCTTTACTGGATTACGTTGCATTCGAACTCATCTTTATGATAAAGTATCCATCTTTTGAATAAGAAAAGTTCGGGTCTCAAATCACGAAGAAAAAGGCTCCTTTTACCAAAGGAAGTGGACGAACCAAATGAAATGGTCGAGGGCTTTTAATTTATTTTATTATTTTATTTATTTATTATTTTTTTTTTAAAGTGAAGGATAAAAAGTTAGGAAAGGCCAAATAATGCAATTAATTCAGTGACCCAATTGCACTAAATATTATTATTATTATTATTTTGGGATTTTATTAAGCCTTTAAAGATGAAATTCTTTATTTAAAATTACTTTAAGAAAAAAATAATATTTATTTTGTTGAAGGGACAAAATCCACTACCTAAAGCCCCCTAAAATAATGCTTGAGCACGTGTAAAAAAAAAAGTTTTAAAGAGGCTTCATGTATTGCAAAATCGGTGTGCCACATAAAATAATAATTTTTTTTTTTCATTTTAATTAAAAAAAAATCCTAAATGGAAATAATATTTATTATTTTAATTTTTAAAAACAAAAAATAAAAAATTAAGTGATTATCCAATCATTAGCACACATATTAAGTTAGGTTGGAAAACTCTTCCCAATCAATCCGAAATTTCAAGTTGGTTGAGTTTCTGACCTGAATAACCTGAATAAAGTTTACAACCTAACCCAACTCATTATTTTTCGGGTTGACTTAGGTTGTAAGGTTGTTTTTTTAACCAAACTGAGCCTAATTTTTTCAACTTTTCAAAAATTTTACCCCGAAAAATCTAACCTAACCCAACTTTTATGGTTTGAGTTAGATAATTCGAGTTGGTCGGGTTAATGGGTCATATGAATACCGCCAACGAGCTTACTTTATATAAAATTTTGTAGTAGTTAATGGGTCATCTTCTTCATTCATTATTTGTCGTAAAATAAAATAACATATCTATTTTCCTATTTGATCGGACGGTGGTTGTTTTTTTCTTCTATTAGCCACAAATTAATTATGTACGGGTCAGTAGTGAAGAAAGTTGAGAATGAGATAGCCAAATTGGTCAACTAGTTATGCGTTGGTCAAAAAGACAAGACACTGAACAATGTCGACAAATTAAATAAGCCATGCAGTGGACCATAACCATTTAATCATCCAAACCATTGCCTACTCCACGTTAATATATTAAAGTTTAATTATGATGTCCCACGTTCGTTGGGAAGGAGAACAAAATACCCTTTATAAGAGTGTGAAAACCTTCCCCTAACAGATGTTTTAAAGTGTTGAGGGAAAATTAGAAAGTAAAAACTAAAAAAGGACAATATCTACTAGCAATGGATCTGGACAGTTACAATTTTAATTTCAATTTTCACTTTACATTATAAATTAAAAAATAAATTATTGATTTTTTTTGTGGATCGAGAAAAAAAAAATACAAAATCTTGTCATCGTGTAAAGAAAACGAGTTACATTACAAAATTGTTTTATGTTTGATAATGTTGAAGATAGTTTCAAAAATTTATTAATTATGTCATTGACTAAATTAAAAGTAAGTTTAAACGGATAAGATGTCTCTAAAAAAATATATTTGATGACTGAAAAAATTCGACAAATAAATGAAAAACTTATGAAATTAATTGGTTTACCGAGAATTAAAATATATATTTTTCCTTGTAATATAATTATACACGTATATTTATTTTATTTTATTATTTATCTTTTATTAGTGTTGTTCAACCTCTTAAAAATAATTTTTACGATATATTAAAATTGAGATGCAAATATTAAATAGATATTTAAAAATTATTACTTTTATCAAAAACAAATTTTGAAATAATTCAAATAATTTAAACCAATCCAACCCATAAAATTGATGTTGGATCAGGTTGGATCGAGTTCTTTATTTAATAAGAGTTGTTTGAGTTAAAAAAAAAGTTACCGATTGGATTGAGATTAAAAAATGTTACAATCCCGACTCATTCTAATCCACAAACACCTTTACGATAAAGATTATAATTTTTTTTAGAATATTATAAATGGCTTAACAAAAATATAAACATTATTTCCATTTATTTAGTGATTTAAAAAAAATTATATTAAGGATATAATTGTAAAAAAAATGCAACAAAATATAGGGGTAAGAAAGACATTTGGAAGTGTTTTTAATCTTTATAGATTAATCGGACTTTTGAAGGCATGAAATTACCCTATTACCCCTTTATAAAAAAATCTTATTTTTATCTTTTTACCTTTCTTCGTCTCCCACATTTACGATAATCTTCTCTCATGCATGTATCAAATCCGACGATAGTGACCTCCAAGCGATGAAGACGACCCTGGTTGTAACTAATGGCAAAGACTCTAGCTCCAACAACGACAAGCGATCGTGACAACGACCTCAGATACAACATAATTACCATCACGGCACTTCTTCACGATGTTATGAAAATATGTTTGATTGATGAGACGAAGGAGTAATTTATAATTAATATTAAAAAAAAAAAACAGAAAAAGTGATATAGAACAGCAAGGGCAATATAGTAATTTAGCAATACTTGAAAACTTTTTAGTGATTATAATTTCAATAATTGGAGTGGATGGTGAGTAAGACCTAAATTTGAATATCTTTAATGCCTTTTTTATACAACTTTATTACTTTTAATATGTGGATTTAATTCTTTAATTTCTCCTCTTATCCTCTCACTTTTTTTCTTTTCTTTTATTTCCACTTTTTTTTATATATAAAAAAAAAACTAAAAAACAAAATCTAATTCCATTGTTATTAGACTCGTCCAACCTAACTTGAATAAATTTTTTTCCGCTAATCATTTAAGTAGGCTTAATTAAAAACATTGAATTATAATTATTTTCTCTGTATTTATAATAGATATAATAATTATAATTATAATTATAATGCACCGCTTCAAAATATCATTACTAGTTCAATTAGGTCAAGTCTAATAATTATACGAATTAATTATCGGTAGAATTTAAAAATAAATATCTATATATTTTAATAATAAAAATATGTGAATCGTTTAAGAAACTGATTTAAATATTTTAGGTATATTAAAAATAAATTTAAATATTTTAAGAATAAATTATCTAATTTATCTCGTAAATAACGGATATATCTAAATTTCAATTTAAATTGTAAAAAATTTATATTCAATATTTACCGTCGAGTTCAGTAATTTTTCATTTTCTCTCACCATATCTAATTTACACCTAAATTTACCTAATTTTTAAAGCAAAATACGGAAATTAACCTCATTTCATTCACGTGTGACCTTGGGATTGGAGACTGAATTTATTTTTTCATTATGAATATTCTCATGTAATTCTGTCCTTATTATTATTATTATTATTAAAAAAAGGACAGAATAAAGCACAATCGAGATTTAAAAAAATAATAAATAAATAAATAAATTTTGATGCACGTGCTGGGAGAGACGTAAGGCACATCAGACAGATATGATCGTCAACGATGGCGGCCTCCAGCGAATGTGGACCCCACTTTCTAATTTCCTTTGTCTCTTTCCAACAATAAATAAATTAAGAAAATTTAAATCCCTATTTTCTTATCTTTTATTTTTTTTAAATAGTAAAAAAAAATTAAAATGATAACAAATTTTTTTAATCTATTTATTATTTTGAGCATAAAATAAATATTAATTTTAATATGAATATATAACTTTTTAACTATTTTGTAAGAAATGTTTATATTTGATAAAATTAATACGCATTTTCGGTCGAAAAATACTCTGAAATAGTTTTGAACTCGACTTTTCGATTAATGAGATTCTTCAAATATTAAGTGACGTTCGGGTTCGGGTTCAGTGATGTATCAATTATTATGATAAGAAAATTTATGAAAAATATAATCTTTTTGGTCGTTTTCCTCTTTTGCATTTCTTTAAGTCACGTCTTCTAATATAAATAAATAAATAATAATAATAATAATAATAATAATAACCCAATTTAAAATGGAAGCTTCTTAAGCGTTTTACACAGTGGAGAGTTGGAAAGTTCAATATGAACGCACCGTTTCGGCCATTGTAGGCTCTGTCACCGAGCTGCAACTTGCTTCACTGTCGGTCGGTTTCTTCTTTGTCTTCTTCTTCTTCTTCTACCATTTCCGACCAAACAAGAGACGACTTTCCCGACATGTCGTCTCTACATTTCCTCTGTTTTCTCTCTCTCTTGAGCTTCCTCACCGGAATCAAGTCCGACGAGCGTCAAATCCTAACCAAACTCCAAACCAATCTCCAAAGCTCGAACACCAAGGCGTTTGAAAATTGGGGACACGAAACCCACATCTGCAACTTCACCGGAATCACTTGTAATTCCGACGAGTTCGTCACCGGAATCGACCTCTCCAAAAGGGGTTTATCAGGGGTTCTTCCATTTGATGCCATTTGTGAACTGAAATCATTGGAGAAGCTAGCTTTTGGGTCGAATTCCTTGCACGGCGGAGCAACGGAGAGCTTGAACAAGTGTGTCAAATTGAAATATTTGGATCTGGGTATCAATTCCTTCTCTGGGTCCTTCCCCGACATACATTCTTTGACGGAATTGCAGTATCTGTACTTGAATTTAAGTGGGTTTTCCGGGAAGTTTCCATGGAAATCCGTCGAGAATTTTACTGGGTTGATCGAGTTAAGCCTTGGCGATAACGCTTTCGACAACGCTACGTTTCCGGTGGAGGTCACAGCTTTGAAGAAGCTCACATGGCTTTACTTGTCGAATTGCAGCTTAACAGGGGAGATTCCGAGGGCTATTGGGAATCTTACAGAGCTTCGGAGTTTGGAATTCTCGGAAAATTACATCACCGGGGGAATTCCGGCGGAGATTGTGAATTTGCAGAATCTATGGCAGTTGGAGTTTTACGGTAATCAATTGACGGGGAAACTTCCGGCGGGGTTGAGAAACCTAACCCGGCTGAAGAATTTCGATGGTTCGATGAATTTTATAAGTGGGGATTTGTCGGAGGTGAGGTTTTTGACGAATTTGGTTTCTCTGCAACTGTTTGATAATGAAATCTCCGGCGGTGTTCCGGCGGGGCTTGGTGAGTTCAAGTCGCTGGTGGATCTTTCGCTTTATAGTAATCGGCTTACTGGTCCGCTGCCGCAATCGATTGGTTCTTGGTCGGATTTTGATTACATTGATGTATCTGAAAATTTCTTGTCGGGTTCTATTCCGCCGGATATGTGTAAGAAAGGGACGATGAAGAAGCTTCTCATTCTTAAGAACAATTTCTCCGGCGAGATTCCGGCGACTTACGGTAATTGCTCAACTTTAACGCGATTTAGAGTTAGTGAGAACTCGCTCACCGGTGTTGTTCCGTCTGGGATTTGGGGATTGCCGAATGTGAATATAATTGATCTTGCGTCAAATCAATTGGAAGGTTCGATCACTTCTGATATTGGGAAGGCGGTGGCTCTCTTGGAATTACGCGTCGAAAATAATCGATTATCAGGTCGTTTGCCGTTGGAGATTTCGCAAGCAAAATCTCTTGCTAAAGTTAGTTTGAGCAATAATGAGTTTTCCGGTGAACTTCCGGTAACTATTGGTGACTTGAAACATCTCGACAGCCTCGAATTGCAGAGCAATAGATTATCTGGTTTGATTCCGGAGACGATTGGCTCGTGTGATTCCCTGTCTATCGTCAATTTCGCGGAAAATTTGTTCTCGGGAAAAATCCCTTCGTCTCTAGGGTTTGTTGCTGTTCTAAATTCTCTGAATCTCTCCAATAACGCCCTCTCGGGTGAAATCCCCTCGACGTTTTCGCATCTGAAGTTGAGTTTTCTCGATCTTTCCAATAATCAGTTAACTGGTTCGGTACCAGAATTGCTTGCGAATGGAGCTTACAAAGAAAGCTTCGCTGGAAACCCTGGCCTCTGTAGTGATGTTGATGGCGTTTTACAGCGATGTTCACAGAGATCCGACGATTCCAAGCATGTTCGTACATTTGTTATCTGTTTCGCCGTCGGATTATTTCTTCTCAGCATAACAGTATGGTGCTTCATAACGTTGAAAAAGAGTGAAAAAGACAGAGATTGGTCGCTTAAAGAGGAATCGTGGGACCTAAAATCCTTCCACGTAATGTCATTCACAGAGGACGAGATTCTCAATTCCATTAAAGACGAGAATCTAATCGGAAAAGGAGGTTCCGGCAACGTTTATAAAGTGACGGTCGGAAATGGGAAAGAGTTTGCAGTGAAGCATATATGGAACACCAATCCGTACGACGACAAAAGGAGGAACCGAAGCTCGTCGCCGATTCTCCAAAAACAAAGAACGAAATCCTCAGAATTCGATTCAGAGGTGAAGACTCTAAGCTCAATCCGACATGTAAACGTGGTGAAGCTCTACTGCAGCATTACAAGTGAGGTTTCAAACCTATTAGTATACGAATATATGCCTAACGGAAGCTTATGGGACAGACTCCACACATCCAGAAAAATGGAATTGGATTGGGAAACAAGATACCAAATTGCCGTCGGAGCAGCAAAAGGGTTAGAGTATCTTCATCACGGCTGCGACCGACCAGTGATCCACCGGGACGTTAAGGCCAGTAACATACTCTTGGACGAATTTCTAAAGCCAAGAATTGCAGATTTCGGGCTAGCCAAAATGCTTCAAGCTAGTGGGTTCACAGAGAGCTCCCACGTCATCGCAGGCACCCCAGGCTACATCGCACCAGGTAAACCCACTCACCATACTGTTCATTCTTTCATTCCCGTCATTACTTTAAGCTGTATTAAGTTCAAATTAATTCATGCAGAATACGGGTATACCTACAAAGTCGACGAGAAGAGCGACGTGTACAGTTTCGGGGTCGTGTTGTTGGAGTTGGTGAGCGGGAAGAAGGCGATCGAGGCGGAGTTCGGGGA
The DNA here is from genome assembly GCF_057944985.1 of Cucurbita pepo subsp. pepo. NCBI lineage: Eukaryota > Viridiplantae > Streptophyta > Magnoliopsida > Cucurbitales > Cucurbitaceae > Cucurbita > Cucurbita pepo. The sequence goes on from NC_141799.1 coordinate 2,878,230, forward strand.
GAACAAGGACATAGTGGAATGGGTATCAAACAATTTGAAGACAAGAGAAAGGGTATTGAGCTTGGTTGACTCAAGGCTAGGAGACATGTTTAAAGAGGACGCCATAAAGGTCCTGAGAATTGGGATTTTGTGCACAGCCAGGGCTCCGACATCGAGACCGACAATGAGAAGCGTGGTCCAAATGCTACAAGAAGCCCAACCTTGTGGGTTAGTTGGAATTACAATTAGCAAAAAATGATGGACTGTTAAAACGGAATTAGCAACCGCATTAGTGTCTAAACCTTACCACTAATCTAAGATTATCATGTCGGCCCAGTTTTTCTGTCGGCCCATTAATGTTATTGGGCCTGTTGCAATAGTATCATGGGCCACCATCATGGGCTTGGGTGATTTCTAAGTTGTACATTATGTCTTTTGGGAATAAGAAGCTAAGGAAGCACGTACATTGACCTGATCGAGATCCGACACGCTATGTCGTACCCTTCTCGAGTGGTTGATATCTCTCTCGAGCTCGACTCAATGGCGTTGAGTAGGAAATTCTTCCTTGCATATCGACCGATCCCGAACATCCAAAATTATCCACAAAGATCATTTTTTTAGTTAAAGAAGAAGGAACTGGCAGGCAGGATGAGAATCAGGTCAAGCTCCGGAACCGGAACCCATTTCTTCTTTCACCTACTTATTAATGAGAAAGAACAGTAAGGAAAGACTAAACTCTCGATTCAACCTCAAACCGTCACCTCTCCCTATTTTTGAGGTCATTTAACTCTTTTACTCGACTGTAAAGCTGCTTCGCTCCTCTCCCTACTTACTCCCTCTTCTCTACACCCTGCCTGCATTGGACTTTTATAAGAAAAGAAAATAGTAAATGATTTATTTAATAATATTTATATATAAAAAAAAAAAAAAAAAGAAAGAAAGAAAGAATTTGATTTTGTAAAGCATATTTTGAGATTTTAGTTGGGACATAAATAAATAATATATTAAGATATTATATTTTAATATTATAAAAGAATAATCACTGCTTAATTTGCTTTACATAATGCGTTGAGACGCGGCCTTTCAGTCGCCGCATCACTCAATTCTTCCCTCATAAACTTAAAACCACTTAAAACCGACTCGAACCGTACCGATATATAGAATAGGCTAACCATGTGCTCGTTTTCTTTCTAACTTCTGTTCGGCTTCTTAGTTGGCGTGTGAACAGAGTATAAAAGAGAATAGAGATGAATACAGATTGGGTTGAAGAAATCTTTTGGACTGATAACTCGAGTAATTCAAATAGAATTCGCAACCCAACCCAATCTAATCTTGTATTTTCGAGTTGGTTTGTTAGGTTTTTTTTTTAATTATTATTTTAAAATTTTATTTATCCACATATTACATTAATAACTAAAATATCAGTCACAACATATCACTAACATTAGTTACAAACGTCAAATATTCTTAATTTTAGAGTTGGGTTTGGTTGAATTATAACTCTATTTTTTAGTTTGTTGAATTGACTCGTCGATCTGACTTGAATTTTCGGTTTTTAAAAAATTTAACTCAACCCAAATTGAAAAATCTAACTCGACCTGTGGTTTGAATTGGATAGTTTGAATTGATCGGGGTTATGGTCGTAGTTGGTATTTAATAATAATAATTTCATATTTGATTTGTAATAATTTTAGTAAATGATGTAAAAATTATACATTTTAAACTGAGTGGGGCCCACTGGATAATGCCCACTAAAGTGTATTCCATAATCAGGTTGTGGTCTTGTTTTTTTTGTTTTTTTTTAATGATATGATAATATTTTAATTCTACAAACGTAATCCTAAAAACACGGAATTTCCTATTTTTAAAATCTTATTTAAAAATTGTACTAAAAGAAAAATGCCTTATTTAAAACGTTTTTCTTTTCTATAAACATTAAAAAAAAACAAAAAAAAACAATTTCTTTTTAAATAATGTAGAGGTAAATTTTATTTATTTAAAAATAATAATAATAAATAATTATTGAGGGTGTACACGTAAAATCACCTCTATTTCAATCATAGGTAGCAGCAAAAAGACAGAACAATTAATATATTTTTTTTAAAAAAATAATAATAAATCCAACTCATGAGGATAAGAATATTTGTAGAAACCCACTTATTTTTTCTTGGAGAAAATAGTAATTTCCACTCAAATATTTAAAGACCGTCCAATGAGAAATCGACAAGTTGGAATTTTTGAAAATGATTTAAAGAAAATAAAAAAAATAAAATTAAGAGAGAATTGAAGCTACCAAATCAGATTCCCAATTGGCTTTTTAGGAGTGGGCATCTTTTGCTTTGCATTTTATGGACAACTCCTCCCCAACATAGATTCTCAACTTTCCCCTTCCTTTTGTACCCCCCATTTTATGTCCACGTGGCACTCTTCCTCTCTCCCGTTCTTCCCCTTAAAAGTAGACTATTGTAACGACCTTAACCTACCGCTAGCAGATATTGTTCGTTTTGACTTGTTACGTATTGAGCTAAAGCGGACAATATCTACTAGTGGTAGACAGTTGGTATCAGAGTCAGGCACTGAGTGGTTTACAAGTGAGGACACTAGGCCCACAAATAGGGTGGATTGTGAAATCGTACATCAGTTGGACACGGAAACGAAATATTCCTTATAAGAGTATGAAAATCTCTCCTTAGTAGACGCGTTTTAAAACTTTGAGGCTGACAATGACACGAAACGTGTTAAAATATACAATATTTGCTAGTGGTGGCATTAGGCTGTTATAGTTATAAACGCTAATTTTCAGCTCAACAATAACATGAATCTAGTCTCATACCTCTTAGATTATTTCAATAGTAATTTTCGGATCAATTTTGTGAATAAAACCCTTATTTTTCATGTTAAATTACAAGTTTCAGTGCATGAGTTGTGGTTAAGCGTGAAATGCCACTCGAACCCAGAGCTAACTAGTTCTCCACGAAATGCGTTGAGGCACAGCAGTTGACTAGACATCTAGAGGTAAAGCACTGTTTCGGTGCGAGCCGCAAGAGCGGTACCAAATCGAGGCAAACTCTGAATACTAGATATGATCTCAAAATAACATGGGTCAAGGTCGGCCAGTGAGACGATGAGGATAAGCTTCATCGTTGAAAGGGAAACAGCACGAATCACCCGCTAAAGCCCCTAAATGACCGTGATAAAGGAGGTAGGGCTTTGACGAAAGTCCTTAAATTTTTAATTTAGCAGTTAAAAAGAAAATAAATAAATAAATGGAGAATTAAAAGATTTTTTTAAAACCAATTAATATCTTATTATTCCTTATCTTTACATTTTAATTGATATAATCATTAAAATTAAGAATTAATTGAGCACTAATTTTTTATAGTAGAGTGATGGTGGGACCATTTATTATTATTATTATTATTATTATTATTATTATTATTATTATTATTATTATTATTATTATTATTATTATTATTATTATTATTATTATTATTATTATTATTATGTGGAGAGCTTCTAGTTCAGGCTTTCGCTTCCTCCTTCAAGACATGAATAGTTTTTTTGTTTCACACATTATAGGTTTTATTATAAATAATTTAATTTAATGATTATAAAATTGGTATATAACCCATTTCAATTACTATACCCAAATTTAATTTCCGCTTTACCCCGTTACATATGGCCGTCAGTCTCGCGATTTTAAAACGTTCGGGAGAAGTTTCCACACCCTTATAAGAAATGGTTTGTTCCCCTCTCCAACTAAGATGAGATCTCACAATCCACTCTCTTAGGAGCTCAACGTCCTTGTTAGCACACCGACTGGTGTCTGGCTCTGATAGATTATTAGACATAACAGAGAAGTTCTGTCACGTGCTCTCCTATAAAACTATCCATACAAACCAACACAAATCATTTCAGGATGCTTACTATGAAAAATCCAGGAGGTCACTAAATAAAGCATCTCGTTGGTATAGAAGTCTTTCTGAGCCATCTTATTCTCAGGATCCTCTCGTTTGAATGTGGGCTCGGTTCGTTTATATTATCCTTTCATCACTCGGATGTCCCAATAACTCGATTAATACTTTTTCGATCGGGATTTGCTTTTTTAATCAGCTGTAAAGTATGAACTTTGATGAAATGGAAATGAGTGAAAGTAAAGAGGGTGGTAAAGAAGGATTTGATGATCTTTAAAGCAATTTCTTTGGCTTTGTGTGTGACTTTGGTGGATCTCCAACGCTGCACTTAGAAGAAGCAAATGGAGGGTGATTAGATAGGCTACACACAAGGCCTCAAGCTTCTTCCCACATGGAATCAAAATCTGTATAGAACAAACAAGAACAAGAACATGAAGTATTTGAAGCGATTAAGATTATTCGTTGAAACATTAGTTAGTGGAATGGCGTATAAAATTTAAAGCTTCTTTATGCAAAACCAAACCCAAACCCCCAAAACATTTAACACATATTCCTTCTTATGATTGCTTCTTGCATCCATACCCATTTCTGTTCCTCTGTTCTTCGACTCTGTCTCTGCAACCTCACCGGAAAACCCACTTCAAAACCCATTTAATCGGAGACAGAGAGACAGAGATATGGTCGGTCTGTTGTTGTTGTTGTTGTTGTTTCTTGTCTTTTTGATTTCTCCGGCGGTCGGGAATGATCAGTCGGGGTTTTTCTCTCTGATGAAACAGACGGTGGTTGGGAATTCTCTGCCGTCTGATTGGGATGGGAAATCGTTCTGTAACTTCACCGGCGTGAGCTGTAATGAAATGGGGTTTGTGGTGGGGATTGATCTTTCAGGTCGGGTGGTTTCCGGGAGGTTTCCGGCGGATGTTTGTTCTTATTTGCCGGAATTGAGAGTGCTCCGTCTTGGCCGGAGTGGGTTTCGTGGGACTTTTCCACATGGGATAATGAATTGCTCTGTTTTGGAAGAACTGGATATGACTTTTCTGTATCTAACAGGGACGCTACCGGATTTCTCGCCGTTGAAAAATTTAAGGATTCTCGACTTGTCGTACAACAATTTCACCGGCGACTTTCCGTTGTCGGTCTTCAATTTGACAAATCTCGAGAGGCTGAATTTCAATGAAGATAGTAATTTCAACACGTGGCAGTTGCCGGAGAGTATCTCCGGCTTGACGAAGCTGAAATCAATGGTGTTGACGACATGTATGCTGGAAGGTCGGATTCCGGCGACGATTGGGAACATGACGTCCCTCGTTGACCTGGAATTAAGCGGCAATTTCCTCGCCGGAAAAATCCCGAGAGAAATCGGAAATCTGAAGAATTTGAGAGATTTGGAGCTTTATTACAACTTTTTAATCGGCGAAATTCCAGAGGAGCTTGGGAATTTGACAGAACTCGTGGACTTGGACATGTCGGTCAACAAGTTGAGTGGGAAGCTTCCAGAGTCGATTTGTCGTCTTCCTAAGCTGGAAGTTCTTCAGCTTTACAACAACAGCTTAACAGGGGAGATTCCAATTTCAATTTCGAATTCAACGACACTCACTATGTTATCCCTTTACGACAACTACATGACAGGACAAGTTCCAAGTAATTTGGGTCAATTCTCGCCGATGGTCGTTCTCGACTTGTCGGAAAATGATTTCTCCGGTCGGTTACCGACAGATGTCTGTGGAGAAGGTAAATTAATGTATTTTCTCGTGTTGCAAAACAAATTCTCCGGTGAAATCCCGCCGTCGTACGGTAAATGCCAGTCACTTTTACGGTTTCGTGTCAGTTCCAATTTATTAACTGGTCCGGTGCCGGAGGGGCTTCTGGGTCTTCCTCATGTTTCGATTATTGATTTCGGTAACAATAATCTCACCGGCGAGATTCCGAATTCTTTTGTGAAAGCTAGAAATCTCTCCGAGTTGTTCATGCAGAGTAATAAAATTTCTGGCGTGTTGCCGCCGGAAATTTCTGAAGCGACCAATTTGGTTAAGATTGATCTCAGCTACAATCTCTTGTCGGGCCCGATTTCTTCCGAAATTGGGAATCTCCGGCGGCTTAATTTGTTGCTTTTACAAGGAAATCAGCTGAATTCTTCAATACCCACTTCACTTTCTCAGCTGAAATCTCTGAATGTTCTTGATTTATCCGACAATCATTTGACCGGAAACATCCCGGAAAGCCTCTGCGAGTTGCTGCCGAATTCAATCAATTTCTCAAACAATCAACTCACCGGTCCGATTCCTCTGTCTCTGATCAAAGGCGGGCTCGCCGAAAGCTTCTCCGGCAACCCAGGACTCTGCGTTTCGGTTTATTTAGATTCCTCCGATCACAAATTCCCAATTTGTCCACAAAACTACAACAAAAAACAGCTGAATTCCATCTGGGCAATCGGAATATCGGCGTTTATAATCTTCATCGGCGCTGCTCTGTATCTACGACGGCGATTCACCAGAGAAAAATCAGTAATGGAACAGGACGAAACACTGTCATCATCGTTTTTCTCGTACGACGTCAAAAGCTTCCACCGAATTAGCTTCGACCCACGAGAGGTAATCGAATCAATGGTCGATAAGAACATCGTCGGCCATGGCGGCTCCGGCACGGTGTACAAAATTGAATTAAACAGCGGCGAAATCGTCGCCGTTAAACGGCTATGGAGTCGGAAGGGGAAGGATACGACGTCGGATCAAGATCAATTGTATTTGGATAAGGAATTAAAAACAGAGGTGGAGACCTTGGGGAGTATACGACATAAAAATATAGTTAAATTATATTGCTATTTCTCCAGCTTGGATTGCAGCCTTTTGGTTTATGAGTACATGCCAAATGGCAACCTATGGGACGCCTTGCACAAGGGTTGGGTTCATTTGGAGTGGCCAACGCGGCACCAAATTGCGCTTGGAATAGCCCAGGGCTTGGCTTATCTTCACCATGACTTGTTGCCTTCTATTATCCATAGAGACATTAAGACCACTAATATCTTACTCGACGTCAATTATCACCCAAAAGTTGCGGATTTCGGCATCGCTAAGGTTTTACAAGCTCGAGCCGGAAAGGATTCCACTACCACCGTCATCGCCGGGACCTATGGCTATCTCGCCCCAGGTATGTTCTTAACTCTCGATTCACTGAATGTTTTAGTCCCTATCTTAAAATCATATCATTTATATGAAACAGAGTATGCGTATTCGTCAAAAACCACAACGAAGTGCGATGTATATAGCTTTGGGATTGTGTTAATGGAGCTGATAACTGGGAAGAAGCCGGTGGAGGCGGAGTTTGGAGAGAATAAGAATATTATATACTGGGTGTCGAATAAAGTAGACACGAAAGAAGGAGCTATGGAAGTTTTGGATAAGAGAGTTTCTGCGTCGTTTAAAGATGAAATGATTCAAGTTCTGAGGATTGCAATTCGTTGCACGTATAAGAATCCAGCTCTTCGACCTACCATGAAGGAAGTGGCTCAGTTGTTGATTGAGGCTGACCCTTGTAAATTCGATTCTCAAAATAACAAATGCTCGAAACACGCCACCGCCAAAATCAAGAACAACCCATTTGAGCTATGACTTTGAACCATCAAAAGTTGTATCTATCCAATCAAGAACAACCCTAATCTTCAGGTCAACGGGTGTAGCATCTTCATATACATATATATATCTCTCTTGTAAATATTCTCTTTTATATTTCTTGGCATCACTTTTCTCGAGCTTATTTGATATGATTATTAGTGTTCGTCGCCTGATTTCGACAAAAGAACAGTAAAATTCGTTACTTAATGTCGATAGAACTATGTAACTAGCTAGTAAATGAAAGCCGGAATCACCCATACAAAAAAGTATTTGTAATAGCCCAAGTCCACCACTAGTAAACATTATTCACTTCGATCCGTTATATATCGCTGTCAGCTTCACGATTTTAAAACGCGTCTACTATGAAGAAGGTTTAGTCCTATTTCAACCAGTGTTTCGCACCGTTCGATGACTGATTTTTGTAAGGAATGACATTGCATAAAAAACGGTTCCTTATTCTAAACCAATATAATTGAAGGCATGATTCCGAATTCCATTGAAACCCCACACCCACTTCAAACCGAAAAGCATAATCTAATATATATATATATATATATATATATATATATATATTTAAAAAAAAAAGCATGATAATAAGTGTCACAATATTTTGTAAAAAAAATATAATATAATGTTTTATTAACAAGGTTTAAATTTTAATACTAAACAATTGAAACAGGTAAATATAAATAAATAAATAAATAAATATGGAGATTATTAATTTAAAAACATTTTAGTGAAAACAGGCAAGGCATTATTAATGAGGGAAAATAAAAAAATAAAAAATAAAAAATATTATTTGGGTGGAGTGATCTCGATGATTGATTATTGTTTTGACGGTCGAGATTAATTTAAATTGTTTATATTATCGCTAAAATACGTAAACTCAAGAAATTATAATTTAATACAAAATAATTAATTAAAATTATAATATATATATATAATATTATTTGATTTATTTATTTGCATTAATATCTGCAAATTGTACAGAAATGCCACATCCCACCAAAAGTCAAAATGCAAGCTGTGGTGATGGGTGGGTTGTGTCATGGGTGCTCCACTTTAAACTCTATATATATATATATATATATATATATATATATATATATATATTTTTTTTTTTTTTTTAATAAAAATATTAATTTAAAAATTTAAATAGCAATAATTTCCAATATGTTTTAAAATTTCACATGATGTCTAATGATTTGAGAATTCGACCACCTCGAACCACAGAACCAATGTTTTGGGTTGAATTAATGAAAATTGAACATTCGAATTGATTCAGATCTTGATATTTTTTTTGGTCACGTCAATAAGGTTATAATCCAATCTAACCATACTCCTATTTTTTAAATTATTATGAAAATTAAGAATATTTGACGAAAGGAAACTCTCATGATGAACAAAGAAGTTCCTATGTAATTAAGCAACATCAAGTAGGGGTGCGTTGGACTGAATAATAGGTACCCCTACCCTAGGCACAATTAGTGAGTCGTGTAACAGGCGACTGTTTCATGTAGTTCAAATGGCACTTGAGTTAGCCGTTGGTGCCCGACTACGTCTTGACCCCTATCCAATTTTTGGGCCAGTTCCCCATTTGTACTACATTTGCTGCTCTAACCATCGGTTAATACCTATTCTGTTTAGTACTTCAAATTGCAATCATACTAATGGTGTGACTTTGAAGTGAAAGGTTTCTACAGGCTTATAAATGGTGGTTTGTTCTGCTCCCCAATCAATATAGACATCACAAACATGTAAATGTTAAATATTTGAGTTATTAATGTAATATGTACCGTGTTGAAATATAAAATTTTTAAAATTATTATATTATATAAAAAAAAAAAAAAAAAAAGCCATTTTAAAAATTTATTAAAAGTATAACACATTTCAAGAATGATATTTTAATAATTTTTTAAAATAATAAGAATAATAATAATTTTTTAAAAATTGATAGCGATTAGGGAGAAAGAACGGGGCAGAGACAAAACGGCGAGTATTAATATTGCAGAACAAGAACAAAGAAAGAGAAAAGAGTTGAAAATGGCGTTTCACCGGCCATCCCCAAATCGGAAGGCCCTGAAAACGCCTCCCATAAGCCACCCAATCTCTTCTTCTACTCATCTTCTTCCTTCCCCTCTGTTTCCGCCATGGCTGTGCTCCACAGCTTTCTCTCCCCCCCTTTACACAATCCCCATCCTGCCCTTGCTCCCCAACGCCTTTCTTCTCATTGCGCCTTCCCAAATCCAAGGTCATTTTCGGGCATTTACAGATAGTTGCACTACAATGTAGCTTCTCTATTGCGTTCAAAAAGGCAGACAGGATGGAGCCAGGCAAACAATACACCGTATATATATATATTATAATATTCATACCCCTTTTCAGTTCTTGTTATTTTTGGGGGTTTCTGGGGTTTCCCTTGAATTTTAAACGCCGATGAACACCGTACCTTTCTTCATCTCTAATGGGGTTTTTTCCAAATGCCCGTTTCTGCTCGCTGGGTGAGAAGCTTTTTGATGACATTCCAAATGTATGTATGTATCGAGATAATGATGAGGATTATGTATGATTTCCTTATTTTCATTACTGGGTTGCAATTAATAGAAGCATATGTTCATTTCATTCTCTTGCTTTACACTTCTTTTAACTCTTTTCCTTTACTTCCCTTTTGTGTTTGTCTGATTTTCTTTTGGTAACTTCTATATTTGTTGTTTGACTGTGTCGATATTCAATTCTATTTGTTGCTAATAAGGGGCTTTTGATTGATTCTATGATTTGGAAGAGGACAAAATCTTGGTGGTTGCCTCCCTGGCCATTGGAGTTGATTCTACTGTTTACAATTTGTTTTTGGGGAGATTATCGTTCATTTGCAAGGATTTTGTTTTTAGTTTAACAGATGAATGAATTAGATAAGAAAGAAGAACAATGTGGTTTGATGATCTGTAGAATCTTGTTCATCCAATGTGCAATGTGTGATGATGATACTTCTGGGCATTGATTGATATTAAAAAGAGTAGAGGTTACTGTTTATGTATGATTTCTGGAGATTTATGAGTTTATATGTTCTAGCCTGACAGATTTTGAAATTTATGCTCATTCTTGATTTTCATCCACTAGAGCTAGCTGAATTTTCTTTTCATGGTCCAATTTCAAGCTGCAATGGATGATTGTCTTCGTTTCGATCTGCTTCTTTGCACAAAATGCTTCTTTACTCCAACTTGACTTCCCCAATTAGAAAATGAAATTTGATTTTCGTATCGAGTTGCCATGTTATGTAGCTGTTCATGCACATTGTCATAACAATGGTTACTCCATTGCTTAGATTCTGCTGCTTATCATATGGTTCTTATTCCCTTAGCTGAGTGGGAGCTCTTGATTGTAGAGCATTCTTTTATGAGATTTTCTTGTGTCGAGGAAATGGCTCAGGCCCACCACTAGCAGATATTGTCTTCTTTAGGCTTCCCTTTTCGGGTTTCCCCTCAAGGTTTTTAAAACGCGTATGCTAGGGAGAGGTTTTCATGCCCTTATAAAGGGTGTTTCGTTCGTGGGATCTCACAAAATTCTTCAATAAAAACTACTCCATTCTGGCGTATGAACAATGCAAAGTCTTCCTGAACAGTTCTGGAGCTTATCCTTTATGACAATTCACAAGAGTACTTCTGTCAAGTTGTTTAATATCACATTTTTTAAAACCCATTAACTTGATATTTGTAGGCCTTATGGATAATGTTACCTTTTTTAGTTTTTGCTAGAACAAATGTGTTCAATCATGAATTTTCTTTTGCTGCTGTTTTGGAATCCAGTCTCTGAGAAAGCTGTAAGATATGACAAATGACAATCAATTCATATGACTGCCTTTCAAATTCATGGGTCTGGAAAGGGGTGGGGTATATGCTTGCTTGCTTGTTCGTTTGTTTTGTGATGAATCGTATTTGTAACGGTCGTTTGAGCAATTGAGTTCATTTAAGTCAGGTTGTGTGAGATCCCACACCACACCGATTGGAGAGGGGAACGAGTGGTAGCCAGGACGTTGGGTCCCAAAGGAGAGTAGATTATGAGATCCCACGATGGTTGGAGAGAGGAACAAAGCATTCTTTATAAGGGTATGGAAACCTCTCCCTAGCAGACGCGTTTTAAAAACCTTAAGGGAAAGCTCAAAGAGGACAATATCTGCTAGCGGTGGACTTGAGCTGTTACAGGCTGTGTCTCACGACGTTGAACTCTGAGATCAGGTCAGCCGTCTCCTTTGGTGCTACTATATACTCATTTAATACATTCATACGAAAAAAGAACATCGATAGAGGAATATGGTAACAGAAGCACACACATTCACCACAAAGTTTAGTTAAAACAGTGTGGGGGGGAAAATGTTGGTAAATAATATAGGAATAGATTCCTGTCATCCTGTGTACAGACTTGATTACTTGTTGGTTGGAGGTAGGGAAGGGTAAGAACTATGCAGAGGTTTAGGGTCCCATTTCTGTCATATTGAGTGCTTTCAGTAACTGATCTGTGGTGAATTGGGAGGTAAGAAACTATGAAGGTTCCCTTACCTGTCACCAAGAACTCAGTAACATGAGAAGACTTGGGCTCAAATAAGGGTAGAATCAGAGCACCGAGTCAAGAGAGAAGAACAAGAACAGGGAAACAGAAATGTTGTCTTTTTTTTGTTCCAATGTTGTACATGTTTCTTGACAACCAGTAGGATTAGAAGATGGTATTCGTCATTTCTCATGAATGTGTAGGTACGAGTATGTTTATATGTTTGTGTGATTGTTTAGAAGAGGAAGAGAGGTTTGTGAGATCCCACGTTGGTTGGAGAGGAGAACAAAACATTCTTTATAATGGTGTGGAAACCTCTACCATACGTGTTTTAAAAACCTTGTGGGGAAGTCTGAAAGAGAAAGTATGAAGAGGACTATATCTGCTAGTGGTGGGCTTGAGCGTTTACAAGTAGTATTGGAGCCAGACACCGGGCAATGGAAGACTGAGCTCCAAAGGGGGTGGATACAAGGTGGTGTGTGAGCAAAGACGCTAGGCCCTAAAGAGGGTGAATTGTGAGATCCCACATCGGTTAGGGAGTAGAATGAAACATTTTTTATAAGGGTGTGGAAACTTCTCCTTAGTAGACACATTTTAAAAACTTTGAGGGGTAGCTCGAAAGGGAAAGTACAAAAAAGACAATATCTACTAGCGGTCGGTTTGTATAGAATGAGTGCTGGTGACGTTATTGGTTGTTGGTTTCATTCAAACTGTAACTACAAAGCAGCAGAGGGGACAGTGAGCAGATCAGTGCAATTTGACGTATGTCTCTTCCACAGCATCTTTTTGCTCTTTTATTGTTATGTTTTTTTTTCCCTTCAACTATACCACTAGTTTTTGAATGCCTAATAACGCCTCGAACGTTGACGGTGCGAGTAAGAGGAAAATCTTCTTTTTGAACTTAAATTTAGGCGTCGTTGGACTCGAAACCAGCTTTTGAATTATGAGAATACCCGCGTGACCTTCTATTTCAATCACGTTGCCCTCTCGCTCTCGGTTACAAGGTACTTTAGCTTGTATTTTAGCACTTTTTGGATTTTATCATGCTAAAGTTAACTAATGATTAACGTACCTAAGTGACCTATGTTTCGTAGGTTCATTATTAGTCAATTTTTCACGGAGTATAATTGAAAAATATATTAAAATACAGGGACTAAATTGAAATATTTCGTGTTAAAAAGTGAAATTAGAGAGAAATAAATAGGGGAGAATTTCAATTTTCAGAAATAAAAAAAATAAAAAAATAAAAAAGGAAGTGGGCCGTGATGTGTTAGATTATGGGCCCTTGTTTTAATAGTTTGGGCCATACGTGTTTCAAACATCATTGTCTCCTTTTGTATAATTGCATTTTACTATGGAATTTCGAATTTCAAATTTAATTTTGGGATTTTGATCTTATTATTATATAATAATAATAATACATTTTTATGATTGTACGGTCGGGTTGAATTTATTATTTAATTTACATTATTTGGAAAATTAGGACAAATTTGTGGTCCTCGAGAGTTACGTACTCTTTTTATTTACCATATGTCACGTTAGCATCACTTTTTAGGTCGAGAAGACTTAACAACTTATTTAATAAAGTCAATGTCAAACATAATATAACATATATTAATTTTTAAATTTGCATCAAATAAGCCTGTGTTATTTTTAATATTTTTTTTAAAAAAATAAGGAATTTAAATTTAATTTGTTCGATAATTTAAGAAAAAAATCTCAAATATGTAAAAAGTGGCACAAAATTAAAAGTTTAAGGATATAATTATACAAAAATAAATAAATAAATAAATAATGATGAGTCACATCAAGGTTGTTTTTCTTAGGAAAAACATGAACCAATATTCCACTTTAATGCAATCCAACCTAAAAATGTTCCATTCATACCTTAATTCCAACTATATAAATACAAAAAAAATATTATTTTTGCCCTTTAAGTCACATTCACTCTCATAATACACCACCAACCCGTAAAAACCTAGGGGAGAATTGGAAGCTCGTTAAGATAAGGGACAAAGTCTCGAAGGTGAAGATTGTGTGTTGGAAATATTAGGATCGCACAACTCACACACTCGATTTAGATGAAGAACACGAAGAATAAAAGAAAGAAGACATTGGTTGTTTATAAGGGTGATGAAATCTCTGTTAAGAATCACGAATCTCCACAATGATATAATATTGTGCGTGAGCATAAGTTCTCAAAGTCTCGTACCAACGTGGGACTCGGACAATATTTACTAGCAGTAGACTTGAGCTCTCGTCTGAGAGGCCTCATGGCATTTTTTTATTTCGAAAACAAAAAGAAAAGTTTGAAGACTTTACACGTTATGGAGCTATCACTTAAGATTCTGAATAACATGCTTGGCCTTATTCTCTACTTTATTTATGTATTTATTTTATAATAAAATAAATAATTGTTTATTGAAAAAGGAAAATTGGATAATAAAAATAATAATAATACGATAAGTGAGTATAATTATTTGGAAAATAGTGCACAAAAAGACGTCGCCAACGACAGGCCAATGTGCGTACGCACCACACATGTTTTTTTTTTCCTAATTTTTATTTATTTATTAATTCCTATTTTTCCATTTTATTTCCTTTACCAAAAATTATTTAATTTATGTAATAAAAATATTAGTATTAATAAATTATCATTTATTTATTTATTAGTTCATGATAAGTAGCAATATTTTAAAAAATATTACTAATTATTTTATTTATTTATTTATTATTATTTTAGTTTATTTAATTAATTTTAAGAAGGTACAAGATATATCTTTATCTATTATTCTCCATTCATGTCGTGATTCTTTATTTAGATAAGGTACCTTCCACTTAATTAAATTTACATTTTGACACATACTCCCATTAGAATATAAATCAATTTTCTAAAAAAAAAAAAAAGATTTAATTAAAATTATTTTTTAACCGACAGTCTATTACTTAACTTGTTGGTGACAGAACTTTGTATTATTAGAAAAGGATGTTAAATGGATGTTAAATTGATTTGCTATATTTTCCACCAATGTCGGCGTATGTATATATAGGTAATTTGGGACATTTTCGAATACTGTTTAGGACCAAAACCATGCATTAAATTAAATATTAATCATGTATAGATCAAAATCGTGCGCCTAATTAAATATGAACTAATGAACCTCTGAATACATGTATCTGTAAGTAATTTTGTTATTAATTCTTTAAGCGTTAAGGACGTGTAAATTCGAAATACGACTTTAAAATTTTGGTCACGGGTTGAATGTAAGAGAAGAATGGGCCAAAAGATAAAATAATAGGAATGGATGGACGAAAATGAAAACATCTTTTTATTATGTGGGGATTTCCAATTTTCATGATGAATTTTGGAGGGCTTTTTAGCAAACAAAAAAAACTATACACCCACTATAGGACGTTTTACATTTCACCCCCAAAATTCTCCTATTTTCCTTTTGACCCTTTTTGAACGTTTGAGACAACTCCTGAAAAGTAGGTAATTTTGAGTTTTTAACTGTTCAGAATCTTAATAGGTTAAAGTTCGAATAAATTTTAGTCCGAATATCATGAACTTTAGATCGGTAACTCTCCAAAAGCTCCTTTAAATTTGGACAAACTTTTACGTAAACGTCGAGACGAACTCTGAAAAGGGTAAAACGGGAATTAAGTAAAAATTGGTTTAAAATAATAGAAGGGATGAATAAAGATTTATTCTTTGAAGATCATTACTACTAATTTAACTTATGAGAGATTTCCTTGCATGACTTGAATTCTATATTCTTCTTTTTTGAGCCAAAACAATAAAACACAATCAACCTTTCCTTATTCGTTGTATCTTTTTTCTTCTCTAAAATCCCACTTTGTGCTTCCTATATTTATATCATAGCTCTCCCCTTCACTTCCCATATCCATCCTCTCTACAAGCAACCAAAAATGGCTACACATCAATTCCCTAAGAACTCCATGCACCTCGACCAAAACCCAGAAGCTGCCTTGGGCGGGTTTGGCAAGGACTTCGATGATGATGGTCGAGAGAAGCGAACAGGTAGTGAAACTTTTATTACTATTTGTGTCTTATCTACTTAAGCTATTACAAGCTGATATACATATACGTGTGGATTGTGGATTGAAGGAACATGGGTTACTGCAAGTGCTCATATCATCACGGCGGTGATTGGGTCGGGAGTTCTATCTTTGGCATGGACGATCGCGCAGTTGGGTTGGGTGGTTGGACCGGCAGTTTTGGTGGCGTTTTCGTTTATCACATATTTCACTTCCACCATGTTGGCTGATTGTTATAGAGCTCCAGACCCAGTAACTGGGAAAAGGAACTACACTTATATGGATGTTGTCAAAGCTCATTTGGGTAACACTAAAACTAAACTAAACTGAAATCTTCTGTTTTGATCTCTCCACCATTTTGTTGAGTTGGGCTATCTTGGAATGGTGCAGGAGGAACAAAGTTTAAGCTTTGTGGGTTAGCTCAGTATGGTAATTTGGTTGGAATTAGCATTGGCTACACCATTACTGCCTCTATTAGCATGGTGTAAGTATACTTTAGCCTCTATTGAAGTCAATCTCCTGTTTCTTTATTAGGTATTAAAAGCTTTGTTCGGTTTTGTTGCTAAGTACTAAACTCCCCTTGTATTTTGTACGCGTCTAATAGGTTCTTAAAGTTTTAAAATATTCTTAAACACGGGTAACTGAAATTCACAACCTAACAGTTCGTAGACCAACCCGAGATGTAAATTAAGATGGTTTAAAATGCTAAGTTAACAATGATTTTGTGACTAACGAAATGAAATCAGAGCGGTGAAGAAGTCAAATTGCTACCACAAGAATGGGCATCAGGCAGACTGCACCGTCTCTGGTGTTCCATACATGCTACTATTTTCGGCCATGCAAGTTTTGCTCAGCCAAATTCCCAACTTCCACAAGCTCTCATGGCTCTCTATTCTCGCCGCTGTCATGTCGTTTGCTTACGCTAGCATCGGCGTCGGCCTGTCCATCGCAAAAGTCGCAAGTATACATACCTAAACACATAAAGATATAAGATTGAAACATAGTTTTTATGGTACAAAATTATGAGTCACATTTTTGTGTGTTGAAGGTGGTGAGAATGGACAAACAAGCTTGACAGGGATTGATGTCTCAGGACAGGAGAAAGTATTCAGGGCCTTCCGAGCTATTGGGGATATTGCCTTTGCTTATGCCTACTCTACCGTCCTCGTTGAAATACAGGTAAGTTCTTTTCTTTCCTATCTACCATTAGAGTTGAAACTTCAACAGCAATTTAAGTAAAGGAATTTCAATAAAAAAGGCAGATTCTAGTTGTGAGTGGGAAGAAAATAAGAGGTGGGTATGAAAATGAAAGGAAAGAAGCGTGGGGGGGAAGGTTGAAAAATGAATGAAGAACATGTAAGAGACATAAAAGTGTGGCTAAACAATAACACTACAAAAATCTTCAACAGTAAGGGGAGCCATTATATGAGAGGCAATGTCAAAGAGTTGTTCTGTTACGGTACGGGGTCCAGTTTCCGAACGACACTGACTTGACATCTTGTTTGCTTTCTTCTTTGTTATTTACTTTACAGAATACTCACATTCACATTTAAAGTAAACTATTGCCTATTTAACCATAAACTTTGAAAATTTAGAGATCTAGTAGATACAAAGAAGAAAAGAGTGCGTACCAATTATCGTTGAACTCTGTTTTTCGTTTGGATAAGAATGATTGTGGTTGAAATTTCGGCTCGGATTTGGATTCTATGGACCATAGAAATTGCGTGGACCACATCCATTGTACTGTAAAGGCGGTCCCAATCTTCAGCACCCAGAAAAATGGCATCTTCCTTTCTTTCTGGGTTTGGGTGCAGATTCTTTACATCACCATCACAGAGTTTCGTATGGATTTGAGACGACGGTCCAACAAACTTCTTCCTGTGGACCCCTTTAAAACCAATCATACAATAAATTACATTTAAAATCTCCAGTTTTTCCATCTTTACTGCTGAAAACAGATGTGTTACCATTTTGATGATGTTCCAACTCTTGTCGCTTGCATCATTCCCCCGGCCAAGGTTTGGCCCAGCATGTCCCTGTTCCTATCATGTTGAAAGCTCACATTCATACGTATTCAAGATAATGTAGCAACAAATCCAAAACTAGCAATGAACTCACAGCTCAATGACCTACCCATGAATTTACAGGACACATTGAGATCAAGCCCACCAGAAAACAAAGCAATGAAGAGGGCAACTTTTGTCGGCATCTCAACCACCAGTCTTTTCTACATACTCTGTGGATGTGTTGGTTATGCAGCATTCGGAAATAACGCACCAGGAAATTTCCTTACTGGCTTCGGATTCTACGAGCCCTTTTGGCTCATTGACTTCGCCAATATCTGCATTGCTGTTCACCTAGTTGGTGCTTACCAGGTGAAATCAATGGATCAGTTCCCAACTCCTACATGAACGACATTTGTGAAACTTAACCTTTTAGTACTCCATCAGTTTATGTTCTAAGTTTTGTACATGAATACTATAACTTGCAGGTATTCTGCCAACCCGTGTATGGGTTCGTGGAAAAATGGTGCAGCACAAGGTGGCCAGAAAGCAAATTCATAACAACAGAGCACATCATCAAGTTACCTTTTAATGAAGAGTATCCGCTCAGCTACTTCAGATTGATTTGGAGGACAGCATATGTGATAGTGACGACTGTGATAGCTATGATATTCCCATTCTTCAATGCTTTCCTTGCTTTGCTTGGGGCTACTTCATTTTGGCCATTGACAGTCTACTTCCCGGTCGAGATGTACATAGCAAGGACTAAATTGCCCAGATTCTCTTTCACCTGGATCTGGCTGAAGATATTGAGCTGGGCCTGCTTGGTCATTTCACTAATGGCTGCTGCTGGATCAATTCAATCCCTGGCACATGAAGTGAAGAAATACAAGCCCTTCCAAGTTGAGATTTGATTAGTAGCAAAGTCCAGTAATCTTATAAACGTCACCAAACAGCATTGTCTCAAAGTGAACTTGAATTTACATCTACTCCTAAATTTTCAACAACCTTATTGGACAGCCTCTACATTAAGGCGATATGTTTTAGTAGGGGAAAAGGAAAAGGAACAATGCAATTTATCAATAAAAATAAATATCTTTCTGCAACTGCTATTCTGCCCCTAAGTACAATATATGCTTACAAGTTTCACAAAAACATGATCATCGTTAGGCTGTGTTTACATATTGAGGGGGGAAATGTCACAAGAGCTCCCAAGTGTATGTCAAATTTTCCAGATTATGGCAAAACTAACTGCCCCTAAGGCGTATCAGCAGTTAACACTCGTCTATGCAACATCCTTTCTCCGAAACAATCGGCTCAGAGATAAGAAAGTGGTCATCGTATACACCTACGATCAGAAATAAATTCCGACTAAGACCAGTGGAAACCAGTACACTGCCCTCCTGTTAAACAATATTTAAATAGCCAAATTGGGCAAACCATATGATTACCAAAGAAAACAAATCAACTAGACTCGGTCTCACTGATAACAAAAGCTTGAATAAGACTCTGGGCAGCATGAGACTGCTCAGGCGTTCCAGAAATGATAACTAGAGTTTCAACTGCTCCTTGCTTTGGTTCGGAAATCGTAATTTTTGCATCAGAAACCTACAAGAAAGATGGGTCCTGTGAGATAGCTGTGACTATTACTACATTTCAGTACATTACTAATCGGAGGTCTAATGAAAAGCTTCTTTCATATTATAAAACTAGATTACTAATTGGAACTTCATTTTTAAACGACTGCAAATGTTTCACAGTGATCTCTCTATCAGAATCACTTTAAGACATTATCCCATACATAAAGACTTTCAGAAAAAGGGAACTAAAGCATGCATGACATGCACCCGTGAACGAATAGGCTCACTTCAAAGATCTAAAAGTACTAAAAAGAAAACAAACATTGAGATCGAGCACAACGCTTCAAGTGAGACAATTACTTATTATGCAAACTAGCTTATGGCATCTATATGATGACATGATGTGTGGGCATTTCGCAAAACAATTTTCTAAATAAATATGTAATATCTTTTTAAAAAAAAACTTTTTCTTTTTGTCCTTTGGATCAAAAATACAAAAATGAATATTCATACCTGACGAATCTGTCTCAAACATTCACCATTCTCTCCACAAATAACAGGGACAAGGTTTCTAGGAACAACTACTTCAACAGTGGTGCTCGTAATAATAGCTGGATTATTTCCTCTGCATAAATAAAATGAAAATCAAACACTGATCTCCATAAGGGAGCAAAAGTAATAGAAGTGGCAGATAGCAAACCCTCCAAATCCAGCCATTCTTCTACGATGGGCTCCTGCGAAGTCTGGCAAGCCAACACCACCTTCAACTAGTCCCTGAAATACTGTTCAAAGGAGAGAAAAGATTATCAACTTTAGACCAACACCAGTCTTCTTTATTTGGCTAAAACATCATCACAGTTACAGACACCAAAAACTAATTGTGGGGGGAAAAAGTGTTAAAGACCTGGGAGCTCCATGGTTTTCTATCAGACAATAGAGAAGGAAGCACCAGGCCTATGAAGAAAAGGAGGCCGATCATCCCGCAAATCACTAAGTGAAGGAATGCCACTAAGAGCATCAAGCTTATGAAATGAGGGGCCTAAATTTGAATAAACTCCTGGAGGTGATAATTCTCTCCTTCCAAAATATGAAGGAAGTCGATCTACGAATGCAGGATTTGGATGACTATTAACTGATGGAAATGCATCGCGGAAAAAATGATGTCTCAGCCGAGTAGTGATCTGCAACATAGCATCTTGAACTGCTTCGGGCTCTCCATTTATCTGTCAGTAAAGTGACATGCAAGTAATGGTTTAAAGTTAGATGCAAGAAGTACCAGATGATGAAGGACGACCAAAATACCCTAACCAAAATAAACATCAAGTACTTGGCATTAATCTGCAGTGATATAATCTTAACCAAATTTGTAAGATCCTGTTATTATCATGTATGATATATGTAACTGGTGAACAAACCTGAACTACTTCTTCATCTTCCGCAGCACACTTCAACAACTTTGATGTCACAGTTTGTCTCTTGCTGAAGAGTCTTAACTATTGCTCCTCCTTTTCCAATTACATTTCCAACTCTCTCAGATGGGCAAAATAACCGAAAACTTTAAATTTCATGAGAAGGTTGGATTCGACCAGGAATGCTGGTTTCATACTGTTTAGGAGCAAGAGAAGGAACAATGGAACGAAAATTGTCAACATCACGCGGCACAGAGTAAGGGTCTCCATGAGTATTAAAAGAACTACTACCCAGATGATATTCATGAGCCCTAGAAAGAGACTGTTCAGAAGAATGTGATGACTGTGCAGTCATGCTTGAGGCGACAGTATCTTTATCATGGGGAGAATTTTCCATTAGCTGCTGAAAAACAAGTTCAAGGGCCTTCTTCACCACATCAACTCCTCCACTAATCTGCATCCATATCATCAAAATAAAAGTGTGAATAAAAATCGAACATTAGAAACTCAACATATCGCCCTGACACAAAACTATGGGCCTTATGGCTAAAATAACTCAAGGCATGCCACCTCCACAGACCACTATTTTCTTTCAGTGATTGCCCAAAATTTATTTCAAAATACCCATAGGAGACAGATGTGCAAAACTTCAACAGTTGGGACCAGCAGTCGGGCAATAGTAATATATTATAAAATGCTTTGATTCTTTTTCCTTTTTGGTTCATCATTTTCTTGTTTCATGCTGGGAACATGAATAAGGGATAACATTTACAAGCAGTAGAACATATACTTTAAACAAAACATCTCATGGAATCCAATGACTGTTCACTAATGATGAGTTGCTACTGCCAATTTCAATTATCAAAAAAATATAATCAAGTTAAGGAAAACACATTCGTCTAAATGAAAAACACAAAAGAAACAAAAAAATAACCCAGCGCCATGAAGCTAGGGGAATGCAATCCCACACATACTGAGAATATCCATTTCCTTGCATCATAAAAAATTACAAACGCATGAGTTTGGCAAATGATCGAGTATTAAATTTTGAATGGCTAAATGAAGTAAGTATGGAGACCATTAAAGCTTAAACTGTGGAGACCAACCCGGCTTAGGCAAGATAATGAAAAGCTTGAAGAAGAGTATAATATCCACTACTAAAAAAAAACTTACAGTAGCAGGGGATATTCCGGTGGGAAATGCCGTTCAGTTATTGAGCTCCGAGCAGTGCAAAAGAAGTTGGAGAAATGACCGAAATCGCTTACACTTGAAATTCCAGAAGAGAGAGCTAGAGGTCATCGGCGTTTTGCATAATTTCTCCGGTTGCTGGTAAGCTGAGTCGGGTCGGGTTTACTATACGGTCCCGACTTGGCCAGATGATGCCATTTGAGCTCTGAAATGTTTTGTCTTATTCAGCTGGCGGGTTTTTTCCGACCCGACCCGACCCGATTAGATGTAATCGGGTGGGGGTTAAGAAGTGAAGATTAATAA
This sequence comes from Cucurbita pepo subsp. pepo, assembly GCF_057944985.1. Classification (NCBI taxonomy): domain Eukaryota; kingdom Viridiplantae; phylum Streptophyta; class Magnoliopsida; order Cucurbitales; family Cucurbitaceae; genus Cucurbita; species Cucurbita pepo. Next base: position 2,900,815 of record NC_141799.1, read on the forward strand.
TAAGTTAGGTGGAGTTAATTAGTAGATTTAATATGTTGATGTTTGTGGTATGAGTTCTAAAGTCTGTGTTTTGAGTGCTGAGTTGTCTAGAATTCTGAAGTCTTAATTTAATTATACTCGATTTTATTTGGTATAAAAGAAAGTATTTTGTTGTTTGAGGCTGTTAAAATTGAGAAAAAGTTGAAAGAGAAAATTAATTTGTAAAAAATCTGTTGATCAAATGTTCTTGATCTCACAACAAATGAGTTGAATTCCACAAAGAAAAAAAGATAATCAAATCTAGCTAAATGCGTTTTCTCCGATATCAATAAATTATTTTTGCATTTGTTATTCTTTTTCAAATATTTCACATCAAATCTTATGGTTGTCTTCAGTCAACCTCAGAATCAAAAGCATTAGTCGAACTGAATCATCAAAACGAACTCGCACAGCAATAACCAACCTAATTGATGTAATTGGATAAAATCATACAATTACTCCTTGAGTTCTTGTGGATTGATGATCAGTAGAATTAGAGAGACGGAGAATCTCAAACATTAGGTTGTTTTGTACTGAAAGGTCTAGGGTTCTACTCCGTGCAACAAACAGACAGATTACGTGCAACAGCCAATTCTTGATTCGACAAATTAATCGAGATGCATTTCATTAATAGAAACAATTCCAGATAGCGGATTGACTAAACAGAGATTTCCGAGCCGCACAATTCCGAAACAAAAGTCTAAATAAAACGTCGATGATACAGATAATACAGGAAAAGAACAGAGAGAGTTACTAGTGTTACTCGCTAGTAGACGGTGCTTGTTCCGATGAAGCAATCGAAGAGGCTACCTCCACATTACCATCGCCAGAGACTGGTGAAACAAAAGTCCAGTCCGGTGGAAGATTCGGCAGAGGAGGATACACAGTCGGCTTGCGCTTAATGTCCCATGGCTGAGACTTCCGTGGCCTCGTTTTCATGTGATGTGCAGTCGCCTTCTTGTTTGGCCTCGACGAGCATTCAATCACCAAACTCCCGCCGGAACATGGAGCAGCAGCATTTCTTGCAGATGGATTCACCAATGGCGGAACCGAAATCCTACAGCCGAAAAAGGTCGAAATCGACATAGCTCCTAACAGAGCGTGAGAAAGACAACGGAGACCTATCAATTGGGATTGGATTCGTTATCTTCGTTTTCTTCACGTTATAAAATATTATGAAAAATCGTCCCATCTTATTGGGCCATTCCCCATATTTCGGCCCATGGGCTTTTTGCTATTAAATTATAAATTTAGTTTCATTTAAAAAATGCCATAATTTTTCTATGATTTTAAAGTTAAATAATATAATAAATTTTCTATATTTTAAATTTTAAAAACAAAGTTAAAAGTTACTGGGTTGGGTTGGGTCGGATTCAAATAGTTTTTTAGACTCAATCCAATTATCCCGATTATAATTTTTTTTAACACAAACTGACCATATATTTTTCAAGTTGCATTAGTCAGAGTCATTTATTCAAATTTATTTATTATTAATAAAAATAAAATGTTAATTTATAAAATATCTATTTATTTATTTCAAATAAATAATTGATTTCAATATATATTTTTTAAAAATTTCTTTCAAATAATTAAAAAAATTAAGTTATTAAAAAATAAATAATAATTACGAAATGAAATAAAATAAATCGATTATTATTATTATTATTATTATTATTATTATAAGATCTCAAAAGACGGCAATATGCACGGCATGAATCCTGAATGTAAGGTATAATTGGCGGAAGGATAATGTAGTTGACTAAATAAATTATTATTATTATTATATATTTTTTTTTAATTATAGAGAATAACCAATTTAATTTAATTTTTTTAAAATAAAAAATAAAAAAGTGAGAATGTCGGAGGAAAAGAATGGTTGAATTAATTAAAATAAGGTCAAAAAATGAGATAAAATCCAACATTAAATAAAAAGTAAGAGATGATGTGACACTCCCACTCTAATTATTTATTGCGTACTATATGTTATGTTTATTATATTTCACATCAAATTAAATTTTAAAAATAAAATGTAATCCTTTTAAACCCCAATGTCCGGTCAACCTAACTGAGAGTTGACCTTTTTTTTTTTTTTTTTTTCATTGAAAATATAATGTAAATGGTCAAAAGCTTGGAAGCTGTGGGACTTTATGATGTAAATTAATTATTTAATTTTATAATGCGAAATCTCCCCCAAATTATATAGTTATTATTTAATTAATTAATCTAAATAATTTTATCGTGGTAATTGTGCAATTAATTTATATTTTTACATCAATAATTTACCTAAAATTATTATTTTAAAAAAAAAACAAAAAACAACATGAAAAGGCACACTAAACGACGGTTGTCGCTGCCCAAAACGCCACCAACTTCAAACCAAACGCACCACAAATTTCCATCATTTTATCCATTTATATATATATATATATATATGTGTGTGTATGTATATATATGTATATGTATGTGTGTGTATGTATATGTATATGTATGTATATGTATTCTATGTTCTCACATGCTTATAAGAAATGTTTCGTTCTCCTCTTAAATTTATGTGAGATCTTACAATTTGTCTGCCCAACATCCTCATTGTCACATTTCATGGTTGACTCTAATACCATTTGCAACAACTTAAGTCCACCGCAAACATATGTTGTCCTATTTGGGGTTTCTCTGTTCGACTTCCCCTTCAAGATTTTAAAACTAATCAGTAGGGAGAGATTACTACACTTTTGTAACACATGTTTTTTTCTCTTCTCCAGCCGATATGAAATCTCACATGTTGGAATTTGGGCGAAATTAGGATGCAAATGGAAAACGAGCATTTGAGCTGAGTTTCTTGCCCCATTTAGCAAATCTCTTCTCCTTCCTCATAGTTATTTATTAGTTGCAAGTAGATATAACTATAATAACTATAACTATATATATAAATATATATATATATATTTTTTGAAAAAAAATCAACCCATCTAAATTATCACACCTAAACCCTTTAAATATAGAGACAATTAAATTAAATTATTGCAATTATGTCAATTTATTATGAAAATTTGTTGTAATTAAATGGAGCCAGTAGCAATGACATTTATAGTAGTTTTATTTTTTAGTTCGATTAATTAGTATTTCAGTTGCAATGGGGCTTCGAACACTGTGAATAGCATCCTTCATTTATAATCATTAGCTTTTAAACGCTATTTTGTATAATTTTGTGATATTTTTTCACGTGATAAATTTTGTGTTCCCGATCACTGTTGCCATGACGATAATTATCCAAATAATTCAAAAAAAATTAAAAGGCTTACAAAACAAAATTAATAATTTAATCCACTAGGACATTCAACTTGTCACATGGAGGTATGCTTTTGTCCATTGCTAATTGCTTGGTTTGGTTGGCTCGCAATCGACGACGGCAGATATTTAGTCTTGTCAAATACACAATGCCTAACACATATTTTTAATATTTTAATATATATATATATATATTAAAGATATTTATTTAAATAAATTTAAAATAGATAATGTTTAATTCTTAAAAACTTATATTTCAATATTACATAATTTTCCACATTTAAAAAAAAAAATTTAATCTTTTAAGTATATTTAACATAAATATGAGAAAATGGTAAGGATTTAACCATTTGGGGAATTGTAATAATAAGAATATGCCACGTCAGACGGAGACAAATGGCTGGAGTTCAAAAGTGCGAAGTGACGTCAGACTGGTATCCGAGTGGTCAATGAACATGAGGTGGAGGGTGGGTATTTTTGGTGGGAGAAAAAAAAAAAATCCTTAAATCCAAAACGGTATGCACGGCCAGAAACAAATCATCTGAATCCTCATTAAAACCGACGATCAGGATTTTTTATAAACCAAGGGTAAAAGTGGAAATTAGAAGAAAAGTCTGCAAACGTGGGACAAGTGGGGCCCACGGGTGTATATAAGGAGCTGAGGGACGTGGCTAGAATATTAAAAAAATGGAAATTAGAGGGGCTGAATTGGCATTTGATTGACAGGCTGTACACAGCTGGAAACCAAATTCTGAAAGCCTTCTCCAAACGCAAACCCTCCCTATTCATTCACAGCCTGTTCTCAACTAATGCTTCTCTCCAAGAACTCTTTCTTCTTCTTCTTCTTCTTCTTCTTCCGTACTTTCTTCTACGAACAGTAATTGCTTCTGCAATTTTGTTGCAGAGTGATTTAATTAAGAGTTCATCCTCGAGGTGGATTTTGATTCGTCTGTACTATTTTTCCCTTTTCTGCACTGCATTCTGAAGCGGAAGAACCGCCGGGGAATCGAGGTTATTGTTCTGGTAATGGTGTTTTTGAGGGAATATTTGCGCCATTTTACACGCATTTCTAGGTTTTGCTTCCATGATTAAGACTCCTTGCTCTGACGGATTCAACTCTCGCTTTCTTTGCGATTTGTTGTTCTTGGTGTGTTGAGTTTTTTTTTTTTTTTTTTTTTTTGTTTGAGTGAAGTGCGAAGGGGCATCCATGGATCCGTGCCCTTTTGTGCGTCTCACTGTTGGAAATCTTGCTCTTAAGGTTCCGGTGGCGTCTAAGCCTACTCGTTCGGTTGTTCATCCTTCTTCGTCTCCTTGCTTTTGTAAAATCAAATTTAAGAAACTGCCGGTGCAAACCGCCGTTGTGCCGTTTACTGAGAATCAGTTTCCCGATGGTCAGGTTCCGTCAACGGCGGCTACGTTTCATCTCAGTAAGTCTGATCTCGTGAAGCTTGCCGGAAAATCTCTTTTCGCTTCGAAATCGTGCCTGAAAATCTCTATCTATAGCGGGCGGAGAGGCTCCACTTGCGGCGTCGACTCCGGGAGACTATTAGGTAAAGTATCTGTACCTTTGGTACTGGCGGGAACTGAATCAAGGGCTACAGTATTCCACAATGGGTGGATTTCAGTAGGGAAAGACTCCAAGGGTTCTTGTGCACAATTCCATTTGAATGTCAAAGCCGAACCCGACCCGAGATTCGTGTTCCAGTTCGATGGTGAACCTGAATGCAGTCCACAGGTGTTCCAGATTCAGGGCAACATTAGACAACCCGTATTCACCTGCAAGTTCAGCTTCAGAACCGGCGACCGGACTCAAAGATCCAGGTTCGTTAAAGTTTTCCCCCCATTCTCCGCCGCTGTTTTCATTCTTTGTCTACTTTTTTCAACTCGTATTCGCCTTTTAGAATCAAACTAGTGTTCTTGTAGCATTATGCTTCAAGCCCTGTTCGTATCTTTTCTCTTTTCTGGTTGCACACGAATTCTTCCTTTCCGCGCGTTCCTAGCTCGTTTTATTAGAATTTGAATGCACTGCGAAACAGCAATGCGTAAAGCTTTGTATTGAATGTACGGTAAAGTTGCTATCAAACTAAGGGTTCTGCTTTACTCTTTCTGTAATGAAAGATTAAGTCCTTAAAAAGGAAACAGACAGGAAATTAAGGTTGTAAATGGGTATAAGAGCATCTTTACTTAATATTCTTCGTCCTCACTCGAATTTTCACCTTGCTCTTACTGTTCTCTGTCCCCTCCGTTGCTAGTTTTGTAATTGTACTTAGAAATTCAGCTGTTTATTCTAACTGGGTTGGGTCCATATTTGGTTGGTTCGTTTCAGATCATTGCCTACAGAATCGAGCAGTTCAAGGGGTTGGCTTAGCTCGTTCGGAAGCGAAAGGGAACGCCCAGGAAAGGAGCGTAAGGGTTGGTCCATCACCGTACACGACCTTTCCGGTTCACCCGTCGCCGCCGCTTCTATGGTCACCCCGTTCGTTGCCTCGCCGGGTTCCGACCGGGTCAGCCGGTCCAACCCAGGATCGTGGCTGATTCTTCGACCAGGCGATGGCACATGGAAGCCATGGGGTCGACTTGAGGCATGGCGGGAGCGGGGTGGGTCGGATGGTTTAGGCTACCGATTTGAGCTGATGCCGGACACGAACGGAGGGATGAGCGCGGCCGGGATTGTACTAGCGGAGTCGGCGCTAAACACGAACAAGGGAGGGAAGTTCGTGATTGACTTGGGTGGAAGCTCAACGGGGAGATCAACGCCGGTGAACTCAACGTCGCCGGCGTGTAGTCCGAGGAGCAGCGGGGATTACGGGTACGGGCTTTGGCCGTATTGTGTGTATAGAGGGTTTGTGATGGGAGCTAGCATAGAAGGGGAAGGGAAATGCAGCAAGCCGAGAGTGGAAGTGAGCGTGCAGCACGTGAACTGCACAGAAGACGCGGCCGCATTCGTGGCATTGGCAGCGGCCATCGATCTTAGCATGGACGCTTGCAGGCTTTTCTCACAAAGGCTGAGGAAGGAGCTGTGTCAACCGTTGGATTTTCTTGCTTGAGATCATCCAACCCACAGCCTCGTGATGGGGATGGTACTTTTTGTTCTTTGTTTTTGTTTGTTCTTTGAGTCATAATTGAATGCGTTTGGGTTTTTGAGTGGCGCAATTTGTCGACGGCTTTTTATTCCGTCGTGTGGGAGTGATTTGGGGTTCTGCTAACAACCATTTTTACAGGGTTTTTGTACAGTCTGTGAAAGAGAGAGTAGAACAGTCGACAGGGCACTGTTTTTGCTCCTCCCTTTTTCCTTTTTTTTAATGGTTGGTGTGTGACATTGTTTGGTGAAGAACAACAAGGGATTGGCTTCGAAGATGTTGTTCTTGTTGATATATATTCAAATCTGACCATTAATTGACCTTCTTGATCCTTACATTATGGTTTTATCCTTATAATTACAGCATGTTTAGGGATTATGATTAGCTGAAGGAACAAGCGTGGTGTTGTTATTATAAAGAATTTGATTGCGTGGGGATTGATTACAAAGTGGTCACACCTTTGTTTTTATTTGAATAATGTTAGTAGGTATCTTGTAACAACTCAAGCATGTCGGCTTTGACTCGTTACGTTTGGTCGTCAGCTTTATGATTTTAAAACGGAGAAAGGTTTCCACACCCTTGCTTAGTTCCCCTCTCTAACGGATGTGAGATTTCACAATCTAACCGTGTCCTACACACAAATTGTGAGATTTTACATCGGTTAGAGAGAGGAATAAAACAGTTCTTAGGAGGGTGTGAAAAACTCTCCCTAGTAGACGCGTTTTGGATAACGATACGTAACTAGCTAAAACGAGCGATATGTACTAACAGTGAGCTTAAGCTATTACAAATGGTATCATAATCTGAGACAGGGTGGTGAGTCAAAGGATGCTGAGCCCACAAGAAAGTAGATGGTGAGATTGGGAGGAGGGGGACATTATGATGGAAAGAATGCATAGTTTGTGAGGGACAGGACAGGGAAATGGTCCAAAATAACAGAGCAAGCAATGGTCCAAAAGGTGGCATTATAGGACACATACAATTCCCCACCTCAACCTCTGTCACACACTACCACTATTACCTTTAAACTCACACCCTTCCCCAAACCACACAATACCCTCTCACATTTCATGTTCCGTTCACAGTTAAGAAAATGAACGATCTAATATGTATTCTTAGATAATTACAAATTTTGTATTGATAACAATCTAGAGTTACGATGTTTCATTAATATATTTTAAGTTATTGATAACAATCTTTATACTTTCGTCTGTTCAATGACTAAGTTTCTTTGCAATTGGATGTAATTTTAGTCAATTTTGTTCGTAGAATAATTTAAATCTCGAACTTTTTAATGGTTGAACTAACTTGGTGGGTAGGGATTGGAAATTAGGTAATGATTCAAATTTGAATTCTTGTGAAGAATAAGCTAAAAAGTGGAGAGAAAAGTGGCAGGTGGAAATAATGGCTAATTGAATTATATAATAAGGTGGGGTTTAATTTAATTTTTTTAATATAAAAAACGTGGGCCTGTACGTACACCACACCACGCACGTGCTATTTGAATTTTGAATGGAAAGAGAACCAAATGAAATATTTCTCATAAAGGTGCGAAAGTTTATCACTAAAAGACGTGTTTTAAAATCGTAGGTACAGCTAAAACGGACAAAACTTATTAGTAGTGGACTTGAGCTCATACAAATAATATCAAAGCTAGACATCAGTCAGGGTCCAGCAAGACACTGGATTTGGATTATGAAATCCACATCGTTGGAGAGGGGAATGAAATATTTTTTATAAAGGTATGTAAATCTCTCCGTTACACAGATGTGTTTTAAAATTGTGAAACTTACGATTATATCCAATAACTTGGACAGTTACAGAGTCGAAATTTTATTAGATATAAATTTAAAATTATGAAATAAACTTATAATTAATTAAAAAAAAATTATATTTATTTTTTACTGTTTAATGATAATAATAATAATAATAATAAATTTAATTAAGCAGAGATTTAAATGGCGACGAGAATTTAAATTAATTTATTTTCTATACTTTATTGCATCGCTGGTTTTTTATTTTTATTTTTATTTTTATTTTTATTTTATTTATTTTTCCCTATTTTGTGAGATCGAGGGCGCGAGCGAGGAGCGACTGGAATTCCTGTAGATCTCAGTGAAATGAAGCTGCTAGGATGGTGGCTGATGCTGGTGGGATCGCTCCGGTTGGCCTCCGTTTGGTTCGGATTCTTCGATATATGGGCGTTGAGGCTCGCCGTCTTCTCCAACACAACCAGTAATCTTTCTCTCTCAGTCATCCATTAATTTAGTTTCTGCAACTCATGTTCAAAATGTGCGTTGTGTTCCTCTCGTATCCAGATGCATGAATCTTGTACTGTTATCTCGTTCATTCTCCCGTGAATATTTGAATTCCATTGAATCAAAATTCGTACTACTTCTTTTATTGCGATGACGATGTATTGTCACGGACTGGAGTTCTTGTCCTGTGTTTCGATCCGTGACCAGAGGGCAAAGACCTAAAGATGATATTTCTCCTTCTTCTCCTAGGCAATGCTGAACTCTGTTTGAATATTTCATTGACCAAAAAAGTGTACTCGGGAGAAGGACGAAATTTGTTGCTTCCTTTTTATTGTGTTTCTTCGTAGATAGTGAAATTCGTAAATTGGAACCTATATATGAAATTGTTTTTCCTTGATCATACTAGTATTACCTATAAAATCAATCCACCCTATTAAATCTTAACCCTGCAAAATGAGCTTAATCAGTTTCTTAGGTTTTGGTTTTGAACCCACATTTACTTGGTTACTCTAATCTGCCCTTCCGCTGCTCATCTAACACACCCAATATCAAGTTTTCTTCAATTTTGGACTTCTGGGATTCTCCATTTCCACTATGATTTCATGCTATGCGTACATCTGTTTTGATTATAAAATTCTAAACAGACGTTTATCAATGAAGGAGACGATTCGAAATGTGACGTATAAGAGGACTGTATACTTGTATACCTTCTCATTTATAAACTTCTATTTCATACTCAAAATTCTCCACAGGGATTTTTATTTACTTTTATTACTAGTTTTTCTTTGCAAAATTGTGTTAGAGGAAAAGCCACCATGGTAGGATATGTCCTGGTGCTAAAGTTTTACTCTCGTGTCATTTCAATTTGAAGGTGAATGAGTTGGAGATGTGTTTAACTTGCTTCAGTAACCATGCAACAATCAAAATGATACCATGGCTCCTATTCTTACACAACATGCAATATGCTCAGTAGTAGAGTTTTATTGAACAAAATATTAGTGGAATATTTTTCCCGTCTCCTTATGTTGCTTATTTGTTATTGTTGTTTGGATATTATATTATGTTTTAATGAGTGAATGTGTCATGTTCAATTACTACTTACACTAGAAGCTTAGGCTGTTATATTATAGGAAATTTGTTTATTTAAAGTGTTTCTTAATCTTCTCAGTACGTGTGGATTCAGAACATTCGCGATAACTATTATTAGTTATAGAAGCATAGGCTTTATGTTGAGAAAATCGTTCCTTCTTCTCCTTATGTGTGTGAGCTTATATTTTAGTAAATAAGAAAAAATAACCAGCATGGATTTCAAGCTAGGTTCCCTATTCTAATATTGCTTTAATTCATCTTTAATTCTAATTTATCTGTCAAGTTAAAATTCATGTATCTATTTAAATCATGGCTTAACTTTTGGTGCCAATTCATGTCATTATCTTAGGGCATGCTCAATCCTGACTATTCTGCTCTCTCTTGCTGTCTTTTGTGATAGTGACTGAAGTTCATGGAAGGACATTTGGAGTGTGGACTCTCCTAACTTGCACTCTTTGCATTCTCTGTGCATTCAACCTTGAGAATAAGCCCATTTATTTGGCGACCTTTTTGTCCTTCATCTATGCTTTGGGGCATTTCTTGACCGAACACTTGATATATCATACCATGTCCATCGCGAATCTCACGACCGTCGGCATCTTTGCGGGTATGATTGCTAGATTAAATTCATGACTGATTGAGTTGGATTTGGACTTCCATACCCATTGTCCTTATATCCTATTCTCTTCTTGTATTCTCAAGTCCTAAACTAGAACAAAAAAAGATTTTCAGAAGAATTTATCTGAACTGATCCTATATCTTGTTATCAGATCTAGTACATAACTAGTGGAAAGCCTGGTACTCTTTTTTATGATATATTTTAGCTAGCCAAGTTCCCATTCACGGTATTGCTTTTATTCTGAAATATGATATTTGTTAAATGATGCTTCTTTTGTTTGGCTTTTTGTTTTTGCCTTCAAACTTTGATTTAAACGTGAAGACCTTCATTGATGTCGAACTTTTTGTTAACAGGGACGTCAATAATATGGATGTTGCTCCAGTGGAACGCACACCAGAGAATTCATCCCAAACATTCTTGATGAGGTAGATGCTTGATTTGAATCTGCAGACGAATTTATTTTCTTAGTTTCAGGGTTTTGAATAAACAAAGAACATCTTCTATACTAGATTAGCTTTGGAAACACTGTTGACCTTCAAAACCCTTGTCTTACCTGATACAATTTAGCCGGCTTTTGTTCAATGGTAATGCCCTTTTGCTGATGCTGACGGGCTTCCAACTAGTACTGAAAATGGAACTCATTTAGCTGCCATCCCGAAGGAACAAGTCATTTGCTTTATGAGGTTTCTTTATTGTAGTCTTTAGTTTTAAGATGGCATTCCTTTTTGGAAGGCTGTATTCTAGCGTTTTAATGTTTACCGTGATTAATGCTCTTGCAATTTAATTCCTGTGAAAAATTTCTGACATGATCGATCCCCTTTGCTTCTGCTATTCTGTGTTCTTTGAAGCTGACATCCATTTATTTTTACATCTAATGGAGAATTTAGAAATTATATTTCAAACTTGTATTGAATAGTGTTATTAAGACAAAAGATTTTGAATGTGTATTAAGGGATTATTAAATAAAGATTAGCCACGATCAGTTTGATAGTAAGCATTTTGCTTTTGCTGGTGCCTCCAACCGCTCAAAACCTACCACTAGTAGATATTGTCCATTTGGACTTGTTACGCATCACTATCAACCTCACGGTTCTAAAATGAGTCTATTAGGGAGAGGTTTTCACACCCTTATAAAAAAATGCTTCCTCTCCAAGTGTAGGATTGTATAGTTCTTCTCATTGGTTACTTGTGTTTGTCTACTAGGGAGAGTTTTTCACACCTTTAGAAGCAATGTTTCGTTCCTCTCTCCAATCAATTTTGGATCTCAAAGTTTCTCTATTTGTTATCCATGTTGCTTGTGGGACAATCTTACAAAGAATGTTTTGTTACTCTTCCCAACCAACGTGGGATCTCACCGTTTCTGTTCTGTTGGTGGGATAACAGTGGTGGGATAACAGTGAAGGAGTTGGCATGCGGAATTGACAGGTCCAGCATTTCAATGTTTTAGTGCGCTCAAATTGGCATCCAAGTAAAGCCATTCACGCATTCAAAAGGAAATAAACATGCACTTGAATTGAAACCACTCACCTTGGTTGCTACATGATGCAGCAGCTGAGCCTTGCACTTTATTCGGTTGGTCTTGAATTTCAGCCACGGATCAAATGCAATGGCATGAGAGAAGAAGCAAGTGGAAAAACACACGTTTGTGTGCCAAAACAATGTGTCCTACTACTCATCTTCATCATCACAGAGAGGCTGGATGGTATCAATGATAAAAGAAACCTAAATTATATTCTCTCATTTCACTTCCACTTGCTGCAGACTATTCTTTGTGCTTCTCTGGCACGTACAAGAAGTAGCACTTTTTGTTATGGCGAAAGTGCCAGAGTAAAAGAGAATACAGTTCTTATCAAAGGAGAGGCTACAGCTTCAATTGCTAAAGAATTTTTAAAAGAATAAATTCAATGCTGCTATTGCTGTATCCAACACCACAAAACTCATGAATATGCAAATGCTTCCAAGTCTTTTGACACAAAACAGGCCTCTTCACTTGCAAACATAGGAATCATGAGTCATATTCTGCTACTTTGCCTTCTTGATGCACAAAGAATACTTTTTGAGCTAAACAATACAACTCTGTACCTGATGCTCAAGCCACCAATTCAGTCAAGTATAGGTGTTATTAGCAACGATCAACCCAGCGTGTAGGCAAGCGTGCTTTCCGTCCAGGTTGTTATTCAAACTTGAAATTAATTGTCAAGAATTCAATTCGTCGCATGCTACAAGGTAAAATTGTCAATCATATGTTGGATCACACAGGCGCCATCGGAATTGTCTTTGTACCTATTAACCTGATAGAAACATGTACTTTGAACTTATTAATTGAGAACGATAACAAGGTATGATCCAAGGTTGATGACTTGCTAATTACGTCTAGTCCTGTGTTTGCCAAATAAAATTTTAGGCTGCAGGATGCAAACTTGCCTGAATAGTAAGGTGAGCATTATTCCTTTGTTTACTTTTGTGAAAGTCAACATCGACTCGCTCCCAGCTCACGCTCAATAAACCTTTGATCATTTCTTCTACAATCATTTTAACACAATAATACTACAATGTTAAAGATGGCCAAACTAACAAATTGTAAATTAAGAACTTCGGAAATAATGATCACGAAATCTCAAAAGAAACGTATGAATAAAATAACATGAGACGAACTTATGATACTCAATACAAGAACAGTTGATCTCCAATTGACTGGGAAAGTTTAAACAGTAACTATTAAATGAGTACTTACCTTCCAAAACAGCTTTCTTGTATCCATTGGCTTCGGCCTCTGATGGCACATATAACTCGGGACTGGAAATTTTTGCCATCTCTACATTTACAATATATGGATATTCACTATCGCCTGATAACCCTTTGAGCTGAAAGGTAAGAACCAGTGAGATAGTAGTTCAAAGTCCACATAGAAAGCTTCATGGGTAATATTCAAAATTACCTTTGGCAACTCTTTGTGACGCCTGATAGAAGATGTACACCATCCAACGACGTCTGTGTATAGTGTTAGGGTTTATATATAAACATAGGGCAATACAACAGTCAATCTGATGAGTTTACTTGAGAGTAGAATCAGTGACTCGATTATTTTCAATCATCTTGAGTTCAACTATCTTTTTTCAGGAATGTAATGCTTGAGAGCACCTACTCGAAAAATTGGGAAGCATTGAAGAATAAGGTTTTTGGAGAAATTTAGAATTTAGTCTCGATGATTTTAAAAGCTAGAACCCATCTCTATAGTTTGACTATTTATCAAATGTTGGGACTATTTATAAATGTTTTGTCAAACTACAATGATTGTTTATGAGGTTTTATCTTACCATAAGAATGAAATTCTAAATTTTAAAACCATAGGATCTAAATTCTAACCTTTTTCAAACTACAAGGAGGAGAGTTATAATAGAAAAATAGATAAGTAGAGAAATAATGACAGGATACTGTCGTTATCAAGTTTATGCAAAACTGTGCCTCACACTATTGAGGACATATTCTATTTATATTGGCAAAAGATTAACTAATAGATCCGATTTCATAGGAAACTAACGAAGTAAGCCTATTCTTATGGCATGACTAACTTCAAGCTATTCTAATGGATTGACCAATTCTAACAGTCCCCTTCAATCCCAACAAGTCTTGTACATGTTGAGATTGTTACAATGTGTAGTAAAAGGAGTTTTAGACAGTGGTTTTGTCAGGATATCAGCTACTTGATCACTTGATGAAATGAACCGAACTTCCATTGCTTTACGTGCTACTTGTTCTCGAACAAAATGAAAATCAACTTCAATATGTTTCGTTCTAGCATGAAATACTGGATTTGAAGTTAAATATGTAGCTCCGAGGTTGTCACACCAGAGGCGAGGAGCCTTTGATTGATACACGCCCAGTTCCTTCAGTAATGACTTGATCCAAATCATTTCTGCAGTAAGATTCGCAATGGCCTTGTATTCTGCTTCGGTGCTTGATCTTGACACTGTAGCCTGTTTTCTGGAACTCCATGAGATTAGATTTGCTCCAAGAAATACAGCAAAGCCGCTAGTTGAACGTCGATCATCGGGACAACCAGCCCAATCAGCATCAGAAAACCCCGACAACATCATGGTTGATTTCTGAATTTTCACTCCTAATGCTAGTGTGCCTTTAACATAACGAAGAATTCTCTTCACAGCACCCCAATGAGCATCAGTAGGTGTATGAAGATATTGACACACTTTATTGACAGCAAATGCCAAATCAGGCCTAGTCATTGTCAAATATTGTAGTGCTCCCACTGTACTTCTGTATTTGAATTGTTCTTCAGCTGATAAGGGTATTCCTTGTTCTCTGAATAATTTTTCAGCAGAACCCATTGGTGTAGACATAGGTTTGCATTTTTCCATGTTTACTCTTTTCAACAAATCTAAGGCATATCGTCTCTGTGACAGTATGATACCATCTCGTGTTTTCTTGACTTCAATACCCAGAAAATACTCAAGACCACCCAAATCTTTTACTGCAAAATCTATTTTCAATTTCTGAATCAACCTTTCGGTTGCTTGATCAGAGGAGCTCACAATAATTATATCATCAACATAGATGAGCATATAGATAGTTATCTCTCTGTTTTTGAGAATAAAAAGAGATGAATCAGCTACTGAAGCCTTGAAGCCTAACTCAATAAGTTTTCCAGTCAACCTTGAATGCCAAGCTTTTGGGGCTTGTTTCAGGCCATAAAGGGCTTTCTTGAGCTTGCATATGTAATTCTTTGGTTTGGCTGAGTCTTGAAATCCTGGTGGTTGTCGCATGTACACTTCCTCTTTCAGAATTCCATGCAAAAATGCATTTTGGATATCAACTTGTCTCATATTCCAGCCCTTGGTTACTGCTAGCGAAAGAATGACCCTGATTGTTGACGGTTTGATCACAGGGCTAAAAGTATCAGTGTAATCAACACCAAATCTTTGCTTGAATCCTTTGGCAACTAATCTTGCTTTTAATCTTTCAACTGACCCATCTGCTTTTCTTTTCACTTTATACACCCATTTACTATCAATGAGATTTATTCCAGGTTTGGGTGGAACTAGATCCCAAGTGGCATTTCGTTTTAGCGCTGAGAGCTCATCATTCATTGCTCCTCTCCATCTTGGATGTTGCATGGCTTCCTGCAGGTTTCGAGGTTCAGTAGCAGTCTCTATGATCGGAGTTGTGATAGTTACAGCGCTTGCGAATTTTCTTGAGGTTTCTGAATATCTGATAGTTCCATCAGTGAATTGTTTAGCTTGTACAATGTTATTTCTCAACCTTGTTCGCATTGGATGTTGACTAGCTGCTTCAGTTGGTTGATCAGACACATGTTCATGAGTTTGGTTTTGAGCATTGATCGAACTGCTCTCAGCTTCATATTCTGCAATTTCCTCTGAACTTCTTGTATTATCTGCAGAAGATAAGCTGACACCAGACAAGTTGTCACTAGCAATATTATCAGTTTGACCATCATTCATATGGGAATTACTAACAACTGGTTCAATATCTGTAAGAGCATTTTCAGTGTAAAAACTAGCAAGTTTGGCTAAGGCTGGAAGTAGAACAGGATGATGTGGATTTGTGGTTTTGTTTGGTGGCTTAGATTCTTCAAAAGGAAAAATATTTTCATCGAAAACCACGTCTCTAGAGATGTAAATACGTCCTGTACTTCTATTTAAGCATTTATATCCCTTATGAGAAGAACTATAACCCAAGAATATACATCTAGTAGTTCTGAAACTCAGTTTCTTGTTGTTGTAAGGCCTTAAATTAGGCCAGCAAGCACAGCCAAACACCCTAAGCATGGAGTAGTCTGGACTTTTACCAAACAATTTATGAAGTGGTGTGTCTTGTTGTATGGTTCGGCTGGGCATTCTATTTATAAGAAAGCAAGCTGTGTTGAAAGCTTCATCCCAGTAGGATAGAGGCATGTTGGCTTGAGCGAGTAAAGCAAGGCCAGTTTCTACAATGTGTCTGTGTTTTCTTTCGACTAACCCATTCTGCTGGTGTGTGTGAGGACAGGAGATATGATGTTCAATGCCTGTGGATTTGAAATAATTGTGTAACCGATGGTATTCACCCCCCCAATCTGATTGGACGGAGCGAATTTTGGTATTTAGCATAGTTTCAACATGTTTTTGAAATTGAAGGAACACAGACTCAACATCAGATTTGCATCTCAGAAAGTAAATCCAAACATAACGACTAAAATCATCAACAAAGGAAACATAATATTTGGAATTATTTACTGACGCAATGGATGGACCCCATACATCAGTGTGAATTAATTGAAGGGGTGCTGTAGATACATGCTGAGAAGAACCAAATGGCAATTGATGTGCTTTCCCTAATTGACAAGCATTACAAATTGAGGAAGAGGGAATATTAGTATCTATAGCTAAATTATTATCTTGTAGAATTCTAATGGTAATTGGAGATGCAGGGTGCCCTAGCCTTCTGTGCCATTGTTCTTTCGAAAGTTTGGCTGTCAGCAAGGCTTGACTGAAATTATGCGGTAGAACGTATAGGCCATTCTTACATCTACCGTGGAGCAGGAGTTTCTTCGTGACTCGGTCCTTAACCAAAAAATAGTTTGGGTGAAATTCTACAACAGCATTATTATCAGATGCTAGTCTTTGTACTGAAATTAGGTGCTTATTGATTTTAGGAACATATAGGATATGTTTCAGAACAAGAGATGAACCAGAAATTAATGAATTCCCAATATGAGAGATAGACAAACCTGCGCCATTTGCAACCTGAATTTGGTCGGTGCCAGTGTAGCGTTCTCTGGTGGTAAGCCTCTCTAGGTCATTGGTGATATGATCTGTGGCTCCAGTGTCAACATACCAGTTTGTGTCACTAGTGTATCCACTGGTTGCCAAAGCTGCTTGTTTGAGATTATTTTCGGCTTGATATGCCTGATCAAATCTGTGCCAGCATTGCAAAGCATCGTGATTGGGCTTACCACAAATCTGACAGACAATGCCTGAGCTGCTTTGTGTCTTTGATGGTTGACGTCCAGGATTGTTCACAGTACGCCTTGATTGTCCATGACCACTATTTAACTGACGACTACGACCGCGACTACCTCGACCTCCATTGGCACCTCCACGAATGGATATCCTATTGACATTGTTAGCAGATGAAAGTTGCTCAAATGTACCCTTACGCAAGTGCCGCATCTCATAGCTCAGCATGTGAGCATACACGTCGCTGACAGTGTATACATCTGTTCTGGTTGTAATGCTTGTGACTAGAGGATCATAATCTGGACCAAGTCCTTGCAGCATGTAGGCGATGAGTTCTTCATCCTCTATTCGCTTGCCAATGGCAGCAAGTGTATCACCAAGATGTTTTACTTTACGAAAGTAGTCAGCAATTGTCATGTCCTTTTTCTGGATAGTAGAGAGTTCCATACGGATCTGCATTGCTCTTGCTCGAGATGTGGAAGCAAATTGTCGCTCCAGCGTAATCCAGGCTTCTCGTGCAGTGGTGATTCCAACCATCGTGCTGAGAACCTCCTCAGTGACTGATGAGTTGATGAGGCTGAGTACCAGCTGGTCCTGGGGGTACCAGACTGTGAACTCAGGGTTGATGATAATTTTGCGATTCCCTGTTTCTTCACTTGGTTCAACGGCGATCGTCTGGCTTGGTGCAGGCATGGATCCATCCACAAAACCAACAAGGTTTTGGCTACGCAAGTAGGGAAGGATTTGGGTGGACCACAGTAGATAATTTTCTTGTGTAAGCTTAACACTAATCACCTGACTGATCGACGGAGAAGACATTGTGTTGTTTGGGATTGACATGTCTAACAGCAGAGGCTATGGATCTCGTGGATCTTATTTCGGCTCTGATACCATATCAAGTTTATGCAAAACTGTGCCTCACACTATTGAGGACATATTCTATTTATATTGGCAAAAGATTAACTAATAGATCCGATTTCATAGGAAACTAACGAAGTAAGCCTATTCTTATGGCATGACTAACTTCAAGCTATTCTAATGGATTGACCAATTCTAACAGTCGTAACGTGCATTAGCATAGGTAACACGTCGCCTAAACGACTGCAAAGCAGATCTGCAGTAGAAAGACCACAATATTATTACAGGTGAAGATGAATTTCTCTAGAAGCAGGCAAGAAATCGTTGTGAACTTGAGCTCAAAAAGAGTGGACTCACAAAAATTTGAGATCTTCACGATCACCAGCCATATGAAAAAGAAGGGGGCATTTTCCACTGTCCTTGTCAATTAAAAATAATTGCCTCCCAGTTCTTCCAAAGAAATATGATGTGCCAACAGCTACTTTTTCCAGGGCATAAAAGCCACAACACATCGGAACCTGAAACGTGAAAAGTGCTTCATAAATTCAAGAGCCACATACATGACTAGAATGCTACAACCTTCAAATTCTAAGATAGATTTACTCAAGCAAAATAATCTATTTCAGAACGAAACCTTCGTTAGAACGAAGAGTTTGATTGTAGTCACTAACGAATCGTCAATGATGCCGAGCACGAACAAATCAAAGGGGAGAATAAATAGTAAAATAGCCTATATTTGGTCACAGTGTATTTTCTAGACAAGATGCAGAAGTTTTGAATTAAGCATATAAAACAAGAGTAGCAAAAAAACATTGATTATTCACCTGTTTATGCCCTCTTGAACCCAGATGTGGGGTCGCACATGTTATAAAATTAATTGGTTCCAGCCCTGCTATTTTTCCTTTAAATTCCTCTTCTTTGCTTTGATCTCTAAGCCCATGTTTGTCATAGTCTCCATTAACTTGGACATCTTCTTTTAGTGCATCTTGCTCATAAAGCTTTGCAATGGCATACCTTGCTATCAGTCCGCCTAATGAATGGCATACAAACGAGATCTTTTGAACATTGGAATGTCTCCTGATAACTGACAAAATCTGAATGGAAAACCGAATCAAGGCTTGATATATGAAAAATAAACAAAGAAATATAAACTTAGTTTTGAAAATGATGAAACACCTCTTCTGCTAGTCTTTCTCCCATCACATCAACACCATCAAGAGTCAATGTTGAGTAATTACGTTTACTGCCTGCAAATAACACAAGTATAGTTGATGACATTGTACTCATAAAAGAAGCTTGTTACAAAGTGAACACAAAGGAATTCAGACAAAAACAGGACAACCAGTAGAAAATATGAAAAGGGTAAGCTTCCTTTGCATTGTGTATACTTTAATTGTTGAAATTAAAAGAAGATCACATTGAAAGACTCACAATGAACAACAATATCTTCAGGATACATCTTCAAAAACGCCTCCGCTGCATATTTCCAATCTTTGGCACTGCCAATGCATCACCCAGAAAAGAATAGAAATCGACAATGTAAATACCAAATGGCATGGATTTGTTTACAGTGTAAAGAAAATCCCATTAGTAGTTTGTTATTAATTAGTGTCTAGGAGCAACTGTTTGTTAAAATAGTTGGGGCTTAGCTGGTCAACATTCTACAGCTAGAGCTAATACCTACCAGAAGTAGAACAATACGACCCACTATTGATTATAAGATAAGTCGTACGTTATCCTATTCAGTAAACGAAATCAGAAACCAATATAGAAACAGTACCCACATAAATGCAAATGAAATACTGAAGAGAAAACATTATAGAGCGATGAATTGGGATTTCAATTGCTTGAATCATAGCAACAACCAAAAGAATCTCAAAGGAAAATAGAGTAACCTGCCAAAGAGACCGTTAACCATTATAAGAAGGTGGGTGGGCTGCGGACGCTCCCCAGAGCCATTGACGACGTCTATATCCAAATTCCCTTCCTCGTCGCGTTGGACTCTGAAACATCCGCATCCGAGCATAGGTAAGGAAAACGATACTGTACGATTTCCATTCTTCTTCATCCCATTTCTCGCTTCTTCTCTCTTCTCATTCTCCAATCGTCCTCTGTTTTCCCCTTGGCTCACAGCCTCATAACTCGGCTTCCCCAATTCGACAGAAGCCATAAGAAAACGTTAGAATCCAAAGAAAACAAGGAGAATCAGCGAAAGAAGAGGAAGAGAAGTCGGCTAAAGTCGACTAAAGCGGCGTCGTCGGTGTTTGAAAACAGAGCAGAATGAAGGCCTTGAATTCTTCCGTCCAAACAAGGTTTTCGTTGAAAGCGGTTGAAGTAGTTATATGGGAAAATGGTACGACTATTACCACACCGTCTACTCGCAACCCCACCGGCTTACAGTGAAGACCCATTGCCATAGTCCACTGAATCTGCAGGAAGACGAAGATGCAGAGACCACCATTTTCTCTTCCGCCGCCGATTCAGAATTTCCCCGATCTTCACCGCCGCAACCACTCCGACAATTCATTTCCACACATTTCCATACAGCAACTTCGATTTCAAGAAATGGAGTGGCGATTTCGAAGTTGAAGCCAAGCAAGGGTAAATTTGGGAAGCTTTTAGAAGTGGTGGATCTGTCGGCTCCTCGTTGATCAAGACTAAACTCAAATGGGGCCGCAGAAAAGTAGAAGAAACAGAGCACCGCCCATCTCCATTTCCAACTGTTTGGAATTTCGACCTCACCCACCCTCTTGGTGGGTGACTCAAAACATTCGGCAAATTATGCTCCGTCCAATAACTTGCCGCCACGTTTCAGATGCACTGAACTCGAAACCAGGTGATCCCAACCCAATAATTATAATATTGCCTTTTTTTTTTTTTTTTTTTTTTTTTTTGTTTGGGCCTTTTCAACCTTTTCGTATAAGCTTACGTGAATTTCCTCTTATCTTTGTTAATTAATTTAAGTTTAATCAATACTTTAATTATCTTTAATTATTGGTAATTCTCGCACGTGCCAAATTTCCTCCTTATCTTTGTTAATTAATTTAAGTTTAATCAATACTTTAATTATCTTTAATTATTGGTAATTCTCGCACGTGCCATGTCTTCCAGTTTGACTAAGGAAATTTCAAACTTTATGATAAATTTTTTAATATTCCGTTAAATAATTAGATTATATAAAGATTTGAATTTTTGACCTCTAAAAAAGAAATAGTATTTTATTATTATTATTATAGCGCGATATATTTAAAGATTAGGACAATTTTTCTTTGGTAAAAAGTCAACAAGACAACTCATTGACTTTCAATGTAAATAAACAATAATAAATTAGGGATTGATTCCCGATTATTATCAACCTCATTATTTAAAGTTATATATTATAGAATCTACATACTCATTGATTATAATTTAAAGAGAAATGAAAATCTACCAACCCAGAAAAATAATATTATTATATACAATCAATTTAATTCTAATATTAATTTTAAAAATAACTTTCGAATTATCCACTAACTAACATTTATTAAAAACATAAAGATTAAAATTTAACATATGATAGAATATAAAATGAACCAAAAATAAATTGAAGAGGTTTGAATTCAAAATTAGAAGCTTAAAAGACTTTTCTTAGATGAGCTTGTTGGATGATGAAAGTCCCACATCTGCTAGTTTAGGGAATGATCGTGGGTTTATAATCAACAAATACTATCTCCATTGATAATGAGGCATTTTGGAGAAGTCCAAAACAAAGACATGAGAGCTTATCCGAAAATACTAGCCATTTGCACCTCATACTTAGGTAACCAATGGACCCACCAAAGCCATCCTTGAAGCAGCCTAAGAGACGACTCTGAACTGAAAAATAATATCTACAAACAATATGAATCTGGACATGGATTTATGTGATGAAGAGGCTAGATTGACCTGAATCTCTCTCCATTATCTCTCCAAGGAGAGTTGATGAGCTCAACAAGGAGGACAGCTCCCTTTCTCCAACATTAGAATTTGAGTTTTGGATTTTAAAAAATGGAGAAACTAGACATTTGAACTAAGATTAGGATTTATGGGTGATTAATTTGAACTGTAGTTCGAATATCCCCGAGTAACTTGTAGCAAAGTTAATCATTTCGGCCACATAAGATGTTGAAGAACATGCCATTAATGAATAAAAGAAACAGATGAAACAAGCTGCCTACCTTAGTAACTACTCCTTATTCAGAACTTTAGGAACTCTGATATACGGCTCATCAAAGACTGGAACTGCGCCAATCATGGCCTCTCTGGGGGGTAAACAAAAGAAAAAATGGTGTTAGGACTGAAATTTCCTGCCCAATGTTGTAACAGCACAAGTTGCAAAATAACCAGGTTACCTGTTTTCGAATGTTTCAGAAACATCATCCCGCTGATTGCCACCTTCAGTATCTGTAAATATTAGGAAAATCAGTATGCTGCACTCTAGCTGTTTGTCTTTGTTGAGGAGTTGAGGAGTGTTGGAAGAGGAGTCCCATATTGACTAATTAAGAGGTTGTTTATAAGTAAGGAATACATTTTCATTGGTAAGAGGTCTTTGAGGAAGCCAAAAGCAAAGTCATGAGAGCTTACGCTCAAAGTGGACAATATCATGCTATTGTGAAGGGTCGTGATTCCTAACCGTCTTAACCGTCTTGAGGTTTTTAGCATTTTAATAACTTGATAAAATTATGATCCAAAAATCTCCCAGAAAGAAATATAAACATCTGTGGGTGGGAGAGCAGCTTTTTTGGTATCTGAAATCGTAATCAATTATCCTGGCCATGATAGCTCAAGTAAACAGTGCTAAGTTTCGGGTCCTATTGCTGCTATCCCCCTCCACGATATGCTTCATTGCATCACCAGTGTCGTGAGAAGTAGGCAATGCCTCCACATCTTATGATCATTATTTTCCAATGAAAATAACGATTATGTGATTTAAATTTCCATTTTGAATAGACGTGCGATTGGAAATCAACACTTAACAGTGAGAAACAAGCGAAAGCATGGCTAGAAGAACAGTAAACAAGTTTCAAGATGATTGACAGTAATGAACTCCTAAGAGTTGTTGCATGTACCTGCCCTAATGGAAGGCTCAATGCTTTGAAGATCAACCGCCTGGAGCTGCCCAAACCTAAAACATAATATTATCATATTAAGTTAATAGAAACCACAACAGCCAAGAGAATAAACTTAACCGAATGAACAATTTCATTGGAAGAATGAAAAACTCAAACAGAGAGTTAATAGAACGAACAATTTCATAAAAAGATATATAAATCATGTTCCCAGTGCTTCTATCTCAGCACATAGTCTAAACTCTTGAGTGACTCAACCGACATACAGATATAAGATTTTATTCCAGTCAGTTCTAGCCAGCATCTCAACCTACTACTTTTACTTTTAAGAATTTGTTAAAAAAATCTCCAAAATAAAAAAGAGTGTAAAAAAACATTTTGTGGGCATAAGGGGATGGTGCCACAGTGGTGAAGTCACCCCATTAAGTGCAGACTTGGTCTTGCAATCCTGAGCAAGAAGATCTCGACTTGGACAAGCTCAAAAACAGAAATGTGGCTTTAACATCCAAATTGGCGGGCCATTTCTCTCAAAAGAGAAAGAAAAAAAAAAAAAAAATCCCCAGATAAACATCATTATTAGCAAATATGGTTAAATGGCTGTTTACATTATTATTGTAACAGAAATGGCTGTAATGTAGGAAGTTTGGGATTTAATTTGTTCAATTTGCTTACCTTGGTGCACTCTTATTTTTCGTAACCATGATTCTATGCTTGCTTTAGTACTAATTGGGCTTGTCCTTTGTAATCCCCTATGATGCACCTTTTGTAACTTTTCACTATTTGAAGAAGAAGAAGAAAGATGCGGATGATTACAACAGTAATCCTAATGTGGAGGGTTCTCTAGATTCCTGAGTTTGATGCTTGCACATTGTTAAGAAATCAACAATGAACATTGGGAGGAAATGGAAGTTTCAAGTATTCAAAATTTCAA
Organism: Cucurbita pepo subsp. pepo; assembly: GCF_057944985.1. Classification (NCBI taxonomy): domain Eukaryota; kingdom Viridiplantae; phylum Streptophyta; class Magnoliopsida; order Cucurbitales; family Cucurbitaceae; genus Cucurbita; species Cucurbita pepo. Next base: position 2,925,011 of record NC_141799.1, read on the forward strand.
AGCAAAACAAGAGATAACAGAACTGCATTAAATGTTCCAATTCGCTCATAAGATCATCGATAACCCCGAAAGTTAATGTAAAACAGGTTATAAAGACAACAACATAATCTCATTTGATCTTGTCACCCTTTCTTCAGCTGAGGGAAGTAAATGTAAATTCATAGAATCTCATTTTACAACCTGCCCCTGAAGAATTCCCCTCAATGTGTAGGACATAAGAGGCAACTGTCTCATAGTAAGTTACCTAGAGGCCAAACACCAACAAATACAATCATCTTTTCAGCCTCACCTAAGATAATAACCAAACATTTACGATAACCAAGTCTGAGTGAAGCCACAGTCGCGGAGGTCACATACTTTGAACAGCATTCTTTTACCCTAAATTTATCTAGATGCCTAATATTTTTCAAGGTCTATCAGTTTCTGAGTGCGTGAGAGAGAGAGAGAGAGAGAGAGAGAGAGAGCGGAGCTTACCAGTCAACAACCTGTCGAATCTTAGGAGCAAATTCTTCAACCTGAAAGCGAGAAGCGGATTTTACTTGAAGAAGAAGAAGATCGAAGAAACAGAAGAAAACATTGAGATGGTGAAGGTCTGAACATACCTCACTCGGATTGAGGGAAATTCGAGCTGTTTCAGCTAAACGAGGAACATCGGGAGGTTGAAGAGAGGCACGAATTCCAGGAGCAGTCGAACATTTCCGGATTCTGATATTAGAAACGGGAAGCGAATTCAAACTCATAGAGATGAAGATTTGGGGATTCAACGATGGAAGTGATGAAGCTCCTTTGAGCAAACGCAGAGCTCCACTTCCCATTTCCAGACGCGAAGTTTTCCACTGCGGCTCTATCTTTACATGTATCGTTTTGGAAAAATATCCCCCACAGAATTAAATTATATTTTCGGTTAAATTCCAAATTTGTCTTTATTCACAAATAAATAAATTTGGTTTTTTACCTTTTAATCTCTCAGAATATAAATTTTATATAAATTGAATTATGTTAAAATATAATATAATTTCTATATTAAAGTCTAGATTTAATTTAATCTCCATAATTTTAAAATAGAAATCAAATTGAAATTTAATATATTTTATAGGTCATTGAAAATACGACATAAATCATTTCTTTTTTCTTATTTGCCCATGACATAAATCAAAGTCATCTATTAAAATAAATACGTCTAATGTGTCGGAAATGAAATGATCGGTATAGCTCAATTTGTACAGCAGAGGACTGAAAATTTTCGTGTCACCGGACTACTATTGAAAATAAAGATAATGTGTAGGAAATGGCCGGTATAGCTCAGTTGGTAGAGCAGAGGACTGAAAATCTTCGTTTCACCGGTTCATATATGCTATGACAATAAATAAGGATAATGTGTCGGAAATGGCCGTTATAGTGTGCAAAATCAGACAAACTGGATTCGACAGTCAATAATATAGAAGAAACCGTGCAATAAATACCATTTGATTCTAGTCGTCTTAGGTGAAATGACACAAGCTGCAACGGGCTTCATAGTTTATCATTCAGACATGAGAATTTTGGTTAATATTTCAAGCAACGATCACAATTAGTGAATTACATGCCACAAGATGTGTATATTTGGCAATTGAAACGGATATTTAAAACCTATTCTTTGGAAGATTTCTCATAAGTTAGAGGATATAAAGAAAGCGTTGTGAATTGCTTACTTACTGAGGGAGCAAGCACCTGGAGGGAGTATCATCCTTTGTCTGAATCTCCTCCATTAGCTATCCTCTCTGCAATGGTACTGTTACATTGTTGAAGTTGGGAGCCATAAAAGTTACTTTTACGAGCGTCGCCAGAAGAAAGAAGCGGCATGGTACTGCTCGTGCCATGACTCTCCAGCAACGACGTAGATGTAACTGGGGTGGCTGGAGATGCTTCTGCATCAGTCTCCCCACTGTAATTAGAACCATCTTTTCCGATGCCTAGAACTGCATATAAGGCGAGGCAGAGGAGTCGAGGTAGATATGAGTTTCGAATCATTAACCGATCATGGCGATTAAACAAGCAAAATGAGAAGAAAGGCAGGATAAAAGTGGTATGCTACATCATTTCCAGTTTTCCTACGTAGAAGCATGAAAAAAGAAAAGAAAGCAACCTGTTGATGAAGATATCACAGCAGGCAAGTTTGAGTGAGCATGTGTGGCGGGATTTCCAGCTCCCTTCTTTAACTTTGACTGAAAAGGTTAGCCAATCATTAATCACTTGACAACTATCACATCACAATAACAGATTTTTCAGTTCATACCTTCAGATGTTCTTCACAATGCTTCACCACCGATGAAATATTAGCAAAATGACCATACACTAGGGTGTAAGCCCACAAGAGAAGCTTCCTTGGCATGCTGAAATCTAGAATTTCAACCCCATCCATGCGCCGTTGGAAGTTTACTCCGGTTGCCAGTCGACCTGGAACTAGATACAGGTTCAAGCCAGATGGCAACACACAAGAGCTCTCACGAAAAAAGTTGTAAGAAGATCGAAGCAAAGAGTTAGCAGTTTCCCAATTCACTTCTGTAGCTCTTTTAACAAATACGTTATTGATTTTGGACAAGATCGGGCACCATTTCGGTTCAAGACTTCTCAGATGTGTTGAGTCCTCAAACGTTGAACTCCATAATTCATTAATTTGCAAATCCACACAAAGTAGCTGGTTACTTTCTAAACCAACAGGTAATGAACTTGACGTGTGAATTTCGGTTGAGGATTCAGAAGGAACGGGAGTGATCTGTGCCAAGCTAATTATAAGGGATCTACACCATGCAGTAGAAGCATGCCTGCAAACTTTTGCAATGTTAATATTGGACAACTTCGGATTCTTAAAACGTTTGCGAATCTTCTCATTTATTGCTTCAAGATTCTCAACCTTGACATTTCTCTCCAAAGTAATGATATGATCATGAAGATACCTGCGGCAATCAGATTCCAAAAGTTTATATCCAAGTACAGTAGCACTAGTGTTTGAAAAGTCTGTGGCAACATTGGGAAAAAACAAAAGCTCGATAAATCAGATAACTCCCAAATATGCTTACCCATACAAATTGCTTTCTGATATACCCGGTCCTTGTATTTCAGGCAAACTGCACAGTTCTGGCCATAAGTTACCTTGCTCCATGAACAGAGCAAATATTTTCTCTAGTATATGTTCGTAACCGCTTGCATCACCACAGCTGGAAATCCCAACTTGACGAACAGACGTAATCAAAACCTTGACATACCTCCCTAGAGCAACTGGAACTAGATCTTCAATGCACAATGCAAACTGGATTGATGATTGGTGTTACATGCCACATAAGCAACAACATAAGCAAGGTGCAATTCGACAAGATCGTCAACACATAATGAAAATTGAATTCACAGAGTTGATGGCCTGCCAACATCAATAAATGAAATATACATACATGCATACATTAATAAAAACATAAAAACATGCGCGCTTGTACGCATAGTGAACAAAAAAAGTAAGAATTATATGGTTTCTCCATTAAAGAAACAAAAAGAAAAGTAACGGCCAAGATGACTTAATTACATTTATCCCAATTTTTGCATACAACTACATTACATATGCACAGCATTAAATTATTTTCCCTGCATTGTATATGTAGGAATCTACAATTTAAATTTAATATGTGGCTGATGAAACATTGAATTGAATAGAAATAGTTCAAAGCACGTAGTTGTTACCCTTTTATCTGCTCGAAGTGATATATAAGCACGCTCAAGGGTACAGATATCTCCAGTCTCCTCCAGAAGTTTCAAATAAAACAATAAGTACTTCCTTATACATGTAATAAACTTCCGAGAACTTTCTGGTAAATTAACTTCAAGTGCTTTTTTATTCCCAGAAAGACCAGGTGTTTTGCGCCTGAAATATAGATATGTCAAAAAGGTAGCTTCCTTTTTAATTACACGTGCTGAAGGCATTACATTAGGTTAAACTTCTAATGCAAGAAATAAACTTCCAAGAACTTTATCGTAAATTAACTTCAAGTGCCTTTTTGTTCTATGAAGACCAGATGTTTTGTCCTGTAATACAGAATTACTTATGCTACATTGGAAGACTAACTTTCAAGTAAATTTGCTTTGAAATGTGTAAGCAAGTATAAAAGGTACTTCATTATGAATACTTCAAACCACAGAAAACATAGAGTAGGACTTGGACGTTACAAAGAAAATGGTATGGATAATTTCCTTTTACAAGAAAAACTAAATACTATGGATAATGTAATAATCATTTTCAAAACTTTCATGCTCTTCATATCACTTGGAACAGCTATCTACAGTTCGAAACATGATTGCTTTCTATTAATAAGAGATTCTAGCAATAACAGAAAGAGGAAGTAAGAACATCAATCATTTTCGATCCTATCCTGAATATAGTCAAATATAAAATCAATTGACATACTACTTCATAATGCAAGCATATTGTGAAGACTTCTCTTCCGGTATCATTGAATTACCCTGAATGAGTTATCTATAACATAAAGACTTTGGACAAGCATTGAAACCATACCTTCCCTTTTTTATCGTGCTGTCAATCTCCCACATATTTATTGTAAATGATGAACGAGATGATTTAAAACAAAATGAGAGCTCATCCTTTGCTCTGCCCAGATCACCGCGCTCACCCCTTCTATAAAGACCTTGAGCAAGTGCATATCTGGCTTTATGATAGTGTTTAAGATCCCCTTCAACACAAGTTTCAAGTCCATAAAGACAATCGTTGTAAAGCATGTGCCACGCCTCTTCCACTTTAAGGGATTCATCATGCTTTATATCCTCAGAATTTGCCTCACTGCCATCCACGCCCGAAGGTAAATCCAAAGTCTTGGAACCAAATTTATTCAGTATTTCCATCAAAGCATCTCTAGTTGACTGATTAAAGGCATAAGTTGAAAGATCCTGGATAATTCCAACAAAAAGCAAGGATATATAATATATATTATATATAAAAGGGAAAATGGAACTCATCCAAAGTCTACCATAGTTCGCTAAATATCTAAAATTCAAAAGGATGACACAAAACAGGAATTCATGAGTATTTGTACTTCGTTGAAAACTAATATAATAAATCCACTATAATCAAAACAAGCAACGATTACAACTTTATAAGGTTTTAGGTTACAAACCTTCAAAGCCTGCATATCCTGTTTTCCACATTTACCAAGAACCTTCAAGCGTGACGCATGCATCCTGTAAATAGAATCAACAGCTGATGGATTCAAGGCAATAGCTTTAGCATAATATGATAGAGCTTTATCATGTGAAAGCCCGAGCTTTTCACTAAGTTTGCCCATATAGAATGCATGAGACCAATCTTGCCTGTATGAAAATAGAGTATAAAATAAAAAAACAAGGTTAAATTACAAAATTGTGGTAAGGTATTGTTGAGAAATAAATCAAAAGATATCAAAAGTGAAGAGAGATATACTGATGTGCAAAAGCTTTTTTGAAATGTTTCAAGGAATTCTCACAAAATCTGAACCATGCTTCATCCTTTGGAGGCACCACCGACCGCTGATCATAAAATGGAACCACATTTTGAAGGCTGTCATAGTACACAAGTGCTAGTAGCTCATGTATCTCACGCTGGAGTCACAAAAGGTTCAAACATGAGTTAACAACACCTTTTTATTTTTAATTCCCACAAGTTCTTAGACTCAAACTTGAGGCGGAAGAGTAAGAGTCACAAAAACCATGACAAGTATAGATAGAAAAGACCAAACATTATATGAGATGAGTCCATCTTGCAGATTCAAGCATCTACTATTTACATATATTTTAATATTCAAAATAGAGAACATTTCTAATAAATTATAGGTAAGAACCCCGACAAGTAATCTGAATAAACTTTATCTTTATTTCATTATAATGATGGTCATCAATAAAACGTGCAGGCGTTTCCTCAACATCATCCCCATCTTAAATGAATATAATGAAATAAAGAAGTTATACAAGCACCTCACTGCTAAAATGACATACAGTCCACATGATTAAGAAACAAACCTAACATACGGCAGAACCCATAAAATGATGGGGTCTGGTCTCCAACTGAACGTATAGAAAATTTAGAGGTCAAACCTGCTGAGTTGGTGACTTTGCTAAAGCTAAACTCATAAGCAGACAACGCCTGCTCCTCCTTCGGCTTATCTCCACTCTATGGGGTAAAGTATCATTTTTCCTCCATCCTGCAACATTGATGTGCTTACTACCATCATTGAGCAGCAGGTCTACCTCCTGTTTTGTGGTAAATATAGAATTTCTGAGAATGGAACTTTCAAGAATGATTTGAAGATGCATATCTGTAAGAAATGTGTACCCGCCAAAACAGACAGGTGGATTATGCAAAATGACAGTACATTTACCTCATCATAAATATGTGCAAGTTTTTGCCAGCTCTCAAATCGCAGAGGATTATACAGTAAATCATATTTGAAGAGGCTTGCATTATGTTGTACAAATTCCTCCCCTTCCTTGGTGAGCACAAAACCTGGATATTTGTCGGTTGCACTCATTTCCTCGGATTGAGCAAGGAAAAAATACAAGTTGCCATAAACTTCCACATATGACTCAGAGCTGCAATCAGGTAAATACAGATAGCTCAATCTCAAGAGCAAACATTTAATGAATTTAATATTTTTAAAGTGAAGAATTACCCTGTTTTACCATAGGACATGGCAAAAGTAATGCAAAGTCTTACCTCCCTAAGACTGATGTTCGATATTGTTTAAGGCTTCCTACATCATTAAGTAATATCTTTGTCATTGTTACAAGAAACTCATCTGAACCAGCTTCGTCAGAGAGTTTCTCTTCACACAAATTGGGATCATCCAGGAACTTGTCTATCACATTTCCATCCAATACTTCCTCTGGAGGTTTTAAAAAGTGTTTGCGGATGGCTCTTAGAACCCTTCGCAGTTTGACTAGCCCAGTTCTCTGAAAGGCAGAAAAACAGGGCACCAGATAAAAGGCCAGTCAAACTAAATTCAATTTAATGCTAACTCCTGTAAATCATAAATTCAGAACTCTTGATAGTCCCACCAAAATATGGGAGTGCTAGTGTCTGATTTCTCCAAGTAAACATAAATCTATCAAAGGGGAGGGAGACACTAATAGAACAGTGGACATACTTGCAGAAAGTACTTACAGATGATGCCTTTGCGTAAGGAAGTATATACTGGAAAACATCAGCACACTGTTCCTTGGTCTGATAATCCCCACGGCTAGTATTTTTATGTACAGATAGATCGTCGTCATATGATGAGTCACATCTGAGGTTTAACCCGTACAAGCAGAAAAAGCACTGATCCAAGGCATTGTCAATTTTTAACTCTAGCTCCTCCTTTTCATCTTCATTTTGCTCATTCTCACACTCTACTAGTTGGTCGCTATTATTTTCACCAGAGCTGAGCTTGCCAACAGATTCCTCACTGCCTTGCTTAATAAATTCTCCTTCTGTAGCATCTTTCAATATCGATTTATGAGTTGACAAGCCTTCCTGTGTTATATCCTCCTTAGCATCCTTCACTGGGGATTTCTTTTCATCATTGTGACTTGACCCCAAATCTTGAGCATTCAATTTTGGTCGGTCTGGATATGCTTTTACCTGACAATTCTGCCATTCCATGTCATCACATTCAATTCTTTTCCCATTTACCGAGCTGTTCAATTTAAGTTTCATATCCAAAGCTAAGAGATGCTTTATGGAAAATTTAAGAAACTTTCCTTCCTCTCCTTCACCCTCACCCCAACAGCAGAGACCATATTCTGCAAGTAGGTCATGTGTTGCAACAATTAACTCAACCTACATTGAAAAGTCAGAAATTGATCAGAATATAAGAGTAACAACTGCGAAGGGAATCTTTATAAAAAGAATAGACCGAGAAGCACAATAGCAGGCTCGATAATTAACTTATTATCCTAAAAAGGTCATCTACTGACGTGAGATTTCACAGGCACGGAAAGATCAAGATGTTGGAGTTTGCAGAACGCAATGGCAGCATCTACAAGGCAGCATTTTTCAACTTGATCATCAACTGCTACCCCAGAAGACTTCTTAGAGAGGAATATGTTTATAACGTTACACATGACTGATAAAAGCAAGAACTGCATATCAGAAATCCTCCTTGTCTGTATGTCATTCTGCAAGCATAACAAAGTCAATGGTGGTAATGAGTGAGTACAGCTCTTAAAGGAGAAGAGAGCAGACAAGAAAGGCATTAAGAATGCATTCTGTACACACTTAGTTTTAGCTTCAACCCTGATAAGCAAGTTGAATTCAAATGTTAGCAAAAAAATAAACTAAAAATTATCAAATTCAAAAGCAACGTCCATAAACTTCCCTTATTCAGTAAGAGAAATAAATGTATTAAAAAAAACTAAAGCTACAATATAACCCCATTGCCCTCTAAGGAATGACGTAACTACAGATCTCAGGAAAGTGGAGTTTAAAATACCACTTTCGAATGAGATCAAATTTTCATCAAAGTCCATGCAGTAACTAAGCCTGCTCAAAGAAATTCCTATATCCAAACAAAGACATGATCATGCTTAAATAATTTATGCATGTATATGGTAATTAAATAATTGTGCATGTATAGGGTAATTAAGTAATTATGCATGTATAGGATAAAACGGAGTCATGAACAAAATTATCCATGTTGTCCACTACATATCCATCTATTTGAGTTACATCTATAACACGAGGAAATATCTTTCTTTTTCTCCATAAAATCACCAGTATTTCTTTGACAATTGACATCATTCATGATATTTAATCTGACATTATAAAATCCATGAAAATTGGTTGGCACTTCGCACATGTACAAAAGGAATATCAATGTCTCCATTCTAGGATAAATATTATAGTCAACTTTTCACATAAGCATCTTCACATTATTCACTAAACCAAATTTCTTGTTTGTATAATTATGTCTTCATATTGTTTCCTTAAAATTGGTCATTTTTATTGAAAATTTTAATTCTAGTGAAGAACGCACTCTAATAAGTCAAAAAATAAACCAGAACCAAGATGATCATGTAAAGCACAACGACTCAAATAGATTATTTGAAAGTTAAAGAGACCAAAAGATTCAGACCGTCAATAGAACTACAGGATAAGATACCTTATGCTCCAATCGACAACCAGGGGCAAAAGTTTACGAAGGACGCTTGTAAATTATTCTTATTTACCCATTTCACTAATGTTTGGACACTTCTCTATTAGATGAAAAGGACTTGTAATGACATGGTAAGGAACAGCAAGTTTTCCCACAAAGTGACTCATCTAAAACAGATACTTGTACTTGATTCCATTATAATATCTTTAATAATGTAGGATTAATTGGATGAACTTGAGAAAATTGTTTTTACTTGCGTTACAGTTGTACACAATCATCTAGAGGCTTGATCAATTTTTCGATTTTAAATGAAGAAATCACTTAGTACATGAAAAGATAACAACAAAGTACGATAATGGGGAATAAATATTGGCTTACTGAGTCTCCGGAATGTTCAATTGAGTTCTTTACTTGTGATATACAATGAGATATTGCTTTTACTTCTTCTGCAACTAGATGGTTGCAGTGGCTGCTCGCACTATCCTTTGTTTCTATGTCAGAGAGTGCTTTTGCCTCTGACTTCTCACGAAAGGATTTACTTGATGTAAAATACTCGTGCATTCCAGCAGCAGACACAAGTATTTGCAGCTTCCGTTGGTGAGAATTCAAATATATCTCCATATCCAAACGATTTTCCTTCTCACACGATTTGATTAAAACATCAATCGCTGCAAGTTCTACCGAAGTAACCCCTGCATCTTTCCTTCCCCAAAAATGCAAGGATAAAGCATCAAGGTCAAGTTCATCTACACCAAATAGAAGTGGAGAAAGTAAAGTGATGCATTCTTCATACATTTCTTTCTCAAACATTTCAGGTACAGCATTCTCCATCAAGAGGTCAACCTTTAAAACGTTAATTTCATAAAGTAGTCTATCCAAGGTCAACCTTTTCAAGACCCGACAGTGAGGGAGGCAGACCAGTGACACAGAATCATGCACATCATTCTTATTTTCCAGAAGTGATAAAGAAATACAGAACTCTTCACAGGCTTTTGCCTTGTTTCCATCCCACAAAGATAATTGCCCACTAAGCCAAAAGAATCGTACCCAGAAGGATCTGTTATTTGTGAAAAGTGAATTTTCAACAAATAAATGCTGGTTACTAGAATTTTCAGATGATATTCTGCTGTCACCTTGAAGACTGCTAGAGCCATTATCACTCTTTAGGACAGAACTCAAATTCAAGGGATATTCCAGGGCTACTAACTCAATGATCTTACATAGATGATATGAAGCCTCTGACATGAATTCAGATTGCTTGGAAGTATCAGATGAGAATGACCCAAAGTCAAAATAGAGTTCAGCAAGAAAAAGATTGCATTCAAGAGATCTGTCCTTTCCCCAATGTCTTGTCAACTTTTCCAAGTCCAGAAATTTGAAAAATGCATCCTGAAATGAAGGATACGTTCTTGAAAGCTTTTCTAAAAGCATATGACTCACATGGTAAGCGCCATAATTACAGGAATTCTCTACCAAAAAAGTATGAACATCATAGCAGTCCTTATCCCATTTACTCTCCTGATCAGGATAGGAAACAGACTTCCTGGTATCATGGTCAGTATCTTTGGTTCCCAATGCACAGGAAATAAAGGGTTCAAGATACTGAGTTACAACCCTGGCCAGATCTTTACTAGTAGAATAATCTAATTCTTCTATTCCAGGCTTACGACTTCTTAGCCTTTCAAGACGCGTACTACGTCTCTCCTGTGGATGTTCATCTAAACCACTTGCCTCTTTTTCTTTAAAAGAAGATGAATTTTCTGTGTTAGAATCCGCAAGAGATGTATTTCCACTAATGGAGGTAGAAGCAAACTCTTTCCTCTCCATAAATGCAGTACTACAATCTAAACTGGGTGGTAGGCAAATTTTTAATCCAACATCACCAGATCTAAGTGGTTTTTCAGCCTCCACCTCAGATCCGCATCCGCTCAATGGACGTAAGATATCTAGGAGTCCATCAACAAGACCTACCCAGGAAGCTTCTGCTAGATGGAGGTCTATATTCCGGTTTGACCTTTTAACTTTGACATCTTCATCAAGATCCTCTTCACTAGCCTTCCTCTTATCAGTAAATTTGAGTCGGACATGTTTTGGTTCTAGCTTATCAATACCTTTTGGCGCATACGGAACAGGTTCCGGCTCTTCAATTGTACGTTTCACATGCAGAGCACGAGCATGTGATGGCCAGTGCCTCAAAATCAATTCTGCTACAGAAAGACAAGCTACCTCATCACGTATGGCAATTAGAACTTCCAATAACTTCTCCATGCAATTCCCTTAACAACAACCACCCATAAAACATTTAGTACCATGTCTGTGAAAGAAATATGTTAAAAGACCATATAAAATACTCACAATTATTAGGGCTGCATGCAAGTCCTTGCTCAAATGCCCAACGTGAAATACTAAGTAAGCCCATTGAGCAAGATAAAGTACCCAGCTGGTTCCATACAACAGAATCTTTAGAATCAATTTCCACAGCTTGAAGATAACAATGCAGAGCACCCTCATAATGTGCAGATCCCTGTTGTAGAAATACAGCAGCAAGATTCTTAAGTGCTAAGAATCTGCAAAAGACCATTCACGAGAAATTACAAAAGAAGTGAATTGGTGAAAATATTCATCCAATAAAACCTTAAACTTTTGGAAACAAGTAGAAAAGATAGCATGTATCAGTAACCTGAGCTGCAGTAGATGATTATCACCAGCTTCACCATCAACCTGCATAACCAGAAAAATCAGGAATCCCATACATGGTTCGTTCTCCATCAATTACTGTGATCCTTTAAGAAAGCTAACCTGTGCAGATGCTATCAAATGATCCTTGAGAACGGATTCCAACAATTCACGAGCCTTTTCATATTCTTTTGCTTCTAACTTAAGAAGTCCATCGTGGTAAGTTTGTGTCAGATGGAATTCCTGCGTATAGCAGATAAAATTAAGATAGTGATTGAATCTTAAATTCAACTATTATTGTAGTGTCTAACCACACTTCTTTCTAAACAAAGTTGGAAATCATCGCAATTCTTCAAAAATTTCCCAATAAGACGACTTAAAAACAACAAAGAGAACACAAAAATACCAAACATACAAGCTCCATGTTGCATCAAAGACCATCAACTTGCTTAGTTGCATTGATATTAATTACAATTAAACAACAAATCCAGTAATCTCTAGAAACGCATTCTTTATTCACTCACGTAAACTCCTATGTGTTAAGGCAATTTCCACCTCGTTTAAACTACAGATGTAAACGACATTGAAGCTAAATGATAAACAAACAACTACAAAGAGAGAAAGGAAGGACATGCCTGAGCTTCTTTAGTAGGAGCTAGGGGTTCCCACTGATTTCTGGAGTCTGTATCATTAATTGCAGAGATTGAAAACTGAAACATAGAAGAAATCGAGGTTATGAACATACAAATTGAAGTGAATCTCCGAAAATAATACGAATAATTGGAGGTTGATTTGGCAAATCAATTGAATATTGTTTGAACTCGAGAATCAGGAAATCACTGTACCATATTTCGAAATACTGGGAGCGGTGTTGAGCCAGAGCTTTCACATTTAGCCCGCGAAGCTTCGGATTCTTTCGGAGTTTTTGGGGTTTTGGGGTTCAATTGTCTCTTGGAACTGGTAGTTCGCCCTGCTTCTTCGCCTCAACTTGTTCGCGCTATAAAATCTTGGCTGTTAATGGTTTCGAATTGGGGTGAATATTGGGGAACCAACAACGAAATCAACCACACACAGGCCCAAAGCAATGGAATTGGGACGGGAAGGAATTTTCGAATTACTTTAATAAAAATACTATTTTTTTTTTCTTTTTCCTTTTTTTTTTCTTTTCTCAAGAATATCTTCCAACTTAAAAATAAATAAAATAATAATAAAACATTGTGTTAACATATAAAAATAGTTAACATTTTGTTTCAAAAATACTTAATTTTTTAAATTTTTTCAAAAATTAAAATAAAAATTATAAATTTCAACACGACACATATTATTTTTCCAACTTAAGATAAATGTTTTTAAAAAATTGATATTTGGGTAGATAAATAATATGTGTCATATATATAAATGATAAAAAAATTGAATTTTTTTTTTTTAATTTTAAGAGTATTAATATTATTTTTTAAAAATTTTAAATATATTTAAAATGTATAACGATTCATTAATATTATAATGGTAAGAGTTATGTATTAATGAAAAATTGAAAATTTAAGGATATTTTTTAAATATTTTTTAAATAAATTATTAATTATTTTCATCTAAATCCAATAATAAATAAATATATATATATATTTAAAGTTTAAGGGTAATAAAATTCTATAAAGTTTATGAGATTCTATTAATTTAATGGTTTTTTAATAATATATTTGAACGACTATCCTTTTATATAGTAAAAAGAAAATTAATTAAAAAAAAAAAATAGGAATACCATTGGAAATTTAAGAACTGTTAAAATTGTGGACGATATTCATAAACATTGACTCGAATACTATATTAATCAATATTATCCAACAAGGGTTAGGTTGGGTTTGATTTTTTTTTTTTCTTTTTTTAATTTGAGTTGAGTTAATTTTTTTTTTTTTAAATTGAAAATTTGATTTGGTTCATGGGTTAAAAATCTTTTAATGGTTCGATCAACATCGAAAGTTCCAAACTATATTTTAAAAATTATTAAGAAATATAATATTTGATATTTAGAGTGGAATTCGTGTGTAAATATTTGATATTTAAATTTTATGAATTTTAGTTATTAGTACGGGGTAAATATAATTTTTTAAAATAATAAAAAATAAACCATCAGACGACGATCCCGCTCCATTCAACTTTAATTACAAAACAATATTAGATTTTTTATGAATGATAATATTTCATTGGAAGCATTAGCATTTGGTAACAAAAATCAAAATTTTTTAATGTTATTTTAAGTCCTGAATTAGATGTTAATTAAAAATAAGATAAGTCAATTCATATCTCTAATTTTCATAAAATGAATTGAATTAGATCTTAATTAAAATTAAGGTAAGTGAATTTATATCTCTAATTTTCGTAAAATAAATTAACGATTAAGCATTGAATTTTGAATCATTATTATAATATTATACATAATTAGACGTATGAACGATGGAAGTGATAAAATTGCCGGGAAAAAATAGCTGCACCAAACACATAATTATATATATTTGGGTGTAAAATTAAGCGTATAATTAATCGAAAAAAATAATTATAGATTGATTTTGTAAATTGAAAATTTTTATAAAAGAAGAAAAATACCAAAAAAAAAAAAAAAATTAAATAAATGACATAAGATTTTAAAATATAAAACGTATTAGTTTGTTATGTTTATATGACTGGATAACTTGATCAATTCCAGTCTGGATAATGATCCACTCCAGTTATACCATCTAAACGAGTTTAGTTATTATTATTATTTTTTAATTTAAATTAGATTGAATTTTTAAATTTCTTTTGTTGGATTAATCTGACTCCGCTTAAAATTAAAAAAATTGGGTTATTATATTTTAAAATTATTGGAAAGTTAGATTTTTTTTAGATTTTTTTTTTTGAAAATTGAAAATTATATTAAAATTTTTAAAACGCAAAGTTAGAATAATATATTATTTTTATTAATTTAACGTTTTATTATATATAAGTATTAAGTAAAATAGTTTGCTTTTTATTTAAAAATTTGGACCGTTACACAGGGAGGACATCTTCACATGGGGACGCTCACTACAGCAGAGTACAACATTTAATTCTAAAAAATTTGAAAAATTTTCACTGAGCGGCATGCGCCACGTGGCAGCCCGTTAGAATTCGACCGTTGCCAAGTTCTATATCTTTTCCTTTCACCCCGATTTCGTTTGCCTTGTCTTTCCTCGTCTCGCTTTCTGTCTCTTCTCGCCATCCGATCTGATTCTCTCTTCTCTCCTCCCTCTCTTTCACATGGCGATCGCTGCAGAGAACCAACCACAGGAGAAGGTAAAGCGATGGATGTTTGTTGTAGCATGTTTGTGATTGTGATTTGTGTGGTTTCGCGTTCGTTTTTTCAAGATTAGGATTGAATCTTTCATTTCGTTTTTCTTTATCTCTTTTAGATTTCTCTTATTTGATGCTACAAAGAATTTTAGGTTTCTGAGGCGCTTATACACGATTAAGCCTCCGCTTCTATAATCTTGTACTCTCTTTGATATATCGTGGTAGAAATTGAATAATGTAGATGTTTTCTTATTTTAATTTCATTCTAGTAGAGTTCGTAAGTAACTAACGAGGACTAATAATTTTAGTTTTCCTGTTTGTAGTAAAGAAATCAACAAGTTAGGGTTTCAAATTATCGTTTGGCAGTTGACTATTTTTCCAGGAAGATGGATCGTTTTTGAAAGATATAGGGATTTGAATGTTCAAATGTTTTTGTAGATCACCACTACGGAGGCCTCTGCAGTCGAGAAGAGAAGATGGACGCTTAACGACTTTGACATTGGAAAACCTCTCGGAAGAGGGAAGTTCGGACATGTCTATCTAGCTAGAGAAAAGAGGGTGCGTTTTACTCACTCAACCTTACGTGTTTTGTGATTTTCGTTACTACGCAAGCTTTTGATCTCAAAAAGTCTTAATAAATTTCAGTTCACTAAGGAACTTGGGACTGAAAGATATTATATTCGTTTTGTTCGTGGATCTCATTCAAAAAGAACAATCATGTTCCTTCAAAATCAAAACAATATTGGTTTCTTGGATTTTAAAGGGAAGGAGAACCAGAAGTAGCTATCAGTTTTGATACTTTCTGGTCTGGCTTTGTTTTTCTGGTTCCTAACCGGGAATGTTCATCAGAAATTTATGTTCTTCATAGACCAGACACTAACTAAAACTGTAAAATTATATTGGTTTTGCGCGTTGTTACCTCGAGAAGATCGTAACTTATAAGCGAGTGTTAAGAAATTATAATACGTATTGTGCTGATTTCTTCTCATAATTTGTGAGTGTTCACTTGATTCCCGTGAATTTTGAACAGAGTAATCACATTGTGGCACTGAAAGTCTTATTCAAGAGCCAGTTACAACAGTCTCAGGTTGAGCATCAGCTTCGCCGGGAAGTTGAAATACAGAGTCATCTTAGACACTCTAACATTCTGCGCCTCTATGGATATTTCTACGATCAAGTATTGTATTTTCTCTGGAAGTCTCTCCAATGAATCCAATAATTTAAAGTTATCCAATGAAATATTCAACCGCTGATCTTTCCCCCTTAAATGTTGTTCCTACAGAAACGAATTTATTTGGTACTGGAATATGCTCCCAGAGGTGAGCTTTACAAGGAACTACAGAAGTGCAAATACTTCAGTGAGAGACGTGCTGCTACTGTAAGTTCTTCCCTCCATGGTGCCATGGTTCATGGTTCTTCTAATTTCGGTTACAGCATACGCGTAGGATATTTATTGTTCTAATGACGTTTTAAATTTATGTTGCATGAGACAGTACGTTGCATCATTGGCCAGGGCTCTCATATACTGTCATGGAAAACATGTAATTCACAGAGACATCAAACCAGAAAATCTTCTAATTGGTGCCCAGGTTTGCTTGCTGGCTTCATTTTGATTTGACTTCTAGGTTTCTCAGTTCTCAATGTTAGATTCTCTCTTTGGGGCTAAGCAAATGAGGCTTTCCTTTCACAGGGTGAACTGAAGATAGCAGATTTTGGATGGTCGGTGCACACATTTAACCGTAGGCGTACTATGTGTGGGACATTGGATTATCTGCCTCCTGAAATGGGTATGTATACTTAGACCGGGTATCACAATCACTTATCTTTCAAATGTCCGTTTACGTTTTGCTTTAATACTCATCCTCTTGACAGTGGAGAGCGTGGAACACGATGCAAGTGTGGATATCTGGAGTCTTGGTGTCCTGTGCTATGAGTTCCTCTATGGGGTACCCCCATTTGAGGCTAAGGAACACTCTGACACATACAGGAGGTAGATTTGATCGAAGCTTTTTTTATCTGTTATATAAAATAGGTTGTTTCCATTGTTGATACAATTTTATATGATCAAACCTGCAGAATTGTGCAAGTAGATTTGAAATTTCCTCCAAGGCCAATCATTTCTTCGACTGCAAAGGACCTTATCAGTCAGGTATTATAGCCTTGCATATCTCGAACCAATACATTTGGGTCTAGGCATCATTTATCATATTTGAGTGAACAAATGTTCTGCTTTTGTTGTTTTCCATGTAGATGCTTGTCAAGGATTGTTCTCAACGGCTGCCACTACACAAAGTTCTCGAACACCCTTGGATTGTGCAAAATGCAGAGCTATCTGGTGTATATAAGAGTTGAGATTCAGCCTTGTTACAATAGCTATTTGAAACAAAGCTTCAAAATTTAATCTCCATTACTTGTAGCATCAGCGCAATCGGGGGAGTCTCTGAGAGATTGTAAACAATTACTAATTGATAAATATCCATTCAATTGTCATCCCATTTGTTTTCCCAATTCTTCATCTTTTCTTCAACATGTTTGTGTTGTGTACAAACAATTGGTTGGTAGCTTGGCATGCAAATTTTTACGATTATAGAATGCTGTGCTCTTAATAGCAGTTGGTTTCACCTGCTATGGATTTGGGACCTTTTAAACTTTTATTATAGTCCCTAAGGATGGTCTCAAAAAGTATTTAGAGTACAATGGCTGCTGCTATTCCCTTCAGGATTAGTAATAACCACCTTTAATTGGGATGGTGGTTACGGTACACTTTACATAAGCATAGCAAAATTTAATTCTTTGGAACTTGTTCTCTCTGTCATGTTTTTAGTTCAACGTTCAACAACTAGTTAAGTGGAAGATTCGAATCTCTAACCCATTTGATCGATATACAACTTTGTTCTATGATGTTTAGGGTCTTGTTCTTATTAGTTTTGCATTTTCTGATGGAAGCTACTGGTCAGTGCAACGTGATCATCGAAAGGCTAGGCAATAAACTCATTGCGTAGGGACTGTAGTTGCTTACTGGGGACCTTGTGAGCTTTCGTAGCAATAAACTCATTGCGTAGGGATTTTGTGAGATCTCACATCGGTTGGAGAGGGAAACGAAGTATTATTCTTTATAAGGGTGTGAAAACCTCTCCCTAGTAGAAACGTTTAAGAGGTTGACAGCGATACGTAATGGATCAAAGCGGACAAATATCTACTAATGGTGGGCTTGGAATGTTACGTACCTTCTCTTAGAGCGTTGGATATGCCGTAATGAGTACTGAAACCAGTAATCTGATCCTTAGAAAGCTCTTGGAAAATGGTGTTCCATGCATATAACTATGATTTGGACTAGCAGGGCTCTCCTGTAAGGTTGCAGAGATTTAATTACAAGCTTCTGTTTGTTTTCCTGAAGTTTCCTGCATCTTTGTTTCCCTAAATAACGAACACGTTTTTCCAATGGTCGAGGCTCGTGTTAAGAACAATTCGATCGGAACTTTCCTCTCATAGCTGTAATTTCATGGCATCTGTTTGGTTTCCTCAACATGTAGAGCACAAAGAAAGACAACTAAACAATCTATATGTCATTAAAGATGATGTGCATATTGGCATTACATTCGTTCACCACAACCCCAGATTACCAGTAGTCATTACAAGAACATTTACCATTTTTGAAATGGTGAAAACGACTTCGATCTCGCACGACAATCTCTCGCTCAACGATTTTCGAGATTATTTTCATTGCATCATGACAGTCGTCGCAAACTCTCAAGTTTTTAACTATTCTGATTGTAGTGCCCTCACTGGTATTGATAAGCCCAAATGCAAGGGCGAGCTTCTCGCTATGAGTAGAAAGAGCATCCTCCTTCTCTTCTTCATCTATATTATGAATCACAAGGTCAGTCTTTGGTTTATATCCCGCAAGTTTCATCTTCCACTTCAATTCTCTAATCATTGAGTATATTTTTGCAGATTGAGGATGAGATAAGTCCCCCATGAAAAATTCATAAACCGAGTTATCGATCTCAATCCAACTGCAGCCAGGAGTTTTCATCGACTTGTTGTCTCGCATTTTCAACCGACAATTAGCTGCATCGTCCAGTCTACCCATTGAAGCATAAATATTAGCCAGGTACACAAGACTTCCAGAATGGTTCGAGTCTAGTTCAAGTATGTGTCGAACCGTGCATTCTCCTCGCTCTGCATCTTTGTATATCCGACAACCACCAAGTAGTGCACCCCAAACTATTACATTAGGCTGCATAGGCATCGAGTTAATCAAAGACTCGGCTTGATCAAGACGCCCTGCACGACTAAGCAGATCGACCACACACCCATAGTGCTCAACCTTAGGAGTAATGCCATAAACTTCAGCCATCATGTCAAAATACTCCAGCCCCTTATCAACCAACCCAGCATGAGTGCAGGCTGTTAATAAACCCATGAAGGAGATATCATTTGGCTTTAAACCATCATCTTCAATCATTTTAGCAAAGCAATTGAATGCTTCACCTGCATAGCCATACATAGCCAACCCCATAATTATTATACTCCATGAGGTCACATCTCTGTCCTGCATTTCATGAAACACCCTCTTGGCCTCCAATATGCATCCACATTTTGCATACATGTCTGCCAGTGCATTCCCTAAAAACAGCCCTACTTCCATCTTGCTTCGTCTTATAAACTTGTGAATCCACTTCCCCAGATCGAGAGCACCAAGATGTGCACAAGCCGAAAGTACGCTAACAAGCGTTACATCGTTGGGTGCCGGGTCGCCTTCACGCTGCATTTGCCTGAACAACTCAATTGCATCCGCATACTTCTCATTCTGTGCATATCCAGCTATCATTGCGTTCCAAGAAACCACATTCCTCATTGGCATATTCTCAAACAGATGGCGTGCTTCTTCTAAATTGCCCATCCTTGCATAGCCACTGATCATCGTCGACCAGGACACCAAGTTTTTCTCCATCATCCCATCAAAAACCATCCGGGCTTTATCCACCATTCCACTTAAACAATACCCCGAAATCAAAGTGTTCCATGAAACAACATCTCTCACAGACATTTCATCAAACAGCTTCTGGGCAATCCAATTGCAACCCACCTTAAAATACAAATCCACCAGTGAATTCCTCACAAACAGATTGGATTCACAGCCATATTTAGTCACAAAACAATGAACTTTTTGGCCTTCAAGGACCTGGGCAAGGCCAGCGCAGGCCTTGAGCACAGAAGTGAAAGTATACTCATCTGGGTTAGGCGCATCAGGCACTACCAACTGGTTATTGAAGTAAGCAATAGTATTGTGCCAAGCGTTGTGTTGAGCGAAGGCTTTGAGAAGAGCATTGTAGGCAAAGATGTTGGGAGAAGTAAGATAGTGATTGAAGACGAGAACAGAGTGGCGCAGGTTGCCATGGGAGGAAGAAACGCCGATGAACTTGACTGCTATGATATTGGGGTCGATGGAGGGGATGGGGGAGGCGAGGAGTTGGGCTTGGATTTCGAACAGCTGACGCATTGAAAGCCGGGCGGCGCATCGTAGAAGAAGGTGGATGATTCTGCGGTGGTTGTAGTCGTGAAGGACAGCCAGGGTGATTAGACGAATCGGCCGACGAAGTTCGAAGGCTGAGGAACCGCTTCCGATTCAAATAGAGCATCCAACCAGGTATTGGCCAAGAAATATTTGCTAATTTTTTTAGTTAAAAAATTTATTAAATTATTAAATTAAAATTTATATTATGTGTCTTAGTAATTTAAAATTTTAATTTGTAAAGTTTAGGAATTACATCTGAAAATTTACTGAGATCTCATCTCGGTTGGTGAGGAGAACGAAACATTTCATATAAGGGTGTGGAAACTTCTCCCTTGTAGACGTATTTTTAAATTGTGAGGCTAACGACGATATGTAACGGGCCAAAGCGGACTATTTTGCTAGCGGTGGACTTGGACGGTTACAAATGGTATCAGAGCCAGACATCAAGCAGTATGCTAGTGAGGATGTTGGGCCCTAAGGGGAGATAATGAGATCTCACATCGGTTGGAGAGGGGAATTATGAAGTATTTCTTATAAGGGTGTGGAAACCGAGGCTGGCGGCGACCGTAACGGGCCAAAACGGACATTATTTACTAGTGGTGGGCTTAAAGTGTTACAAATGGTATCAGAGCTGGTCATCAAATAGTGTGCTAGCGAGGATGCTAGGTGTCACAATTGCGGTTTCTAGGCAACGAATTTGACGATTGTGCGGCACCCACTCTCAGCACTGAGTGGGTTGAGCCTACTTCGAATTACGTTGCTTGCGGTCAAGGAACGTGAATACAAACCTCGGGTCTCGATTTCAAGAGAAGATTTTAGAAAGGAAGGGAGAGAGGTTTTAGAAAAAGAGTTTTGAAAGCAAGTGAGAGAGAGAGATTGGTGTTACATGGGAACGTAAGCAAAAAGGCAACAACAACGGCTTACTGCATATAACTTATCGAGTAGGGAGAAGTTGACAACTAGTCGTATCTCCCTACCTTACATTTTGAGGCATTTCATGTCTACCAGACGTATCCATAACATCGCCGAAACGTCATACTCTTAAAGAAAATAACAAAGAAATAATATAACACGAAAGCGGTAAAAGGAAGCAATAAAGTAGTACAAGGCAAAGGTTTTGGTGTGTCACGGGCATGCGGTCATGGGCGACATGCTTTGGACAAGCATGATGTGACACTGGGCACCCAAGAGAGGTGGTTTGTGAGATCCCATATCGGTTGGGAGGGGAACGAAGTATTCCTTGTAAGGGTGTGGAAAATCTCTCTCTAATATATGTGTTTTAAACATGTGAGGCTAACAGTGATACGTAACAGATTAAAGCAGACAATATTTACTAGGAGTGAGCTTGTCCTTTATTGCAATGGAACTATAGTGCCGCCATCTGCTATTGCGTACGGAAGCCCGAACATTGAAGATGGGAGTTACTCTGAGTTTTTTCCTTTTCTTTTGATGTTTAGCCCCATTTCTCTTTTCAGAATAAATAACCCCCACAAGGCTAATTTTGGACTTTTGTCACCCCCACAAGGCTAATTTTGGACTTTTGTCACCGATGTCGGGAAATTGACTCTATTGCCCTTGTTCGTATGTGTTTTTTTAGTTCAACAAATATGGAGGCTCGAGATCAAACCGTCAATCTCAAGAAAAAGTATCAATGTTTAAACCGCTAAGCTATGCCAATGTTAGAGTCGTTGTTCGTGTTTTATCACGATGTAAATGAGTTAAAACGAATGAATTTCTAAGACCAAAACTTATATATTTCTGAAGAAACAGAACAAAATATGTGCACACACACGACAGCAGTTGCCTCAACCTTAAAAGCTCAGGCTGCGCTTACAAGTTGCAGCTTCATTACACTGCCAAACCTAACCGACACTGACTCTTTAAGCCAAAATTGCTGCTATTCTAAGCCAAACCTCTGAAAGATTTGAAAAGAACATTTCCAGTACCTTTCAGATGAATGTGTGTGAATTTTGAAAGGAAATTCACTTCTTTTCGGTGGCAATGGCAGAGCTCTTTAACACATGTAGCCTCTTCACAGTGGAAACAAACATGCTGCATGAAAATGAAGCCTAATAAGTTCACCATAAAAAGAAAGCTCAAGTAGTGCCTGAAAAAGAGCTTCTGTTACATGAACTGATGAACAGCAATCAAGGAAGCATTCTAACAATACTAAAAGAGACCCTTTTCCTAATTTGTATTAGATTTGGTTAGGAAAATTGTGAGATTCCGTATCGGTTGGAGAGGGGAACGAAATATTCTTTATAAGTGTGTAGAAACCTCTCCCTAGTAAACACGTTTTAAAAACTTTGAAGGGAAGCCCGAAAGGGAAAGCCCAAAGAGGACAATATCTGTTAGCGGTGGGCTTGGGTTGTTACAAATGGTATCAGAGCTAGACACACCGAGTGAGGACGCTGAGCCCTGAAGGGGGGTGGGCATCGGACGGTATGCTAGCGAGAACGCTGGGCCCCAAAGGGGAGTGGGTTGTGAAATCCCACATCGATTGAAGAGAGGAACAAGTACCAGTGAGGACGCTGGCCTCGAAAGGGAGTGGATTGTGAGATCCCACATCGATTGGAGAGAGGAACGAGTGTCAGCGAGGATGCTGGGTCTAATGGGGGATGGATTGTGAGATCCCACATCGATTGGAGAGGGGAACGAGTTATGTGAGATCCCACATCGGTTGGAGAGGGGAACGAGTGTCAGCGAGGATGCTGGGCCCTGAAAGGGGGTGGATTGTGAGATCCCACATCAGTTGGAGAGGGGAACGAAACATTCTGTATAAAGGTGTGGAGACCTCTCCCTAGCAGACACGTTTTAAAAATCTCAAAAATGAAAGCTCAAAGAGGACAATATCTATTAGCGGTGGGCTTGAACCGTTTCAAAAATGACAGACGACATAAGCTAAGCTACAAAATCAGAAGTGGGAAATGCTTACTTCCATGGGACATCACCAACAAGCAATCTGTCCCCTTCATTATCATAGTAAACCAGAGTATACATCCCGTCTATGTGTTTGGAATCAGATAACGATGTTGTTTCCTCCATCTTTCTCTCATCTTCAGCAGCCAGATAGCCTTTTTGTGCTGTAGTTAATTAGAACGAAGAACATAAGAACACGTAGTTATTACTTAGGTCCCGTTTGATAGCCATTTGATTCGGTGAAAGTAGCGTTTATAAGATTAATAGATATATAATGTTTAAATGCAAGGGATTGAAGGATTGCCTGCAAGAAGACAGTGGAAGAGCTCGTGTATGGCAGCAGAGAGTTGATCATAACTATTATAGGCTTGGAGGTTCAGTTTTCTTCCAATGGGAACGCCATCCATACAGACTTTTACAAACATTTGTCCACTGCAACAGTCGGATTTTGAGGCATTCCCCTCCTTCACAGCTTCTTTTGACAACTCATGAGGGTTAGGCTTTGAAGAGCGGGGGACAACATAGTTCTTTCTGGATGAACGGATGGGGGGCCAACCAACAGCTGATGCCACCGAAGCCCTGTTATCAAGATGTTGAAATTCCTTGCATTTAGCAACTTAAACTTACTTGTGTCCTTCAAAATTTTCTAGTCATATACGTTTTAGAATTAAAACTAGTTCGGTGTAGAAACCGCTCCCTAGCAGACGCATTTTAGAACCTTGAGGGGAAGCTTAAAAGGGAAAACCCAAAGAAAACAATATCTGCTAGTGGTGGGCTTGGGCTGTTATAAATGGGGTATTAGAGCTAGACATCGGGCGTTGTGCCAGCGAGGACACTGGCCCCCAAGGGGGTGGATTGTGAGATTCCACATCGGTTAAAGAGGGAAATGAAACATTCCTCATACGGGTGTAGAAACCTCTCCCCTAGCAGACGCATTTTAAAATGTTGGGGGAACTCAGAAGGGACAGCCCAAATAAGGACAATATTTGCTAGCGGTGGACTTAGACTATTACAAATGATATCAGAGCCAGACATCGGACCGTGTGCCAGCAAGGACGCTGGGTCCCCAAGGGGTGGATTGTGAGATCCCACATTGGTTGGAGCGGGGAACGAAACATTCCTTATAAGAGTATAGAAACATCTCCCTAGTAGATACGTTTTAAAACTTTAAGGGGAAGTTCAGAAGGGAAAGTCCAAAAAAAGACAATATCTATTAGTGGTAGGCAACCTTTCGAGATTCAAGATAGCAGCTTAAACAGGAAAAAACAGTCTAACTTTCATCTCAACTTAACAAAAAGCAATTTGAGAAAGTTGGTGATTATTTGAGCAGATGAAACACGTAATCCTAGTCTAGAAATACAAAGTTTCTATAACATTCAAAGCCCACTGCTAGCAAATATTGTCCTTTTCGGACTTTCCCTTTTGGGCTTCCTTTCAAGATTTTTAAAACACGTCTATGGGAGAGAAGTTTCTACACCCTTATAAAAAATGTTCCGTTTTCTTTCCCAACCGTTGTGGGATCTCACCGTTTCAATGACATGATATCGAGAGTGACATGAATGAGTAGAAAACATGATTAGCAGACTAACCTTTTGTGATGGTGTTTAGGTTCTTGAGATGAATCAGCAAGAACAGAACCAGTTTTCGGACATGATTGCCCATTCAAGTAAGGAAACTCAGCTGTTCTCAAACTGCATGCCTTTGATGGCTCCTCTGACACCAACTCCAGTTTCTGGGTCATCA
Source organism: Cucurbita pepo subsp. pepo (assembly GCF_057944985.1). Lineage (NCBI taxonomy): Eukaryota > Viridiplantae > Streptophyta > Magnoliopsida > Cucurbitales > Cucurbitaceae > Cucurbita > Cucurbita pepo. The sequence continues at coordinate 2,950,322 of NC_141799.1, forward strand.
AAAAATGTTGCAAATATGGCACCAACTCCAGCTTGTGTGCTTCCCTTTGAAAAGCTGAAGATGGTAAGGAAGCAATCAGCTTGTGGGGTTGGAATTCATCATTTCCTGCAATTCCTTCACCTTTTTCATAAACCGATCTTTTGTTGCTTCTAATGTTCAAACAACAAGGAAAAAGCTTAGCAGAAGGGACAAGAAATTCACCACTTTCATGGTTAATATTCAAGCTGCTGCTGCTGCTGCTGCTTTCTTCTCCTTCTCCTCCTGGCAATCCAAGTCTCAGTTCTGTTTTATTGTTCTCACTCACAGAGCTTTCAGCACCATTTCTAGTCAACTTCCATTCCCTGTTCATAGAGATCAGATCAAGAAGCTCAGGACACCTGCCCATTCTTTTCTTTTAAGGAAAACTTACAAATTCAACTTGAAACAAAAATCAGTTTCTATATATATATAGCTCACGAATCCAATATCTCCACAATGGTATGATATTGTCTACTTTGAACATAAGCTACAACGGCTCACCGCTAGTAGATATTGTCTTCTTTGGATTTTTAAAACGTGTCTGATAGAGAGAGGTTTTCATACCCTTCTAAAGGGTGTTTCGTTCTCTTCCCCAACCGATGTAGGATCTCGCCCAAAAGACCGCATACCAATGGGGATATATTCCTTACTTATAAACCCATGATCATTTCCTAAATTAGCGAGTACGAGACTCCCTCCCAACAATCCTCAATAATCTTCGAACAAAGTACACTATAAAGCCTCCCCTAAGACCTATGTAGCCCTTGAATCGCCTCTCTTTAATCAAAACTCGACTCCTTTCTCTGGAGCCATTAAACAAAGTACACCCTTTGTTCGACACTTAAGTCACTTTTGACTATACCTTCAACGCTAGCAACTTATTTAATCGATACTCGACATAGGTAAGTCAAGGGTATAACTCTTGATTCTCCATAATGTATCTTTTCACCCATAATTTTGGATGAGGACAAATCACAAACAGTTTGTGTGCATCAGTAAAAGGTCATGCAAAGAAGGCAGTGGATTCAATTACAAATCGACAGATAAGGATAGGGGATGAGTAGATTAGATAAGTGTTGTTTGCAGCATCAATTCCCAGCAAAAGAAAAGCACTAAGAAAATGGTTAAGCCATGGAACCGCACTATCTTTATGCGTAAAGAGATCAAAACTAAAGGGGAAAGAAAAAGATACTACAAATATTTAGAATGCTTTGTGATGTCGAAATCATGGCTCCGTCCCTTAGTGTGGTGGAGGAGCGGGTGAATCCGCACTAAAGGATAGAACTGTTGAGCTTTCACATGGCGGATTCGTTCAAGTGCAGAGAACTGCTTGAATTTGCTCTCATCAACATCCCATAAATCATCACACATGACACCTTCACCAAAACGTGGCAAATTATTAATTTTATTTATTTATTTATTTATAATAAGTAAAATGCATAATTTTTCTAGTATACTTATGTTATAAATATATCATTTTTATGCTTATAAAATCAAGAGGTGGGCTAAATAAATATCACCCCATTTTTCTTACTTGGAATAATATTACCCTATATTTCTCCATATATATATGTTGTTTAAGGGAGAAAAAAAAATATTATTTTTTTCTTAAGTTACAATTTAGCTTTTTTTTTTAATAAAAAAAAAAACTTAAATTCATGACGTAAAAATACGAGTATTTTTTAAACAATAATGCGTTGACTTTGAGTACCATAATTGTTTTTAGAATTCTATTCCATGTACTACATTTCTCACTTTCTTCATTATTATATTCCATCTCTTAATATAAAATATGTCAAACCTTTTCAAATTTTTTTTAGCATAATAGGTTGAACTTGTCCTTTTATTTTAACTATCTCGGAAAATTATATATATATATTCTTCTTTTAATTAAAATAGTATCCTTCTACCGTTGGATAATAAGTTTATTACAATATTGGATAGAAACTAATAATTTTGTGCTCTAATAATAGGTTCAGAACAAATATATTTTTCAAATAAAAAGCAAAGTTTCAGTCATATTTAAATAATTTAAATTCAGGAGAATAAAATTTCCTTAAACAAAAATTAAAGTTGAGTGATATATAATTAATCCCTACAAAGCATGATTTGGTTTTGACATATAACATATAAGAAAAAGATGTGATTTTAAAGTTTTAAAGTTAGATGCTACTCTTACAAGAATATAATCCTTGTAGACTATAGGAGGAATTCTACTTTTGGTGCCTAATTTGTATTAAACTATATATATGGATGGTGTATATGAAAGTTTAAAACTAAAAATTTATTTTTAACTTTAAGAAATGTAAAAACGGAGGATTTAAAATTTGAAAGGATGAATCGAGAATTCAATAACGATACTAATTTAATGTTCAATCAAAGTTACCGGCATTGACTTCAAGCAAATCAAAATTATGGGCATTGACTTCGAGCAAATCAAATTTCCAAACTTAATAGCATCTCCCAAAATCATTTGAGAAGTGAGTATCACCATCATTGGCATGACAAAGTTCTTGCACCTATTCCAATGGCGGACCCCTACATTCCACTTAATCAGTACAACAATTGTAGCCTCGATAATTTCCCACTTTCACTTTATAAGGGCCCCCTTTATGAGACCCTTTTCTGCTTTTTAGCACTTTTCTTCGTCCCTAATGATTTTGTGATAGAAAAATAAGGAAAAGAAAGATTCTGGTAAGAGTGCTGGCGCTGCTAAAGCAAAGCAAGTCTTCATCCCATTTCCTTCCTTGATGGAGAGAATGATAATTCCTACCATCAAAGTCAATCCATTGAGGTTCAACTTCCGCATGGCTGGCTAACCTTTAAGAAAGTTACAAGCATCTCACTCGATAATATACATTATATATATACAAAAAGAAACTCCAGAGATTTGATATCTTTCTCTTTGAATGAGATCTCAATTCTAACAATGATTTCATTAGATATCTTACAACTAGAATCCCTCTTTTTTCTGATCCAGTTCCTTCACCACTGCAAACTCCAATAAGATTCGGGCATGATACACTTTTTAGTTATTGGGAGAACTCAAGTACTCTCTTTCGGATCCAGGAAATAGCTCTTAGAGATCTTTTTAACTTTTGGAAGATACAAGAGCGAAACAATCAACCAATTGCCAAAAGATTTCAGGTATCATTTCTAGGTCTAATGAAATTCATAGGTATAGGAAAAAACCCTGTCAAATAGAGATCTTTTGTCCATCATTCAATTGTATCATAAGGTCTGCTACTACAAATAGCACTACACCCTTAATCATGAAATATTAATTGCTTGTTGAACCCTGTGAATTGCGTGAAAGTAGGATACTCCAAATTCGGGAGTCTAAGAGTTATAAAATGTTCTGCATGGCAGTAATGAATAATATATATATTATTGTCTAAAGATTCATGCATATCCATACCAACTTGTTAAGGTTGGCAAATTCCATAACATTTAGAATGAAAAATTCAATCCTAGGCATTACCTCAATTGATGATGTCAAGTTTCAAACCCTCTCTCAATCTTTCATGATACCTATTTAAAACAGTGGCAAGCAAATGTTTCAACTGCATAGAAAATCGAAATAACAAGTCATTACAGAATCAAAAAGCTTACGTTTTTCATACTAGGAACAGTTTGTCATGGTTCCACAATTGCTTATGAAAGAATATGCAATTTTCGTTGGGTACCCAACTTATAAGTTAATCATGGTATATGATGCCCAAGAAGTTCATCGCAGAAAAAATAGCAGTAGTGCTAAATAAAAACTGCATCACAAGTTTCTTTCCGTCATAAACAATAAGTTAGCTTGTCATCTAAAAAACTTATAGACAACGGGAAGCTACCATTTTTTTGAAGGTTGTGGTTGCATTGATGTTTGTCCTTGAAAATCTTTTGTGACCACTCGATTCTGTTCATCTCCGAAAGAATCCCATAGCTTGATAGACATTATTGAGAGTTACATCTGCAATACTTGAAGCTTTACTAGCACCTTCGGCCAGGACTTCATCCAAATAAGCAGAATCAGATACAATTTCATTGTAGCGGACCTGCATCGCAGAAATCCAAATTGAAGCTAACGAAAGAACCACAGATAATAGCATCCAAGGACTTGTAACGCAAAAGTTCAGCATAAGTGGAAGGAAAAGAAGCTTTGAACAAGACGTAGAGATCAGCTTTGTGACGTAGGAATAAGTTCTAACAACATAAAACCATTTCTGCAAAACTAAGTCTACGCATGCACTTCAAGAACTTTACAATGATAAATCTTATTTATAAAAACTTTTAATGGAAAAACAACATTAAGAACAAAGGAATGAATAGACAAGGGCAATATAAATAAAAGAAAAGCTTAGACCGAGAGGAACTCAAAGCAGCAGGAAGTTTGGTGCCCTCATAGAAGTATCCAATTTGCTTTGATGAAGGGTTGAAATTTTATTTGTCTACATTTTGGCTTAGTTTGGTGCCCTCCTAAGAATATTGAAGATTGACTTACATAGTTACTTCCAAGTTGTTGTTTTAGTAACAAAGCAAGAGTAATTTAAAGAAGTTTTCAGATAGGTCAGATTCTTTTTAACTTGGGAAATTTGGTGAAGTTTACATCCTCAAATTAGAGTGCTTTATACAAATTTTTTTGCAACTTCTATAGATTGGGAGCCTTTCATTTCATTCATCTTCGGCAATGGGCCACCTTCTCCCTTGGCTCTTAGCCTTTCAGTACAAGTTTTCTTGTTTCTTATCCAAAAGGAACTTGAGATTTGAAGTGACAATCAAGTCCTCCCAGGCATCTCTTTACCATACTACTTCCAGACTGAGTTCATACTTCATAGAGCCTATCTCTGTGTTCCTTTCAACAAATTTTACCAATTGCTTCCTTTATTTACTTCAAGGTCTGAATAAAAGGATTTCTTTCCAACACTTACACGTCACAAGATGAATCTTATCTCCTAAACGAGTATCAAAATTAGAAGCAAACCTGGATAGGATGGAGATGCTCGACCAAAGCATCGGCTAAAAGGATTTTAAATGTTCCCCAATTCATATTTTCACACTCCTGCTTAACTTCCTGCAATGGAAAATATTATCAAGACCAAATTTTAGAATGTTAATTTCAACAACTTGTCTAGGTAGAACACCTCTTTTGTTTTTCCGGAAACAAGCTGGTAAACCGTAAGAAGATTGTTGCATTCTGGTCTTTCGGGATTGTCAAATTCCAACCTGTGTAGTCCACAAGAGACGAGATAAGAATATTGTTGACACTTGACAACTTCATTATAAAAATATCTCATAGAAACAATTTTTAATAAATGGTAGGAAGCATAGCAGAGCATTTTATAAGAACATAAAATAATATTTAACGCTTTTAGACTAACCCTGAAAATGAGTCCGTTTTGCAACGTTTTATCTTGCTCACGATTACCTGCATTGCAGAGAATGAATTGACATGATATTAAATCAAAGAAAGTAAAGAACAAATGGATAACCAAAGAAATATTATACATAAAAAATTTAACATGGTAGTTTCAACTATAAGGATTAGTAAATTAATATCGCATCAAACTAAAGAGCAGCAGTAATTTGGCGTCAAGAGAACATGTCCACTAGAGTTTGAAGAATAGAAGCATCAGACAGACGATAGCCACATACTGCAAGCAATAAATCCAAAAAAGAGAGCATCACTGAAGCACATAACCCAATCGCCATACAATATTTTCAAGAAAAAATGTCGAGCCCAATTTCATGGATTGAAGATTAATAATGAACAGTTGGCATTGAAATGCGAACTAGGAAATGTGAACATTATAATTTGTGAAAGAGAGGAATGAAACAAGAGCGTATAAGAAAGATTTGATACTGATGTATCAACTACACACAAGGCAAAAGGGTCCCTATACGTCATCTAATAATTATTTGAAATAGATATGATTTAATGAAGGATATAGCATAAAAGACCATATAACAGTTAGTTAATTATCGCTATATTACATCATCCCCAGACAAGAAAAGGATACAACAGTAACAGGTAGGATATATCCAGTCAATGTTTGTGTAATTTTTTTTCTTTTTGTAAATTTGTTCATATATCCCAATGGCTCTCGTTGTATTTAAAATTCATATATTTCCAACTAACTAAATCAGTTATTATCATAAGTACAACTATAGTAGACTCCAAACTATGAACAAAAATTAGAAAAGACATAAAGAAGGAGCAGATTGAAAGCCCAGTTACATCTTTGGAGTCGAGAAGATTGATTCTCGATTGGTCAGAAGGAGAAGATTTGGACATCTGCAAAATAAACCATATGGGACTTTAAAAAGTTAAAAGGGGGCTGTACCATCTTACTCATTCACATAAAATTGATAAATACCTCAATACGAACTTATTTCCAAATGTACCTTAGAAAGACCATCAGTGAGGGACATAACCCGCGCACCAGCTGGAGGTATAAGTGGCTCAGGAACCTACAATTAGGATCAAAATTGAGGACCATTTCCAATAGCACAAGATATCTGATATCAGGTAGAGTAAGGGCAGAAATCCACCTTGAAAATGTTCCCGCCTCTCCTGCATAAATTAGACGAGTACAAGTAGTCAAATAACCTTTTTTCCATTTGCCCCCCACCCCCCCCCCCCCCCCCCCCCCCCCCCCCCCACAAATTTTGTGTGGGATGTAGACAGAAATAGTCCAATATGAAACTTAGTTGATTCTCACCCTCCTAATTTCTTCCACTTCCTTCCACCATATAGATAATTAACACGCTCAGCCAGCTCACGAGTCAACTCAAGATGCTGCTTTTGATCCTCGCCAACAGGGACAAGGTCTGACTGCGGAGATGTTTTTTACAAATAACATTAACTCCTTACGCTACATTTTATTAGAATAAGAAACATTTCATTGATAAGATAAAGTTACAAAAGGGGAAAGTAAACCCTCACCAAGGGAAATTACACGTATATACTCCTTGCAGTTAGAGTAACAGGCTTAAGAACATCTAAAATTTTACCCGATTCTAAATGAGTTATGCATCATCCATGAAATAGGGAAAAGATAAGAATATATATTACATGGAAATACAATAGGATGCTAGATAAACATATGATGTGAATTAAGCATTTAAAACATGAGGTTTCATCAGAAATAATTTGCAACCAAGGAACGGCCTAGTAAGATTTCTGAGTGGCTATTGTTAATGAAAATGCAAAACAAATTTCACCTTGAATAGAAATTTTACAAATTAATACACAAAGGCTGCATGTTGGAGAGACCACCTGATATAGAAGAATATCAGAAGCCATTAGAACTGGATAGGTGAGAAGTGCAACGCCAACATTTTCATCCCCCTACAAAGTCCAAAATCAGGTCAGCAGTATCAGATGCCAATCTGAATTATTAAACCAAGGAAGGATGTTTGATGATATGAAAAGGTACATTGAGGTTTGAGAAACCACTTCCCAGTACAAACATGAATAAAACATGATGACTAACATAAGTTTAGCGCAAAATAGTTGATAATGTTGAAGACATAAAAATTTCCTTCCCATATTCCAAAAAGGGTAACAGACAAACTTTAAACAACAATGTACAGATAATAAATACAACTCATAACATCTCAATGAGAGGTATAGAAGTCTGTCAATAAGAACTTCCTAGTCCTTGCAAACCTTCCACTGACAAGGTCTCAACGTATTTCGTGCTATGCACAATAAATACTTGAAGAAAACATCCCTTTTTCCATAAGAAATGTAAGCAAGTAATTTAGAAAAGAAGACAGAAATATCATACAGCCATAAACGCACCGCCTTGCGTGATTTCTCCTTAAACTGAATCATCCTGTTCAGCCAACCAATTGGGGCAGCTGAACTAAGAAGCCACATCAGCTCTACATGAGCACGGACATGAGACTGAACGAAGACAGAAGCCTGCAACATAATGCACTTTAATTTCATTCATACATCTTCCACAGCTATAGACATTCTAAATGCTTTACACAAGAACGACATAAAAATTCCTTGTGAGAGACGCACACGCACACACATATAAGTTTCACATATCTAGTCATAGACACACACAAACGCCTACACACCGAACCTTGGAGGTATCTATACCACATGCTAAGTAAATAGCCGCTGTATTTCTTGTTGCTTTACTTAGTTGTTGGGTATCATAAGGTAATGTGATCTGGAAACAACGAGAAGAGTAAATTAACATGTAAGCTACTATTGTTAAGTAGTGGAAAAACCCAAAGATTGTTACAAAAAAATTCCTAATAGAAAATAATATATCCTATAAGATTACAATTACACTTAATCTTGGCAATGAACACTACATCTTAAAACTATATTTGAATGATAGACATTGCAGTTACAACCATTCATTTGGAAACAATGAGAAGAGTTAAACTAACGATGTTAAGTAGTGGAAAAACCCAAAAATTGTTATAAAAAATTCCTAATAGAAAATACTATATTCTATACAATTACAATTACGTTTAATCTTGGTAATGAACACCACATCTTAAAACTATATTTGAATGATAGACATTGCAGTTACAACCATTCATTTTTTAGACAACCTCCAAAGTTACTACTACTAAGCTCCATCAAGACGCCTTTGCCTTTCTAGTTGAACATAAAACTAAAGCCTCCTTTAACCAAGATGATGTGCCCCATTTGAAAAGAGTATATGTGGATTATGGAAAGAGTGCTTAATTCGTTTAGAACATTTTAAATTAGAATAACAATGATAAAAATGGGACAACACCTTGCATCTCCCACTTGGCAAGTTGGGATATAGTAAAAAAAAAATTTTAAAAATAAAAAAGAAAACTAGCATTATGTCTCTTTCAATTGCTTGCTCACGGACATCAAAATAGCACCTTTGGTCCTTTCCACCCCTTAATGGTTTCTTAACACTTTCATCAATTTCTTCAAGAAATAAAACTTCTTGTACTAACAGTTCAGATCATTTGTAAATACGTATATATAGAGCTAATCACACAATTTATTTGATGTCCACTCAGAAAACAAATAATATCCTAAGTTACAACAAGATAACTACACAAAGGATAGACATTCTGCCATAGTTACCCTGTGGCGCTAAACGAAGGAAGCCAGAGAATAAGAATATGTGCATAGTTCACAAACATGAAAATATCAATTGTCTTAACATACCGCATGAAGATCCACAATGAAGAAGAGAGTATCATATGTGTCCTGCAAAACATAGCATGAAATGAACAGGGTAATTTTACAACAGTATGTGTGAACGGAGACATTTTAAGTTTTTTGGGGAAAGTTGTAACATCTGGAGTTTTAAGAAAATAAATTCTAAAAAAAAATTCAAAAAAAAAGAAGGAAAGCAAAATGGCACACACGTAAGTTGGACAAGACGACCGTACAATCAATGGTTAGTTTCTCGAGCCTAATAAGAATACACTCCTAGAGTAGAAGTGTATAGAGTTGTATCCATAAGCCTTATTGGGCAAAAATAGACTAGAGTCAAGTTAATGGCTAAGGATTATAGTTGAGCATATAGCCTAAATATATGTTATAAAGTTTAAGTATGACAAGAGCCTACAAGTAGGTTGCTTATTGAGGTTTTTTTGAGTCGTCTTCCTTCTTGTCATTTTATTATTATTTTAAATGCTGCTTCTCGGAACTTATGTACTTTTTGTTAACCGTTTTGACTTGACTCTGCGATTTTTTTTTTTTTTTTTTGTACCTCTAAAGTACTTTTATGTTGGTTTTGAATGCATATTTGAATCTTAAATTTTTTATGTCTCCCACTTTACAAAAAAAAAATAATAATAATAATAATAATAATAATAATAATAAATAAATAAATAAATTACTGCCCTTTTTACCTTTGAGTGTACATGGCAATATGTGATTCGAGGCATCAAAAATCAGGTCGTTACAAAATTCATGAAAAGATAGCAGGTATTGTAAAGAAAAAGAAAAACAAGTCATGCACCGCAGTTGGTATTCAAATTTTATCGTTGCTAATATGTGGGGAGCATGAATGATGGTGAGTTCGAAATAAATTTCTCAGGTTATTTCTCAAAGGATTATTAGAGCTATCAAGCTTATACCTCGTCTACGCATATAGGCACGAATTCTTGTTTTTCATTTTTCCCCCTTTAATGGATGAATCATTAAGAACCTAAACCTAGATTCAAGGTTCTGAGTATGTTTTGGTAGTTCAAGGAAGCAGGACAGTCACCTTCCAAGGTATTGATTTAACATGTTCACGAAAAGAATGAAACCTGTCTTTGGCCAGATGAGTTTTCATTAAAATAAATAAATAAAAAGGAAAGATGTATGGCTACTTAGGTATGAGTTAAAGAAGTAGCATACAAGCACCGAACCTAACTAACCTTCACTACTTCAAAAGCTGCATTCAAATGAAGTTTTTCAAGGGGCTACACATAAAAGAAATCTACCAAGTATTTGACAATCCCAAACAAGGAAGGCAGACAATACAAGCAAAGCAAGAGATATAGTTGAAAAATTATTCATAAGGCCATGTACATATGGGAAGTAATGTAAACCTGGAGCGAAATCCAATTCTTTATTGCACCTAGATAATTACCAAGATGAATAGAGCCTGTTGGCTGCACACCCGATACTATCCTCTGCCTGGCAAAACAATACTCAACTTCGTTTAATTGCACGACTGGGCATAGCATATTTGTTCTATACTCAAAGCATTCAAAAGCATCCATAAAGAAAAAGGAGAACGGTAAATAAGGGAGCAACGAGTAATCAGGAGTTTTTTTTTTTTTTAATGAGAATGTGAAACGAAGAATATTAGCAATGCTGTTTAATTCATCCAAGCAAATCGGTGTCGACAATTTTAGTCTTATACTGGACATACTATCATTTCGATGTCACAAATCTGAGGCATCTACATTATACATAGGCGTTATGAATCTCAAACTTCAAAAGTGCAGAAATCAGAAATTTTCTTAGGGCAAGCGATTCTGCTATAAAAGTTATCATCCAACCATACAGCAGTTTAACGGTCATTTCCAAACCAGCCGTTATCTAGTGTTTATCTTATTGCTTTTGCAAAGTTCCGCAGGCAAATGTAGAATTAACGACTTCAAAATCTATACAACTCGACTAACACAATGAAGTCTAAAAAACACGGTAGCCTCAATTTTCGATCCACTACCAATACTTCATATCATAAAAACGTAAGAAATCCGAGGTCGAGTATAATAAATGCAGTAAAAGTATAATTTACTTGACGGAACTGGTAGGGCGCTCTGAAGCAGCAGGTTCGGTGACGGAGATACTGCAACAGCATCGGGAACTGTTTCCAATTGAAGAACGATGAAGCCGAAAGAGCGAATGAGCCTTGGAGTGATTGCTTCCAAACGCAGAAAATGATCTGCTGGAAAGCTGAATTCAACTTAGAAGTGCCAAAACTGTCTCAAATTTCCCTGCATTTGAAACTGCGTGCATATGTGTGCCAGGAAGAGAGCGAAGAAGGGAAGAAGTACGTACAGAGAAGGAGTAAAGCGAGGAGACGACTGTGAGAGGACGAGAAAGTGCGAGAGAAGCGAGCGACCCATCCTCGTTTCTGTTCGTATCATGTTATCTGTGGTCTTTGACTCTTCCGCTCTTCAAACCTGCAAAGTTCGCGGATGAGGTCCGGTACTGGTAATTTTTATACTACATGTTCGCGTGAGTTCACGCGCTCGTGATTTTACTGATTTACCCGCGGATGGAAATTTATATTGGAATTCCAATGTTAACATTCATGCTAAAATTATTATTAACTAACTAACCTTTTATAAAATTAATTTTAATTTTATACCACTTTCTATTTTATTTATAAAGTAAAATATTGTATTTATTTAAAAACACGTGTAATTTCAAAATATATATATATATATATATATATATATATATATATTTATTTTTTTGTAATAAGTCTACCGCTAGTAGATCATGTCTTATGTAAACTTTCTCTTTCGAGCTTATTCTCAAAGTTTTAGAACGTAATAAGTTTACCGTTAGTAGATATTGTTATTTTTTTGCTTTCCCTTTCGGTCTTTTCCTCAAGGTTTTAAAACGCGTCTAGAGAGGTTTCCACACTAAGAGAAATGTTTCGTTCCTCTCTTCAACCAATGTGGAATCTTACAATCCACTCTTGAGGTCCCAGCTTCCTTGCTGGCATATTGCACATGAACTTAGCTTTGATACCATTTGTAACAGTTCAAGCCTGTATAGCAAATATTGTTTTATTTGGCCTTTCACTTACGAGCTTCTCTTCAAAGTTTTAAAACACATTTATTAGAGAGAAGTTTCCACACCCTTATAATAAATGCTTCGTTCCCCTTTCCAACTAGTGTGGGAGGGCCGTTACATATTAGATTCTTAAATTTTGAGAATGTTTATTATATCGTTAAATTTTTAATTTTGTGTTTAATAAATTTATTATAAATTTAAAATTTTAAGAATTAATTAATTTATTATTATAAATTTATATTTGTTGTTTAATGAAGGTTAAACTTGTAATTTTAAGTTATTTTATATTTTTAAATTTATTTTTGTTCGTTTTTTTTTTTTTCCTTAAAAAGGATGGATTCTTCGTAAACCCCTAACGAAGGGGACCTGTCCAGCCGGTTTGGGACTTTGTGCTCGACGAGGCGTGGAACTGGAAATACTCGCTCCAAAAATCGAGTAGCAGCAACAGTAAGAATGGAGCGTCTCCGCCGGAGAGACAGACAGATGTTTTCTGGGTTTACGAAGGGCGAGGTAGGAATCTCATTCATTTCCCTGAATCTGAGCATGTATTTGATTATATCGGCGTTGATGGATTTACAATGTCAAAGTATAATTTCGAAGTACGGTCTCTCACCGGCCATTTTTGCTCAGGGCACTTTGTTTATCCTTTACGATGATCACGCCTGAATTTTTTTTTTTTATGCTTTTGGGTTCAATGGAGGCCACAAAGAACTTCATTTGGCGTGTGAACTATTGCATAATTTGTAGTCTTACGTCAATAGATGATGATAAGTGAATCGGCTCAATTTAATTTTTCGACTCCATGTTCATCCTCGTGCGAAGGTTTATGTGGAATCATTGGTGTTCCACATCTAACTTTTCAAGCATTAACTTGCCCTTGTACCAAAAGCTTTGGGGCACAGTTAATCTTTTATTTGGATTTATCTACCTTTGAAAGGTTGAGACGAGAGAGAATTATAGGTTAGGAATCAACTATTTTCTTATACCTCAAAGATTATAGGGAATGAATTCAAGCCATGTTGACCACCTACTTATGATTTAATTATTATACCACAAGTTGCATTGACAACCAAATGTAGTAGAGTCATATGGTCGTTTCGTGAAATTAGTTCAAGTGTGCGCAAGTTGTTTCGGGCAACCACACAATCAAATTAGTAGAGTCAGATGGTCGTTTCATGAAATTAGTTGAAGTGTGCGTTTGGACAACCACACAACCAAATATAGTAGAGTTAGATGGTCGTTTCGTGAAATTAGTTGAAGCATGTGCAAGTTGGTTCGGACAACCACATATCTATCCTAGAGAGAGTCCATCCATAAAACTTGTTTCAGGCAAAATTTTCACATCTACTTGCAAAATATTGTATCGAGAAATGTATGGAAACGATAAGGGAAATTGAGTTTTCATAATATTTTTATCGCGATGAAAAATAGTTATGCAAATATAAATTTAAGGAGGCAAGAAAAGTTAACTTCTCGAGTGTCTTTTGTTTTTAAGGACTAATGTGTGCGTGTTTTGATTTCCACCGGCTGGGAAGCTCGCTTGTAAATATCCTCACTCTTTTCCTTTTGGTGCGCCCGGACCAATGTTTTCTGTGCGGTCTCATGCTTATGTGCTTTTAGCTATCTTAATGAAATATTTTCTTTGTATTTAAGGAAAAAAAAGAACCCTCCTGAGAAGCAGACTAATTACGTACAACATTTGCTGTTATTCTATATCCTATGTAATCTTAATTTTTCCGCTGGTTAAGGACCATGCTTCTAGTCCCTATCTCTTCTTGTAACTACACTTTTTAGGGAAGAGGAGTTTTTTCCCTAATAAAGAAAGCTCTTTTAGAAATTTTATTTTCAGGATATTCACTCTGAAGGCATATTTATTTATTTTCTTTCATTCATGCTACACTGAATCCACAATGAAAGATTAGTTTGCATCAATTTAGAAATTCTTTTTGGGTCGAGAGTTTGTTGTACATACCTTTTATAATGTATCACGAACATTCATTTTTAGTTTCCCCATCCCCCTCGGGGTTAACCCTTGCAAACAGATAGAGAAAATGGAGAAATTGCTAGAGGAATCAGGATTACAGTTGCTTAATCGAGAATTTTGTCAAAAAGTTACCCAAGGTTTCAAGTGAGTTTCATTTTTCTCATTTGTTATAAGACTTTTAATTAACCTTTAAATATGTATATGATGTATGTATAATATAAAGTTCTCATATTTTGGCATTTCATGTCGATGCAGTCGGTCTTCTGGTCGTGCTGGGAAGCCTGTAATAAAGTGGATGGAGGTTGTCACATTGTTTACTTTTTGCTTATTCTCTTGTTTTCGTAATATTATTCTACTTCTACTGTTGTATATCTTGCGAATAGGACTTGATAAACATTTTCTTGTGGGCATTTGGAAATCGTTGTGGAAATCGTTGGTGTAAATTCCCGCAGGTCTTTGTTGTGAGTTCTGCCTTCAATTTTTGTTTAGAGAGCTCTCTTGAGGAAATGCTTAGTAACTTCCTTGTGGAAGAATCATTCTTTGGCAGGGTACTTTGGTCACCGTGGGTATTTGGCTGGAGAAGAATAAAAAGTTTTTTGAAGCTTGATTTTTCAACGGGGTTAGGTATGGAGTCTTGCACAACAGCAAGTCTCCTCAAATTACAACAGTATAGTCTTATATAGGTCTCCGGAGATTTCTTTTTTCTTTTTCTTTTTGCTTTTCCCTCTTCTCCATTTCTTTATTTATCGTTCTTCATCTGGCCATCTTTTGTATTTTTCACATTTGAAAAGAAAAAATGGTTCTGGTGAAAATTTGTCTTCATACAATGTTACAGGTATACAATTGGCTCCAAAGTAGGCTGCAAGACTTCCCGAAAAATGAAAAGAGGATGTCTGAAATTCCCAAAGCTTGCCCTTCAAATAAGACTCAGGAAAGTTCTCAACGCCCCGAAGGTAACTTGAGCCAAGTATTTGTCTCCATTGTTTTTGAAGGCAAAGTTACTCAGCTGTAGGATAGTTTAATGTTAAAATGACAATTACTTTCTAATTTCAACTTTAGCTGCAACTGTCATACATGTATGCACATACATTAGCAATAGTTTCATTTGGAACAATTTGAATGAAGCTTTGGAGAGATCTAAAATATGAATTCCTCGAGATTCTGCAAGCCTCCTATGAAAAATATTTGTTCTAGAAAGGGCCAAATGGAAAATGTATCCCCATGTTAGTCAGTATCGTATGGGAGTGGTTGGGTATATATAAATTGTCAGGGAGGATTTGAGGTAGAGGTGGAGGTAATTTGTATTTTGGCAAGGTTTGGATGCAGATAGTAGCTAGCCCCTCAAGTTGGTTAGGCATATACCTGTAAGATACATTTTGCACCCTCTTGAGCTCACTTTTAGTAATTCACAGTAACAATGTTAAGTTTTTACCAGCATATAACTTCACTTTCATTACGTGCATTAGTGCATTAGTGCATTAGTGCAATGAAGCTTGTTCTTGGACTTGAGATCTTTTGTCCTCTCTTCTACTGTCATTTTTTAGATAAGATTTCTTGATTGATTGTTTATTACTGTAGTTATATTGGGCCTATTAGTTAATTGCACGTTCTTCTTTTCCCTCTCTAGATTTTCTAGTGAGTAGTTGAACCATTTATCGTTGGGACATGAAATTAATCACCATAGGCTGCCCTAGTGTGGTGACCATTCGGGCAAGTGAAGAAAACATAAAGGTACTTTAGGAGAATGGGTTCAAGCCCAATGGGACCTCCTACCTAAGATATTAAAATTCTATGTGTTTCTTGACAACTAAATACGGTAGGATCAAATAGCTGTCTCATAAAATTAGTCAGTGTAAGTCAGCTCTACTAGATCTCACATTCCCAATTAACAAAAATAGCACATTGCGTTGAAATCTCTTTTAACATTTTGTATAAATTTGTGCAGATGTGAGCCTTTTTTCTTTTTTTCTTCTCCTTTTCCACATGGTAATGATCTTGATTTAAAAGCAGGTGATAAGAGCCCAGATTTATCAGAATTGGAATTTGAAGCAAGGTCATCAAAAGATGGTGCATGGTACGTGAAGAAATCACTACCTTCGGTTTTGTTTAGATAGGTGCATCTTTTGGGCGTTCGTCTTTGTATTTTCTCTGATGTTCTTGTACGGATTGCATACGACTCCAAAGGTAAAGCTAGGGATATCACCCGATATAACAGAGTTATTTAGATGGGATAAGTTAAACATATCTTTGAGTTTCAATGTGCCCAACCCTTTAAAGCAGACAAATCTCCTCCTTGACTCGAGCATTTTCTTAAGATTTCTTTTGTTTAGCTCCCTTTTGGCCATGAGTTGGAGCTTTGGGAATAAAGGAATAGGAGCTTCAAGGGAAAATATAGAGGATTGGCTTAATATATTGTATGTAATCGGCTCTCTCATTATGATGCCTGGTCCTATGCAGAATTTTTGTTCATTAGTATTTGTGTTTCTTATCATAAACAAGCTCTAAATAGGGAAAACAAAAAATAAATTCTCTTTGAAGCAAGAATTGGGAAGTCATGGTACGCATTGAATGTCTTGTTTATGTAACCATTTAATCTTACCGCCAATGTGATTACGATAGACCCCAAATTACCAAGGTTTATACACGTTGAACTAGGAAAGAGAAAGTGGGGGAGCTGAGTGATAGTATGTGAGAAATGAGCGTTTGTATAATCTTTTGGACGAGTGTTTGTTGTGATTTTGTGGGGCGCAGGTGTTTGGTGAGTTAGAGGTGGGCTAAGCTTTTTTTATATTGGGATAGCCTTTTAAGGGTTGGTCTCGGTGAAGGAGAATATGTTTTGGTCTTGTTGTTTTTGTACTCATATTCTGTGTGTTCTTGAAGAGAGGGAATCTCTCAAATCTCCTTTGTGCCATTAATAGTCGATAAATAAATCGAGGTTTATCAGATTACGCAGCAGTGATTTACTATGATGTTATTTCAATTCGTAAGAATGGTCATTTGTGTATGATTAGTAAATGCAGATATTGAATCTAATTAGAAATTTCCTTTCGGCATCTGACTGTAAATTGTAATGAACTAAAGGTTGAATATGGTTGCTACCTACTTCAAGAAGAGGATTTTACTATGAAACTGTGATGTTCAGGTTATTAAGGGGAAATATAAAACATAAAAGAATGATAACTCTATGTTGGTTTTAGGTGAAGCTGTATTTGTGGTTTCTGCTTGTTACCATTTCAAATTTTTGCTGCGGTTCTGATGGCATTCCCCTTGTATATATTATGCAGGTATGATGTTGCTATGTTCCTTACGCATAGATTTCTTAGTTCAGGCGAAGCTGTGAGTCTTTGAACCATGACATCTTTTTTCTTCTTGTATTCTGATTTATGACACCTTCCATTTTTCACGGAGTATAAGATTTGTTGAACCAAGTGAGCTCATCGTTCATAAAGGTGTCTGCTCTGGGCTTTAGATGTATGAGTGCTCATTAACTTATACATGCACGTATATGCTTGTGATGCTCGTAGCAGAATATAATTTCCTTAGAGTTTTCATTTGGTTGTCTGATTGGTTTTGCCAATTCATTAAAGGAAGCGCGTGTCAGATTTGTCGGATTCGGAGCCGAGGAAGACGAATGGGTCAACATAAAACAGGCAGTACGGGTACGCTCCGTCCCTATAGAACATTCAGAGTGTCAAAAGTTGAAGGTTGGGGACATTGTACTCTGCTTCCAGGTGACTAATTAATGCAACCCTTTGGACAACCCGTAGATTGTTCATTTCTCTGTAGTCCATTTCCATTTTAGATATTAAAATTTTCAGGAGAGGAGAGATCAGGCAATCTACTATGATGCACATATTGTGGAAGTCCAGAGGAGAATGCATGACATTAGGGGCTGCAGGTGTCTTTTCTTGGTTCGTTACGAACACGATAGCACCGAGGTAAGTATCACTTTCTCGAGCTCGCTCGTTACAGCTTTTGAAGTAGTTCATAACAATCTCACGTACTTGTTAAACACCCAGGAAAAAGTTCGTTTGAGAAGATTATGTCACAGACCGGCACATCGATTCTAAGCTGGAGATATGAATGGTTTGCCACAGAAACTACAATGGGTAATGCTAATTTTGTATGTTCTTTCATAAAGGTGAGGGCATGTTGTGGGTAAAATTTCATAATAGAAGTGGTTTGATTGTTTTCACCTTATTGTTTGTGTATCCATGGCATCTGTAGTTTCTCCCAAAAGCCGTGGGAACAAGCATGGGAGACGCACATGTAATTGTTGCATATTCTATGCCTATCTATGGCAAATTGGGCAAGACGAGTTCGAACTTTTAGTGGGTTTTAATATCTCTCTCTGCCCATTGCTTGCAAGTCTTTAGCCATTTTAAACAGGTCTGTAACAGAGAGCGAGTCTTTGAGATTCCTTGAGACAACCATAGCCAAAGCTGTGGACTTTCAAAGGAAATTTTGTGACACCTTCAACACTACCACAAGGTTCGACCCGAAACTCTCCTTAACCAGTTCTATGAGAAAGATTGCTAGAAAAAGTTTCGAGAAATGAAATTCGAGCAATTTCGGCTCTTTGATTAAGCACTCTCGAAGCATTAGTTGTGATCCCATAATTAGTCTCGACTTTCGATTGAATCTCTCAAGATTGTTTGCTTGAGTTCAAAGTTTAGCTTTATAATTGTTGCTAAAACTGGTTTTGTTGTGTAAAAATTATATTTAATAGGAGTGTTCGTGGGTTAGTTTGGGTTTGGTTAGATTGTAACATTTGTTTTAGATCCGACCCAACTTGAACCAATTTAATCGTTCTGATTGTTGAGGTTTTTTTTATTCAATCTTAAGTAAAATGTCGTAAAGTAGCTCAAATTTTTGCTTTCAGAAATTTATGAGCTAATACGATCCATAAAACTTTCATTTATTTGAATAAAATTGAGCTCAAATAAGTTTATAACCCAACTCAAAATTCAACGTGTTTGATCAAATTTGGTAGGTTTTCATACATTCTCAAACACTCTTAATATTATTATTATTTTTAGTTTTTAAAAATTAAACTTACTGGGGAGGGGAGAGTTGTGGAAAGTTAATGGGCTTTTCTGATGGACTTAATAAATAATGGGCCTACTTGAGGGAGAGTGGTCCATAGGTACTAATGGGCTTAGAATTAATGGGCTTTTCTGATGGACTTAATAAAAAAGCCCAGAAAAGTAATGGGCCTAATTGAGGGAGAGTGGTCCATCCATAGCTACTCTAACGTAAGTTTTGAACATAATATAATGCATACTTAGTAGGAGAATTTAATGTGCTCCATGTGACATTGTATTATAACCAAATTAATCCAATAGGGTTCGTGACAAATCTTGGTAGGGTCCAAAGCCACCGACATTCATATATATACACATAAGAGACCCTTCATCTAATACATTTAAAAACTTTTAATTTTATGTTTAATAGATATTTAAATTTTTTAAATTTTATATAACGCCTCATATTCAAGAGTGCACCTTATTGATATGGGTAATGACGTTCAATTCTTGTAAGTCTTTCTTAGTTATCTTATATTCAAAGTTACTATCATTTATCGTTAGTATCAGTTAAAGTAGCATTTAAAAATAATGTATAGTTTATAAGATAAAGTAAAATAATATATAAATTTAAAAAATGTGCATTATTCCAAGGAAAGAAGATAGGCATAAATTAAAGGAGTAAAGTTTAAGATTATAAAATAAGAGAAAAAAGCATATAGTATAATAATAATAATACAGTTTATATTAATAAAAAAAAAAAAAAAAAAAAAAAAAAAAAAAAAAAAAAAGGCATGGTGGGAATGAAAAGGACCATACACTGTATATTCCATTATATGCTAATTGCTTCTATGTAAAGACAAACCACTTTTTTCTTTTCCCTTTAAACTCCCAAAATTCCCCCTTTTTTATTTATTTATTTTTTAAAATTAAGGATTTTAATTTTTGATATTTTTAATGTTAATCTGTGATTAACAAACAATAAACCCGTGATTAATTGTAATGCATGGAGGAGTCCTAAAGTTGTAAATAAGTGGAACATGAGTGGCAAATGCGTGCGATTAGGAGAATTTATTTTGAACCTCCTCGTTAATAACCCGAGCAACCCGAATAGAGTTCATAACTCAACTCAGCCCTCTTTCAAATTGAGTTCCTAAAAGCATCGTAGTAAGTCCATCACAAAAGTTATGAGAATTCAAGAGAAGGTCACGGCCATATAAGCCATTTATCATCACAAACAAGTGTCAAGCGGAAGTACAGTAATACATGTAGCTTAAGCATCATGGTTGGATTGTCGGGTTATTTATATATATATTATTACTATTTTAAAAAACATATTTATCTACAATACATATTAAATTAATAACTAAAATCACATAAAACTTCAAAATCAAACATCTATTCTTAGTCTTCATAATAACTTTAAAACTACGGTAGAGTTCTAACTCTATCTTCGACCACGTGATAAAAAAAATGTAACCTACAAATAGACCGAAATTTTCAAATTTTCAAAAATTTAATCCGACCCAGATCGAAAAAAAAAAAAAATCTAACATTTTGTAGTTTGGGTTAGATAGTTCAAGTCCGTCCCATTCTCACATCAAATGATGACGTCTATTTTTTTAATACAAAGTTTTATTAAAAAAAAATATTGATTACTTTTTTTAGTATAAAGTTTTCATGGAGTTTGACTGTAATAATAGTTTCATTTTTTTGAAAAGGAAAAAAAAAATAAAAAAATTGGGTGTTATATTATATATGGGTTATTTCAGGACATGAACAGATGAACTAAAGCTTGAAACTGAAACCAAATCGATCGAATCCAAACCCTAGCTGCTGCTGCTGCTAATTAATTCATGGGGAAGAGAAGACCCATAAGATTCTTCTTCTTCTTCTTCGTCTTGTTTCTGTTCAATCGGCATTCAACTGCTCTGCAACTCCACCGCCATGAAACCCACCTTCTTTTCTCCTTCAAAGCTTCCATTTACACAGACCCATCTCGCCTTCTCTCCAATTGGGATCTCTCCGTTCCCGTCTGCCACTGGAACGGCATCACATGCACCGGAGACAATGCTACCGTCGTTTCTGTCGACCTCTCCGGTAAGAATCTCACCGGCGTAATTCCCGACTCTGTTTTCCGCCTACAGAACCTCCGAATTCTGGACCTCTCCGACAACCAATTCGTCGGAGAACTCCCTCGGAATATCTTCACTGTCGCCTCTTCTTCCCTTCTCCATTTGAATTTGAGCAACAATAACCTCACCGGCAAACTCCCTTTCGGCGGCGTTCATGGTCTCCAAACGTTGGACTTATCCAACAACATGATTTCCGGTTCAATTCCGACAGATATCGGATTGTTCTTTGATCTTCAGTTTCTTGATCTCGGAGGAAATGCTTTAATCTCGGAAATTCCGAATTCCCTTGCGAATCTCTCTTCGTTGGAGTTTTTGACATTGGCGTCTAATAAACTCACCGGAGAAATTCCGAGGGATTTGGCCGGATTGAAGCGGCTGAAATGGGTTTATTTGGGTTTCAATGAATTTTCCGGTGAAATCCCTGAAGAACTCGGCCAATTGGGTTCTTTAAATCATCTTGATCTTGTTTACAACAAGCTAACGGGGAGAATTCCGGCGGCGTTTGGGAATCTCTCTCAGCTTGAGTATCTATTTCTCTACCAAAATTGTCTCTCCGGTTCGATTCCTCCTTCGATTTTTAGTTTGGTGAATTTGATATCTCTCGATGTTAGCGATAATTCTCTGTCGGGAGAGATTCCGGAGCTCGTAATTCAATTGAAGAATTTGGAGATTTTGCATCTGTTTCGAAACAATTTCACCGGAAAAATTCCAACAGCTTTGGCTGCTCTGTCTCGGTTGCAGATCCTTCAGTTATGGTCTAATGGATTTTCCGGCGAGATTCCGGTGTTACTTGGAACGCAGAACAATCTCACTGTTCTTGATGTTTCAACTAATTATCTTACCGGAAAAATCCCACATGGGATTTGTGATTCTAAACGCTTATTTAAGCTCATCCTGTTTTCCAATTCGCTAAACGGCGAAATTCCAGAGAGTCTCTGTTTTTGCAGGAGTTTACGGCGTGTTCGGCTCCAAAACAACCGTCTCTCCGGCGAATTGTGTCCGGGATTTACGAAATTGCCTCTACTTTACTTTTTGGATATCTCTGGCAACCGATTTTCCGGCAGGATCGACGGCGAGAAATGGGAGTTGCCGGCTCTTCAGATGATGAGTTTAGCGAGGAATAAGTTTTCAGGGGAGTTGCCGGAACTGATCGGGAGTAATGAAATCGTGAGTTTGGATTTCTCGGTGAATGAATTTTCGGGTTCGGTCCCGGAGAGTATCGGAAGCTTACCGGAGCTAATGAAGCTAAATTTGAGCAACAATTATCTCTCCGGTCGAATTCCCGGTGAAATCTCTTCATGTAAGAAGCTCGTGAGTTTGGATTTAAGTAACAATAAACTCACCGGCGAAATCCCGGCGGTTCTCAGTCGTATTCCGGTTCTCAGCTTCCTCGATTTATCGGAAAACGAACTCTCCGGCGAAATCCCACCGGTTTTAGCCCGAGCTGCATCGCTCGTTCAGATAAATATCTCTCACAATCACTTCCACGGAAGATTGCCGTCCACCGGAGCTTTTTTAGCCATAAACAGCACCGCCGTCGCCGGGAACAACCTCTGTGGCGGCGACATTAGCAGCAATCTACCCACTTGCGAAAATGGCGTTAAAAAAAGACGCTACAGCCAGTTGTGGTGGATTACGGTCATATTGGCGGCGATAGTGGTGGCGACGGCGGTTTTTGTCAGAATACGCCGTCGTAAGCAGCGGATGGGAGAGAAAAGAGTGCAAAACGAGGAGGGAATTTGGGAGCTGAAATTGTTCGATCCCAAAGCGTCCAAATTCGTCACGGTGGACGCCATTCTGCAATCCGCCGGGAAAGCAAACGAAACGGAGATTCAATTCGTGGTGGAGAAAATTAACGGGAATATATCGGCCGGAATTGGGGAGGCGGCGGAATTGGGGAAGCTTAGGCCTTCTAATATCGTACGGCTGTTGGCGGCGTGTCGGTCGGACAAAACAGGGTATTTGGTACGAGAATATGTGCAGGGGCGGCGCTTGAGCCAAATTGTTGGGAGTTTGAGCTGGGAACGACGTCGTAACATCGCCCTGGGAATTGCCCGGGGGCTGCAATTCTTGCACTCCCACTGTTCTCCCGGTGTAATTGCGGCGAATTTTTCGCCGGAGAAGATCATTGTCGATGAAAAATATGAACCCCGGCTGGTTGTCGGATTGTCCAGCGCCGCCGTTTCTCCGCACTACGCCGCCCCCGGTACGTATAATTTGAGCCATAATGATCCATGCACATGCATAATCATATGCACGTTGAGCTGAGAAAGCTACTTTTTTTGTGGCAGAGACAAAGGAAAGTGGAGACATAACGGAGAAAAGCAATGTGTACACTTTGGGGCTGGTTCTTATTCAATTACTGACCGGAAAGATGGCCGTCCACCGGCAAGAGGTGGTGGAATGGGCACGGTCCGATCATCGTGCCGAGATGTGGGTTGTTGATGGTGCGGTTACCGGCGCCACCGAGCAGGACCAGATGGTGGGGTTTATGAACTTGGCTCTGGACTGTACCGCCGACGACCCCATGGCGAGGCCGTCCTCGGAGGTTGCCTACAAAACCATGCTCAATCTTTGTCGGACCGCTTGCTGTTCTAAACTTTTGTTGACCTAAAACTTGCTGTCCCGGTCATGCCTCGTAACGTTTGAGGGCTAAATTTGAATCTTAAATTGATTTCAAAATTAATGAAATGATTGATAGGATATTTATAATAAAGTGTCGAAATTTTCACGTTCATGTTGTATTACTATTGTTTCGATTTTGATATATGTATCACATTAATCTTTGTTTGAAAATTGAGGACGTGGATATATTTATTTACGTTCATACATATAAGGTGGGGTGGGACGGGTTTGGGTGGGGGTCAGAGACCAAAAATGACCAAAAATATAGTTCATGTCTCGAGCCCTAAACGATGAGAAAACTCTTTTCACTCTGCATATTCTTCTTTCCTACCTATTTCTAGAGTAAAGAGTTTTTTCCATATTAGTCAAGTGGTAAGTAGGGCGTATTCTCCGAAGAAAATAGACTTTAAGAAAGTGGTTCATGTAGCATAGCTTTTTGGAGCACTAAGATTGAAAATCTTTGTGTAACCGCTCAAGCCCATCGCTAATAGATATTGTCCGTTTTGGCCCATTACATATGACCGTTAGCCTCACGGTTTTAAAACGCGTTTGTTGGAGAAGTTTTCACACTCTTATAAAAAATGTTTCGTTCCTCTCTCCAACCGACGTGAGATCTCACAATCCACTTTCTTTGAGGTCAACATCCTCTCTAACACACCGAATGATGTCTGACTCTGATACCATTTGTAACCACCCAAACCTACTACTACCCGATATTGTCCTTTGGGTTTTCCTCTATTGGGTTTCCCCTCAAGGTTTTTAAATGCTTCGTTTCCTCTCCAATTGATGTGAGATTTCACAATCCACCTCCCTTGAGAGCCCAACGTTCTCTCTGGCACACCACCCGGTTTCTAGCTCTGATACAATTTGTAACAATCCAAGCCTACGCTAACAGATATTCTCCATTTTGACTCGTTACGTATCGTCGTTAGCCTCACGATTTTCAAACGCGTTTACTAGGAAGAGGTTTCCACTTCCTTGTAAAGAATGTTTTGTTTCTCTCTCCAACCGATTTGGGATCTCATAATTCACCTCCCTTCACAGACTAACTTCCTCGCTGACACTCGTTCGCCTTTCCAATCGAGGTTGTTCCCATCTCTAATCGATGTGAATCTCACAATCCACTTCTAAACAAAGGGTCCAAAGGACACATAGCCGGAGATAGGTTTAGACAATGAAATTGTAAAATCGAGTTGGAGAGGTAAATTTACAGAAAGAATTTGAGATCGCTCCCAAAGTTGATTCCGTGCAATTTAAACTTATATTTCTAGTTTTAATTTAATTTAAAATCCTAGAATATTTTACATTTGGTCAATTCTATGATGATGGTGGACACAATAATTCTTATTTGGGCGGTGGTCCTAATTTGAAACTCATTTTACATTTGCAAATCTCCATAGGATTAATCCAAAAAAAAAAAAAAAGAAAAAAATGGATAAGGGAGATTTTGACATGTACTCCCAATCCAACGGTCAAGATTAAAATCATCATTATGCAATTACTTTTCAAGTTTTTAATTTAATATTTAAAAGTTCAATTTCCTTCAAATATGTATTAACTATATGGGTTATTAAACTTCCTTCAAATTTGATTATATATATATATATATAAAAGTGAGACGAGACAGGACGAGGCGGGAATTAGAGTAGGTATGAGGTGGTGTATATATATAAAAGTGAGGCGAGACAGGACAAGACAAGAACTAAAGCAGGTTTGAGGTTGTATATATGAAAGTGAGGCGAGACGGTACAAGGCCGGAATTAGAGTGGGTTCAGGGTTGTATATATATAAAAGTGAAGCGAAACGGGTCAAGGCAAGGATTAGAGCAGGTAAGGAGTGGTGTATATATATATAAGTGAGGCGAGACAGGACAAGACAGGAACTAAAGTGGGTTCGGGGTTGTATATATAAAAGTAAGGCGAGACGGGACAAGGCTGGAATTATAGTGGGTTCGAGGTTGTATATATATAAAAGTGAGACGAGATGGGGAAAAGTGGGGATTAGAGCAGGTACGGGGTGGTGTATATATATCTAAGTGAGGCGAGAGAGGGCGAGGCAGGGATTAGAGCGAGTCTGAGGTTAGGGATGGAGAATGCATGTCATCCTCATTCTCGACTTCATTTGGTTTAAGAGAAATTTTTCCCAACTCTCTCCCACATCCCTACAAACGAGTCTATATCACATCATCAATTAATTCATTAGTCATAATGACATGATTAATTAACCTTAAAAAAAAAAGCAAGTGTTTAGTATTGAACCAGGTTGTGCACACAAAGGACCCAGAGAAGGTGTCGGGAGGGGCAAGTCTTAGCGACAGCATGCGGGACATATTAGGTGAGAATTAGACAGAGTTGTACGTAAACAATGTCCCTAAGACAAGCACAAAATAATGAGTTTAGCAGAAAATTAGGCAGAGGAGGTTTTAAAAACATTCAACCACATGATTCTCTTAGGGTTTGGGTTTGGGTTTGGGTTTGGATCATCTTTTAATCTTGTCTCATTGTCGGCGCTTTGGGATGGGGTAAATCAATTCTCCGACAGCGACAACACCGACATACACAGCCTAAAAGCCTTTCCACACTCTACTAAAGGTGATGCCTTTTTATCTTCCCATTTCAAAACCCTGTGTGTGTGTGTGTGTGTGTGTGTGTGTGTGTGTGTGTGTGTGTGTGTGTGTGTGTGTGTGTGTGTGTGTGTGTGTGTGTGTGTGTGTGTGTGTGTTTCTTTAGCACAAAAATGGTGAAAGGGTTTGAATTTGATTGACCCATTTTGGTCACAAAAATGGTGAAAGGGTTTGAATTTGATTGACCCATTTTGGTCACAAAAATGGTGAAAGGGTTTGAATTTGATTGACCCATTTTGGTCACAAAAATGGTGAAAGGGTTTGAATTTGATTGACCCATTTTGGTCACAAAAATGGTGAAAGGGTTTGAATTTGATTGACCCATTTTGGTCACAAAAATGGTGAAAGGGTTTGAATTTGATTGACCCATTTTGGTCACAAAAATGGTGAAAGGGTTTGAATTTGATTGACCCATTTTGGTCAATTTCGTCTGCTGAACTTATAGTTACGTTCTACACCATGCTCAGCATTCTTTTATTCCCATATTGTTCATAATTGGTGAACATAATCTAAGGAAACTATATGGTGTTTTGAGGAGAAATTAATGATGTTTTTTTTTATATCAGATCACTTGGGTTGATCTTATTATTATTATTTCATGTTAGTGTACAACAAGTGGGGTTTTCAATGTATGTATGGATATATAAGGAAGAGACACTATCTATGTTGATACGAGGTCGAACTTGAAAATTTATGTTTAAAGTGGACAATATTGTACCATTGTAGAGGTTTGTTGTTCTAACAAATAGTATCAAAGTCATGTCGAAGAATTCTTAGATGTCGAACAGAAAAGTTGTGAGTATCAAAAGTGTAGTTGTGGTAAATATCCATAGTATAGCTCTATTGGTAGACACCAAAGGACTTCGAGCTGGTGCCAACGAGGATGCAGGGTCTCAAAGGTGAGTGGATTGTGAGATCACATATTGGTTAGAGAAAGGAACGGAACAAAGCATTTCTTATAAGGGTGTGGAAACTTCTCCCTAGCATACGTGTTTTAAAACCTTGAGGGGAAAACCCAAAGAGGATAATATATATTAGTAGTAGGCTTGGGTTGTTACAAATGGTATTAGAGCCAAACATCGAGCAATATGTCAGCAAGAACGTTGGACCCCCAAGGGGGGTGGATTGTGAGATCTCACATTGGTTAGAGAGGGAAACGAAACGAGCATTCCTTACAAGGGTGTGGACTCTCCCTAGCATACACGTTTTAAAACCTTGAAGGAAAACCCAAAGAGGACAATATCTGTTAGTAGTAGACTTGGGCTGTTACAAATGGTATTAGAGCCAGACGAGCGATGTGTCAGCAAGGACGTTGGGCCTCCAAGGAGGGTGGATTGTGAGATCCCACATTGGTTGGAGAGGGGAAGAAAACGAAGCATTCCTTGTAAGGGTGTGGAAACCTCTCCCTAACAGACGCGTTTTAAAACCTTGAGGGGAAAGCCCAAAGAGGACAATATCTGCTAGTAGTGAGCTTGGACTGTTACAAATGGTATTAGAGCGAGACACAAGGCGATGTATCAGCAAGGACGTTGGGCCCCTAAAGGAGGTGGATTGTGAGATCCCACATTGGTTGAAGAGGGGAACGAAACGAAGCATTCCTTACAAGGGTGTGGAAACCTTTTCCTAACAAACGCGTTTTAAGACATTAAGAGAAAGCCCAGAAAGGAAAATCCAAAAAAGACAATATCTGCCGGTGCTGTTACACATATATTAATCTGAACCTCACCAAAACCAAAATGATCATATCATCACATTGGTGCATATGCTAATCTTTCAAGTTCATTAAACTAACAACACTAAAAAGAAAGGTTAAGAAACCAATTGATAAGGTCAAAAGAAAGCAAAGATCATGAGATATGCAAAAGGGAGATGTGGTTTGTATGCAGGAAAGCGCAGCCACAAAGGCATTGGCATAGACTGCATAATGATGTTCTTCTCTAGCTGCTTAGGACTCTGTGTTACTTTTTCAACTTTTTGGTGGGTTATGATTATGATTATTATGAGAAGGTGATATTCACATACATGGAAGATTCGGCCACAAAAGAAGAGTATAAACACAAACATCTAAAATAGCTGACATTGTGAGGAGCAAACACAGCTAGATTTTGGTGGCAGAATGCATATGATATCATATGTCAAGTGGGTTTCATCTTAAAAGCCTCAAAAACAAACTGATACCTCCAATCATACTCCTTGGAGACCATGAAAAAGCCTCTTTCTTTGCCTTTCTTCCTCTTCTTACCCTCTTTCTTCTTCAAACTCATCAATGGCTTCAGATAGATCAAAACATTCTCTTCTCTTCTCTTCTTTTGGTTTTTCTTTGCAGATTTAGACTGTTTTTGTTTGCTTCTTCTCTTGCTTTCTTTGTATATATGGCTGCCTTTTGAACCCGTTACGTATCGTTGTCAGCCTCACGGTGTTAAGATGTGTATGTTGGGAAGAGGTTTTCATACTCTTATAAAGAATGCTTCGTTCCCCTCTCCAACCAATGTGGGATCTCACGTTTAGTGTGAAGTGACTCGCTCACTAAAATCATAACAAGTGAGTATTGTACAACATGTGTTATAAAGTAACAATACACCTCTTGTAACAGCCTAAGTCCACCACTAGTAGTTATAGTCTTCTTTGGGCTTTCCAGGTTTGAAAACGCGTTCGTTGGGGAGAGGTTTCCACACCCTTGTAAGAACTGTTTCGTTTCCATTTCCAACCGATGTGGGATCTCACAATCCGCCCCTCTTGAGGGCCTAGCGTCCTTGCTGGCACACTGCCTGATGTCTAGCTCTGATACCATTTGTAATAGTCCAAGTCCACCGCTAGCAGATACTGTTTTCTTTGGGCTTTTCCTTCCGGGCTTCCCCTCAAGGTTTTAAAACACGTTCGTTAGGAAAAGGTTTCCACACCCTTGTAAAAAATGTTTTGTTTCCATTTCCAACCGATGTGGGATCTCACAATCCACCCCTCTTGAGGGCCCAGCATCCTCGCTGGCACACTACTTGATGTCTAGCTTTGATACCATTTGTAACAGTCCAAGTCCACCGCTAGCAAATACTGTTCTCTTTGGGATTTCCCTTTCGAGCTTTCCCTCAAAGTTTTAAAACACGTCCGTTAGGGAGAGGTTTCCACACCCTTGTAAGGAATGTTTTGTTCTCCTCTCTAACCAATGTAGGATCTCACAGCTCTACACAACACTAACAATCTTGAAATAGGAACCAAGACTCGCAACATCGACATTTAGAACATTGATCTTAATGCTCTAATTCTATGTGCTAATAGCCATTCCTATCAGTTTGTTAATGTGCTGCTATTCAATCAATGGTCTATAGTGAACAAGATAAACATGAATGGGCATGGTGATGGTGGGAAGTGGGTGGGTGGGTGAGAGAATTTTACTGACCCACTTCAGAAAGAATAGCTTTAGAGGGAAGAAGAGACATCAAAGTCCAAATAAGAATCAATGATAGATTGGGTGAGTGCTGCATTCAAACATCTCTTCAGCCCCATCGCCATTATCTTGTCTTGACAACAGGGCCTTATAGAATGGGAGCAAACTGAGCTGAAAGAGACTTCTTCTTCCAAAATTCAAAACAGAAAAAGAAGCTCTGTGTCGTGAACTTACAGCCCAAATGCTTTGTGTGTCAGCAAATGACTGGTCAGCTGAAAGAATATCAAATTTTCTACCCTTTTTCAATGAAATTTTGGGGTCCATGTCAAGAGATTAGAAGGTTAGAGAAATGGATAGCCATGAAAAGAAGTTAAGGTCTGATCTCTTTGACATTAAGGTGGATAAAAGTGCAGAAGAAACGAGGCAAATGACCTTCCATGTCTTCTTATGCTCCCCACCAGATTCCATAAAGGAAAAGAAAGGGATAAGCACAGTTCTGATTTCAAATGAAATATCAGTTGAACTCAGGAAAGCAGAGACAAAAGTAGAGAGGTAAAGAAGTTTGCTTTTTATATTACCCTAAACAAGGCTTTCTTTAAGACCTTACTCTCTATGACTAGAAGCAGCTCAATGAGTGAGGATAGTGGGAATTATGTGGGTGGGTGGGTTGGTGGATGAAGTCAGAGATCAAAGTTCTGATCTTATCTTTTCTCGTTACAGGCTGTGAGATCCTACATTGGTTGGGAGGAGAACGAAACATTCTTTATAAGGGTGTGAAAACTTCTCCCTAGCAAACACGTTTTAAAACTGTGGGGGGAAACTCGAAAGGGAAAGCTCAAAGCGGACAATATCTGCTAGCAATGGACTTGGGCTGTTACAAATGGTATTAGAGCCAGACACTGGGCGATGTGCCAGCGAGGAGGCTGAGTCCCAAAAGGGGGAGGCGGTATGCTAGCTAGGACACTAGGCCCTAAAAGGGTGTGGATTTGGGGGTCCCACATCGATTGGAGAAGGAACAAGTGCTAGCGAGGACACTGGGCCCCGAAGGGAGGTGAATTGTGAGATCCCACATTGGTTGGAGAGGAGAATGAAGCATTTTTTATAAGGGTGTGAAAACCTCTCCCTAGCAGACACGTTTTAAAACTGTGAGGGGAAGCCTGAAAGGGAAAGCCCAAAGCGGACAATATTTGTTAGTGGTGGGCTTGGACTGCTACACAGGTCAAGAACGACAAGTGAACTAAATGATTAGGATAAGCAGCAAAAGGGGCGAAAAGAGCCATTAGGGGCAATATGCTCGTTCATTTAGTTCTTGGTTATTTTCATTGTTTCTGAGATCTTACAGGAAAATCTGATCTAGCCTATTTGTCATATTCCTACTACCTGACTAAGCGTGTTTCAAACAAAGGACCAGTTCATAAACATGAAACAAATACAGTGAGCGTTTTCTTCTTCATTCAAAACCTTCCAAGCCACAGCTTTCTCATATGACACTGCCCTTCCCATGCTTGATAAGCATACACCCCCTTGAAGACAAAGGAACCCCTAACATAGCACACAAAACATTGATACTCAACTGTTTGAAATCATGTTCCAAAAGAGTATGATCAGTAAGACATTGCACAAGGATTTGTTATCTATACCTGCTGCATTATCCGTGGGAACTCTGTGTCTAAAGTTTTCTTTCCATTGTCATCAAAAATCTTCTCTAGAGTAATGTCTTGCAGAGCCACCAAGGTTGTCTCAAGCATGTCAAGCCCAGATTGATTTGCAAATGTAAAATTTGGCAAAGCCTACATGTTCATAGAAGAGGGTATTACTTCATGTAAGAGAAATTGTAGAGACAACTGAAGAATCAGGCAAATTATGATCATGACATGCTCAAATGTTTAAATCTAAGGAATGTAGGACCTGCATGTATCTTAATGAAGTTATTGTTAGAAAAGAGGTATCATATTCTATTCAGAGAGGAGTCTCACGTCAGCTAATTGAGAGGCTGATCATGTAAGGAATACTATCTCTATTGGAATGAGGCATTTTGGTGAAACCAAAAGCAAAGCTATGAGAGCCTATGCTCAAAGTGGACAATATTATACCATTGTAGAGAGTCGTGATTTCTAACATGTTCATCAGACCTTGGTTCTGAACATTTTTTTAATCTTTCATGTATCTTAATGAAGTTATTGTTGGAAAAGAGGTACCATACATGTTCATCATACCTTTAAAGAGCAGCACATGACTGCATCTAAGTGATGCCAAAGGGATTTGAGAATGGGTTCTCTTCCTTCATTTTTCAGTAAGTCCATGCCCATGTAGCACCTGTAGGGAAGGATACAGTAAATTTGGAATCCTACGAACAGTAAAATAACAAAGATAATATGTCCAGCTAAGAGTTTCTTCAGTACCTATAGCTTTGACAGATCCAACGAGCAAGTGTTTGTGCTTCAGGAGCACCAGCTGGTGTCTGAAGGTTAGCATGAGGACCAACATTCGAAGGGGAAAGAGCCAGTGCCACTTTCTGAACAGATGCTATAATGCTTCGGACATACTGCCGTGCCATTGCTGCTACATTATCTTGAAGATGAACATCAAATACAAATTGGAATGCAATTGTCATCACAGATTTGGATTTTCCTGATTGACAAGCATAATCACCAGCAGCTCTATTCCCTGCCGGTCCGACATCAAGAGCTGAAGCAAGATCAAGCGTGCGGTTTGGACTTGAAGCATCCTGCAGCATTAGCAAATGTATAAAATGAAGCAAGATCAAATGCATAGAACAGGGAGGAAAAGAAATGGACATTGATATTAAGTATTTACCATTCCAGAATCAAGAGGGATGATGCGGAAGCCAGATGCTAAAATGGGTGCATCATCAGAAAAAGAGGCATCAATGGGAGCAAAGATGAGTTCAGCAGAAGTTCCTACTGCATTCTCTTCCACGCCATTGCAAAGCTGCAATGGTCAGTGACAACATAGATTTGAGATTTACACTACAATTATCCATCCAAGCTTTATAATATAAGGAAGATTCGAGCTTGATAATCATTTTTCATCTTCTTAACTGAAGAATATATGCATGCAAGTTCATATTTATTCATATAATTAAAGAAAAGACTGCTTACTTGGAGGAGGAAGATGTCACCAGACATGAGCATATCATCCCTATAGTGGCCCACGTTTTCAAATTTAAGAACTTCCATAAACTGTTTCCAGTAAGAAATTTTGAATCAATATTTTGAAGTTGCAAAGCAAAGTAGTTCAATAGGATAAGTTTATCCATAAGGACGCCATGGGAAATAATTTGGTACTTGCCTCTTCATGCTCAACCGTTTGTGCCAAGGGAAGAGTGACCTGACCCCCAAAAGTTCCAGCATGAGACCCTGGTAAACCACACTGACCAGTCTTAATTGCTGCAGCTGAGTAAGCATCAATACTGGTGTCTGCCCATTCTGACCGGTGTTCTCTCAAGAACCTAATGAGCATTGCTGGAGTGACATTCTACAAAATAGAAAAGAAAGCAAGAATATAACAAGAAGAAAAGCTTCCGAAGGAGGTTATGCATAGACTTGGTAAGATTACTAGCTAACACAATGTCATGGTCAGTTGTTGGGGTTAACCATATGCAGTTGGATTTTTATTTCTTAAAAGATCACTTCATTTCCATCAAACTAGTGTCATGTCCTTGTTTAACATTATCAGATGATGGTCACCACTAGCAGATATTGTCCTTTTTGGACTTTCCCTTTCGGACTTCCCCTCAAGGTTTTTAAAACGCGTTTGCTAGAAAGAGGTTTCCACACCCTTATAAAGAATGTTTCGTTCTCCTCCCCAACCGATGTGGGATCTCACAATCCACCCCCTTTCGGGGCCAACGTCCTCGCTGGCACTCGTTCTCTTCTCCAAGAGATGTGGGACCCAGCAGTCCACCTCCTTCGGGGCTCAGCCTTTTCGCTGGCACATCGCCCGGTGTCTGGCTCTAATACCATTTGTAACAGCCTAAGCCCACCCCTAGCAGATATTGTCCTTTTTGTGCTTTCTCTTTCGGACTTCCCCTCAAGGTTTTTAAAACGCGTCTGTTAGGAAAAGGTTTCCACACCCTTATAAATAATGTTTCATTCTCCTCCCCAACCGATGTGGGATCACAAATAACCTATAAGAAATGAAGCAAGAAATAGAAAGGATGGCACAAGTTGAAAAAGAGAATTTCCTAATTTGACTGATGAACTGGTAGAAGGCGTTTATATATTATAAAATAGAACCTTTTCAATTGCGCATCATCGCTTAGATCTCAGCCAACAAGCAAAATATTTACCTGTAATAACATCGATGCTTTGGCACAAAGCACTGCGTTGCTCATAGATGGAAAGCCATTATTATATGAAATATTTGCACCCATCATTGTCTTGCCATTAGACATGTTTACAAGAAGTGTAACATCATCAATGCCGTCGTTTTCTAACAAAGACCATCCCTCATCTGTAAACCCGTTTACTGCTTCGTTGAAACCTCTGCAGAGCAAAATCCATTTATTGCAATTCAAAACAAAAAGTAGCAGCAGCTAGGACGGGTGCTCTCGAGCCGAAATCATATTTACCTGCTCAATCTCTGACTAAGAGCGCGAAGAGCAGCAGGTCGTCTTCCCCAACCAGTACCATTTGGTTGAGAAACTTCTTGTGAAATCTGTCTCAACAAGCGTAATGCCTGATCCAAAACAATGAAAGTTTATAGATACATAAGGTGATATAATATTCAAAGTTACTTGAACTTTCAATTTCCAATTTTAAAGGACTTACTGCCATTGTGTTCTTCTGAGCAAGCAGAGTAGATGACTTGTATAATGGCCGCAACACTTCAGGCACGCTCCAAGGCTATGTTCAAGTAAATAATGGATACAATTACAAATTTGGACATCTGAGGCTAAGAAAGACTGTGCTTTAAATAGAGAGCAGAAGAACATACATCTAAATCCATGTGATCAACTATATGAATTATTGATCCACCGCCTTCACAAGGTCTTATCAAATATCCACTAGGTAGCATTTCTGCTCTTACAAAGTTTTGTACTGGAGGCATACTTGGACCATTCTGAGTATTGTTAAGAGATCTTTCACATACCTAAAGTGCATAAGACAAGCATATCAGCTACAAATTTAGAGTGAATCAAAGCAGCAGAAGCAATTTCCAAAGCGAGGCTTTCTCATACCACAAGACTACCATCCTCCAAAACAGATGTGTATCGCAGCAGCCAGAAATCACGAGCAGGTGCCAGAGTAGTAGGCGCATAGAGCTGACATTAAATCAACAGAAGTTTCTTTGATTTGCATATTTTGTTGCATATCTACAAAACTGATATAAACAATCCGCTATCAAGTAGTAGCCTACCTGCATATAAAGAAGCTCAATGGTTCCTCCATTTCCAGTAGATAGGGCGTTTAGAACGTCAACAGCACGGCAATCGCGATACCAAGAAGGCCAATCTTTAAGAATTTCAGCCACCTTCATAGAACAATATAAATGATATATACTCATACTTCATGCTACATCGGACAAATACTTAAGTTCAGTTTAGAAGCACTTACTCTTGTAGGTTCAAGACCCACAAGTCCACACGCACGAGCTGCAACTCCAGTGCAGCCATGAGAAATAGCAACGATTCCAATGGAATCCGGACCAGGCTGCTCAGAACAGATATTTAGAAAGGTAAGAAATTTTGAGAACAATAAAAGAGATTTGTATATCACTTGAAACCTTTATCCTCAGATAATTTAAAGTTTACTATTAGAAATTTGCCTTCCAAGAAAGATTAATACTTGTTTTCTCTTGTTCCCTGTCCTTTTGTTATCATTTTCAAAAAAAAAAAAAAAAAAAAAAAAGCATGATCTTGCTGAGCAGTTGCTTAGAACATTATCAAAGTTTCTAATAGACAACAGAGAACAATTCTCAAAAGCTCTCAATGATCGAGGTAATAGACTTTGGCATGTTGCTTAGAACGTTATCAAAGTTTCTGTTGTTTAACTATAATGACAGCAGAAAAAGATTCAATGTTTATACAGATTGAAGAATAAAGCAAAAAGAGGAAGTAACCTTCATCCCAGGCATTTGGACCCACTCCACAGCAGTTCCAGTAGCCTTTGAAAGAAACTCTGCTAAAGTCTCCTCCGCAATGGACAAAAGTCTAGGAAATATGCAAAACCCAAATTCTCAGAAAGCATATAACAGAGACAATTTCTAATATCAGGACTATAGAAGAACAAAAAAACACAAGAACAAAAGGAAAGAATCAAAGGGAATGCACATGAAGAAGAGCCAATTCTACTAACCCTGCGGGACTGGCATCCTTTGGAGGATGCGGCGGGGTCAAATTCTGTTGACCACTTGTAACCACTGACTCACAACTCGTGTCAGTGGTGGCTAGGGTCGCCTGCAAAATGAAGAAATTACCAAAACAATTATATTACTCACTAACAAAGAAGCTTTCATTTCATTCAGCTGATAAAAAAAACTCATTCTTGTTTCAACGAAGTGAAATCAGGGATCATCGTCCTAAAATCTCATGTAGAAATTCATGGAGGAAAGTTAAGCAAAGCAAGTTCTTACATTCTGGGTCTGTTGACGAAAATAGCTGTTCTCATACACAAGCTGTGACACCTGTTTCTGCAGCCTATCATTTTCCTCCATTAGGAGTCTATTCATAGCCGTCAGCTTCCTGTTCACAGTCTGCAGGCGTGATGATTCCTTCCTCTGTTTCTCTCTACATCTGAGCAGTAACAAAAAAACGCGTGAGAAACCCAAATGAATCCTCTGTTCCAGGAACAAAATTTTGGATGTTTCAGAAAAAGAAATGATTAGAAACAATACCTCCGATTTTGGAACCAAACTTTGATCTGCTTGGGTTCGATATTGGAGAGAATTGGGCACTCCCTGATGAGCTGCTGGCGGCGCATAGAACTGGGTTTTGGGCAATCATAATAAAGCCTCTCAAGAGCTTCGACTTGCTCAGGTGTGTACCTAACATATTTGCCATTATCCATGCTAGCAGCATCCTTGCAGCTGGAGGTCACAGCCATCATCCCCGCTTGAAATTCCCACAGAGGCAAAACAACAAACACCTTTCAGGCATCAAATTGGAGGACAAAAAAAAACCCACCATAAAGAAAGAGCAATCAAAATTACCAGAAAGCAAAGACGCTTTATATCCAAGAAGAGTTGCAAACAATCAGAAACTCCCTCCCTTCCACCCTCCACCAAGTCATATAACACACACCTCCGCCATAATCATCCAAAAAAACAAAAACCCAAATGGCGGCTTCAGCAACAGAGAATCAGAAAGCGAAAATCCAGAACCGGACGACAGGATTGTGAGTAGAACACTATAAAATGAAAATGGTATGGAGAAATTAAAAGGAAAGAGCGAAAGAGAAGGGAAGATTGAGAGATGTGAATGAGGAGAGATTGGGTGAGGAGAAAATTCTTAAAAGCAGCGGACACAAACACAAAGGGGAGCTACAAAATCTCGATTTTCACATCAGTATTAGAAACCCATAATTGTTTTTTATGGCAGTGTTGATCGCTGTTGCTTTAGGTGGCGTCGGCTTTTGATTGCGTTGTTTGGGGGGTTGTGGCACTCACCACAGTGCCCAGTGCCCACTCGGCGCTTGACTAAAATTATGGTCTCCCATTGCTTTATCGAGTGAATGCAATCTACCGCGTGCTCGAATAGTGTAATATAAATTTCAAAAAAGTGAGTCCATCCATACATACTTTTCTTTTCTTTTTTTTTTTCTTTTTTTTTTTTTTTTAATTTTTTTTTTCTTTTTGTATTTTCAAAATTGTAAGCTTTTGGTTTTTGTCTATTTCTATTTTTTGTATTTTCAATTTGTAAGCTTTTATTTTCAGCTTTTTGTCTATTGCTCAAATTATCATTTTTAATCATTTTTTATTTACTTTTTAATCCTTACCACTCACAATTAAAATTTAATAATCTTATCCGACAAATATATATATATATATATATATATATATATATATATATATATATAATAGGATGGTTGTTGGGTTGGTAGGTTGGTGACTTGAGCAGTTCTTATTTTTGGGTTGTTAGATTGTTCTTATTTTTTAATTATTTAAAAAAATTCTATTTATTTACCTGTTACGTTAATAACTAAATTAAATATTTTTAATTTTCATAATAATCTTAAAAGTAGGGTGAGTTAAGTTGGGTTATAACCCTATTTTTTAATTGGTCATTTGGCCAGAATTTTTTTTGGGTTTAAAAAATTCAACCCGTCCCAAATTGAAAAAAAAATCTAATTCAATCCCGTCTTTATAATTTGGGTTAGTTAGTCTAAGTTGATTGAATTCTCGTGTCAAATGAACACCACTGTTAAATATTTAGACCGGAACTTAAAAATTTAAAACTAAACTTATAATTTAATCCCGATCATAAGTTTATTGGAATAGTTATACTTTTAAAAAAGTAACCATTTTTTTGTCATTTTGTTTTCTTTTTTTATCTCAATTTTCTTTCCCAAAACACTACTTTTAATAAATTTTATTGTTACATTTATTTTTGTTGGGTTAAAGAATTTTCATTAAATATGTAATAATTTATACAAACAAAAAATAGATTTAAATTTTTTTTAAAAAAAAATGTAAATAACGAACGTTATAGATTAAGTGTATGTGACATATGTCGTTTCACGTTGGTTGGGGGAGGAGAACCCTTTATAGGGTATGAAACCTTTCCACAGTAGACGCGTTTTAAACCCTTGAGAGGAAGCTCGAACGAAAAGAAAAGCCCAAAATAGACCATATCGGCTAGCGGTGGATTTGGGCCGTTATTGAATGTGTTTATAAGATTAAAATGAATGATTGGAAAATGATTCAAATGATTCAAAAGAGTTGGTTGGTGACAAGAAAGGTAGGTTGGCGTTTTCATTATCATTCCTTAACCAACTCTTAATTAACCACTTTTTCACCTTTCATTTCTTTTATCGACCCATTTTTCTCTATCGACTTTCTCACACGACCCAACGACCCTCTCGCTAATATAAAGTATTTTTAGATAAAAAATTTTATACGGGTTCGATGAATCAGCATCAATAAGCTTAAACGAACGATGAAAGATTCAAAACATTCCAAATAATGTAAAAAAAAAGCAGTGAATTTGTAATTGTGCAGCACTCACTTCCCAGCAACAAGTGAGCTAAGTCAATTTGTTCTTGCGTCGCCTACGACCCAGTAACGTATGCTCGAGTCTCTAGCTCCGGTTTAAGAAGAAAAAATTTTAGAAAACGGGGACAGAGAGTTTTTGAAAAATTGAATTTTGTATTATATGTGATGTAAGCAAAAAAAACAGCAACAACAGCTAACTATGGGACAATGAGGTAAGAGTATTTAATTAAGCAATGAGTGGCAGACCAAACCAAATGGAGATTATTCATTATAAAAAGACGCGGTTTTGCAAAAATAAATAAACTATAATTACTTTTTTAACCCTAATTGCATATCCCATAAACCCTATCCTAATCTCACCCTAAAAAAGGGGTTCTAAGTTTGTGGGCCCCGCCACTCTCCATTTTTTTTTATTTTTTTATTTTTTAAAATATTCATAATGTGTTCAATTATTAATTCTATTTATTTTTTTAATTCTTACTTTACCAATTTTTTTATTTTTTATTTTTATTTCCAAATCAGAAGAGGCCAACTTGAGCTGTGGTTATCGTTTTTAATTAAACTTTTGCAAAAGCTATCTACTTGTCGTTCTAGAAATATTAAATTATTCTTATTATATATATATATTTTTTTTTATTTATAATTTATTTAAATTTCAAATTTGAACGGTTAAAAAGGTATCACAGATTCAAATTTGTAACTTATTGTTATCAAATATACACGTATAAGTAGTTTAAATTATCGTATTTATTGAAAAAATATTGAAATACACGTTAATTTTGCAAACGCGAGCCATTGTTTGTTTAAAGAGATTAATTGACCGGTAAGGGTTAACCTCATGTTAAAATTAGTTGACCTAACCAACCCTTGGAGATGCCCTTAGGATCAAGTTGGTCAATCCCTTAAGGTCAACCTCGTGGTCAACTTGGTTAAGCTAGCTAAATTGACCTAGGGGTCGATTGGGCTGACCCTATGGGTACGTCTTAAGGCCAACGTTCGACGTTATATCTCCTATGCGAGGTAGCTTTTATCTTCAGAGAAGTATAGCATTTGAACTTACTCAAGGGGAGACCTTGGCAGGTCAACCTATCATATTGGTTCGTCGATCCTTCACGGATGGAGATGTTAGTAAGCACAAGGAAGGTCCAAACAAACAACACCAATTATTGATACTGAAATAGAACAAAGAATCAAATTGTGCCTAAAAAGACTAAATACTTGAGCACTGCAAATAGTAGAATTCATAGCAGTATAGTGTACCATCGAATGCGTCACCTTCCAACATTTATAAAGCTAATTAATTTCAGTCAACCCTCGTAAGGTTTGCATCATGGTTGAGCTTTGGTTGTCTCATGTTGAAGTTGGTTGAGCCGAGCCCTAAGGGTTCGGTCTCAAGGCTAAGTCGACCCTTCTTGTTCGAATCATGTTAACCAAATAGGGTCGGGATAGTATTCTCTTCTTTAGGACAAACTAGTAATTTCACCCACAAACTAGGAAGAACGTGAGAAGGAAGGAAGGCAAGGCAAGGAAATAATGTATTAGAAAAAGTGAAGGGTAAAGGGAAGGTGGTGGTGGTGGTGGTGGTCCACACGTGTGGCCCCGAGGAAAAGTGTGTGTGCGGGCAGGCCTGACTTGGTGTAACTTTAGAGAGAGAAAGATCTTATTTTTACCGTATAAATACGAGGAGTGTACGTATTCGTGGAGGGGAAGACTAGGGTGCGGCGCATGTACATGGGAAAGAAATGTAATGATGGAATTGGGACCACAGGATTAACGACGCGTGTCGCTTCTTTCGGCGTATCAGAGTTTGCGCCAAAAGCAGAAGGGACATTCTTGTGGGGAAGTGGGACCTCGTGTTTCCTCATCCTTTTAACCCTTTCTAACTGTCAGGTAAAAACCCCCTTAACAAAAAAATAAATATTTTTTTACATTTATTATATATTTTTAAATTTTTAAATTTATTTTTTTAACTTCTAATTACAGTAGAATCAGATAGAGAAACCTTTTCAGTCTCAACACCGCTCCAAATCGGGGTCGATATTTGAGAAACCTTTTACATCTCCATCTCAACTCGAGATTTTCCATAGAAAATACGTGAGGATCAGATTTTCCATGGAAATTTATGGTAATTTTACTTAATTTTGTCGTTTTGGTAGAATTTAGTAAGTTTTTTTTTTTAATGGATTAAAAGAAAAAAAAAATGGAATAGTTTAAAATAATTACAGTTATGTTTGTTTTAGATCCCATAGAAGACCTTGAAATAAATAATAGTAATATTTATGTTCCTTAGTCACCTAACAACTTTGACAGAATGTATTACTCTTTTGTCCCCTGGTTGGGGCTATTCTATTTACCCTAAGGAAATTGGTAGCCCTAAAATTAATTTTTTACTCCCCTTTATCTTGTTCTATTATAGGATGAAGTGAAATCCTCGTGAGATCTCACATCGACTGAAGGAGGGAACGAGATGTAAAAATTTCTACCTAGCAGACACATTTTAAAAGCCTTGAGGAAAACCTCGAAAGGAAAAGTTCAAAAAGTACAATATTTGCTAATTGTAGACTATCTTATTCTATTATAGGATGAAGTGAAATCCTCGTGAGATCTCACATCGGTTGAAGGAGGGAACGAGATGCAAAAATTTCTCCCTAGCAGACACGTTTTAAAAGCCTTGAGAAAAAGCACGAAAGGAAAAGTCCAAAAAGTACAATATTTACTAATGGTAGACTATCTTATGCTATTATAGGATGAAGTAAAATCTTCGTGAGATCTCACATCGGTTGAAGGAGGGAACGAGATGTAAAAATTTCTCCCTAACAGACAGTTTTAGCCTCGAGAAAAAGTTCGAAAGGAAAGTCCAAAAAAACCCATTTGGTTTGAGTTTCATTAAGAACGAGGGTATAAAGAAATGGTCTTACAAGCATGAACCAACCAGGCCTCTCTGCCGCGCATGCCAACCAGTGACAACTAACAACAGTCCTGCACCTTAAATCTGCATCCAAAGCTTCAATCCAAATGGTATTCAGACATGATTTCAATTACCAAGAGTCATTAACAAGATCTCCGTAACAAATTATCAAAAAGTAGACAAAAGTTTGGTTGTTTACAGCGATCTTGAGGTTCATTGGTTCAGAACCAACTCCCAAATTGACAATTTTTTATGTGATACTCATCTGAACAAGAACTTTTAATAAAATAAGAACCAACAAACATAGCAATCATTATAACCCACTAACCAATTCTCCTTGATCTAATGGCTAGCTAAGAATTAAGACCCACCAAGTTACTTGAATATTGACCCCAAAATGGTTGCACATTTTCTTAAATCTTAGTCTAAATCATTCTTCTTTAACGTGTTCTACAGGGTGGTGTAAATTAATGACTTCCTCTTGTCTTTACCAGCTACAAACTCCCATGTTCATACCAAATCAAGAACAAATGAATGATCAAATATGACAGTGACAAGAGGATCCTGATATCAGCTTAATCTTAAAAATTTGCTAGCATTTGGATAGATTAGGTAAGAATATGACATTGATAACCTAACAAAGTCAATAAAAGTGTCTATCTCATTGAATTTTTTGTATTTATAAATTGGGGTGATTCCACTTGCCCACAACTTTTCTCCTTAGTCTAAGTAAGGAGATTTGAATTCCATGTATTAGCATTACTCAGGTTTTCAACTCAGTAACTATTTATAGAACTTAACAGGAATCTCATGACCCAGTGGCCTGAAATTACAAACTCCGGCAGATAAGCTAATTGACTGAAAGAAAAACACAAACTGATGCTATTTTCAACATACTTACTCATGGAGGCGGCAATCAAGATCACAATGTCTACAAAGAAGTCGCTGGAACGAGATGAAGCCGAAATAATGTTATATTTGAAGG
Source organism: Cucurbita pepo subsp. pepo (assembly GCF_057944985.1). Lineage (NCBI taxonomy): Eukaryota > Viridiplantae > Streptophyta > Magnoliopsida > Cucurbitales > Cucurbitaceae > Cucurbita > Cucurbita pepo. The sequence continues at coordinate 2,993,436 of NC_141799.1, forward strand.
CATTTCTGTCAGAGGAAGAGAAAAGGGATTAGTTTACATGAACTAATTCAAGCAAAGTTGTGTTCTTCAGTTTTGAAGAAATTAACAGAATTTATATGTCAAAAGATATGAAAATCATTCTAAGAAGAAACTCTTACCTGTAAACACGATTACATACCGAAATGCAAGGTGATAATCCATCGTCGAAGCGAGAGCTTCAAGAAAGACGTTGGGCCGTCCATGGAATAAGACAATGGGCCTAATTAGAGCTGGGACAGAACACAGGAAGTTTATGTTTGGGCCAATTACTAATTTCGGCCAACTAACAAATTATGAAAAAAGGAAAAGAGGAAAATGTATTTCGATATGTATTATGTACATGACATGCTTGGCTATTTCTTTTAATGGAACAATTTGCTCCCATTCCTCCTCCGACACCATTAAAACGGCCGTCACTCCCGCCGCCCACCACCACCTCCTCGACTTCTCCAATGACAACCAAACCAAGCCAGTGGGAATCAGAAAATCTTGAAATTAAATAACGAAAAACGTTTGTGATCCAATGAAGAACAGGTGTGGTCGCATTGTTTGTAAACAAGCTTTGTCCCCTCTTCCCCAACTCTTTCTTTCTAACAATCTTCATAGCCTGTGCTTATCAGTTTCCTTCCCAAAAATATAAACGAGAACAAAGTTTACCATTTCAGAAGCAGGCAAAATATAAGTAAAGCCAAGCAAATTTGAACATCTTAAAAGGATTTCATGAAATTCTGAGTTTCCTTCAAAGAGTCAAAGAGAAGAGCGAAAAAAAACCACCCGAAAAACGAGGGTAATCAGTCTTATTCGCTAGGGGGTCATATGGTGTTGGTAATACTCAGATAAGAAAAATTATGGGAAAAGTGAGTAATGAATTGGGGGAACATATACTGGAGTGGAGTTGTCTCATCAATTATAACCTCAACCTAAACAACAAATAGATACTGGGGCAGCTCCAATATGATGAACAGAATATATGATTCGGCATCCTTTTGTGTATAGCCACACTTCAATCAGAGCATTCTCCTAAATTCCATCCCTTATCGCGGCACACAGAGACCTAATTCTGAAACACAGTGAAGAAACCAGAATTACTTTAGCATTTACTTCAAGTGAAGGAGCTACTTCAGAGTTCAAACAAATGTTATCATCCTCTATAATGCTGATTACGAATCAACTAGACTGAGTACTTGATAAAGTAAAAGTATCTAATATGGAAGGCGATACATATGAAAGCAAATACTTCCATCTTTTAATTTAAGAGATGATATCACCAAATAACCACTAGACATTCCTAGGGTTGCTCCCTCTTATTAGTGATCAATCATCTATCTAACTACAACTAAATGCACTACATGGGTATTGTTATCTACTTTCTATGAAAGCTAGTCACATTTTCTCAAGATCCAATTCAATATATTTCCTTCAGGAGATAAGATTAGATTGATGCTAAGTTCCAGAGTAACACATACAACAGCAATGAAAACAAAATTTTCGACAACTACTTGAATGCTTTGAGAAAAATTGTTGATTTCAGTCATGACCGATAATATTGGAGCATATTGAATTGCCAAGAATAGACTTTCTGTATGTCTATCTATGTAATAACATGTTAGTATCTCGAAAAATATTGAATTATGAAGAATGTAAGCTTAGGTTGCAAAATCCACAGAATGATTTTTAAACACCATTGATGAAATCCCCAAAACAAATTAATCCCATATATTAAAATAAGAGGACCAGGGCCAGTTTGAAAAGCACTTGATACAGTCTTTATGTGACTTCTTGTACGTATTTTCAACATTAGAAGAACTTTGAAGGAGCATAACTCCTACTGATACTGTTTGCAAAATATCAATATCTAACGTGAAGCAGAGTACATGCCATCAGGACTCTGTATAAATTAGCACATTTAGGGGAAGATTGACAATTGGCTGTAACACTATACAAGTTTATACTACGTGCATAACCAAGAGTTCTATGAACGATGCATTCAGTGAAAACTATAAAAATCCTACAAAAATTCAATACTGGCACAGCAAATGTAAATGATAATTCTTATAATATAACAAGCATTCCCTAGTTTGGCCATGGAGTATCAATTATCATCTTTCAAATGTCAACTTAATTACAATTTTAGTTGCTTTCGTAAGCCCAGGAAATAGGTATTGAGACTCATATGTAAACCCAAGCAAATGAGAAACAGTCATCCGAGCAGGCCTTCAAATGAGATGCAGATACGAATCAGAGCAAATATTTGGAGGGGAAAAAGGTGGTACTGAAAAACTTAACACATAAACTAATGGAAAAGTTTTCAAATTAAATTTGGAATCAAACTTCAAATTGGACTATATTTAGGGAGAATCATAACAAACAATAGAAAATCCGTTCATATACAAGAGTTAAAAAGTTGCTTACAGATAAAAAATTACAAAGAATGGAGATATCAAACTCCTGGATTGGCACTGCAGAGCATACCCTGAGACAATGACCTCGAAGACACCGAATCGATTCCAAGACACGAAGTTAGCCGCGCCGAAGAGACTGCTGAATGAAGGGGAAGCAGAGATTCAAGGGAACCCAACCGCGGAACCAACCTGAAGAATCAAATCACTCTTAAACCCTAAGTAAATGGTAAAATCACAAAGAAAAGAAAATTCACTAATGGGGCAAGAAAAGAGTTCAATAATCTCGCTTGCCTGGAAATTGTGGGCGAAGAACGAACAGTGAAGAAAGAAGCTGGTGTTGCTTTAATGGAGGGTTTGGTTAAGGTGGATTTGATGAGGGAAATAGTTGGGGTTGCAAGAGATCGACAGCGGGAAGCCATTGGAAATGAAGGGAGAGAAGAAGCTGAGAATTAGGGTTTTTCAGGAGCTGCCTAACAAGTCCGATAACAAGAAAGGTTTTGACGACGCCTTACATAAATCATTTTTTGAGCAAAAATCCATTTATTCTCTCTAAATTAATAAATTTATTTAGACATTTTTGTTTTAATCCATAAAATAAATGTATTAAAACAAATTATTACTTTATATCTTAGACTAATAAGACGTTTTTTTTCGAGTAAAAATGTGAAGATACAAAGATTTGAACCTAAGTCTTAAATATATTGCTCGAGTTATTTTCTCTTTAGTATAAATTAGTGTAACGGTCCAAAACTATCGCAGTAGATATTGTTCGACTCGTTTTGCTAAAAACAGGTTTCTTATAAGAAATGTTTCGTTCCCCTCTCCAACCGTCGTGGGATCTCACAATCCATCCCCCTTGGGGCCAACGTCCTCATTGCACACCACACGATGACTAGCTTTGATAACATAGCCCAAACCCATCCCCTTTGGGGCCAACATCCTCATTGCACATCACTCGATGACTAGCTTTGATACCATTTGTAATTGGACCCACCGCTAGTAGATATTGTCCACTTTAGCCCGTAAAGATGTCAATCTAGTAGATATTGTCCACTTTGACCCGTATAGATGTCAATCTCACGATTTTATAACATGTCTGCTAGGAAGAGGTTTCACGTGAGGTTAAAAAGTTCAAAATATTGATAACTTTTCATAGAAGATTTGAAGCAGCCAATTAGTCTTTAAAGTAGTCTTCAAGAACAAAAGTTGCATCCTGAAAATGTCACTTACTACATTCCAAAACTACGACCAATTGACAACAATAACTAAGCGATGTTTCAGCATAACAATACTCGACAGAGCATTTCTTCCTTACTAGCCAGCTCCAACTTGGCCGCCATTATGTGCATCAACCCTTCTTGAGACCTCAATGAGATGAATGCTGAAGGAGAACGACATGGATTCATTGTTAGATTAAATCGTGTGTGACTGTACGTCTTGATTCCAACCCGACTAGAGTAGGCGGAGTTTTCCAGTTACGGCATCGATGAACTCCTTTGGCCCTGTTTAAAAGAGAGATGGACAATGTGCATACGATTAAGAATATGAATTCATAACTAAATTTATCAAAACTCGTGAGCTTAATCTTTCAAGTTTAGAGGTGAGCTCCTATAATGCATGCATGCAGTTGTAATATCCCAACCCCACCGCTAGCAGATATTGTCCTTTTTGGGCTTTTCCTTCTAGGATTCCCCTCAAGGTTTTAAAACGCATCAGGTAGGGAGAGGTTTCCACACCCTTATAAAGAATGTTTTATTCCCCTTTCCAACCGATGTGAGATTTCACAATCCCCCCCCCCCCCCCCCCCCCCCCCCGGAGCCCAACGTCCTCACTGTCACTCGTTCCCCTCTCCAATCGACGTGGAATCTCACAATCCACCCCCTTTGGGCTTAGCGTCCTCAAACGCTGGCACATCGCCCGGTGTCTGTCTCTGATACCCTTTGTAATAGCCCAAGCCCACCGCTAGTAAATATTGTCCTCTTTGAGCTTCCTCTCAAGATTTTAAAACGGGTCAGCTAGAGAAAGGTTTCCACACCCATATAAAGAACGTTTCGCTCCCCTCTCCAACCGATATGAGATATCACAATCACTATTTATTAGGTTCCGTGCTATTTTCTAAGCCCACAAGTGCAAGAGAGCGTGCAAAATTGAGCATAGCTCAACAATAAATAACACGTACCTCGACTAAGAGATCAAAAGTTCCAATCCTCATCAACAAAGGTTGTTAACTCAAAAAAGAAAGAAAAAAGCATAGGGAGTGTTAACAGTACGCCGTAATCATTAAACTCTCCGTAACTCATCAACTCAACCCACATATTAACACAGCAGAGTGATACGAGGAAAATCAATCAGACAGCCTCAGAATTCTATCATCATAGGGTAAAGAAGCATTACCAGGTCCAATGGCAAGAACAGTCTTTGATCCAGCTGAAACCTGCATATTATTGAACCGAGTTTCAGGATACCAGGTTCCAGAGAACTGAATTTATTTTGTGAAACGAAATGGATACAAACATGACTCGCTAGGTGTTTGTTTCGTTTATTGGCACCCGGAAGCGCATCAAAATCATAAATGCATGAGAATTTGGGCTAAACTAAACAAGATGGAAGAGAATCAATCTTCAAATAACATGAATCGTTTCTTTCAATCAACTATAAACACATCACATTCATAGCACATATAGTACCCATAAATGTCAGTATAATATGTGAAAAATCATTTGACTGTTCCAAAATATGAACATAAATAATTCATCATGTCAATCATATTGTTCCTGGTTACCCCACCATTCAAGAACAGAGCTCAGATTGTACCTGTGTGCGTCCAGCATCAGCAACAACAAAAGTAGGGAGGCCAACGTTCTCAGCTGCATCCTTCAGTTTATTCCTGATTTGAGAAAATAAATAAATTTACGACAAATGTCAAAGGCGTAGCTTCAATAAACAATCTTTCCAATCCTCAACAGAAACCAACAAGTTCATCATAAACCATAGGATTTTAAATGTTTATTACTTAGATGATAACATTTTTGAGAAAGAATCACCTGCTTACATTTCTTGTTGATTCTTGCATGTTACAACTATTTTTGGTTGCCCACATAGCTCCCATTGTCTCAAAAGGTTTCGGTGGCTGCACTAGATATTCAAAACGAAGAGCGGAAAAGAGAGGGAGTTGAAGAATTAGCTGAGTAAATGCTTTGATCAAAACAGATAATTGGAAGTAGTATGGCATAAGGAGTACCTTTGCATTAGTTGTGCATACAAGCCAGTAGCAGCATCTTCACAAATTGACAGAGAAACATACAAAAATATTAAGCATCGACCGCAGGAAGAAAAGAAGCAATAAATGGAACAAAGTATCTTAAATCTTACGAGCACATTGAGATGCAATTTTTCCAGAACCCATCTTCAGATCTTGCCTCACAACCAGTACCTTCAATTCAAAAATCGAATGTTAGATGAACACGACACGAGTTACACAATGCAATGACTCGGTGCGGCATTTGGTGTACTTCAAGAAGGGAAAAGATCTAACATGAGGCCCAAGGATATGCAAGTAAGCGGGTTGGAAGGGGTATGGATACGAGTTGAATTGTATTCATGTGAGGCCCAAGGATTTATCAGTCATAGGGGTCGTGGGGAGTCAGTATTTAGGAAGGTTGTTAGCTTTGGGCAAGGCATCTTTGGGCTATTTTTTTCTTTCGTCGCCAAATTGCCTGAGGCCTCCGCTTTTTTGAATCCAATAGTAGATGTTATGCCAGTAATAGCAGTATTCTTTTTTCTATTAGCTTTTGTTTGGCAAGCTGCGGTAAGCTTTCAATAAGATTTTGAATACTGTCCGAGACTGATGATTTACTAGAAAAAGAGATTGTTATAAGATCAGAGAAATCGTCCATACAGTCTGAACGAACCTTTGAGTTGAGTCCAATATGAATTTGTGGATTCTTGTTGAGAATTGGGAGAGGTGGGAAGCTCTCAAATCTTCCCTTAGCACCTTGTCATTTGATCATAAATAAAATTGTTGGGCAAGACCTATCACAAAACAAGGATTAATTGTCCATGGATCTCTTGTGTAACAGCCTAAGCCCACCGCTAGTAGATATTGTCCTCTTTAAGCTTTCCCTTTCGGGCTTCTCCTCAAGGTTTTTAGAACGCGTCTACTAGAAGAGGTTTCCATATCCTTATAAAGAACATTTCGTTTTTCTCCCCAACCGATGTGGGATCTCACAATCCACCTCTTCAAGGCCCATAATCCTCGCAGGCACTCGTTCCCCTCTCCAATCAATGTGAAATCTCAAACTTTGACCCTCGACTAATCAGATCCCTTTTCACGTCCTGGCTTGACAGACTACAAATACTTGATGAACAACAACAAAGATTGTGTGACCACCGTACTTAGAACTCTGCTTAATGTTGTGGCAAATAGGCATGTTCATGTAAAAGCTAATTTTGTTTGCAAATATCACTACACAAACAACTCAAATATGGGCATAAACTCTCCTATCTTACAAACATCAAGCCACAAGAAAAATTTGAGCAATAGCGAACCATTTTCATTGCACAGTTGTATGCTCTTTTATGGCAAATAGTTGAGGCTAAACTAAGAAATTCATGTTTCATCGTTCCTTTCATTCTATTTTAGTGATCATAATTCAGCACAAACATGTAGAGAAATCACAATAAAACAAACAAGCACATTGAAGACGAGCACTAACCAATTTGAGCTCTTGATCACCATTGTTTGAAGCTGGAGATATCTGTTGGTACTTGGAAGGCAAAAAATAGCCCTTCTTAGCATTGCCTTTACTAGGTTTTGACAAATCCAACAAGAACCCAGCAATGAAACCAATAACGAGGCCTGGTATGAAATTCTCGGGTCTGAAACTCACCGAGAGCCATTCTTTTTCTGGCTTCACTTGTTGCTTCTAAAACACAGAAAACAAAACTTCAAATTAATTCCAACAACAATTCGTAATGGAAAGGGGGCAGAGAACGCAAAAGAAAGCAACACAGGAGACATCGATACCTTTCTGGAAGAATTAGATGAACCCAACATGAGCCTTTTAGAAAAACAGAGAGAGCGAGAGAATTAGAGTGCGGAAAGCGCGGCTGTTTCAATTTTAATCTTATCTTGTGTGTGTTTTTGCCTGATCTCTTGAAGCTCGATTGGCAAAACTCGGAGTTTCAATCAGCGCAACTGCTCCTGACTGCTACAAGATTGAGCGGCAAGTGGTGAATTGGGAACCCAAAAGCCCACGAACATTTTCAATCACGGGGCCATTGAATATCGATGATCCAAAACAAGCTGCAATGTTGGGCCACGTTCACATTTTCGATCCAACTAAAATCGAAAGAGCGCTATATATATATATATATATATATATGTATAATTTAATCCTCAAAGTTTTTAATATTCAATGTCCGAGATCCCACGTTAGTTGGAGAGAAAGAACGAAACATTCCTTATAAAAATGGTGTGAAAACCTATCATAGCAGACGCATTTTAAAATCTTGAAGGGAAGCCCATAACGAAAAACCCAAATAAGACAATATCTGCTAGCGATGGACTTGTACTGTTATGTTATATTTCTTATGCAACCTACACTGAGCAAATAACAAATAAACTTTTTAAAAGAAGTAATGAAATTTAAAGGTGTATTAAGTGTTACACTCACATTTTGTCCGGACTCTCCGTGCAATTGTCCAACAATATTTTTGCTCTCAAATAAGTCAACCAACCAAAACATACGTCGTTGTTAACACAGACAATGTATGCTCAAGCCTCTAGTTTCATACAATAATTTTTTTTTAAATATTTGAAAGTCGATTCAAGAAAGCAATGTTATAGGCTAGCAAATAAATAAGCAAAAATCACGGCTTTGATAGAGTATAACCCAGATAGAAAGAATTGGCATTCCCCGTAGTATACTTTGGTGCATTTTAGTCTTAGTAGGTGTAAACATTATTTTAATAAACGATCATACACAATTATAACATAATAATAAAAATAATAAAGGACCGGCTAACATGAAAATAAGTCAAAATAGTCTGGAATTGACATGCAGCTACAAATAACGCGCCTTTGACAAGCATAACTATGATATCGAGCATGCAGTTATTGACAACACGTTCTAGACAAGTATGAATGTGACAAGAAACATAGGTACATTCTTCCCTCTTTCTTGGGGTTAGTAGCGGTTAGGGTGTCAAAATGAGATGACACGGTGCCATTTTTTAGTAGACGAATGAAACCCGTCCGTGCAAATATGCAAATAATTGAGGGGTTTCGTGCAAATATGCAAATAATTGACGGGTTTTTTTTTTTAATTTTAATTTTAATTTTTTTCACATTTTCCTCCCCTTTGGTCCCTACAATTGAAAATGTAGCCAATTATGCATGTGGTTAAACGTTGAGGCCAGGATGTTGCTCTTGCATGCATCTCCATCACATTCAATTGGATTGGCCTCACATTCAAAGGGTAGAATTGTCAATATAATTACATTTACATTATTTAACTAATATCCATTCATTTATTCCAAAAACATGTACTAAAATTGCTTTTAAAAATAAAATTATTTGACATAAATTAGAGTGGCTGTTGAAATTATTTTCCTCATTAAAAAAAAAATAAATTGTAAAATTACTATAATACCCTCCATCTTAATTTTATTGCCTCATTTTGTTGCGCTCGAGAATACAACAAACCCTCCACGAGTAACGACACGACGATACGACGCATCTTAATACATCTAATATTGCCAACTCATCAACCTCAATAAATCGCCAGAATTTTGTCATCTTATACGTTTGTCCATTCAATACTCGTCTTACACATATATATGGTTCCAATTAATACCGAGGTATAGTTCAATGAGTTAAAAAATTAACAGCAAAATAACGACATTATCAATTTTTTTTTTTAATTTAAGGACAAAAATAAAATATCAATTTCTCGTGTTACATTAAACTTAGGACTCGAAATAAAAGATTTAAAAAAAAATATATATATTTGTTGTGAAGGATAAAGGCAATGGAGGTGCAATGAATGTGATGGGAAAGGCTTTCAAGAAATGGTCCTTAAACTCTCTTAATATCACATGAAATGGTCCTCAACTTTTGGTCAATTTCACAATTTACCCCACAACAACACATAATTGCCATCAATCACCCCCAACTACATTTCTATAATTACAATAATTATATAATTAAGCTTATTTTTAAAAATATTTTTATTTTATTTTACAAATACATTACTAATTCCAAAAGTATATAACAATTCTCTATTTATTTTTTAAAAAAGAATATTCCTTTTAAATAAAATTTTTAATGCATAATTTTTATTTTTAATATAAATTATTAATTTAGACAGTGGTATAATTTTCAAATCTAAGACAAATCGTATCAATAAATAGTAATTATTTATTTCAATTAATAAATTAATAATTGAATCAACTATGAATAACATAAAAACAAAACAACATAAACGACTGAATACACATGTGGTCAGTTGAGTGAGGTTGTCCCATGTGGGTTGGCAAAGACCTAAAGCAAGGTGACATATGTGATTCGAAAAATGTCAAATCAACGTGAGAGAATGTAGTATTGACTCGACACTAGACACGAGACACGTCGTGCAATATTAGACTCGAGAGTGGAGGCATAAAAACAGAGAAGCAAAATTGAATAAAATAAGTGAAACACGAAGTGGTGTTCTAAATCGTTTTAAATGTACGACAAGTCAAAGATCAGTAGGTATGTCTAAAATACTCGGCTTTTATTATCTAATACCTATTATCGGTTTAAGTATTGTTTAGAGCGTTGGAATGAAGGACTTTTCTCGATATGATTCAATTATTATTGGGTGAAATGTTAAATTATAAACTAGGGAATTTATTGCAATTATTGTAGTTTTAAAATTTTAATTTCTCAAATTTATGAAATTAATTTGAATGCGAGTGGTTTGTTTTTGCTCGGCGAGGAAATTACAAATTGAAACGAATTGCACGTGCCGCCTGCTAGTGGCGTGGATGAGTCAATTCTAGACACAATTAAAAAAAAAAATAATAATAATAATAAAATATATAAATATATATAAATATATATATATATATATATATATATATATATATATATTTATTTATTTATTTATTTATTTATTATTATTTTTTTTTTAAGAGAACCGATAAGTTTGCCTCAATAAAGTGAAACAAAATAGGAACAAAAACAAGGGAGTCAAGTTGTGATTAAAATAATAATAATACTAATAATAATAATATTATAGCTAAATTAACAAAAATATTTTTATATTTTATATTTTTGTCTAAAAATATCACAAATTTTTAAAATTTTTAATATCATCTGTTAAATATTAAAAAAAAACATTAATATTTTGTTTCAAAAATATTTAATTTACAGAGATTAAGAGCATTAATGCTATTTTATAATTGTTCAGAGTATTAGTATTTAAACATTTTTAAAAAATTGAAAAGTATTAATCAAGAGTGTTTTTAGAATATTATTAAAAGTTAAGCGGTATTTTTGAAACAAATTATTAAATAAAGCTAAGGGTATTTTTGACAATTTCTAATATTATTTAAATTTTTTAAATTTTAAGAATATTTTTTTAATACAAAATATAAAATTTATAGATATTTTTTTTAATAATAAGAATAATTTAAAAAAAAAAAAGGAAAAGAAATAAGAAATGATTGCACTTTACTGTTTTATGTGTCCCATTGGATCAGATAAAATTGGAGTTTCCCAAAGGTTGAAAATTTAATTTTGGACGGAACTGGATTTTCTTATTTTATTATTACTAAAAATCAATATATATATATATATATAATGTATTATTGAAAATAAAAAAAAAAATGCAAAAATCTAGAGCCAAGCCAACTGACAGTGAAATCAGTCAGTTTTTGACCTCTCATTTATGGTAAATAAAAATTCACTGTCACCGTCACTAATTCTGGGTTCTGAGTGAGAGACTGTGACGGAGATGTATATTCCCATGCAGAAGACTTGTGGTAATTAATTTCATGATCTGTATTAGGGTTAAAATTTAATGACCACGGAAAGTTAAATGCATTAATTGAGAACAGAAACTTAACACAACAACAATCTAGTTACAAATTTTGATAAACCCATTTATACAATTAAGCCTAAATTCAATAATCCCTCAAGAAATTACCATCCTCCGCTGTATCCTCCATGGTTCGAACCCAGGGCGGCGGATAAGCCCAGCAGCTCTCGCTTGAATCCATGAGGACAAATTCGTTATTGCCGATGGAGTGGTCGTAATTGGTGCCTAGATTGGGGAGTTTGATGATCTCTGCGAGGTCGTCGGAATCGTCGTTGGCGGCGGAAGCAGAGTACTGGGATGGGTCCATGTGCGCGGCTTTAGCGGCAGCGGCTTGGATGTCGCGAGGGGCGAAGGAGGCAGGGCGGGGGAGGGAGTGGGCGAGTTCAGGGAAGTTGAGAATAGCGGAATTGTTGCCTTTGATGGATAAAGCAGCGACGTCGTGGGCTCTAGCGGCCATCTCGGGTGTGGGGAAGGTGCCCAGCCAAATGCGGGATTTCTTACGCGGCTCGCGGATTTCGGACACCCATTTGCCCCAAGCGCGCATTCGGACGCCGCGGTAGAGTGGGTGCTTGCTGGAATCTCGAACGCGCTTGCTGCTGCTGCTGCTGCTGCTGTTGCTGCTGCTGGGGCTGATGGATTGGGTTGGAGGCTCCTCTGTTTGTGACATTGTTGTGCTAAATTTGAGAGTCTCTGCCAGTTTTGGTGCATCATTTCTAAATGATGGGTATTTCTGCTGCTTCTTCTTGCTTCGCCTAGGGTGTGTAGAGTAGGGGAGAGGGGTCCCTTTCGGGTCTCAATTCATTTGTTTTCTTGCTCGTTCTTCCCATAGTCATGATCTCATGCCACCGTTCATTTATAGCTTATCTTCTCCTTGGGAAAGCCCCAATTTCACGCTTCTTTTCTCCACCCTATCCTCTTCGTGTCACGTATCTTTGTCAGTCTCACATCACCTTTACACACCCATGTAGATTTGTTTGTTCCCCTTTCCAATTGATATGGATGCCCACAAACCCATTATTTCACGATGGCACACAACAACCTTAATCTTGGTCTAGGTATTGTCCACTGTAGCTTGTTATGTATCACGTCAACCTCGCGATTTTAAAACATATCTATTCAGGAGAAGTCTCCATACCCTTATAAATAATGTTTGGTTCGTTACCATCTTCAACCCATATGGATCTCACATCTTATTTCTCACTCAATTTTATGCCCACAAACCCATTATTCTACGATGGCACACAACAACCTTAATCTTGGTCTATCTTATCCTCTTCATTGATTCAAGTTCATCGTTCATACATATTGTCCACTGTAGCTTATTACGTATCGTCGTCAACCTCATGATTTTAAAACATGTCTATTAGGAAGAAGAAAGAATGTTTGGTTCGTTCCCATCTCCAACCCATATGGATCTCACATCTTATTTCCCATTATTTCATGAATGAACACAACCATCTTTACACGAAAAACCTTAGTCTATTCGTGATATTACATGCACAATGGATACACACATGACGACCGTATCTTTAGTACTACGACGACAAAAGAACCCATGTCGTGTTTAAGATAAATTTCGATTCTCGGGTGTCTAAAAAACATATCAAATAACAAAAACACCGTCATGACATGATCACATTACTTACTTCTTCCATCTACGAATAGTCACTATGATTTATTATTAAAATATGGTTTCGATATGACAAATTTTATTCGAATTGAATTTAGTAACGTCGTTGTTTAATCAATCATAAATCATCGACATTATAAAATTAAAAATTAAAGCATATTCCATATAATTAGGTGAGAAGGATGTCTTATACGGCGGGTACGGCCAAATTGGCATATTTGCTTCATCTAGCTTCATTGGTACCCTTTAGGTGAGGTATCCCAAGTCCCAACCCATTTGTTTAATATTGTCACATCCACTTTTACTATAAAAAGAATAATAATTATTCATAATTATTTTACTAAGTGTTTATTTTGTCTTATAATGCTTTATTTTTAATTTTTTCACACCAATTTTTGTAATCTATATATAAAATATATCCTCAACATGTCAATATTTTATTTTTTATAGTTTCATTATATCAAAATATTTCACATTATATTTTAAATCTTAGAAAAATAATATTAAAAAATGTAATAAGAAACCGCCTTAAATAGATATAAATCTGTAGTGTACATGGGTTGAGTTGGAAAAATGTTTTGGACCAACCCAAAATTTTTTATGACTCGAATAACTAGAATAGAGTTCACAACCCAACCCAACTCAACCTTTTATTTTTCGGGTTGAGTTGGATTTCTAATTTTTTCAGATTGTGTTGGGTTGTCGGGTTTTTTTTTTATTATTAAAAAATTATACTTATACATTATATACATAATAACTAAAATTTCATTAAACTCAAATGTTACATACAAATCACGTGTCACTAATATCAGTAACAAATATTAAATATTTTTAATTTTAGTAATAATTTTAAAAAAAATTGGATTGTAACCCTATTTTTTGGTTGACTTGACAAAAAAAAAAAAAAAAAAAAAAAAAAAAAAAAAAAAAAAAAAAAAAAACCTGACAGTTTGAGTTGAATAGTTCAAATTGCTGAGTTATCCGGTCATATAAACATTTTTAATCTACAAATGTGATAATGTGATAATCCCATGTTAATTGGGGAGGAGAATGAAACACTTTATAGTGGAAACTTTTCTTTGTCAGACCAGTTTTAAAGTTTTGAACTGTAACGACCCAGATCCACCGCTAGTAGATATTGTCTTCTTTGGACTTTCCCTGTCGGGCTTCCCCTCAAGGTTTTAAAACGCGTTTAGTAGGGGAAGATTTTCACACCCTTATAAATGGTGGTTTGTTCTCCTCCCTTAAAACGCGTATATTAGTGAAAGGTTTCCACACTTATAAAAGGGTGGTTTGTTCTCCTCCCAACCAATATGAGACATCACATAAACTAAGTTAGAACTGAAAAAACAAAAAAAAAAATGACAATATCTGTTAGGAGTGTAGCAGATAGGTTTGGTAGTTACAATAAAAGTTTATTTAAATTTAAAACTTGAAATCTTATCCTAATGTGTGGGTTGGTCGTATATAAACACACACACACCGGTGGAAGGCGGAACCAAATTGCCGGCAGAAACAAAAGGAGACAGCCACATGGGACGTTCCGGCATGATGTTGATGTTTCCTGGTTCTTCCCCCACTCGCAGCCCTTCCATTTCCCTCTCCATTCATCCCTGCAAATCCAATCTCTCTTCTTCAATGGTGCTCTCTCTCTCTCTCTCTCTCTCTCTCTCTATATATATATATATATATATATATATATATATATATATAATAATTAGAAATTAATGTGTTTATGAGCAGCCATTGATTCCGGGGAAGAAATTGAAACAGCAACATGTCCGGGTAGACATTGTTAAGAAGCTAAAAAATGGTTGCATGAAATTGGTGGATGGGTTTGTTGATACGGTGTTTGAATTTTCGGATCAAACCCTTCACCCAAATCAGGTAATTAATTTTGGGTGTTTAATTATTTTGTTCGATTCCATCGTAAAAGTCACATATCTGCTGATCTAGGGAATGATGATGAGTTTATAATCAACGAATACTCTCTGTATCGATCACGAGAGCTTGTGCTCAAAGTGAACAATATCATACTATTGTAGAGAGTCGTGTTCGTTCTTCATCTTCAAAAGTGTTTATGTTAATTAATTGTTGTGTATATCGATTATGAACAGACTAACCTTGCGCCCGTTGAAGAGATCGGAGCGCCTGTTGCTGTCGCCGATATCCAAGGCACACTCCCACAACAATTTCCGCAAGGAATCTTCTTAAGAAATGGTAAATTCTTTACTTTATAAATAATCAATTTTCTTTTTCTTTAATTTTAATTCCTATAATTTTTAAAGATTGAAAATTTATTTGTAATGTTAAAAGTTAAAATTTTTATTAATTTCTTCCGCTCAAACAACTCTAAAATTTTTAAATTGAATTTGGTTCTAAGTTGGTAAGTTAGTTTATTAAAATTTTTATTTTATTAAAAGAAAATACTATTTATTTTTTTTAACCATTATTTATTTAAATTTTTATTTTTATTAAAAGAAAATGGTTAATTCATAAAACATCTATTTATTTATTTTGAACGGTCATTTATTTAAATTTGTATTTTTATTAAAAAAAAAAATAGTTAGTTTATAAAACATCTATTTATTTATTTGAACAGTCATTTATTTAAAATTTTATTTTTATTAAAAGAAAAAAATGGTTAGTTTATAAAATATTTATTTATTTATTTTTATCGGTTATTTATTAAAATTTTTATTTTTATTAAAAGAAGATGTTAGTTCATAAAACATCTATTTATTTATTTTTAACCGTCCTTTATTTAAATTTTTATTTTTATTAAAGAAAAAGGGTTAGTTCATCAAACATCTACTTATTTATTAAAAAAAATGGTTAGTTAGTAAAACATCTATTTATTTATTTTTAACGGTCTTTTATTTAAATTTTTATTTTTATTAAAAGAAAATGATAAAACATCTATTTATTTATTTTTTTTAAATATTTAATTAAAATTTGTATCTTAATTTCAATATATATTTTGAAAAATTATCTGTAAAACATTATTTTACAAATTTGTTGGAGAAAATAATCGAACAATATTTATGAATTATATATATTTTAAAAAATTAGATTCAACCTGATATAGTTTCAATTTGTACCAAACACAACCATATTTTTTTTTGTTTGAACTAAAATGAGTTGATAACCCAACTCAAATAGTCTGGATTAGGTTAGGTTGGGTTGGGTTGATGGAGTATTTTGAAAATTTTAAACATGTATCTACAGGACCGAATCCATTATTTGGAGGACTAAAATGGACCCGATCAATGTTCGGAAGGTCGAGTTTCATATGGGTGGAAGGGGAAGGAATGCTTCACGCCATATACTTCAAGAAGCACATCAATGGCGAATGGCATCTGTTGTACAACAATAGATATGTCCAAACCGAATCATTCCGGTTCGAAAAGCACGTAAAAAACAGACCATCGTTCCTCCCTGCAGTGGAAGGCGACGCTGTGGCCGTTGTGGCTGCCTTTGTTCTCAACTGGGTCAGCCCATTTTCAGTTCACCTTAGGCCTTTGGGTTCGACAATAATTAAGACATTGACCAAGTGGCTATTAACTTGACAGCTTAGGTTTGGTGAAGTGAACAAAGACATGAGCAACACCAATGTGATTGAGCACTCTGGCAGGTTTTACTCCGTTGCTGAAAACTCTATGCCCCAAGAGATTGATATTATGAGCTTGCAAAGCTTGGGAGTTTGGGATGTTTGTCGGGCTTGGAATCGACCCTTTACTAGTCATCCTAAGGTTCGTCTTCAAATCTTTTTATTCATGTCTACTAGACCTGACAGAGACGGTGAGACCTTCCCTGTTGTATTGTGCGAATAGGGTGGAGATTCCCGAAGAACAACTAGTAGAGATCGAGATCAGATTCCGCTAAAAAAAAAAATTAAAATTTTTATATGATGATTGGTAAAGATGTTAGGTTTTTGATTTTTTATTTTTTTCAATATAAGGTTAAAAGTAAATTTTTAAAACTTTTAATTTTAGTTTTAGGATCTTTTTCCGACGGTTAAAAAAGTTTATTTATCAAATGGGTGTGGTTGATGATACTTGTTGAGTGGATCGATCGAAAATTGGCCATGACCAAACCCATTTTTGGGTGTGGTTGCTAATCGTACTGTGTCGGAATTATCGAAGTTGAACATTCCTCACAACAATAGCGGAAAAAATCGATCATGGCTTAGTTTTTTTGCGTTCGTGCTTCAAATGACCTAATTAAGGTTTTCGAATTATGATTTCAGTTTTAAGTCAGTATACTTTGGGCTCTTTTCCTTCGAAATTCAAGTCCTAGTATTGTTTCGTAAAGGAATATTATGATATTGTAGAGAAAAAATAGCTTTTCAGAACTGCCCCTAACACACGAACAAAAAGTCTTCAATGGTACCTGACATTTTATATATATATAAAAGTTGGGTGGGGCAAGGAGTAGAACGAGGTGGAAGACGTGGATGGGAATATAATAATACCTATCTCCTGACCCGTTTAGCTGATGAGAAGAAATTTCTTCCCGCTTTATCTTTCATTTCTTTTAGGTCGGGGTCAGGGTCGGGGTCGGGGTCGGGGTCGGGGTCGGAGATGTGAATGAGAATGTAATCGGTGTGGATTGCCCCAATTTTATTAATATTTCTCACTTAAATGGGAATTTCCCGCCCAATTTGAGTGGGTTCTCATAACATTCTTCTTCTTGTCTCCCCATCGCAGAAAGCTCCGGACACAGGCGAACTGGTGATCATGGGCATCGCTCCAACCAAACCCTATATGGAAATTGGAATTATTTCCGGTCAATTTTAATTTCACTACCACGTTCTTCCGCACACAATTTCTCTATTTCTACTCACTAAACTCTTGTTTTTGTTTATTTAATCGCAGAAGACGGCAAGCGAATGGTTCATAAAGTGGACGTCAAGCTGAGTAGAAGTAGCCTCACCCACGAGATCGGCGTTACACGGAGGTAAACTCACCTGCTTTTCCTTTTAATTTCCTCATAAACAGAGTGTTTTATTGTGTTATGTAATCGGAATTCAGGTTCAATGTGATTTTGGATTACCCCGTAACCATCGACTTGAACCGATTAATCAGAGGCGGATCGTACGTTTTTCTTCCTCTGAATCCAGTTCATCTCTGTTTTATAGCGCAAATTAGGTTCCGAATTCTGAAGTTCAAACAATCGTTGTGTTGTAGATTGATAAAATTCGAGAAAGAACGGTACGCCAAAATCGGCGTGATGCCTCGTTATGGAGATGCCGATTCGATTCAATGGTTTGAAGTGAAACCTAATTGCACTATGCATCTATTCAACTGCTTTGAACACGAACATGAGGTTAATCATATTACCAAACTCATGAACAAATTTAATATTACTGATCTGTGTTGCTGAAGAACAATGTTATTAGGTTGTGGTGTGGGGATGTAGAGCTACTGATTCGTTTATACCTGGACCTGAAAAGGGGCTCAACAAATTTGAGTGGTTCTCTCAAAGATTCAAGCCAGTTCGTGTAACTGATGAACAGAACACTGAAGATGGGTCGTTGTTGTCTCGTGCTTACCAATGGAGGCTCAACCTTAAAACAGGGGAGGTTCGAGAGAGATTTCTAACTGGAAACCAATTTTCCATGGATTTTCCCTTCATAAACTCAGCCTTCACTGGTTTGAAAAACAAATATGGATACGCTCAGGTTCTTGACTCCGTCGCTAGCTCTAACTCAGGTACTATTTATCAGCAAATTTCAATGCTTAGTAGCCACTCAAGAGAATAGACTTTGATGATGGGTGTGTAAGTTTTGACGAAGTAAGGGAAAAATAACAAGGGATACTACCTTGATTGGTAAGAGCTTTTATGTCTGTTGTGGTTAGGAGTCATGTCAATAGAATTCTCGAGTGTCGAACAAAAAAGCTGTGAGTATCGAAGTTGTAGTCATAGTGAAGAGCCGTGATAGAGCTCTATTGGATTGACGGTGTGCTCCAAAGAAGAAGTTGACTTGGATAGTGCTGGAACGAATAGATGACTACTTTGTTCGAGGAGAGGATTGTTGGAGTCGTACCTTGTCTAAATAAATGAAAAATTATGAGTATATAAAAAAAACACTATCTTCATTGGTACGAGAAACTGTGGGTTCCCATAAATCAAAGTCATTAGATCTTATATTCAAACTTGATAATACCATATTGTAGAAATTCGTGGTCCTAACACCTGTTTGATCTTAAATTAACTCATAAACTTTGAAACTATCAGGTACATCATTATTAAACTTGGTAGTTGGTTTGGTTTGGTGTAATAATGTTGTTTGATTTAG
Source organism: Cucurbita pepo subsp. pepo (assembly GCF_057944985.1). NCBI lineage: Eukaryota > Viridiplantae > Streptophyta > Magnoliopsida > Cucurbitales > Cucurbitaceae > Cucurbita > Cucurbita pepo. The sequence continues at coordinate 3,012,870 of NC_141799.1, forward strand.
GGATATTTAAATTTGGAGGACTGGCGAAGCTACATTTTGAAGAGCCTCAAAGTGGTGAAGTTTCATCGGTAATTCCAACTCCCAATTACGAAAAGCTCACCGTCCTGCATAGTTTGTGTACATCTTTTAACTCCATGAAGGGTCCATTACAGCTAAAAGATTCAGAAGAAGAGCCAATAAAAGTGGAGTACCATATGCTTGAGAACAACTCCTTTTGCACCGGAGCTTCCTTTGTGCCCAGAGAAGATAGTCTCAAAGAAGATGATGGTTGGGTTATCGCCCATGTTCATAATGAGATCACCAATACGTCTCAGGTTAATTCCACTTCTTAACAGTTAACTCATTATTTGATTGCTTAATCAAGTTCTTAACCTCTCTCTTTTATATGGGTTTTTTTTTTTTTTCTGTCCATATCAGGTATATATAGTTGATGCAAAAAGGTTCAGCGACGAGCCAGTAGCCAAAATCACACTGCCACACAGAGTTCCCTATGGATTCCATGGTGCTTTCATGCCAATCTCATTCAACAAATAATGTATTAGTCAGATAAAAGGTAACCATCTTATTTCAGTTGTTTAGGTACAAGTAGTAATTTATGTGATTACCTTAGTTCAAGCATAGATTAGGATCGTGTTAGTTTTAGTCCCTATTTCAGTTGTTTAGATGCCTGTAGCAACTTATGTGATTGTGTCATTCCAGCATAACTAGATAAATAAGGATCGTGTCAGTTCTGGTCCCTATTTCAATTGTGTAGGTGCAGGTAGCAACTTATGTCATTGTGTCAGTTCGAGCATAACTAGATAAATAAGGATCGTATCAGTTTTGATCCCTATTTTATTTGTTTAGGTGCAGGTAGCAACTTATATGATCACGTGTGTCAGGTCCCCTATTTCAATTATTTAGAGGCTTGGGGGAGTTACATTTAGAAGAGCCTCAAAGTAACAAATTTTCTTAGTTAATTCCATTTATAACTATGGAAAGTTACGTCCTTTCTTATTTCCAAGTTAATATATACCAGATAAAAACGATCATTTCTAGTCCATTAATGGGAGGTTGCAGCAAAAAAGAGTGTCTACAACAGCTATTAAAGGCGGTATCACATGTTAGAGAACAACTCCTTTTGCAGTGGTCAGCTTCCTTTGTCCCCAGAGACGATGACCTCCAAGAAAAGCTATGGATTCCATGAGGGCTTCCACGCCCATCTCATTCAACAAATAGTTAATGCATACAATAAATTTTGGTTATAACCATCATAGCTCGGGTCCCTATTTCAATTGTTTAGGTGCAAGTAGCAACTTTATAATTATAGCTCTTTAATATATTCATTGTATCATAATTAAATATAATAGGAAATCCACCCCTTAGTTTAATATCCAATTTTTTTTTATCATATACTTTGGATTAAAAGAAAAAGAAACATTAGATTTGATTTTTAGCGTAATTTAAGGTTGGGATGAATGGATGGATGAAGTTGAAGGCAATGGAACGAAGGGTCGTGGGGGAAAGAGAGGAGATTAAAAAGTAGTAGCCAACACTATTGAGTAGAGCAATGTCCTTTTTCCTTGCCTTCTTCAACAAAATTCTCATTTAAATTATTAGAGTATTTATGAATGAGAGGTTGATTGGTCCGCAGGCTGGATTTCCATGAGGATCTACTCTAAATAAGGCCGGAAATGAGACAGAAAATGGAAAGAGATTTCTCTCCATTAAGTAAATAGCTCTCCTCTCTCTATCCCGCCTCACTTTTTATATTGAGGATGAAAAACTATTGTAGTATTAAAATTTGAGTCCGGTGTAATATATATTTTTTTTCTTATAAAATATTATTAGATTTATTAATATGTTTTTTTTTTTTTTTAAATGGAATTTGTCCACTAAAAAAATTATTTGAAAGGAGTATTTTTTCTAAAAATAGAAAAAAAAAGTTTTTAGAAAAACCCATTTCTTTAAAAACTAAATAAGAAATTTACCAGAGATAAAAATTAGAATAATAGACGAGAATGGAGATCTCCCTCTCGGTCGAGTTGCTTCGCTCCTTCCCCTAGTCTATTCAAGAGGAGAATCATTCTCCCGCCATGAACATCCCTACTTCCTATAGTAATATGAATACTAGTTCACTATAAATTAATTGTCACATTTGCATCAACAATAATAAAGATCAAAAAAAAAAAAAAAAAAAAAAAAAAGCGTTCAATAATTACATAATAAAATATTTTTTCCATTCGGGTTAAAAAGAATTATAAGATAGTTAATTTGGAAGAGGGGCATGAAAAAAAAGACATGAAGAGCAATAATGAGCCATAAACTACCAAAAAAGCACATAATTCAATACATTTTATGATTCAAACCAAACCCATTTAAAGAAAACAAAAATCCCCCAAATATATATATATATATTAAAATACATATTATATAATGTTCTTGTTAGTTATATACACTCAATGAGGCACATTAAGTGTGACATTAATTACCAAAATTTATTAATCAACTCCTTGTTTGCCGAGCATTAGCCACAGCTCGCGACAGCCACGCACTCCTCGCATCAACTGTTTCTTAAATACACATAACGCTCCTTCCTGCTCCGCCCATTATATTCTCTGTCCCATTCCCATGCACGCCAACGCCAACGCCAACGCCATGGCCTTCCATGCTAACAACTCCTTACTCAGCATAATGCTGGACGATGAAAAGCAAACGACGATGCCACAAAGAGAACGAGTAATGGGCGAGCAGCCGGGTTCGAAAGCCATGAAGCCGACCCCTCCGCCCAGCCCTGAATCGCCTTGGATGCTGTCTCCTTTACGGACCCCTTCGCCACTTTTGCTTCATCACTGCATAGCGTCGCTTCATCGTGGAGAAGGGAACATATACTCGATCGCTATTTCGAATGGCGTGGTGTTTACTGGCTCTGATAGCTGCCGTGTTCGTGCATGGAAGCAGCCCGATTGCATGGACCGTGGGTACCTCAAGGCTGCTGCTGGCGGCGTCTGGGCCATTGCTGCCTATGGTATATTTCCTTTCAAGCATGCCATTAGTAGCTACTCATTTAATCATTTCATGGACCAAAAGTGAGCTGAATTCACGTGTATAACAGGAAACATGTTGTTCACATCACACAGAGATTCAAGAATCAGAGTATGGAATTTCACAGCTTCACATAACCTGACATCCAAGAAGCTATGTTCACTCCCAAAAAGAACCTCTTTCCTGTTATTCTCCAAAACAGAGACAGCCCATCTCCACAAAGACACCATATCCTGCATGGCTTATTACCACGCGCAGGACCTCCTCTACACCGCCTCCCACGACAAAACCGTCAAAGCCTGGCGGATCTCCGACCGAAAATGCGTTGACTCCTTCCTTGCCCATGAGGACAAAGTCAACTCCATAACAGTCAACCAAAATGATGGCTGTCTCTTCACCTGTTCCTCTGATGGAACTGTCAAAATCTGGCGATGTCTATACCGGGAGAACTCCCACACACTCACAATGACACTAAAGTTCCAAACTTCCCCTGTGAATGCTGTCGTTCTCAGCTCCCACTCTGACGGCGAGACGTTCCTCTACTCTGGTTCCTCTGATGGGACAATCAACTTTTGGGAAAAGGAGAGGGTTTCTTACAGATATAACCATGGTGGGTTCTTGCAAGGGCATCGATTTGGGGTGCTGTGTTTGGCGGTGGTGGAGAGGCTGGTGTTGAGTGGGTCGGAGGATACGACGGTGAGGATATGGAGGAAGGAGGAAGGGGGTTGTTACCATGAGTGCTTGGCGGTGCTTGATGGGCATAGAGGGCCGGTCAGGTGCCTGGCTGGGAGCTTGGAAATGGAGAACATGGATATGAGTTTCTTGGTTTATAGTGGGAGTTTGGATCAGTCGTTTAAGGTCTGGAGAGTGAAGGTAATGTTGGCTGAAGAAGAGAACAATGGTGGGGATTTGAAGATGAACAAGCTTTATGAGATGAGTCCTGTCCTGTCTCCTTCTTGGGTTGAGAAGAAGCTTCAAGCTTCTAACTACTAGAACAATATAATCCTTCATTTCAGTAGATGAAAAATGGTAATTGAAAGGCCCCAATTCATTGTTTGTCAAGAACTTGAAACTACAAGAGGATCTCAAATCTTTGAAAGATTCTTGGGTAACAGTCTCCAACAGAAGAACACAACAAACTATAGAAAGCAGCTTCATGACATTCCTTCAATCTTTTAGGGTCAGAATCATTTCATGTAGGCACGAAAGTTCATCATATATTGTATCCCCTCAATCCACATCTGTTTTTCTCCTTTTCCATTGCATTCAAACTCTATTGTTCTATCTGTTGTTACTATACCAAAGTAAGCCCTCTGCTCGTCGCCGTCCGATTCCGTTTCCCGCTCGGGCCATGCTGCGACATCACAGTTCACACCTGAGATCACACCTGAAACAGAACATAGTTCATCAATATAGATGCAGAGATGGTTTGTTGTGTGTATGGAGCGTTATCTTACACTTTTTGTTTTTGGTAAATGTTCCTGCTATGTGCCTGCTTTTCAATTTTGCCACTACCTGTATATAAAAACACATTCTACTTCTGAGTACTTATTTCCAAGAATTTTGATGAACAGAAGGCTAACACAGTGTAAAGAAACTTGCTGCATTGTAATATCAATCACAATTTCAAGTAACTTTTTCAACCATTTCTCGTCTTACCTGCCAATCAGAATTTATGCTGAAAGAAACTTGCTTCCAGTGGAGAACCCCTGCCACCACCATGTTTCGAATCTCAGTGAAAGCAACATTAGAATTTGACAATGTGTAACATTATGGTTGTAACCAATACCTTTCCTTGTGCGTTTGAGAAGCTCTCCTCCTCTGGAAACGAAGTTAATAGCTATCAAGATGTTTGATTCTTTCCCTTCTTCTTCTACCTTGTCCTCTCCCGCCCCAAAGTTTGTGCCTCCCAACCCTTTCTCAAGCCTTGACCTGAGGGTTGCAGCTCCTCTTAACGCTGCACAAGTAAGCAAATCCTGTAAGTATTTTGTATCTTGGTTCATCAGTTCTGAGTGTTAGCTGCTTATGAAGTTTTCTTAGCACCTGTAGCTGCTCCTGCTGTTAGGGTCATGATATCTCCATTAGTTCTAGCATTGATGGCAGAGTTAACTACATTCAAGATATGTTCATGGCTAGCTCCCATTTCCTCTGCCATCTCTATGCAATGAGATGCAACTAAAGCAGCTGCAGAAGCAATTGCTGCTGATGTCTTTGATGGCCATTTCTGATTACTTGATGATGTTTCTTGCGGCACGAGCGTTGCAATAAATGCTGCTACTGAAGCAGCAACACCTGCCACAGATACAGCTGCATGTAATTGAGCATTCTGTGTTCTGATTTCCTGCTTCTTCCTCTCTTTTTGATCCTTCATCCACCTCCCCAATGTTTTGTTGCCTCTCAATATGCTCTTATATAGCTGCAACAGAGAGAAAAAGATTGATGAATATGATAGACTTTGCTTCTTTTCTCCCATGTATGTGTGCGTGTGTTGAAGGAAGAATGCGACATACCCCATTTCCAAGTAGATGCTGATTGGAAAGGAACTCTGGATTCAATGCTTGGTGAAGTAATACTAGATCCTGATCAAAATAAGAATGTGCAATTCACTGAATTTGAGGGAGATTCCATACCAAAAACTAACAAGTTTATATAATTTATCTTTCCTCTGGTGTGTGTGTGTGTGCGGGCGCGCGCGCTCGAAAGTGGGCTGCAGAGATATTCAAAATAAAATACCTTCATTTCGTCACTTCCTCTTGGGGAAGCAGGAGGACTATCTCCACTGGGTAATTGTGGACGTAGCTGTAACATTAAGAACATGGCCAGTTTATAAACAGAAAATACGTGACTTAAAAAGGGAATTGAAAGCGGTATCTCACTGGTTCCCTCAAGACTGTGGAGTTTGAATCATGTGCTTCAGCACTAAGAAATCCAACCACTGAATTTTGAACATGACTTGGAGCATTGGCAGTGGAAAGAGCTTTGGAGAGCTCTTTAGCCGAAAGGCTCCAGGATCTGCCAAGAAACTCCATGGACTCAATTGGGGTTTCAGGTAGAACACATGAACTCGGTAACCAACTTGCAGGGCCATTTTCATCAATGTTCTCCAGCCGAGTTGATGAACACTTAACGAAACATGAGCTCACTGAAACCATTTCAACAAACACATCAAACAAGTAATCACTGGTTTAGGTTGGCCAAAATAATGATTAGAGTAATGTCAAGAGAAGTGACTATGCATGGCCTTACTTTCCTTATCTGAGTTGAGAGAGACGAGCATGACTTATTCGTTCAGTCTTCAGAGCTCATTTGGGGTATTTAACAGAGAAAAATGAAATGGGAAGTCACGTTTTGGACCCGAGTTTCAAGATTCTCTCACTTTATTGAGGAAAATGAAAGCCAGAAAGAGGACACGAATTCCATTTACATACTAAAAAATGGCCCCATTTCAAGGTCGATAGTGCATTTGTTTTTGCTGCTTTTTGTTTTCCATTTAAACTGACATCGTCCATAAGCCATCTTCATGATTGCCATGGTTACTCATTTGTCCTTCACCGACTTTATCACAATGTAAAGTAAGAAATCTTGTACATGGGTATCTGCATCCTTTGAATTTCAAAACAGAACTAAGTGAGTAGTAAAAAGAATGTCTACCCTATTTTGCTAAAAAGTTCTTCATTGAAAGGAGTCCCACCTAATTTAGAGAAGGATCATGGATCTATAAATAAAGAATACGTCCCTATTGGAATAAGGTATTTACGAGAAACTCAAAACAAAATTACAAGAGCTTATACTCAAAGTGGACAATATCATAGTCGTGATTCCTAAGATTTTTCCCTCCATCCCAATTGTTTCTTTATTGTAAACTTTTCTCCACGATTAACCATACTATTATCCACTCAAAAAACAAAGTAAAGGGTCTAAGGACTTTTGTCGAACAGTTAGCCTGCATAAGCAAAAAAGCGCCAGACCTAGCCTAGAAAAAGAAAATCCCACATCTTTTTCTTATAGGGCATGAACTTTTACTGCAGATAAACATCTGATGATTGACAGATCCACATTTATACCATACACACCAACACAATATACTACTTTAACGAAGCTTTTAAACTGTGCGACATTTAAAAATGGTGAAAAGGGTAGTGGATTGGTGTGCCATACCTTTTGGTTTGTTTGAGAGGCACGGGGAATCGATAATTATGATAATCAGAAGGATAATCCCAAGGATGACGTCTGTGTGTAATAAAAAATGAGAGGAAGTGGTAAAGAGAAAGCAAAAACATGAGACCCACCATGGGAGACGCCATCTTTTCACTTTGCAACTTTCATAATTGGTGCTGTAATGGATAATCATGAAAGCGGCACACACATATATATATATATATATATAGTGGCACTATCCCTAGTGCCTCCTGAATCTCAGGCACTCAACAATAAGCATTAGTATTATTATCGAATCTAACCTGCTTTCCCCCCTTAATCTATTTGAATGCGGTGCCACTCCAATTCATAGCTTTTTGCTATTACTATTTATAAAGGTGGAGCCAAGCACAAGCATGACTGCAACATTTGTAATTGTCATCAACACACACCAATATCTTCCCCTTTTTTTGTTTCTTTGCGTAGAAGAATAATTCAAATTTATTTATGATAAAGTTTTTATTTTTTTAAAAGATAAATTGAGATTAAAATCTTTAATTTTGCTAAAGAGACGACTAAAAAATTTATTAAGAGGAGAATGAAACGTTTGTTTTAATTCATGTTGTCTTAATTCATGTTGTGAGATCCCATGTGGGTTGAAGAGGAGAATGAAACGTTTCTTGTAAGGGTGTGAAAATCTCTCCCTAATGGACGCGTTTTAAAACTATAAGGAGAAGTTCGAAAGGGAATCTTAAAAAAAGATCATATTTGCTAGTCATGGGTTTGAGTTGTAATAATTGGTATTAGAGCCAGGCATCATATACCAGGTGGTGTGCTAGTGAGGACACTAGGTCCCTGAGAGTGGGTTGTGAAATCTCACGTCGTTTCCAACGAAGTATTCTTTATAAATGTGTAGAAAATTGTTTTAAAACTGTGAGGTTGGCGATGATACGTAATAGACCAAAACAGATAATTCTTTATAAGAGTGTAGAAACCTGTTGTGAAACGAAGTAGATACCTGTTTTAAAATCGTGATGTTGAGAGTGATATAGCGGACAATACCTTATAATGACGTAGAAACCTGTTTTAAAATGACGTAGAAATTGGTAATTAAAAAAAAAAAAAGGTGAAGCACGAGGATCATTATTACTAAGAGCGATGAAGGATCCATGGAGACAGGCTAGACCTATCAGCTCCAAACTCGGAACCATCGATTCGATTCGGTTCGGTTCCTGTTATTGGGAATGGCTTAAAACTTGAAGTTCAGGAAAGGAATGGAAACGGAGCGCTACTCAAATGGGTGTGGAAACCTCTACTCGATAGACATGATTAAAAATTGTGAGGCTGACCGTGATGCTTAACTAACCAAAGTGAATAATATTTATTAGCTGTGGGCTCGGACTGTTACAAATGGTATCAAAGCGTGTGTGCTAGTGAGGCCCACAAGCGTGTAGATTGTTAGCAGTGTGCTTAGACTATTACGAACAATATAACTAGCGGGGTCAATGTTAAGTTGTAACTGTCCAAGTCTACCACTAGTAGATATTGTCTGCTTCAATCTATTATGTATCGATGTTAGCTTCACGTTTTTAAAACGTGACTGCTCGGGACAGGTTTCTACAAGAAATGTTTTGTTTTCCTCTCTGACCGATGACTTGCTCCATTGCCCTCCCTTCCTTGATTTTCCGAATCATCTTCCTCGCCCAATCGGTTCAGACGCTGACTGGCTCGCTGCTCTTCAACTCCTCAAACGGTCATTGGATCCAAACCCATCTCTCGAGTCTGATAGATTGACGCTCGGTTTAATCGCGAATTTGAACACTGAAACCGGTTCGAACCCGACGACCAAAATCGGTAACCGCCACATTGCAGTGGAGGCCGGGGCGGTCGGAGTGGTGATGGAATCGCTGTCGTAAATGGAAGACGCGGCGGAGGTGAGGGCACACGCGCGTTCAGTGCCGGGAATGGCGACGATGATGGGCAGAATAGCCCGCACTGACGGCGGTTGGCCGGAGTTGAACTGCAACGTGTTAATCATTCCATCGGAGATGACAAATACAGTTGGTTTTCCGTTGGATTAAATAACGTACGTAATCCCTTATTATATTTTATTTTAAATTGTTCAAATCAGCGCCTTTCCTTCTGTGCTTATTTAAGTTCCAAATAATATATTCATCTCTCCTTTTATTTTTAATTTTTAATTTTTAATTTTTAATTTTTTATTTTTTATTTTTAATTTTTAATTTTTAATTTTTAATTTTTAATTTTTAATTTTTAATTTTTAATTTTTAATTTTTAATTTATTTTGAGTTCAAACACATTATATTTTGAATTCCTCAAAAGGGTATTTTATTTCATTGACATACACCACATAAACCCCATTTCAAATAGGGTTAGGTTCGGGAACGATTTTGGACCGTGACTATAATGACCTAAATAGGATCGAGTTGAATCGTGGGTTAATTTTTCAATTTTTTAAAATATATTTATTCCTAGTATATATCATATTAATAATTAAAATTTCATAAAATTCAAATATTTACTAGTAACACACACCTTGATTGAGTGAGGTATGAACTCTGTTGAATTTTCAGATTTTCAAACATTCAATCCAACCTAAAAAATCTAACCTGACTGACCCCATTGTCTACACTCGTAGGAACTACGAGATCACCTCAAGGACGCCTTCGGTATCTAGGGATCGCAGACCGACCATAGAACCCTGTTCAATAAGTGGAACGCATTGGCTGTCCGCAATCTGGTTGGGCAATAAGGGTTGGAGAAGGGCAATCACTCATTCTTAAAATCAGCATTCTTAAGATCAAAGAGGCGGACGGAAAAGGGGGGAAAGCTCTCCGTTCCTAATTCTCTTATAGCTAGATTCTCAGGAACCACAAGAATCCTTAGTTCATGGACATCTTTATTATCTGCCATGCCTGAGACAACCAGCAAGCAATGGAGTCAAAAAAGTGAATTAAATTGTGTACTTAAAACCGACCACATACCCAGAAATGTTTCAGAGCCCATGCTTTTGCAACAATCTTTTTAGTATACCGTTGGTTATGAATGGCAGAAACCCTCTGGACAATATTTAGAACAGAAGAAGAAACATTGATGCATGTCTTATTAGTGTTCTTTCTTAATCATAAAATCAAGCTTCTAAATCATATGTTCCTAATTCAATGTCTGTCTTTGCTTACTTGCAGAGATATGGGTTTGTTATTAATTTTTATTTATGAGATTATCATGATACTCATGACGGGAAAATAAGGTACGTCGATTATCGTTTGTTATGAAGTAACATATATAAGATCGATGGCGGAATGAACGACGAAACTTTATCCTATTTGCAGATGATCATTTAATTGAGCAACGAGCAATTCAAACCTCTATATATCTTCAGTCTTGTCTGTGAAAACATACCTTGAATTGGAAATCCTACCTGGAACGACTCCTAAGTGCATTAACAATCAGACGGATTAATATATATTATTAACCATATGATTAGGTTCAAATTTACGATCTCATATTATATTAAAGATTGACTATATTTTTTCAGACAATTTTAATCTTTCAACGTGTTGGATGTAAATTTGAAAGTCGTCCTCTCAAAATAATGTATTGAATCATACTCCATTCTTAAAATATGAATTTTCTTCCATATTTGTAATGTAAGTTGTAACCCTTCAAGAAAAAAAAAAAAAATTATTAGTACATAGAATTGTTTACCAATCTTAATTGATTTTTTTTTTAAATATTATTTACACAGATATTGTTACTCTTGAATTTTGATGAATATTTCAAAATTATTCTTAGATTCGGTAGAAAAGTCAAAAAAATTAACTTTCTTAATGTCATTCCGTCCAAACTTAAACTTAAACTTAATATCAAGTTAATATCACATCAACTTTTTTGTTCAAGATTATTTTAAATTTTTATAAAAAGGTAATGATAATATTACAAGTTTTGAAAGAATTACTGAAGCAATTATAGCAGCTCCGACACTCATTGATTTTGCACCTTCTAACATCTCAAGTTGAGAATGATCGTCACGCTTTTTTATTCAAGATTTAATGTTATGGATTCTCCGTAGATTCTTCTCCTCGTTCCTTTTATCATGGGCATCTCATTTGGAATACGTAGCATTCTTTTTATCTTGTACAGACCCTGAACACCAACCCAATCTCGACGAAAAAAAGAAAACTAGAAAAGCCTTATGAATGGTAACAACTATGATAACATCTCATCTCATGAATTTATATGTTGGTAGGGGAAGGGTATCATCATCCACTTCAAATCTTGAAAGCTGGATTTGCCCTTAAACTATAAACTACAAATTAGAAGTTTATTCCGACAAAGCAGATCAAATTCATAATATTTTGATACAGAAGCTCGGCCTCATGATGAATGAGGTTGAAGCCTGAAGGACCTTGAACTGTTCGGCTCACACTAATGATTAGTGGTTAACCCAAGCACACTTTCAAATCACAAAGCTAATGTATACACAAAAAGATGCATCAAATGAGTTAGATATTTGAAACCGCTATCAATCTAAGAAAGGTTTGATACTCAAATGAGTTTCAGAAAGAAATCAATGTGAGAACAATTTGGCGTGGCAGCATCTCACGTTGCCTGATACAAGATTTGAAATACAATTCAACTAGTTAAAGCATTGAATTAAAACAAAAAAACAAGGAAAAAAGAGAGAAACTATGGATAATAAACAAAACACTGTTCTCCATGGATATTCTATAAAGAGAAAAAGCAGTTTTTTTCTTCTTCTTTTTCTTTTTTTATTTCAAGTTCACTCCCACAAACATCAGATACAATATATAGTTCAAACTAAAGCTACAAATATTAGAGTTCCCAACACGAACAATCTAACAATGAGCCCTCGGATTTTGTAAATACCTTATAAAGAGAAATATCAAGCTGATTCTCTGTTATTCCTTCTCACACTGCTACCGCATCAGTGCATAGAAGTACATAACTTACCCGCTTCCGAAAACCAAAGAGTGGAACTCAGTGTATATACAGAACCTTGTGAAGTATAACAACGCACAACATCAATCAAACCAAAATTTGGATATACAATGAATGTACTGATGAATCCCAAGATTCATGTACTTTTTATGTACAGGTCTTATAGCTTATACCAAAGATGCCACATTCGCAGCTAGTCTTTGTTGGAGAGTGCCAGAAAGAGAGAAAATAATGAAGGGAAGTTACCCAAACCATATATATATCCTTTGGTGCAACAGCAGCGCATATATCTGATATTTTCTACATTTTCTACCATTATTTTAACCGGAAGACATTTCAAGTTCCCAAATAATGAAAAGGAGGAACCATTTAAAAGTTAAAATCCTGCTGAAAAATGAAGAAAATGCAATCAGATGGCTTCAAAAGATGCATATATGGCCAATGGCATAATAGATTAAAATATATTTTGAACCATTTCAAGAACTAAGAGACATGAGAATATTACCAGCGTGATGTTCATGGCGATGATCTCACATACTATAGCGTAATGCATGCGGTTGTACAACAGTATGCTTCACATTCCTCTTGCGTTTGCGTCCATCCATATTATTCAAGCTAGATATTTTTTTAGGAGAAATCCCTTTTGAAAAATGTAGATCTTCGGCCCCTATCATGTATACATTTCCTGCTTCTGGTAAGCTAAATTCAGCAGGATTTTTATTGATGCTGCAGATTCCGAACTCAGAACTGACTTTCGAATGCTCCAACATTCTTTTAGTACCATAGCGCTCTATTATACACTGCCCAGGATTTTCCACTCTGTAGTATCCAGACATAGACACTAAAGAACTAGAAGGCCCTCCAGATTTCCTTTGCAAGCTATGAATGGGAAAAATTCCTTCATTGGTGCCTAGACTACCACTTGTAAATACACTCGTCTGTGATTTTGGAACTCTGTTCCATGTTGAACTGGAGCACTTAGTCATATCTTTCTGTTTACACTGCAATGCAACTTTACCTGTTAAATCAGAAACTATTTCACAACTTTCATTTCCTATGGAAGGAGAAATTGATGCACCGCCCACTGAAGCAGGAGGGAAACAATTGTGAGACTTTGTTGACGGGTGGATTTCACCATAATAATCAGATGAACAATTGATTGTATCAAAGGCCTTGTGCAAACCAATATCCATCCTAGAAGTGTCCTTTGCTTTTAGATCATGGGAAAAAGGTCTCTTGGGAAATGTTGGGTTATCATGAGTTTCACTGCGCTGCATTCCTGCATCCATAAGGCTGAGTAAATGCATTGCTGACATGGTTTCATTAGAATACAAATCCAATGACCCCCGGGGAAGCTCAATGCCATTAGAATGGCAAGGAAATGGGTGCTTTGCACTAGTCCTGGAATTTTCCAAGCCATAATTACCATCATCTTTTTCAAGGTTGGTAACTTTTGGATGAAAAAATTTGAGATTATGCTCTCGATTCATTGTCCTTTTGCTACTTGATTCAGGATAGTTCGTATTAGCATTTACAATAGTCGACTGAGAAGCAACCTTTTTAGGAGTGGTCGGTACATATGGATGGTGATTTGGCAGGGCTTCTGTCCATAGATGAGCTACGTCTACATTGTTTTGTGAAACAGGCTGATGTGCGTTATATCCACTGAACGACTGCAATCTGGAATGAGAGGACTTCTGATCTCCCAGACCTCCAGTATATTGGCTATATTGAGGACGTGCAGTCTCACCAGTACTGCTTGCCAAAAATTTGACAGTACTTGATGACTTATTTTGAGAATGTCCAAATGTGGTATATTCTGGAGGGATAAGAGTCTGACGTAGCTGGTCTATATTAAAATGCCCCCTCTCAGTGTGAGAAAAGTAACTACCTGAACTTTGCTTGCCGTATCCCACATTATCTCCTGCCGTATGTAAGTTATTTCTCCCATTCCTAACCTGGGGTTTCCACTTGTGACTGTTTTTCTCCTGCAATGAGCCACTTTTGCCACATGCATTACTGAAATTCATAATTTGAGCTTTCTTTGAACTTGTCTTCGATACGGATTTACTATTTACAGTATTACCAAGGCACCTTTCATACTGATTTTTAGCCATGAGCTCAACAATTTCCATTGGAATGTCATCTATAGCCCTTTGCTCAGATATCTTACCAGCAGTATGCTCACTCTGTTTCATCTGAGCTGCCAAGTGCTCCTCAACTGTAATATTCTTTTCAGCTTTGTTTACCCCATAATTATCCTACAAAACAAAACCATAGAAACTAAGGAACAAAACCTGGAATATTAAGGAGATAGGAAATGAAAGAATTAAAAGGAATACGAGTAAGTAAATAAATCTACAGTAAATAAAGGAAAAGAAAAGTCTAAACAATCTCCAAATAATGGTAGACTTCACATAAATAAACCTTAAAAGAATCATGATTCCATAATCAACAAAAGACAGGTAGCTTACAATCTTTCTTAAATTTGTCGTTGCAAATAAAGTTCCCAGTTCCAAGAAACATAAACGAACAAGATTTTCATCTTCAGGACACATAAGAACCTAGGATTGAGCATGAAGAGGAATATAGAGAAATGGAATCTGCAAGCTTTACCATAAAGCGGCAGACACATTTGTGACTTAAAGTTAAAGTTCCCTGAAAATACTATAATAGAGCAGTGGTGAGAGAATGGTGGTGGAAACTTATAGCAGAAATGAGTGAAACAGAAAGTGACCAATCTTTAAAGACTTCGTTCTTGGAAAAGGGCAGGAGGGGAAGAAATGTAATAGTTTGCCACTTTCCAGTTCCAACTTGTAGGAGAATGGTAAATAAAACATTAAGAAAATGAGAAAAATTCAAACGTTTCAACCAGATATGATCCATAACCTCAACACTTACAACACTAAATATTAACTAATAAATTCATTAGGCTGAAGTCCTTGAGGCATTATACAAAACATCAAATGTTTGCATCAATGAATTATTCCAGTGAAATCCAAGAAACATTTTAGTCATGAAGCTATTTCAATTAGATGAACCATGCAGAACGTAGGAAATTTAGACGGGGGGGGGGGGGGGGGGGGGGTGGAAATCCTCAGATATCGTGAGTACTTTTGTGAATGCATCGTAAAACTGTTTCTTCAATAGGCTACAATAACAACACAGTATGGAAGAATTAATACCATTGCCCGCAACTGAGACCAGCTATCGTCATCAACTTGAGAATTTGAGCTTTGCTTCCCATTTGGGAACTGCATTCTACCCGAGGTTTTCTTACTATCGACTCCAAAATGCCCTCCTTGCTCAGAAAAAGTATCTGAATAATTAAAAGG
The DNA here is from genome assembly GCF_057944985.1 of Cucurbita pepo subsp. pepo. Taxonomy (NCBI): domain Eukaryota; kingdom Viridiplantae; phylum Streptophyta; class Magnoliopsida; order Cucurbitales; family Cucurbitaceae; genus Cucurbita; species Cucurbita pepo. The sequence continues at coordinate 3,028,349 of NC_141799.1, forward strand.
AACATTTGAGCCTTTATGCTTCTTGGATTTAGCATCTTTGTTCCTAACAACGTTTTCTGTGGATATACTTCCTTGCCAAGACAACAAGGAACGTGAGCCATCCTGAGCCTCGAAAATAAACTTTTTGTCATTTCTTGCAGTGCCTGAATAGTTAGTGAGGGAAAGATGCAAGCCTCTACTAGATTCATCCGATACTAATGGACGAGAAACAACCACAGGCTCATTGTTCCTGACTTCCACTTCTTTTAAGGTTAAATCTCTTCTTCGCATACCATTGCTCCAAGTAAAACCCTGCCTGTCATCAATTATAGGCATCTTGCTTTTCCTCTTAGACAAACTAGAAATTGGCTCAATTCTTGAACCAAATAAAAGAAAGGGATCCACTGCACTGCCAGAAAATTCGTTGCGTTTGAAAGAAATCTCAGGCATATTGTCACCACTTCCTGGAGGAAGATTAAAAGAAGAGCATGCATCAAGTTGGATCTTTTTATTCTTTTTCTTACCATGAATAGATTTTGTGTCATTCCTACACTTGTTCAAGAGACTCTTCTTAGTTTGTAATGCAGTTCCAATTAATGCATTTTCAGATTCATTAGAATGAAACGAATCTGTTGTTTCCACATTTCTCTTCAATGCCTGAATCTTGGTATCCACGTTGTATGAACAAATCTCTGCAGCAAGACAAACTTCATCCAGAGGCAGCTTACTTTTCAAATTCTGACCTAAACACCTGATATTCTTTCTGGCAGCCACTGGACATTGGGTAGCAGAAAGCTCTTTTAACCCTTCAGATTTTTCTGAAGTCCCATGGGATGGGGACTCATCCGTACCAATGTGATTAGTCTTTACATTTGCATTTTCATACAGCAACTCAGTCAGCAAGCGCACCTTACGAGCCTTTCGGCGATGCAAACTGCCTGTCTTATCTGTATGATGACCTTGTGTATCATTTTCTCCTGAAATTTCAGTATGTTCAGATGCTGTAGCGTTACTCACATCAAGTTCTGCAGGATCACTCTTGCCATTACATGACCGATCAATCACCTCAACTCCTGATGATGAAATAGTTATCTCAGTTTGATCATTATGAGCAGAAATTTGTTTTTCATCATCAAAGACTTCCGGATTTTCATCAAGCACTTTGAGATGTTGAAGACCAAGCTCAACATCAGCAACTTCATTTCCACAGGTTAGCTTGCAGTTCTCAGCAGAATCTCTATGCTCCGAATTAAGAATTACTGCTTTACAAACAAGATATGAAATTATAGAAGCAAGAAAATATGCGAGCTATATAAAAGAACAGAGGTACTTTCAGCAATGGTCTCCAAGCAGGTTACTTCAATGGCGGCATCATGACAGCAGTAAATTACCTGGATCACTTTTATTTTGTTTTGATATAAGACTCGACTCTACTTCTGGCACGACACTAGTTGCTATGGGAATTTCTGAATTCAAGATCCATCTAGAGTCAACCCCATCTCCTGGAAAAACAAATAAAGAGATCAAAAGGCTGAAGTAGTAGGATATTAAAATGGAAAACTTGGGACAAAAAATGCCTTCAGCTTTCTTTTCTCTCTCTGCACTGAAAGGTGGAGGATTATTGTTCATAGATGTATTAGCCACTTCCTTTCTTGCATCAAGCATACTGAGACTCGAAGATTGCTCAAAACCTGATAACAACAAAAAATGCTAAAGTGAGACATTTGGGAGGGGGGGTTGCAGTTGTAACGGTCAACTATTAAATCCTTATCCTTTTTAGCACCACCTGCAGGAGTCTCCTTCCTGCAATTTTGACATCGCCACCACCTGAATTGCGGAATATGAAAAGGTGGAAGCAAGGATAGTGTCTCTTCAGACTCATAGTCACCATCTAAATCAAATGGCCAGCCTTTTTTCCAATCTTTCTCACGCATTTGAGATGCATATCCACTGTACAAAAGACAATTGATGAGGAAAAGTGACAATGGATGTTGAGAACATATTTTGAGGAAATTAATTTGACATAGTACGACAAAAGACTGGATTTACAGGAAATTGAACCTTCACTTCATCGAGGTCTTTTCTTAACCTAAACTCTTAGCTCTGAGATATTTAGTCTGTTTGATATTCATGTTGGAAGAACATTCTAAACTAGGTGAGCTCAAATGCTGATTTCATCTTCCACATTAGTCGTTTAGATAGCAATTTAAAAAGGCAAGTATGTGATGTGTGGCACACCAAAAAGTAAAGAGAAGTTCCATTTAGTTGCTATGCATAGCATTATCATTGAAATTTCCAAATTGAACAACAGTTGAAAGAAAGTAGAAACATTTTGATTTGTGTATGGACAATAACAATTGCATGAAAACCAAGATGTGGAAATGATTCATTTGTGTGTATAAGTGCACTAGGAGACATGAGCATGAATATTTCAACGAGACGTGCATGAACCAATCTCTAGTTAACACAGTCTCAGTTTTCAATCAAACCAATACAACTTAATTAAAAAAGGAAGATAACAACATGTTTAAACTTGATATAATGTAAAGTCATACCGTATGGAGAAATGATCACAATTTCCAGCACCAGGTTTATCAATACAACTGGAAAGGTCTATAAATAAAGAGTCAATCTCAATGAATGGGACTGTAGTCCTCAAAACGATACTAGAATCATTCTTCTGATGATGCTCCTCGTCCATTAGAACACTTCAGGTTAGCTACGGTTGATAGCTGTACAACAGCCAATTCGTCATCATATACCAAACAGCGAGCCAATTAGATCATCAAATGGTGAAAGTATAATACAATGATAAGCATCAAATTGAAATGTATCAAAAGAAATAAGATCTAGAGCTTCTCCCAAACAAGTTCATTTCGAAACATCCAATGTTTATACCGACGATACCTTCAATCGATCATCATGTGTACTTATTTCTCACATAAAATAACAGTTTCAATCAATGAAGAAGTATGAATAATTCCAGAGAAACGACTCCTCGGGCAAACATTAACCCGAAGACACATAAAATAATGATCACAAACAACTTATTACTACATATTACTTGAGGATAATCAACATTAAACCCTAATTTATTATAAATAACAAGCAAGGATGTCTACGAGACATAATTTCACCAATTACAAACAAAAACTACATAATTAACCAGCTTTATCGATATATAATTCAAAGAAAAGTATTGTTCAGTACAACAGTACGAAAAGCATTGTCTAGGGTTTACGAAGATCAACTACCTGAAAATAGCGGAGGTACAGTAGACGACATAAACAAAATGGATTTGACAAAGCCATCTAAAATAATTATCATCTGAAAATTCTAAGCACAGTGGAGGAAGGAGCGAATTGGTCCGCTGATAAATATTTAGGGTTTTTATTCAGCTCAGAAATTCGAGACAGACAAACAGTTGACGCAGTGACACATCAAATAACCGAAAGCAACACATAAAATGCCGGAAACATAGCGAATTCACTTTCGAAAAATCAGCCAGAAAAGAAAACGAAAAGAAGATAAAGAAAACCAGAACCGAATATCACAAGCTAATTAAGGAAAATGAGGTAAAAAAATCGAAAAAAACAGCTCAAAACAAGCTGAAAAAAAAAAAAAACCTGAAGGCATAAAAAGGAAAGAAATCGAAAGATTTTCCATAGAAGAAGATGATACAAGAAATTAAATAGAGTCGAAAACGCACCTAAGTTCAGCCAACTGATAATTGGAACAACGCGGAATGAACTGGACAGCGATTCTTCACGGCCAGTCGAGGCAACAGCACTGATAGAGAGAGCATTTAGAGACGAAGACGAGTAGCCAAGCTGTGAGATGAGATTCGAAGCTGATGGAGCAGAATTTCAGTGCGAAGTTTCGAAAAACCCTAGAGAGAGAAACGGAGGTTTCGATCCTTGGAGAGAGAGAGAGAGAGAGAGAGAGAGAGAGAGAGAGAGGTAAATAGAAAGAGAATGAGAAAGAGAGAGAGAGATCTATAGATAGTGGAGTGGGTATTTTTTTTTTCCTTTTTTTTTTTTTTTTTTAATTTAATAATCTTTTTGAATCCTAGAAAGTTTGGATGTGCGTATTAAAATCATCCATGCCCATGCCATCCACATTCCACATGGACATAACATCCACAACCTATTTATACAGAGAGAGGGAGGGAGCTCGTGGAGGCAATTATAAACCGACACGTGGCGGTATCATGTAGATTGGATCATAGGGCATATCAGCATTTGGGCGTGAATAAACCGAAAGGGAAGCCCTACCCAGTTTTTCATTTAAATAATAATAATATTAAGTTAAAAAACATAAAACACCATTTTTACCACGCGTAACTTACACGCTCGCTTACTTGATGTGCCTGTCGTGTCATGAAAGGCAAAAGATGCCTCTCCACTTAAACGCATTTTAATTGGTGCGTACATTACACGCTACCTGCCTTTCGACCTCGACTACGACTAGGACTACTCCCTCCTTCCAAACCCTAATTTTTTCCAAACCACTCTCCTCGTTTCTTTTTTTTTTTTTTTTTTTTTTTTTTTTTTTCATGCAATATTTTCCTTTTATTTTTACAAATTATTTTATTAAATTATAATTGAATATTATAAATTTAAATTTTTTCTCCTAGTCGTGGTTAATTATTATTGATAATTTAATTTACTTGTAATAATTATGAATTATAAACAAATCTAGTACAAAATTCCCATTTATTGACCAATTTTTATGATTTAATCCAAAGAAAAAAACATTTTAATTGTTTGGGGTTTGAAAAAGAAAGTAATTAAATATTTTGTGAAAGTTACTATTTTGATAAAACATGGTGAAATTGATGGAAACTGGTTGTTAAAATTGAAATTAATTATTGGGATATATATTTATATATGTATATTTAATTATTTATTTATGCATAGGGGACAATAAAAAAGTGGGAAGAAAACCTAAAAAGGTGAAATGTCGTGTTGCCATGAATTGGCTGTGTGTATTGATTCCGCTATATATTTGCATGGGCCACTGAATCAGTTGGAGATCCTGTTTAAAATCTCTTCATAATTAAATGCCAAACCCACCTCAAACCACAACATATTGACCCACCACTCTTACCCTCCAAATAAAAATAATAATAATATAACGTGTGACGTTCGAATAAAAGAGAAATACATGAATGAACTACGAGTACATCCAAATGAAAACTAAGAATGTTCGATTAATCCACCACACCTAAATAGTGTGAAAGTTATCTTATTTATAACAAAATAAATTACAAGAATATGGAAAAATAACTAAGAAGAACCGTCAAGAAAATAACATAATTAAGAAAATTTTAAAATAATTGAAAGTTACTATCTATACCAACCGAGTACCGCTTATTTTTCAGTGTCTCAATCATGTTGTTCGATAGTTTTTACTGTTAGAAGCGAAAAGTAAAGTAAATACTGTGGTTATGTCGTAGTGGATGCAGGAAAATGTTGAGGCATAATACGAATTCTAAATCCTGGACGTTTATAAATACTTTATCATTTAATACCAAAATTGTAAATTAAAAACTTAGGAATTTTAGGTTACTTATTTTAAATTTATATATATATACTAAATATTATCGGAAAAATAATCGAGAATATATATTGAGTAATGAAAGAAACTATTTTCCAAAAAAATAAACAACAAAATACTAAATATTAAATGAGTATGTTTGTTGGGTTAAGTAATATATTTGAACATAATAATTATATAAAGTTAAATTAATTATTTTCTATATGGTAATGTTTCCTTAGAAGAAGAAAAAATTCTTGAAATAATATTTATATGATGTCCTTAATCTGCAGTGTTACCGACATAATGACTATGCTATAAAAATTAAATCACATATTTAATGTTATTTACAGTAATTATTCAACTAATTAATTAAAAGGGAACCAGATATTCCCACGTAATGTCTGTCTCGTTGGCGCCAAACCGCCGATTGTCGTCCGTCCGATCCCATTGGCGCCAAAGTGGAGCTCATATCACCGTTCGATGAAGTTAACCTAAAACCCATTCGCATCGGACGGTTTGTAGCCGCTGATCTCCGATTCACGCGAGTTTTAATTTCACCCGTCCGATCATTCTCATAGAGAGAGAGAGAGAGAGAGAGAGAGATGGGTGGAGTTTTGTTCAGTCCGCACTGATCTGAATTGCAGTACGCGGAATTCAATTTCAAATGCACCGACAGAGGAAGTGCGCTTCGCAATCTCCGCCGAATTCGTTCAGCGCCTTACAAGTTTTTGATTCCGGAGGTACAAGCTCTACTCTATCTTCACAAGTTTCTTCGTGTTCGTACAGATTTCCATTGTTTTGTTACGATTAGCTCTCAGGGCGATACTGATGGCTTATCTTCACCACAGGTACTTTTTAACGTTTTCGATCTTTGATTTTTCTTTTAGTGCTGGATTTCTGATGTTAAGATTGATTGTTTGGACAATGATTCTTTGATTTTTGGCATTCTGATGTTAATCAGTGTAGCAAACTGGAGCGATTTCCAATTTTTTTCCCCAAACTTGCAAGTAAATTGCATAACGACGAATTAGGGTAGTTTTAAGAGAGCGGTAGGTAGTCACGATCTTGTTTCCAGATGCACTCTAGAACGGAATTCTCAAACAACATATCACATCCGTCGTATAATCATTTGTGATCCGATTTGGAGGCACAAGAACCACATTGGCATTTTCGGCCACACAATGATTGAGGCTTCAATTGCTTTGATCGGTTGTCGGTTGTAGCGCAATCTCTAGAACAGTCGTAAAGTTGCGGTCCTTTCATCAATTTCCCACCCTGGCATAAGATTCTTGATGCTGCCGTTGCATGCGGGATGGGTTTTTCCTCTAATAATTTGCTTCTCTTTATTATCGTTTTTGCAGTTTATCGTGCCAATCAGTATATTTTCATTTTCGTTTCGAGTTTAGTATTCAAATTTGTGGGTAAAAAGTGTTTCTATGAACTTCCACTCTAGCTCTTAATAAATAATTTGTCAAACTTTTTTTTTAAGAATTTAATATATATATATATATATATATATATATATATATATATATAAAAGGTTGTGACCCCACGCGTCAAGACAGATAAGAGGCAACCCTCATGTGGCGCACATACCACATAAGAGCCAAGATTGAGAAGTGTTGTCATGCGACCGAGTGGAACAATGCATCATCCAACACACTAAGGGTGTGCATTGAAGATAAGTTGAGGCATACGCAAAGTTGGAGAGAACAAAGTGAGACAAGTGTCGAAGACAAGATCAAAGAGGATCGGGTAGGGTCTCGGACTATAACCCCAGCGTGTGTATGTATGTATATATATATATATATATATATATTTGTCAAGAATTTATTAAACAAAAACAAAATTGAAAGTTCATGACTTCTATAAAACATATATATATATATATATATATATATATATATATATATATATTTTAAAGATCATTTAACACGATCTTCTTGTTGGTCCAACAATTATTATCTTTTAAGCTTTGTTGGTATGAAAACTTAATTATTTTTTTGTAACTTGATGCTACATGGATTTTCTTTTAGGCAGTAGAATTTAATATTGTGTTTATATTTGGAGTAATAATCAATTTATGTTTGTCATCACAGCTGGGACGGGTTCCCATATTTAGAACATTATATATGGTGTACAACAAGAGCAAAGTAAATTAGGTCGAATGAAAGCGCCAAAGCAGTAGGTATGTTTCTCTTCTCCCTAGTTCCTATTATTTGGCTCTAAAATCCATGGGAAAAAAAATAAAAGCTACTAAATGGTCAAGGTGGTGTTAACATTTTGGCCTTTTTTGTTTGCAGCTTTCTCCATGATTATTAGCCAACTTTGGTTTAAGAATTAGATTTTTCGGTGTAACAGCCCAAGCCTAAACTCACCAGTAACATACATTATTAACTTTGACGGTTACGTATTGTCGTAAGTCTCATAGTTTTAAAACGCATTAACTTTGAAGAGATTTACATACTCTTATAAAAAAATATTTCATTATACTCTCTAATAGATATAATAGTTTAAGCCATTGAACCTTTGCTTTCCATATTGGATTCTTGAGGTTAAACCTCTTGTCCCTCCTGTTCATTGACTTCACAACCCCTTCCCCCCCCCCCCCCCCCCCCCAAAAAAAAAAAAAAAAAAAAAAAACTAATAAATGAAAGAGAGAAACGAAGAGAATACAACTTTTAAAGGCTCATAGTGTTTTGGACACGTTCTCTAATGACTGGCCCAAGGAAGGTTTGTCCTCTTCTTCTTCTTCTTTTCAGTAATAATAATATCATCCCTCAAAAGTTCATGATATCAGAACTCAGAATCTGTACTGCCCTTTGAGTAAAATTATCGTACTGTAAAACATCTGTGAAGTAATGCTTTTAATGTGGCCAAGAAGGACTACCCCATTTGTGCCTTATTTAGAACACCACTGATTATAGCATCGTGATCAAAGACCTAATTCAAACACCCAAAACTGTGTATTCTTTGAGGATCATTCTGAAAGCCCCAGTTGAGTTTGAGTAATTAAAAATTGTGTAGGACCTATACCATAACCAGACCAAACGGTGCTTTTAATGCCCACTGCCTCAAGGAGTTCCTGTGCAGAGCCATCTGTTCTCTCTCCCCTGCATATGCAACAACCCAAAGGTCTATGTTGGCAACAAGACGATACCAAAATATTTTACTCCTTAAAGGGTACTTGCACTATAGTTCCTCGACAATGCGAGATGGAAGCCAAGTATGCAATTCCTTAAAAAACTTAATTTATTTGTTTAATTTAATAAAAATGTTTTCTTTTTCCTTGTATGTCGGCCACTTTAATCAAATTCCCTTGTTCTATGTGTAACAAGAGATACCCAAGTCAAGATTCCTCTTTCCAAGCTTATATTTCAATTAAGTAAAGTTTAGATTTAAAATAAGATGCCCAGAAGCAGCTGATGGAAGCCGGCATGATAAAGTATTCGATATTATATTTATATCCAGCCAAGACGGTCGTCGGCGGCGTTGGGCGAGTGCCTGTTGACCGTGAATTTGTGTGAAACCATATTATATCCATAAGAAATGGGAACCATTCGCCGATGTTGCGGCAAATCTGCGTCGGATATTTGGACTCACGGGACGACGATGAGGGCGTGGACCGGATTGGGTCGCGTCCACTGCAATGCCCAGCTATAATTATTGTAATAATGCCACGTGCCACTCTGTCCTTCACTCACGTGCCTAAGCCATGGAACCGACGACTTTCCGATGCCTATTAAATTTCTCGTACCGCGACGCTGCCAGGAGAAGCTGTCGAAATCGAAAATAATCAAATGGAAGAAGTTCTTGATGACGCCGACAAGTTTCGGGCCGAATTCCTTCAAGTTCTGCGTCATCGACGATCTGGAGAAGGTGCGAAATTGAATTTTCTCTGTTCTCTGTTTTAGTTACCTTGAAAATTTTGATGACTGATCTGGGTGGCTTCAGTTTTGAGTGTTGAGTGTTTTGTTTTAGAAATTCTTGCTTGATTTGAATGGTTTGCTTTGCTGAAGCCATTTTTCTTAAGTTTTACCTCTTTTCAACGATGTTTCGCCTTTTTGTGAGAATTAGCAAGTTTTCATTCGGAGATCAACAGTAAAGTTCATTTCGAGCTAGTAGTAGTTTTGACTCAAAAGTAGGAATAGATTCTGAGCTGATAGGTACTTATATCGTTTTCTGTTTTCTTTTTTTTAATGTTAAGTCAATGAACACACTACTTATAGTTTTGTTGCTTTAGTTACTCTTCAGAAGAATTTTCAAAAAAACCAAATCAATCTTGGGAACAGAAAAAAAGTAGTTTTTAATAGCTTGATTTTGAATTCATGATGTCTGCTACTTTAATTTCTCAGTTCCGCCGAATGTGAAGCTTTCAAAGCCTATCCAGGATCCTCTGATTCAGGAGGCCAACCCGCCAGCCTTGAGTAAGGTCGAAGTAGTATTGTTTGTTCGTTTTTTCAGTTTTATTTAAGTAGTTGCCAACCCAATGTTGATCTATTTTACTTGTTTAAAGGCAATGGAATCTTGTCCAAAGGAAGATATTAGCAATTTGAAGGACTTGCTTCATGAGGAAAATCTTCATCTGGCTACAGAGGCAAGCTATGTTCTTATACTTTTCGCGTTAACTTATACATGGGACACGAACTTTTCAACAATGCCAAATTTCAGTAATATATCTATTAGGAAAGAACAATTTCTTGATGTTTTAGTCCCTATATAATGTGTTCTCATTTTCTTTAATTATTTTTTTGTGAAAAAAAGAACAATGAAGTTATTCACTAATCATTTATAGGAAGGGGAGCAAGGGCAGTTGCCTATATTGATTATAAGCATGAAGGATAGCAAACAGCAAAAGAAACCTGCAATTGTTTTTCTGCACAGTACGAACAAGTGCAAAGAGTGGTTGAGACCATTGCTTGAGGTAGTGGCTTCTTTTGCTCCTGCCTTTTGTTGTTAGGACCAAGGTGTTAAAACTAGATAATACAACATATTCTTGCTTCTTTCAGGCTTATGCATCGAGGGGATACGTAGCCATTGCCATTGATTCTCGTTACCATGGTGAAAGGGCCAAGAACAAAACCACCTACCGCGATGTATGTCATTATATGCTTCTATATACCCAGCTCGTCTGCCTTTTATCTACGAGTTTTCTAGAACTCAAAAATATGTACGCTAACTAAATAGCCTATAACCCATTGGTGAAACTGTGACACGAGGTCTTAATGTTGTCCAGGATTAGTATATAATTTTATTAAATCTGGCTGCCTAGAATTGATAGATCAGTTATTTAGTTTTGGAAGAGATTCATTTTCTCTTGATTGAGAATACTATACCTCTGCTTTTGAGATGTCAATCACTCCTGATATTTTAATGTGGCATTTTAGCTCTTATCTAGTCCCTACAGCAAAGTGCTTTTCTCTTTTGCGAAGTTAAATCCTAATCCTAATCTGATGTCTCAATCTGGTTCAGGCTCTTGTATCTTCATGGAAAAGAGGTGATACCATGCCGTTCATATTTGACACGGTAGCTTCTCACTTCATTTGGTAGCTGAATTGTTAGAGACTATGAATGAAAATTTGCTGCAAGTTAACCACGGATTAGGATAAAAACTAATTGAGGGACTTGGGTTTACAAAGAGCTAATAGATAATACTACTTGCAGGTATGGGACTTGATCAAATTGGCAGATTACCTGACGAAAAGGGAGGACATTGACCCATGTAGAATAGGAATTACCGGCGAATCTCTTGGAGGTCAGTCAAAAGTAAAGTAACAACCAAGGACATGCCTTTCTTTTGTTGTACAAGACTTACTTCTTCTCATTTTCATTGCAGGAATGCATGCATGGTTTGCTGCTGCTGCCGACACTCGCTATGCCGTGCTTGTCCCCATAATTGGTGTGCAGGTAGTTAACCCAAATGATAACACTCTGGATCTTGCGTTAGTACATTCCTGTTTGGAAAGGAGGATAGGGAGAACAGCTGATATTTTGTGATATGACTGCAGTGTTTTCGATGGGCCATAGATAACGATAAGTGGCAGGCACGAGTTGAGAGTATAAAACCTGTTTTCGAGGGTAAGGTGAATGGTAATTGATAATTTTAAAATATGAATAACTTTCATGACCAGTCTTTGCATCTTATCTGCAGAAGCAAGAATTGAATTAGGCATGAATGAGATCAACAAAGAAGTGGTGACCAAGGTTTGTTGTCTCAAGTTCCCGGTTAAATAACTTCCAATCTATAGTGTGCTTCGTTTTGAACAATTTATGAATTATGATCAATCCAAGCCTATTTCTCTATGCTGCTTATTACTAAATGATGTTGTTAAAATGTTTACTTATCAGATCTTTCAATAACCAGCTTTTTGTTAGATTATGCACATTTGAAGTTGGAATTCCATAATTATTTCTTGCTATTTTGTTCAGGTCTGGAATAGGATTGCTCCTGGTTTAGATTCCAAATTTGACTCGATTTATTCAGTTCCAGCTGTTGCATCACGTCCTTTGTTGTTGTTAAATGGTAACGTTCATATCCTGCTTATACTATATGAATGATTATAATCACAAACCAATGTCAAATTTAGAGAAATTAGAAGATTTGACTAAGCAGTTTGAACCAAAAAGATCCTTGAAGTCTTATTTGATAATCGTTTAGTTTTTGAAAACTAAGCTTCTTTTAACATAAGTTTCACTTCTAAGTTTCTTTCTTTGCTATCTATTTTTAACGAACGTCTTAAAAAAAAAACTTTTAGAAACTTAAATATTGTAAAAAAAAAATGGTGAGAAAACAAGTTTAACTTTATAAAACCAAAAAGTTACCAAAAGGCAGTAATTTGTAAGCATCTAGGAGCCCTGACATCATGTCAGTGAACTGAAGGTGGCTGTCTCCTTAAAGATAATGAACTCAGCTGTAAAATATGCAGGTCTCTTACTTTTAGAGAAATTAACACGGGGTCACCTGCAAGTTCAAGATTGCATATTTTCCCCCCATCTCGGGGTCTCTTTAATTTTAGAATTGAATTAGATCTCTGTAGCCTGTTCAAATAAAGTTAATGTGCATTTGAATATGGAAAATAATAGGTGCAGATGACCCTCGATGTCCAATTGCCGGTTTGGATGCAACTGTATCAAGAACGCAGACAGTTTATAAGAACTTTGGTTGTCCAGAAAATTTTAAGGTATGTGTACTTTTAAGGAGAAGTCTTTTATTTTTCATAGGACTTTCTAACAGGGTGGTTTTTTTTATTTTATCTATGGCTTTATAATATTTATGTTGTACAGTTCATCGCACAACCTGGGATTGGCCACGCAATGACACCAGAGATGGTGAAAGAAGCTAGCGATTGGTTTGACAGGTTTTTAGGGCAGAGTATCTAAGAGTAGTGGCTGTTCTCGTCATTGAGCCCTGTGGATATCTGAGATGCATTGGTGAAGATAATATTCCCATCAGTTCTAATGGAAAGTTATTTCACTTTGGTAGTAAACAAGTTCCATACATTTCATGCTCTAGTTGAATGGTCAAAACTCTCGAAAGAGACAGTTTGAGTTGTAATAGAAAATATACCTCTAAAAGTGGTTTAATGATTTTTCTTCTGAAACAGAGGTTTGATCATTATATTAGTGAAGTTGTAAGGCGCCTACCAACGTTCCTGTCATACAAGTAGCTTTGTATTTCATGAAAAAATGAACTCCTTTTACGCTCGTGTCACGTTAGAGGTATTGCAGAAGAAAAAATTGTAAAATCCGTCCCATTTATCGTAATTGATTAGTTAACATGTTTAATCATTATTTATCAAGACATGAAAAGGATTCAAAAGAAACAAATCTACTATTAGGCAAGAAGTTCCCATTGAAATAGGATCCACAAGGAAAAGCATCTGTCATTAGTTGATTATTAGGGGAGTCTCGAAGGCATCCGGGTTGTATGACTTTCAAATTCCAAAATAGTGAATGCTGCATTAGGGGCATCCCGAAGGAAAAAGCAAGGAAAAGCACCTATCATTCGTTGATTATTAGGGGCATCCCGAAGGCATCTGGGTCGTATGGCTTTCAAATTCCAAATTAGTGAATGCTGCATTAGGGGCATCCCGAAGGAAAAGGCAAGGAAAAGCACCTGTTTAATTATTAGGGGCATCCCGAAAGCATCTGGATCGTATGGCTTTCAAATTCCAAATTAGTGGATGCTGCATTAGGGGCATCCCGAAGGAAAAGGCAAGGAAAAGCACCTGTTTGATTATTAGGGGCATCCCGAAGACATTCGGGTTGGAATATGGCAAGGAAAAGCACCTGTTTGATTATTAGGGGCATCCCGAAGACATTCGGGTTGGAATATGGCTTTCAAATTAAGTTCCAAATTAGTGTGGATGATGCATTAGGGGTATCCCGAAGGCATTTCCAAATTATCCCGAAGGCATCCGAGTATTGGGACGAAATATGGCTTTACTTTCAAATTAAGTTCCAAATGAGTATAACTTTCAAATTAAGTTCCAAATGAGTGGATGCTGACAAGGAGAGTAATGACATCATCAAAAAGGAAAAGACTCACAAAGGAAGAGATTCACCGAATTAAATAAAACTTTTGCATATTTTCGTTATCCATGTACAAGATCTATATACACACAGGCCCATGGATCCATACATCTCGATAAGAAAAGAATCAATAATCCGAACACCATATGACATTTATTACCGATAACATAACGTACTTATACAGCCCAAAACATAAATGAAAGAAAGTCCAGTGGTCCAAAATATACAGTGGACGTCACGACCCTACGCCAGGTAATGAGAAAAGGAACTACTTTGAGAAGATTCGGAGGAAGTGGATTCGTTTTTCACCTGCTACCAGCAGCCGCAAGGGTGGGTTTCCTGGGCTTAAACTTTGACATGTCAACAAGATCACCAAACAGATTATCCTCAGGCTTAGAATGCTTAATGGGAGGCACATTAGAGGAGGTAGAAACCTGGTAGGACGAATTTCTCATGCCATTATCATCTTTAATGGATAGCCCATACACCCGCTGCGTCAGATACTGTGTCCCCTGTGGCTGTGGCTGTGGCTGTGGCTGTGGCTGGATGAGGCCATAGCCATGAAATTGGTTGCCAAACATTTGCAAAGGATACAGAGCTGTCATCTGTCCTGTCTGCTGTGGTAGCATGGTTCCATAAGGCCCTCCATGGAAGGTATGAGGGGCCAAGTCGAGCTGGCCATTATGTGCTGAAATCTGGCTGCCTACAATTGGCTGGACGTACACACCTACAAATTGGTCGTTTCCCATTGGTCGAGGTCCCTGTGGATACTGACCATTCTGCACATGCGTGAACACAACTTGAGTTACCTTCATTGAATAGGGATGCTCACCAGCCATCGAACCATTATCATCCCCAGGCTGAGCCTCCCATGGTGGCGGCGGAAATGACTGGTTGTTTAGAGAACCTGACCAACCCACCCAAACCGATTAGATTTTCATACATTTTAATTATGGTATGATATTTGTTTTAACCTGATTCAAAAGTATACATTATATGCTAGGAATCACGGACCTCCATAATAGTATGATATTGTCTATTTTTTTAACATAAGTTCTCGTGACTGTACTTTAGACTTCCCCAAAATGACTCATGCTAATAAAGATGTATTCATTACTTATAAACTCATGATCATTCCCTAAATTAGCTAACGTGGGACTCCCTCCCAACAATCCTCAACACTATATGGTGCATAGTATGTTATAATGTCTACCCAATAATATAATGCAATACACGTAGACATGTTTAAAAATTTCATAGAATTTTGCTTAAATGATTGCAATCACTCCAAAGCATGATATATATGTCTAGCAAGTGCATATACGAACCATTATATGGAGTAAGTGGCAGGGGTTGTTGCTGTCTATTCATGGAGGGACCAGGACCAGAAGCATTTGTGTATAGTGACTGCTTCCAGTGAGACGATCCGGGGGTTTGGACAGTTCCATTGAGGTGGTGCAGTCCACCCTGCGGGGACTGAAAATTCTGGTGCTGATGGAAGTTTGAGACTGAAGCATCGCTTTGGTCAAAGAGGACGAGAGCGGTCTGCTCAGATAAAGTAGTTGGCTGCTGTTTGGTCAAAGGAACAAGAGCCAGTGAAGTGTTTGCCCCTGGAGAAATGTAGTCATCACCACTCAGTAGGTCTAATTTGGGATCAAACTTAGCTGGAGAAGCTGGATCATCAGTAGCAGGAGGTGCACGGACCGACTCATTTACCGTTTGTGTGCCTGAGACAGTAGTATTCGAGATCGAGCTGCAATACATTCATTGGTACTCACAAGTCAACAAATGCCAGATATAAGCACCCTGAAGCTTTCAACATATTCCTATATTCTAAGATTAGCACAGTAGTCTCTAGCCAGCAAGCTTAATAATTCAGAAATTTCAGCAATCTTCAGCAAAAACAAGACATAAACACGATCAAAGAGCATTGCGAAGAAATCAAAGAATACCTCTCAGGTTGTGGGTTGTTGTTATCACCGGTATTACGAAGAGGCAAACGAGCATCACGACGTGCTTCAACCAATTGAGGCTTGGGTTTCTCTTTCTGAACAGAAGTTTCTGAAGCAATGGCTTCATGCTTGGAAAGTACACGTCGTAAATCGTCATTAAGTGACAATCCTTGGCAGAGCAATGATTCATCCCTGAAATTAGAATGTACTGGTATTATTATATGGTCTATACATATTGAAAGGGAACACATAATTTTTCAAGGGAGGATCTATATCGCCAAAAACGAAGGAAATTTTCATATTTTTCTTTCACCTATGGCTTCATTGATATTAACTTCTCTCAACTTTCACCATCTAAGACAGAACATTTTCATAACAAGCACATATCCAATACAGTATCTAACCACACCAACCTCCTGGTTCCACTATATGCATATGTTGACAACAAATATTGAAACAAATTAAAAATAAAGTCTTACGACGTTGAATTCACAAGGTGAGTGACCCTGTGCTTGTAATTAAGGCATTGTTCTACCAAGTCAACGACGACATCCTGCTTAATGCCCTGCAACATGAAGTGTAACGCATATCAAATTGGTAGTAAGAAGGAATTCAAATGCATAAAAAGTTGAAAAATAAGGGAATCATTTCATTACGAAATGAATCTAACCTTTTCTCTAATCAATAACTTACCTCCTTGTTTCCTGGTTCTAATGTATTTAGAATCTCAGCAAGCACATCCACCACTCCCCTTGCAAGTTGGATCTCGGTCAAGCTGAACAAGAAATTTCAAGTCTCACAAAATCACGAGAATATGTCGAAAGAATGAAGGAAACTGTAACAGCCCAAGCCTACCGCTAGCAGATATTATTCTTTTTGAGTTTTCCCTTTTAGACTTCCCCTCAAGGTTTTTAAAACGCATCTACTAGGGAGAGGTTTCCACACTCTTATAAAGAATGCTTCATTCCCCTCTCCAACCGACGTGGGATCTCACATAAACTATCACATCAAACAGGGATAATGGTGGAATTACAAGTTTCTCCTACATGTTAATTGGTACAGTGAAATATCCACTCAGATGTCAAATAAATGAAGAATAGCAGATCATCAATCCTCCGTTCAAACTCATAGAAAGCAGTGCCACTTGAGCATAAAACGCTACGTGTAGAAGGGAATTACCAGCCCTTCCTTACACACTATTTTTTCAATACACATTCAAGCTGTTGTACTCATACTTATGTAAGAAAAATGAAAGTAGGGGGAGGGAGAATTTATAAGAGGAAGTGAGGGAATTATAGTTTAAAGCTGAGAGTTCAAGGGGGAGCTTGTGTAAGTAACTATCACAATGTAGCTAAACAGGAGGGAGGGAAGTGAACAAGAACATTCAATAGTCTGTAGTGGAGTCCATTCAAACATAAAAGATATCAAAAGTGTACCTTAAGGTTGAAGATTTAACATGTGCAGAGGATCCTGGAGCATCTGGCTGATAATCAGGATTGTGCAGATTCTGACCATACGATCCCGCTTGTCTTTGCGGAGGTGTGAGTACAGGCGATGACATCTCTGATCTCTGGGGGAAAACTGCCCCAGCACGCTGAAAGGAACCAATTTTTCAATCAGAATCCATGGTTTAACAATGAAATTTGCATCTCCAAGGACAAGCAGTTAACAAGATGCAGCATAATATCATGGAAACATTATCATTGATCATACCAATAGTTCTTGATAAGCAGCATAATATTGTGCATATCGTCCGGTTGGTCCTCCTGTGGCCTCTTGCCAGCTATCTATCAGGAGCAATATCTTCTCTTTGACACGAAAGTCAGGCTACACCAAGCATCATAGGTACCATAAATCCAAGCTGAACGCTTTTTTTCCCCTTAAAGAGCAACAAGTAAGAAGAATCCCATCTTACCTTCTTCTTTACAATCTTTACCATCTCACGAGGAATTCCCTTCTCGGCCACATACGCATGACCAATGTCCCCACAATTCTTGATGATGGTCTCCAAGAGCTACGACATAGATACACAAGACAGCCTGTGAGCTAAATAGTGCCAACATCATGTCAGCTTATGATAGGGATGCTTGCAACTTACTACTAGGACAAGAAGCTGAACTTTGGGGTTCTTACTTCCAAGGCGCTTCTTTATTCCTTTAAAAACATCTTTTGCTTTCCTGGTAGATCATCATCAGACGAAGTTGTTCATACTAAACGAAAATAAAAGGAATACTGCTTCATACACAAATTCTCTAACCACAAAGCATCAATAAGCATGTTCCAAGAGATGATTGAATGTGTCTCATTACAAAAGTAAAAAAGAATATAGACCACATCAGTCAAGGCACCAAACATACAATCTTTTCTCAAATCTTAGTGCTCCAGAAGCCTTCTGATTCAATACAAATGTTGAACGATGCAACCAAAATAATCATCGAGAAAATATTTGCAAAAATGTCAATGAATTAATTGGATGACATGAAAAGGCTCGAGTTATTTCAAGCTGTTACTTCTAATAAGTTAACTGAACGGAAGAAAGGCTCTTCAAGTGTAACAGCCCAAGCCCACTGCTAGCCGATATCGTCCTCTTTGGGCTTTTCCTTTCGAGTTCCCTCTCAAGATTTTTAAAACGCGTAGGTTAGGGAGAGGTTTCCACACCCTTATAAAGAATGATTCGTTCTCCTCCCCAACCCGTGTGGAATCTCACAATCCATCTCCCTTCAACGAGTGGAGAGGGACGAGTGCCATTGAGGATACTGGGCCCCGAAGGGGGTGGATTGTGAGATCCTACGTCGGTTGAGGAACAGAACGAAACATTTTTTACAAGGATGTGGAAACTTCTCACTAGGATACGCGTTTTAAAAACCTTGAGGGGAAGTTCGAAAGGACAATATATATATACTGGCGGTGGACTTCGAAGACGGTTACACATAGTACCCACCGATGTGGGAGCTTCTTCCATCAAGAGAAGCTTCCACTTCGCAGCATATTCAAGAAAACTTCACAAACTCGTAAGAGCACCATCCAATTCAAATCGAAAGTGAAACAAATTGATGCATCCTCGCCGTTCCCTTCCCCCTTCACCTACTTAATTATAAAGTCAAAATTCAAAACAGAGTAAACGCTCTCGGTCAGCCCCCTGCATAAGCAAGCTTGATCATCGATTACTTATTTATCATGAATTCAGCCAAGGGTCTTATGAGCAGCAATAAAACAATACGAAAGATCAAACGAAAATTAGGGGGGCGAAAACAATTTTCGTTTCTACCAATACCCAAGTTACCACCACAGCAAACAAACTTCTAAAGCAGCCTGCAATTAAATTATATAGCCAAACACTGAATCCTTAAAAACCATTAACATGCGTGAAAAGGATACAAAACGAACAACCAAGAAAAACTAAAAACAGAGGAGAGGGGAAGTGCAATCGAGTAAGTAAATCGAGGCCTACCCAGGATCTCTCTCGATCATATCACAAATCTCCAAGTTCACGGCCCAGTCTGGGCCGATCAGCTTATTGCTAGTGGCGCGTTCGACCATGGGATTCACCATCGCAACGAATACCCCAAAACGATCACTCGAAAAGCGATAAATCGTGAAGTTCCAAAACTGTTGAACTTGTGCAGTAGTATCGTATCGGTCTGGTCGGTCAATCGAAGTCTGAACTCTCGCTCTTACTCCGATTATTGTCGATCACCTGGGTCTGCTGATTCATACAACGCCGACTAATCAACTGCTACTTGGCATTTTTGTTTATAACGGCCCGAGCAGTTCGCCCTGCTTTGGTCACCCGCCACCGTTTTTATAATCTCTACATTTAAAAAATAAAATAAAAAATATTTTTAATTGGATTTATAAAACATTTCAGATTAAATAATGTGTTTCCATTTTTCTTTGAATGTTTCAATTTCGACTTAAATATTTCAATTTTCTCCAATGAAATTTAAAATATTTGATTTAGATTATTAATTTTTGCTAATTTACTCACTAATTTTAATTAAAAAAATAAAAATATGAAAAAATATATATATGGACTAATTTTAATAATACTCAACTTAAAGTTTGATTATGTAAAAATTAATTATTGAATAGCATTACAAATAACTAAAACCCTTTTTTAAAAATAAAAAAATTAAAAAAAAAAGCCTAGTTATATATATATTTTTTTTTTGAGATATTATCAAATATTTTATAGTTATATTTCATGATAATTTACCATCTGAAATAAAAATTTATCCTAAGTAAAAAATCATACTAATTTTTTAAAATTTAAGATTAAGATGGTAACTTTTATCATAAAAAATTAATATTAATAAATTTTGGAAAAATCATCGTTATTTTAGTAAACACAATATTGAGAATAAAAATGAATTTAGAGTCGTAATAGTGAACGTTGACATTTCCTTCTAAAATTAATAATTATAATATTTTGAGTTTTAAAAATTGTATAAATATTAATTGATTAAATTAATGTACATTTTTCATGCTTATTAACGTGTCACACTTGGTTTGATCTATACATTCTTGATTATTATAATTTAGTTGATATTTGAAAAGTCAAAAAAAAAATTATGTTATATAACAATAATTATGTCTTTGTTTAAGGAGAAAAATAATCCATGCCACGTATGATTATTGACACGTATGTCTTTAAAGTTGAAATGACATTATTATTTGGGGTGGTTACAAATACACTAAAATAGCAAATAATAATAATAACAATAATAATAATAATAAATTAATAACCCATTTAACCCATTTAAAAATACAATAAATAAATAATCGCTAATAACCGTATTATTTTAGTTGCACTATATATTTTAAAAAATGTTTTGTCAATCATTTTTAGACCATTTATTACTCGACATTTGTTTAACAAATAGGTTTGAAACTAATTCATTTTTACGAATATTTTTATCGTTTAATTTTAAAAATAAGAAATAAATTATATCATCTAAAATCAGAAGCTACACAAAATCCATCTTTTTAAAAGATTTTTTTTTTTTTAATTAAAAGAAGAGTTATTCTAAATATACTTTTTAAGAGTATTTATTAAAACACTTCCTAAAATTTTCACCGTTTGGATATCACTCGTGAAACTGTCATCTTTATTCCCGTCCACATATACATTGCTTGTACTAGCTGCATCTATATAGCACATCGAGATTGGCCTATGTTCCAATTAGATGTTCCAAATACATTCCTGAATGTCTCATTAAATTATGAGAGAGATGACAAGTTGACCTGGATTATTCATGTGGAACTGGTATTCGAACAGTTGGAGGGCCGGATTTCATGTCTTCGATAATAAGATCTACAAGCGCTCGAGCCAATGGACCTTCTCTTCCTGTGGAGAAAACCAAAACATTCTTAATTTTGTCAGATAAAAACAAGCTTCCATGCTTTCATGTTCTTGTTCTATAATAAGAACGCTCATCCCCACCATCAGAAATATTACAATGGTGCCTTTCTTAGATCACCATACGGTTGTGGTGGGAAGAAAACTTCGTGTGTTCCTATTTGTAAGAACAATGCTCGACGCATAAAAACATGTCATGGTGTCGTCATTCTACAAAACTAATCTTACAACCGGTTTAGAACGACTTTCTAAGTGCTTAATGTTGGATGATGAAAGTCCCACATCCGCTAATTTACGGAATGATCATGGGTTTATAAGTGAGGAATACTATCTCCATTGGTGTGAGGCCTTTTGGGGAAACCCAAAGCAAAGCCATGAGAGCTTATGCTCAAAGTGGACAATATCATACCATTGTGGAGAGTTGTGTTCGTTTAACACTTACCAAAACACTCTCCCTATTTGTTTGAATTGAAGAACTTTAAATGGAATTTTAAACATGTTAGAAGAAATTCATCCAGCCAATCACAACATGATTCAGAACTACAAAAACATCTTATTTATGAATTAAGGATTATAGAGGGTACTTACCATCACCAATAATCTGCTCATCCCACTGCAGTACAGGGGAAACAAGAACTCCACTCCCAATAAGCACCATTTCCTCTGCCTTCTTGCCTTCCTCCATGGTTAAATTTTCAAATCTTATACTCCGAAGCCTGCCCTCTGTCACCAGCCGCTCAGCGAGAGTAATGATTCTCTTAGCTGTGCAGCCGCTTAAAATTTTGTCAAAGTGAGGCATCAGAAACTCCTTATCCTTTGTAATGAAACCAACGTTCATACTAGGCCCTTCAGCAATGAATCCCTCACTATCCAACCAAATGGCTGTATACGCACCCTTTTCTTCTGCTTCCATATTTGAAAGAACATTTGGTAGGTAATTTACACTCTTCATAGTTGCAAATTGAGGTGGTTTCATTGGGATTGATGAAGTTATGACTTTGATGCCTTTTGGAGGAGATGGCGGCTTACCTTGAATTACAATTGCATAAAGAGCTGGCTGATGCAACCCAGAAGTAGATAGTAGAAAATTTCCAGGTCCTGCAGAGAGCCAATATCGAAGCTGTCCATTCCTACACTTAGAAGCACTGGCAGTTCTTATGAGTATATTTTTAATCTTCTCTCGATCATATGAAACTGGGAGGTTGATTTTTGCCATGGATGCTGATCTTAAAATGCGGTCGAGGTGCTGGTCCAACTCATAGAGATGCCTGAGATGTCAAAACCATTTTATACAGTAACTCAACACTGGAAAAATCATGAAATGAAGGTATGCCTTTCCTACTTCTAATGAAGAAAAATATATATCACACTATAATTATGAAATTTAGTTATGAATTCAAATGTTAATAAGAACCTATCAATTTACAGTGCTAATTATGCGGGTCTTGGGAAATGGATATCAGATTCATAATCTTAATGAAACTGTATGAAATTCTCACATACCCATCCACTATGGCAGCAGTATCAAAAACGCCATGTCCCCGATGAACCATGTGGTCATCAATTGGAGTTACCATAACAGCTGGATCTGTAGTAATTCCCCCAACAACGCTGGAATACATTGCAAGGAATTGTGGCTGGTTTTCTTGATTCTCTCGGCTTGCCCTTAATCTTTCAAGCACCTTCAATAAACACATGGATCAAAATAACAATCAGTAAATCCATACAATTATCACCTTCCACGCATAGAACACTAAAATTTGTAGTTTATTTCAACACACAAACAGATTACAATACACAACAAGAGTTGACCTGTGAACTACCAAGCACTGGAGCATCAGAAGTACGATCAACAGTATCTGCGACAAGACGAGCAGTTGCTTTGATTATTCAGATTTCAGATTGAACGGATAGAGAAAGATTGAAAAAAAGTTAGGATCGCAAAAGCCTGAACAGTATCGTAAACAACCAGATCATGAAAAGTGAATCAGGATCGCAAAAGCCTGAACAGTATCGTAAAACAACCAGATTATGAAAAGCGAGTCAACTATTAAACAGTTTCAAACAAATTTGCTTAGATAAACAAGGCTCCAGTGAACCAATTATCAAACATTCTCGCGACGAATTTGAAAAAAACTAACCAGCAATCGAACACCTAATTCTGAATCTTCTAAAAGACAACTGCCGATAATTGCAGGAATTGCTCAGCGGCCTTTGAGAATGGGCAGTGAGTTCTGCATCGCTGATCGGTGACTGAGGAATGGGTTTGAGAAGAGACTGCAGAGAATTCATCGGAGATTAATGTTCAGGATAATTTGAGAAAATGTTTTGTTCAATTGCTGAATACCTGACCGGCCTCCTGTATTTTATACCTAATGTTTCAACTTTTAGCATGAACAATTAACTTTTTTTTTTTTTTTTTTTTTTTTTTTTTTTTTTTAATTATGATTTCAAGAATGTTCCAAATAATGCAATTTTAAATTTAAATATTATATATTTACAATAATAATAATAATAAATTTCGTTAAAAGAAAAATATAACGCCCAAACTTACTACTAGACAGATATTATTCTATTTATTCCTTTTTTTTTGAACTTTTCTTCTAGGTTTAAAAATGCATCTTATTATGAAGAGATTTTCACATCTTTATAAAAAAATGAGCTTCGTTCACCTTTTCAACCGATATGAGATATCACAATCCACCTCCCTTGAAGGCATACGTCCTCGCTGGCACACCACATGGTATATGGCTCTGATACCATTTGTAACAGAGCCAACTGCTAGTAGATTGTTTTGTTTTAGCATTCCTTTCTGGGCTTATTTGAAGACGTGTCTATAAAGGAGAAGTTCTCACATTCTTAAAACCTCTTCAGTCGATGTGAGATTTCACAATTCACCTTCATTGGGGGTTAATGTTCTCGCTGGCACACCGCTCGATATCTAACTCTAACACTATTTGTAACAGTCTAAGCCTACAGCTAGACTGTTCCTTTCTGGGCTTATTTGAAGACGTGTCTACAAAGGAGAAGTTCTCACATTCTTAAAACCTCTTCAGCCGATGTGAGATTTCACAATTCACCTTCATTGGGGGTTAATGTTCTCGCTGGCACACCGCTCGATATCTAACTCTAACACTATTTGTAACAGTCTAAGCCTACAGCTAGCAAATATTATTCTGTTTCAGTTATAAGAAATTTATATATATATTATATTTACTTATATTTATATTTATGATTATGAGATCGATGCAAATAGATAATAATAATTCATAAAATTTAAAATACTTATTTTTAATCAATAAAGTAAGTACACGTGTTTACTTATAAATTTTTGAATAATTTAACTTTTTAGAAAATTAAATTCATATGCTTTCAATATTTTAATCAGCATTTATGCTATATAAAGTCACGTGCCTAATTCATATTCAACGTCAAATGAATTTATGCTTTATATTGATTTTTATGAGAGAAATAAAACTTGGGTATTTTATGCTTACGTCAGGTGCAAGGTTTTGATTTTTACTAGGAAAAAATCGAATCATTTTTATGCTTACGGTGGGGTTTGTAAAACTCGTGGGAACCTAGGGTTTATCTTTTACCCTCTTAATTTATTTTTATTTATAAAAAATAAATAAAATTAATTTAATCCATCTTAGCTTACCCCCACATATATATATATATATATATATATATATATAATCAATTATTTGATTAAATAAACCACTGATAAATTGTGATGTACCACATTGGTTGAGGAGGAGAACAAAACACTCTTTGTAAGGGGTGTAGAAACCTTCCTATAGCAGGCATGCTTTAAAGCCAAGCCCAAAGACGATAATATCTACTGGTGGTGGATCTGTGCCATTACAAATGCTATTAGAGCCAGACACTAGGCTATGTGCCAGCGAGGAGGCTATTCCCCAAATGGGGTAATCATAAGACGATATGCCAGTAAGGATGCTGGCCCCAAAGGGAGATGGATTTGGCGGGGGTACCACGTCGATTGAAGAAAGGAAATAATGCCAGCGAGGACGCAGGACCTGACGGGAGGTGGATTGTGAATTGTGAGGTCTCACCTTGGTTGGGGATGAGAACAAAATACGTGGAAACCTTACTCTAACAAGCGCGCGTTTTAAAGCCTTGAGCGGAAGCCTACATAAATATTATATATATCTTTTAGAAATAACATTTTTATTAAATTAATGAATTACTTATTTACTAAAAGTATTAATCATCAGTTAATAATATATTTAAATATAACTAGTTAGTTAATTATGATTAGTTAATTTACGTTAATAAAAATTAATTTTAAATAAGTATAACTCATTTATAATGAATTAATTGTTTTTTTAGAATAGTTTTGATGAGCATAAAGCATAACTAATTGATTTAATTAAAGATAATAACAATAATAATGAACTATATTTAATTAAAATTAATTATATATTATATAATAATAATAATTTTATATATGTTATATAATTTTTTTTTTTTGAACTTTATCATAATTATATAATATTTATAAATGTATGTCATTTAAAATAATTTACTCTACTACAACATATAACTAATTTTATAATTGGACTATTTATTTATAATTAAAATTTTATATAATTTTATTTAAACTATTTTTAAAAAAATAATATTAAGATTAATTGGTAATATTATTTATTTATCTAATTATTACATATGTTATTTACGGAATTACCCTTAATGGGCTTAAGCCCAAACAGTTCAATCCTAAGGTTCATAATTCTTGAAATTTTAACTAAATCTCCTGCTTCTTCTTCCCAGTTCTGCAACTCTGTACTAAAACCCTAATTTCAGTCGAGCTAGCTGAATTCAGTCATCATGGCCACATACGATTACGATGATTCACGGGCCAACTATGACGATCCCCGTCACGCGCCGGTGCCTTCTCCGGCTGGCCAAGATATTGGCTACGACCCTAATTTCGTTCCAGATTCTGTCAAATCCTTTGTCGTTCATCTATACCGCCATATCCGTGAGAAGAATGTATACGAAACACATCAAATGTATGAAACTTCATTCCAGACGCTATCGGACCGCCTATTCAAGGATACTCCGTGGCCGTCAGTAGATGCTGTGGCTCATTTTGTTGATAATGATCATGTCTTCTGCTTGCTTTACCGTGAGATGTGGTTTCGCCATCTTTATGCGAGACTGTCGCCAACTTTGAAGCAGAGGATTGACTCATGGGATAACTATTGTAGCCTATTTCAGGTGGTTTTGCACGGAGTCGTGAATATGCAATTGCCTAACCAGTGGCTATGGGATATGGTGGATGAGTTTGTTTATCAGTTCCAGAGCTTCTGCCAGTATCGGGCTAAGATGAAGAACAAGACCGAGCAGGAAATTTCGCTTCTGAGGCAGTACGATCAGGTTGCTACGATTCATTCGTTTATTATTTTTTATGTGAAAATATGCAGGCTGCGCATTACTCTGACTGCAATTAGACAAGGAAATGAACTCCAAAGGTTAAAAAACAGTATTAGTTCTTGGCCTTCTCATGGTTCTATCTGAATTAGCGTGTATTTAGTTTTATCAAATTCATAGTATATTGGTATTGGATTTGAAGCCGTACCGTCCCCAAGGAGGTTAAAATAGCTGGAATAGCCTTGAAAACCTATGGTGTCTAGACTTCAAATGACAATCTTTTAAGACTTCTGAGATGTGGGAAGTGTTCTTTTGTTTTTCATATTTTTCTAATGGAGTTTGTGTGTACACTAGGTTAGATATCTGTTCCAAATATGATAACCATGTTTGGGTGAATCTGCGCGTATCCTTTGTACGCCCATGTTCTTGCAGTCAAGTTCTCTTAGTCTTAATGGTTTTTATGGTCTATCTATGTCCAAGGTCCAGGAGCTTAACTTCAGTGGTTGCTTATTTCCAGGCTTGGAATGTATATGGTGTGCTCAACTATTTGCAAGCATTTGTGGAGAAATCCTCAATCATTCATATTCTTGAGGAGGAGAAAGAAGGTCTTGAACAATTTACACTTACTGATGGGTATGACTATAGTGGTGGGAGTAGTAATGTTTTGAAGGTGTTGGGATATTTCAGCATGGTTGGATTGCTTCGGGTTCATTGCCTGTTAGGTGATTATCACACTGGTTTGAAGTGCTTACTCCCAATTGACATAACCCAGCAAGGTGTTTTCACTAGTGTGATTGGAAGCCATATTACAACTATATATCATTATGGGTTTGCCAACCTGATGTTGCGCAGGTATTATGTTGTATGGAGTCCATTAGATTCCTTTTCTCTTGTCTGGTGTTCTCTCTCTAGCTGATTTATAATTATGGTTTGGTTCTTGTTTAGGTGAATTGGCAGTCCTTTCTGTAACCCTCTTGCTTTTTGGGGATATCTCATCCCCCCTTTTGTATGATCCTTCCCTCAATATATATATGTTTTTTCTTTTGTTTCTTATAAATATATAAAAGAAAATGGAAGGTCAAGTAGAATTGAAATGCTTGCAAAGTTGAATGTTAATTCTTTCGTCTTTATAGGAATTTATAGGGTGCTGTATTTAGGGCCTTAGTCTTCTTTCTTCACTTCTCACTTAACGACAGGTTCGAAATAAATTTCATTTCCCCTTATTTTCAGGTACGTTGATGCCATTCATGAATTTAACAGAATTCTCTTGTATATTTATAAAACCAAGCAATATCATCAAAAATCTCCTCAGTATGAGCAGATTCTGAAGAAGAACGAGCAGATGTATGCTCTGTTGGCAATATGTGTTTCGCTTTGCCCACAAGTGAAGCTTATTGATGAAACTGTGAACTCTCAGTTGCGTGAAAAGTATGGTGAAAAGATGATGAGGATGCAGAGATATGATGAGGAAGCTTTTGCCGTCTATGATGAGCTTTTCTCATATGCTTGTCCCAAGTTCATCACTCCATCTGCTCCTAGTTTTGAGGAGCCTTTAGCAAACTACAACCAGGTAAGGTTTAGATCTTTATTATTAAAGCAGCATCTATTTTGGAAATGAATCGGAAGAGGAGAATGAGCGGATTAAAATTTAGTATTGTGTGACGAGACCATACAAAATAGTGAAATAAGGTGAACGAGTGGCCTGGACTTTCCCTGCTTAATGAGTCAAAATTATGAAGAGTAGATTTAGAGGTTAAGGATAACAGTGTCTGGAATTGAGTTTTCTTTAGTTTTTGGATCAAACAATGTGCATTTTATCTACCGTCTCTTATCTTGCAAGTTCTTGTTCTAATATATTGAGTGATGACTAGGCTGTGATTAGGAGTGCCAATATTATCTTTGTTACCTCATCAAGAACTTCTTGGTGGGTTTTCTTTTTTGGTTATTTGGGTATTGCTATCGTTGCTACCTATTGGATGAACTTTAGCCTAGTGGTATAGTTTTGTTGGCCTTATGCCTTGCAGTTCATTCTTTCACAAAGTAGTTTCCAAACAAAATGAATGAACAAACAAACACATAAACAGGTAGTCCAGGAGTAACCGATTCAAACGGCCTTCTCGCCTAACAGTTCCTTAAATTATAGGAATTCTACAATTCATAGTTCATCTGATTCTTTATCTATTCCACTAGAGTATCCTTCATAGTTTCTAATAACGCCATTTTAAGAGGATTTTTAACATCTCTAAGACTAACATTTATTTTATTAAGAGCATCTTACTCTAGTTTTGTTTTGAGCAAATTGGAGTTATAGATTAAGGTTGATGACTTTGATTTCATCATTTCTTCACAAAATCTAGTCATGCATGTTTCCATGTCAAACCCTTTTTTGTGCGTGTCTGTGTTGCATTTGTTGGCTCGCTCTTTCAGAGATTTTATTCACGTCTCCTTGCTTTTTTCCAGGATGCCTATAGGCTTCAATTGAAACTATTTCTTTTTGAAGTAAAGCAACAACAATTACTATCTGGCATCCGCACCTTCTTGAAAGTGTACTCCACCATCTCCCTTGGGCAGCTTGCCATTTACATGGAAATGGATGAATCGACTCTAAGGTTGGAAATAGAAGACTTTAGGATATATCTTCACATTTTTATGAGCTACTACATAGTTTTTAAGATTAATTAATTGGTGGTAATTGGTTTTGGTTATATTTACAGGACGATATTGTTGACATACAAGCATAAAACCCATGCTGTTGACAGTGTTGGAAAAATCATGTCCAATGCAGATGTGGATTTTTACATTGATGATGTACGTCTACTTTTCTTCTATTACCTCTTTGGTTTACAAAATGTAAGAGTCCAATCCCACCCCACCACACTGCTAGCAGATATTGTCTTCTTTGAACTTTCCCTTTCGGGCTTTCCTTCAAGGCTTTAAAACGCGTCTGTTAGGGAAAGGTTTCCACACCCTTATGAAGGGTGTTTCGTTCTCCTCCCCCCCAACCAATGTGGGATATCACACGAAAGCATTTTGAATTCAGAATATATATTACTTAGATGCTACAAAAGAAAAAGAAAATTCATTTATGTAAGTATGTTAAAAAAATTACTTAATCTCACTGCAGGACGTAATCCACGTTGTCGAATCGAAGCCTGTAAATCGCTATGGAGATTTCTTCTTGCGGCAAATTGTTAAAGTATGTAACATTTTCTTTTCATTTGCATCTCTACACTTCATTATCTGGAGGAAATGATAATCATGCTCATGTTTCTCCTTCTTTCTGACAGCTCGAGGGGATGATTAATGATTTGGACAGAGTGAAACTGGACTGAGATCTGTGTGGTAATGTTTGGTTGAACTGGCTTTTTTGACGACGGCAGGTTTGAACTAGGGAATGGTTGCTCCATTTAAGGGTCTGCCTTGTCCATTTTTCATCTTCACTCTGCACTTCTATTAGTGGTTGTAGATCAAATGTCACTCGGATATGAGAGTGTTGAAGGGCTTGTGCCTGAGTTTTTCCTTTTGGGTTTATGATTCTTGGCATTTATAATATATGTTATTAGCTGATAGTATGAAATTTTGAGATGTTCAACTAAGGCCTCTTTCTGTTCTAGTTTTCCTTGTATCTAAAACTGCGTTTAATAACTGAGAGCTTCATGGTCTGACATGGTGTTTGCAGTGCCTTGCCTTTGGTGGTTGCATTATCAAGAGACCATGTTTGTATACTAAGCCTGTAAATCTGATAACCAATTTTAAGGTAGATATCTTCCACCAAAGTATGAAAATATGATCTATAGAAAACATCTAACTAATTTGAAAAAAGAAAAAAAGAAAAAAAAAAGAAAAAAAGATCGTGGTGATTTATGTAATGGAGACAAAAAGTCTGTCGTATATTTGGGTATGTATCAATAACTATTTATTTTTTATTTTTTAAGATTTCAATTCCTGTTTTTTGTCATTTTTCTACGATGAATTTATCTTTATCAGCAACATAGAAGTCAATATGAGTGGTTCCTTCTTGAACGAATTAGTATTCGTGGATGAAAGAGCAAACGAGCTCTCTTTCAATTACATCGTGTTGGCCGATAGATAAAAGGGCTTTCTCTTTTGTGAGTAGCATATTTGATCAATAATGAAGTGGGTAGCATATTTGAGCAATAATGAAGCTTTCTTTAATAGTGATGTAATGAACGAGAGGTTATTTTAGATTGCTGGCTATGCTCATTGACGTTTTGCCACAGATCTTTGGCACTCTTGAGGAGACCCCGGGCTCTCTTGGTTCTTCCATCATCCAGGTTAACTTGACTTATATTTTTCAAATATCGAAATATTTATATATATGTGCAAAATAGATAAAATATAAATAAAGTCACAGGTGAAAGAGTATTTATAGGCTTAATTTTAAAGAATATAAAATATAAAATTTATTATTTTAATCACCAAATTGATTTGAATTATAGCTTGCTCGCGCATCTGGGCTGACGTGGCATGGGGATGTCGAACGCTATAAATAAGTCGAACTTCGATTCTCTTGGCGCCCAATTCACTTCAGTCACACACTATGATATGCGAAAATCCGCGGGCTTGAGAATGATGTAAAAAGAGCTACTAGGTTTTTTCTCCGTCGTTGTCTTTCGATTTAACAATGGAGAAGCTCGGATTTCCAAGCGTGAAGAGGTTAAACCAGTTGAACTCATCTGGTTTGGTACAAGGAACTGCGAAAACGTTCACCTCTTCGCGTTCCGTTCCAGAACCTGCCTCGTCGGGACGTTTTGTCAATTTGAAGATTGCTGCAGGTTCTAATCGGAAAGTTTAGCATTAATCATTCTTTTGTAAGAAATGAAACTTTATGTTGATCGTGTTGTCCATATTATGCAGAGAGGATGATGAAAGATCAGGCTTCTTTGAAGACTGATCTGGATATGGCGGTATGAAGCTCCGTTCTCTATGTGTGGCGCGCTTCATTAAACTGTATATGGTCATCGAAATTGATCGATAAGACCACAACCTTCTCCTCTTTAATTTCGATGCACGTGTAGTCTGTTATTTTCTGTAGATCAGTTAATTAGGTCTGAATTAATTTTTCTCGGCACAGTTGCGCGTTTTCCTATGATCATTCTTCGGAGTACTTGATTTCTAAGTTGGAAAAGTTTACAGAATGCGAAATTGAGGAAATCAGTGGAGCACGCACGTGCTTTAGAGGATAAACTGCAGAATGCCTTGAATGAAAATGCCAAGCTCAAGGTGAAGCAGAAAGAAGACGAGAAGTTGTGGAAGGGATTGGAATCGAAATTCTCGTCGGCTAAGACACTGAGTGATAAGCTCACTGAAACATTACAGATTTTAGCCAGTCAGGTTCAGGATGGTAGTTATCAATCTGATGCTCAAAATTTAACCCTTCCGTTTTTTGTTAGTAATAATTCATCTCGAGTATGACTTGGTATTTAATCATTGCGTTAATTATATCTTATAGCTGAGAAAGACAAGGAGGTTTTAGAAACCAAATTATCTGCAAGTTCTACAGCTGTTGATGGGTTAACCCAAAGAATGCAGGATTTGTGTATAAAAGTAGAGTCTGCAGAAGAAACAATAAGAAATCGTAAGTTCTTAAATCTAGTAACTTGACTTCTTGCAATATTTCGTTGGTTATTTTCACAATGTACCATACAGTTCTCTTTTCTATCATGGTAACTTTTGGAATGCAACCTGTTATCTAATGCTTTTGAACTTTGAACACAGGTGAGAAGGAGCTGGCGAAGCTCAAAATTGAGAAAGAGGAGAATTGTAAATTGTACAGAGAAGAACAGCAGAGAACTGCAAATCTGATTGAGGAAAAAGGTAACTATAAAGATTATGGCTAAAAATTGCAGAATGTTCATAAAACAATGAATGCTTAGTAATTTGGGACGACAAACAATGCATGCTGAGTAATTTGGGACGACAATCTTTCTATCGTAATATGGAAGATTTCATTATGGGAATGATGACAAAGAAGTATAGTCTGACCACAGCCAAGTCTTATTTTTCTATTTGCTTATCAATGTAGATATGTTTTAATATGCAATGCTTTAATTTTACCAATTCTTAGTCGCAATGTATAGATATGAATTTATGAATGTTTATGTTTTACACACAAAAGAAAAATAGCTCATGATGCTCTAAAAATTGAGAGAAGTAAAACTATAATCTTGCAGCATTTTGTTATTTTATTCTCATAAAGGTGGACTACTACGATACTTTCTTGCAGACTCTATGATCAAGAGATTTGAAGAAACAGTTGTGGAGAACAGGTTGATCATAGAGGGACTGAATTCTAAACTGGATAAGGCACAATTAGAGTCAAACTCAAAAGAAGAAAAAATTACTAGTTTGATAGCCTCACGAGATGACTTGCAGAAGGAAAAGAGTGATTTGGAAATGCATAATGATGAGATTCATAAGAAATTAGATGCGTCGCTCTTGGAGATCAAAAACCTTGAAAATCTTGTCCACTTTTTGATTGATCAGCTGGTTGAATTTGATCGTCATAACTCAACTTTTGAAGAGAAATTTAATCAGCTAACCCATCTAAATGACTCTTGCTTTAAGCTGGCCAAATTGGAAAGGGATTTTGCTTCGGAGCTGGCCCAAAAGAGATACAACAAGCTCCATGACAAATTTATTTGTATAACATCAGAAAAAAATACCCTCAAATTGATAAATGTCGAGTCACAACAAAAGGTTGATGAACTTCAGAAAATCCAGGAATCACTAATGGCACAGCATTCAGAAGAATCTCGTTTAGCAGGAGGGAGAATTCAAAAGTTGGAGTCTGAAGTTGAAACACTTGTTTCTGAAAAAACTGAGACAGAATCATTGATTTCCAAGTTAGAGGAGAAAATTGGTACTTTGTCAGAAAGTTCAAGATCATCTGAGAGTAAAATGGTCTACACCTTTCTCAACAGATTTAAATAATTTGATGTCAAGACTGCTGTTCTACTAATTTTCAGTTATATTTCCTTGCAGCAAGATTTGTTAAAGAAGATTTCTGCACTAGAAATTGAGAATCAATGTAATGCAGAAAAATTGGAGAAAGAGTTACACGATAAAGCAGAAGAGATGGGTACTTTGATGAAGGAGAGCAAAAATTATAAACAACGTGCAGAAATGCTTGAGGTAGAAGGAGATCAACTTCGCAATGTTTTGAAGGAAAAGGAAGAGTTTATTCTTTTGTCTATGGAGCGTGAGAAGAAGCTAGAAGAAGAAAATAAAGAGGTTTTGTAAATTACCCTGTTACCATTGTTCATTTTCATGAAAAATTCTCGTGATTAGCTTTTGAATGAACTTAACTTGAAGTCTAAGTTCTCATCTATTACAGAACCAAGCTCTACTGTTTTCTGCTGAAATGAAGCTTTCCGATGCTAAAAGACAGTATGATTCAATGCTGGAGAGTAAACAGATGGAGCTATCAAGACATTTGAAAGATATATCCCATAGAAATGATCAGGTATTATTTGTTACCGTTTTTTCTCGTAAATTTGCTTCATGCGGTTAGATTACCTTTATTTAGGCTGACAGCAGTGAAACTATTAGGCTATCAATGACATCCGGAATAAGTATGAAATGGAGAAATTGGAGATTGTTAACAAGGAAAAGGAAAAGGTTCACTCTTAGTACTCATATTTTGCTTCATATTAAAATATCAAACTTCTTGCTTATTCATTTGAGCATACAGGCAGATCAAGTTTTACAAGAGATGGAAAGAAATTGTGAACAAAGCCTAGCAGAAGTAAAAGAAGAATCTAGGCAATGCCTGATTCGCATTCAGGAAGAACATGCTGCTCTGGTAACATTTACAAAGAAATGAGCTGAACTTATCTTCCTAATCAAGATAATCATACTTGACATGGCCCATCTAATTAGATTCACAATCTTTTTTTTGTTCCTTTTTTTCCCATGTGTTCTAACTTCTGCCAAAACTTATATTCTAGATTATGGATGACATGCATCAGATTTCTTTCTGTTCCATGTTAAAATATTAGCATCTTGTACCTCCATTTTGGCAACTTATGAGGGAAGTCAACTTGTAGTTATGTAGTAATTATAATTCATTGAACAATTTCAGAAGCTTCTTATCGGTGCTTAATTTTACTGACTGTTATATGTATCTATGTTTATTTGTGGGTTAAATCTTGAGATTGAGTCTCTCTGAGTACTGTCCTTTTATATTCTACACTTTGATTTTGTAGTTGAGTCAAATTCAGCAAGAGCATACCAGAAATGAACAAATTTGTAAAGCCAAACACAATGAAGAGTTGCAGCGTGCTCAACTTCATGCTGAGAACGAATTGAAAGAGGTTATATATATATATATATATTTATTCATATTCAATTTTTGGTTTCTGTCAGCCCTTGCACCATTAATTAATAGCTCAGTGATTTATGATGTTCCAGAAATTGACGTCACTGAGAAGTGAACATGAGGCTCAGATGAAAGCTTTGAGATGTCAAAACGAAGATGAATGTAGGAAGCTTCAAGAGGAATTGGATCTCCAAAAAACCAAAGTACTAACAATCTCAGGTACAAGTATCAAGTATTGTGCTCATGTCTTAATCCACTCATATATATGTCATAGGAAGACAGGCAGAGAGCTTTGTTGCAATTGCAATGGAAAGTGATGGGTGACAAGCTACAAGAGGACCAAGAAGTGAATTCAAAGAAGGTAATCTCCTGACCCATGTGCAAGTGTTCACATGCACGTGATACTACCAATCAACCTCTTCTATCTTCTATGTGCCGTTGATCAATTTCAAACTTTTTATATTATGTACAGTACATGACACTAATTCTTGTTGGTTATTTTTCTCCATTCTCAAAATTTAATATTGTTATAAGAAGCATCCTGGTTCTGTATAGAATTTCATTGGCTAATACGGAGGTTTGTCTTATATTTAGGTCCTTATCGAGCGAGTCAACTTACCATCAACCATTGTCAATATTGAACCCCCTCAATTATGTTTTTTTTTTTTTTTTTTCTCTTGCTCTTTTAAATTTTTTTAAAATTTTGTATGCATACTATTTTATTTCCTGATATTGAAGACGTAAATTCAAACACGAAATCTCTAGATTACTCCCATACTTCGTATTATTGAGGTTACAATTAGTACTTCATTTCCGTATATCTATTTTAGTCTATCCTTCATAAATTATAAACTTGTCATGGTGCAGGACTATTCCATGTCATCAATCAAGATGAGAGGTTCTGGTGGTTCCAGAAAAAGCAAGCGTGCTCTGATTAGAACAGAAAATGATGAGGTGCGAGTGACAACTGATAGATAAATTGCAGAAAAGAAGTCTGTTTGTCAGCTACATTTTGAATTCTTTTGTTCCTTGCATCTTCTCACAGGAATCACCTAACCTGCAAGCAGCTCAAACACCAGTATCACAGTTGTTGAAGACCGTGGAGGACATGAACACAGGAAGTATTGCAAATATCCCGAAGCACCATAAGAAGGTAAGTTGTATATTAAAATGATGCGCACTTCACATTATCTAAACTGTAAAGATCAGTGCATATAACCATTAATATCTTGATAGGAGATAAAGGAAATTATGTGAAGTTACAAGTTTTTCCATATAGTTTTACACTCGCCTTCCGCCTGCATATTGAATCTTAATTAACGGCTGGTCAGGTTACTCGTCATGAATATGAAGTTGAAACTACAAATGGAAGGACGATCACTAAAAGAAGAAAAACAAAAAGTACAGTTCTGTTTGAGGTATGAACCAATAGGACCGTGCCAATGTAGAGAAACTGGATTATCTCATAATTATTACTCGATAGTAAAAATTTTTCCTTATGTTTATCAGGACCCGAGAAAACATAACAAAACTCCAAGAAGAAATACCCCCCGAGGTCCTGTCAAGGTAAAAGAAAAGGCTTATATCCATATCCTATTGGGCATTTTTCTACTTCTTGATTTGTGTACTGCATTTGGCATTGGTTGCTGATATATATACATACACACACACACACGTACGTATGTATGTATGTATTTTTAATGATGGTTTTATGAAATATGAAAGATTAGAAGAAGATTTTTCTAATTTTGCTTTAACGTTTAAATATTGTATAATTATGCATAACTTGTTTTAATCCAATTCTCCAAGTAGACAATCAAGGGTGGGGATCAATCACGGCCTTCAAACATTGGTGATTTGTTTACGGAAGGGTCACTGAATCCCTATGCAGATGATCCTTATGCATTTGATTAGAGGTATATTCAACCATATCCCTTAGTTTCAAATTTCTTTCAAAGAAAATTTAATGCATTTTTTCTTCTTACTTGTGTAGTGTAGAATCTTCAGCCTTCGATGCTCATTTGGCTGTCTTTGTTATCCAAAACAAATTCTTACCTAAAAAAATTGATGTTCTCAAACCCTAAAAAAGAATAAAAACTACAAGAACGAACTCTCCCTTCAGGTACTTCATCCATTGAAAATGAACGTATAGCTCGGATGGTGGTGGGAATTGAAGAGAGAGATGAGAAGGTGAGCATTCATTGTTTCTCTCACAACTTGGTCCATTATTCAATAGGGCAGAGGGATAGATATAAGACGACTTTGTTGCCTGCTTATTTCATTCAACTGTTCTTTGTGTGCTTTTATAATGAACATATTTTTCTTGTCCAATTGAATGTTGTGTACCTCACGGTGGTTGTTTACAGGAACCGACACGGACTTGAATGTTTCTCATCTCTGGAAACAGTCCTCTATTAGCAGCTTAGGGTGGTCCCTTCAAAAATTGCAACTCTTAGGCTTTTACTGTGAGTCATGCATTTTTACTTCACTTGGTTTTCCACTGAACTGTAAACTAATTGTGTTTGTCACAAATGGATTAGGACATAGAAAAATGTTATCCATAAATTTGTTTTTGACATAACCGAACACACTCTTTCTACTTCACTTTGCTCGATGAATTTGAGAGTCGTGTTGGTAGTTAGTGTCGCAGTCTAACAATAGAGCTTTGAATCAAATTTGTTTAATCAAAGACTCTTACATAAATTAATTTTTTTTTTAAAATTTAAACTACCTTGAGTATATGTTAAATTACAAATTTAGTATTCATAGTTTGAAAAAAAAGTTAATTTGGTTATTTAAGACTTAGAATTGGGAATATAAAACCCTTATAAATATTTTTATTTTATTGACAATTTATGAGAATTTTAACGAACCATAAAGAGACTAATTCTAACATTTAATAACATTAAAATCATATAGACGAAATTTTGACTTTTGATCTAAATTTATAATTTAATTTTGAATATATCATAAATTAATTTTAATAATTCACCGTCTTACCTAATGTAAGTTAAAACTTTATACTTTTTTTAGGTTAGTTCAAATAAATATTTACTTCCATATATATGGTATTAAAAAAAATTAATTATCTTTTTTTTTTTTTTTTTTTTTTTTGAACATATAATCAATCAAAACATTGGTAGCCCCTTTTAAAACATATGTTTAAATTTTCACCCAAGCACTTATAATATACTATATTCTTTTAAAATTTATGTTTCTAAATTTATTTAATTATTTATTTAAACACGTTTTCATCCATCAATCTTTATTTGTATAATTATTTATTTAAACACGATATTCTTTTAGAAATAATTGTGTTTTAAAAAAATTGCCGAAATATATATAACCTTTCCCTCTGAAATATCAGAAGCTTTTACTTTTTAATCGAAGCAATTCGCTTTTTTGTTATCTGATTGGTGTTTTAACTGAGTTTGTTATTTCATCAACAAAAAAAAAAAAAAAAAAAAAAAAAAAAAAAAACAAACAAACAGCAATTCGTTTGAAGTCCTTCTCCTCCACGATGTATTGAAGCTTTTCTTTGATCCTTGAAATGAATGGACGATTTCCATTGAACAGTGACCAAGAAAATTGTGAAGTCATTGAAATTTAAGACTCCACGGAGCTCATCCAAGAATTCGCACATTCGAACCTATACTACAACTACAAATAAAAATGGAGGCCGATAAATCCAGTAGTAATGCACTTCGTGAACTGGTTAGGGTTGTTCCAAGCAAATTCCATGGCCAGATCGTTGATTCTATATCAAAGTTCAGATAGATTTGAAGGCGATAAAAAGGAAGAAGCTCGAAAGAGAAATAACCAGCAGGAGCTGAAGAACAAATTCCATCAAACCGCAGAGCTTGATCCTCTTATTCCTCCGACGCTCCATAGCCAACTCGATCTTCAAATCTCCAACAACTTTCCTCAGCCGCTCTTTCTCCTGAAAGGTAATTGACATTTTAATTTCTCAAAATCGCTCAAGTTGATTACTAATCCAAATCAAATAAACCAGTGCGCGATCACAAACACAGTTACTGTTCATAAATTTTCATCCAGAACCTTCGCTTGTTCGTCGACAGATGCTCTGAGGTTGCGATTCTGGAAGGATTTGAACGACGAAATCAGATACGCTGCTTTCGCACATCGGAAGGCAGTTTTGGATCTCATTGCTTCATCTCTGGATTCCGCCTCGACTCCCTCCATGATCTTCTCAGAGTGAACGCCTGTTGAGCAGGAAATCCAGGTAACTTCTCGTAACGCTACTCGTAATTAGGAAGAATTCATGTCGTGCTGCACAAGTTTGATCTATTTATTAGAATTAACTACCAAGCAGGTATATATATAAATATAATTTTTTTTTTAAACAAAGTAAAAATTAAAATTAAACAATTAAGAGAACAACTACCTTAATCTAACATAATTGGAGTTAAATTAAAAATTTAAGTCATTAATCTGATTTCTAAGTTGGATGTGTCACTGTCATGTATGAACAGATGCACAACTATTCTTCAACTAAGTTTCCAAGATTTTGGTATAGAAAAACCATAAATATGTTCATCCCCATTTATATTACAATCACTTTGATGAAGCTTCATATTAATACATACCTCCTTAATGTCATACACAATAACAAAATTAAATATCTTTTACTTATATATACATGAATGAAAAAAAAAAAATGTAGATTACATTGTAATGGTGTGAATTGTTTGAAAAATATATTATTTATGTATTCTTTCATTTATAATTTGATTTATAATATATTTTATTTTATTTTCAATATTTAATTAGTTTATATTTTTTTTATTGGTAGGTATTAGATACTAGTTTATATTCTATTTAAATCTTATGAATATCAATGAGAACACACCTTCGATTCTAATTTTATTTCTATTTCTCATTCTTAATATGAATGTTTTTGTCTTTATCGTTTGTTTTAATCTTTATTCTTATGAAAATTTTCATTTATTTTTGTGAAGATCTCTATATTAGAATGAAGATTTGTGTTGTAAATCTGCCCGGATTGAGACAAGGTTTTTTTTTCTTTTTCTTTTTCTCTTTCTTAATATATATATTTCAAACAAAATTAATAGATAATTTTTATTTTTCAATATAATTTTTACTAAAAAAGATTAAAAATATCCTAATAAATCAAATAATAATTTAAATATAATATAATTTCTACGTACATATTATTTTTAAAAATTTTAAATTTCAATATTATGACATATTTTCCAATATAGGGGAGGAAGAAGAATATAATCTTTATTCTCAGTCTTGTTAATAAAGAGAAATCTCTCTCCACTTCCTATTTATTTTCTGTCTTGTTTAGTTAATGAAGAGAAATCTCTCTCCACTTCTTATTTTATTCTGGGTTGTTTAGTTAATGAAGAGAAATCTCTCTCCACTTCTTATTTTATTCTGGGTCTTGTTTAGTTAACCGGGAGAAATCTCTCTCTTTTATTCTTGTTTAGTTGATGAGGAGAAATCTCTCTCCACTTCTTATTTTATTCCCAGTCTTATTTAGTTAATAAGTAGAAATCTCTCTCCACTCCCTATTTTATTCTTAAGTCTTGTTTAGTTATTGAGGAGAAATCTCTTTTCACTTCCTATTTTATTCTCTATCTTGTTTAG
Organism: Cucurbita pepo subsp. pepo; assembly: GCF_057944985.1. Lineage (NCBI taxonomy): Eukaryota > Viridiplantae > Streptophyta > Magnoliopsida > Cucurbitales > Cucurbitaceae > Cucurbita > Cucurbita pepo. The sequence goes on from NC_141799.1 coordinate 3,069,084, forward strand.
TTAATGAGGAGAAATTTCTCTTCCCTTCCTATTTTATTCTCTGTATTGTTTAATTAATGAGGAGAAATCTCTCTCCACTTCCTATTTTATTCTCTCTCTAGTTAATAGGAGAAATCTCTCACCACTTCCTATTTTATTCTCTCTCTCCTTAATAGGAGAAATCTCTCTCAACTTACTGTTTTATTCGGTCTTGTTTAGTTAATAGGAGAAATCTCTCTCAACTTCCTGTTTTATTATGTATTGTTTAGTTAATAAGGAGAAATCTCTCCACTTCCTATTTTATTCTCTGTCTGGTTCATGGTCACGGAACTTTCTTTGTATATTCAGTATATTCAAACCTGTTTAGTTTTGATATGGTGTATTAATTATAAATAGGGTTTAATATAAGAAAATATGAACTAAGAGAGAGAGATAGTAATGTCTCACACAACTGCAAACACATAGACATAAACATTTAATTATTTTTCATATATAATTACATATATTCCAAAACATAAAGTGAAGTCTGGTCCTACTCGTAATTCATTAAATCAATAGCCACACACTTAGACTTTATTTTGAATAGGGTTTGGGAAACCTTTTAAGGACTGGGTTTGATTATTGTTAGTAGAGCGAGAGGCTATAAACAAGGTTGTAGTTGGAGGGGTTTGCAGGTCTATTGGGTGTATGAATTTGCAGTTGGGACATGTCGGTGAGGACTTCAATACCATTACCAATAAGTGACACTGCATGCAAACCCTCGCTATCATCTCTTGCTGCGGACACCCATGTCCTTGTTTCCATGCCCCATCGCTCTTCTTCTTTGATTCACCACCATTTCTCATAGATTGGCTATTTAGATTCAGCTCAAGGTCCAAGCTCAAGGGATCACCACCTGGGCTAGTCTCCAACTTGCTCCTTGGATCCATGGACGTTCTCTTTCGAGTCTTCGTGTTGTAGAAGTGTATCTTCCCTGACTGTACGTATATAGAAAGTTGTGTTATTGTGTAAGCAGAGAAAGAATATGTAACAGTCCAAGCCCATCACTATCACTAGTAGATATTGTCTCCGTTGGGGCTTCCCCTCAAGGTTTTAAAACGCGTCCACTAAGGAGAGGTTTCCACACCGTTAAAGAGAAATGTTTCCTTCCCCTCTCCAACCAATGTAGGATCTCACAATCCGCCCTCTTTGGGAGCCCAACGTCCTCGATGGCACACTGCCCGGTGTCTAGCTCTATATTATCATTTGTAATAGCCTAAGCCCACCGCTAGCAGATATTGTACTCTTTGGGGATTTCCCTCAAGGTTTTAAAACGCGTCCACTAGAAAGAGGTTTCCACACCCTTATAAGAAATGTTTTGTTCCCCTCTCCAACCGATGTGGGATCTCACAATCCGTCCCTTTTGGAGGCCCAACGTCCTCGATGACATATTGCCAGGTGTCTAACTCTGATACCATTTGTAACAGCTTATACCCACCACTGACACATATTATACTCTTTAGAACTTCCTCTCAAAGTTTTAAAACACGTCTACTAGAGAGAGGTTTCCACACCCTTGTAAGGAATGCTTCGTTACCAATGTGGAATCTCACAGAATATTAGTGTGTATGTTTAGTACCTGAATGTCAAGACATCGTTGCCACTCTAAAGGTAACGGAGACTCGAGGTGGAGCTCGATATCAGCCGGAGAATTGAAGCTTCCTCCTCGTGGCTCTTCCCATTTTCTCTTCATTTCTCTCTTCATCTCGAGAATTGAAGAGGGTGGAAAAAAGGTAGATATAATATGGAGGATGGGGTTGGATAATAGATATAAGTGCAAGGACGAATCTAGTTGGGGGCAGGGTTTGATGGTTGAAATAAAGGGCTCGTCCTGCCACTACCTATGCATGGCGTTGGCTTTCCAAAACTCAACTCCAAGCCTAGCACACCCCTTCCCCCAATTAATGAAGCAACCCAGCCAACATCCAAATATAGAATCACAAGCTCTTAAATCCGATTAACATAGCTGAAAAATGGTTACTGAGAGTTCGTATGTATTTATGAAGGCGGTGAGGAGGGGGGGAAGAGGAAGGTGGGTATGTTGAATGGCAGCCATTAATGGGGGGAAGCTCTTGGATGGTCTATAATCTTGTAAAGCTCTCAACATCTATATGTATTAAAAGGACTTATAACTGGAAACAAACGCCCAAATCTTGGTGAAATGATGTTGTTGACACAAAAGGGTAAGCTTAATTCTGTTTTGGTTGCAAAAGGGATGTTATGTATGTGAGGTCATTTAATGCATAGATGGAAAAAGGGATTGGTTTGAAGTAAGCCTACCTGCCTTCATTAACTCATCATGAATTCACTTAAATGATAAAGGGATGGCCATGGGAAGACGGTTGCTTTATTGCTCCACCTGATCTTGCTTCCTCTACCCAACCTAAGCTCTCACCTCTCACCTTGGATTTGTATTGGTTGAATGGCCCTTTCATTGAGGTCCCACGGTTTCAGTGGCAGAACTTACTAAGCTCTGCTTTTAAACATCTACTTCCCAAGTTGCAGAGAACCCCATTTATATGCAAATGCCCGGGTTTTAATTGTTCGGGATGGTTAGAAAGTACTCTCGTATGGCTAATTGAGGAATTGATCATGAGTTTATGAGTTTATAAGTAAGGAATAGATCTCCGTTGTTATGAGACTTTTGGAAAAACTAAAGCAAAACTATGAGATTTATGCTCAAAGTGAACGTGGATCATCTTGATTAGATGAGCACTTGTATTGCATTGTTGAACTAGAATGATGTGAGTTAGAGTTAGAGATTGAACTCAAATGAAGTGATTAATATACGAGAAAGGGCTAAGCTTGAAATACGAACTATTTCATGTACTTGGTTAGAATTGGTTAAGTAAACCATTCTAGATAGTTCAATATTTATTTTGAACGGCTAACGGGTTAGGAGAGCGAGCTCTAAAATTTTGAAAATCACTCCACATAAAATTACTTTTATTTAAGCCTTTTTTAAACTATGGTTATGGTTGAGGATTACTTTTATTTAAATATGGTTTTGATTCATTTATATATCACTCTATCACGTTAATTGTACTAGAAGTGTTGTGATGTCTCACATTGGTCTGGAGAACAAAAGACCCTTTATAAGGGTGTGGAAACCTTCCCCATAGACGCGTTTTAAAGCATTGAGGGGAAGCCCAAAAGGAAAAGCCCAAAGAGGACAATATTTGCTAGCGGTGGGTCTGGGTCGTTACAAATGGTATCAGACCCGGACACCGGACGATATGTCAGCCTTCTCGTTGTTCCCCGAAGAGGGGTAGACACGAGGCGGTGTGCGAGCGAGGACGCTGGCCCTAAAAGGAGTGGATTGTGATGTCACACGTTGGTTGAAGTGTGGAAACCATATCTAGCATATGCTTGAATTATGTTTTTTTTTTTTTTTTTTTTTGTGTAAAGTTTTAAATTATTAATTTTTGGAAAAATATATATAATATATTATGTTATTTAGAATAACGATAGGTTGTTGAAAAACAAAATTTTGGCGCGAAGTTTAACAACATTAAAGAGAATTTATTTATAAACGAAAAATTATAGTGTGAAAAGAAAAATTAATATAATTTTCTGGTAGTACTAAAAATGATTTTCATGCCATTTCAACTCCAATCATTGCAACTTTAAGCTTGATGCTTCAATGGCGGCAATCGATGCCAAGCACATGTTCGCCTTCGTGCCATTTTCCTTCTCGATTCTGTTTCTTCAGACGCTACTTATTCAAGTTCAATTCAACCCTATCCCTTCGTCTCTACACTCTCGCTTCAACGATTCCAGCTTCTTCGGCTGCTTCTATGAAAGCTAGGATCGAGCCATCGGTTTGTATTCTCTGTTCCCTTGCTTCCTCAATCAATGAAGTTGTAGGATTGAATCTGTCGTTGGTAACTCCTCTGCTTGGTGTTTAAGAGAATCGCAAAGAACGGAGGGGATGAATCCTGCAGAATAAATGCTAAATGAAATGGCCAATGGTGTGTATTGCACCGTTATATATGTTTTTGAGTGATTCAACCATGTCAAGTCCAAACTTCTTTCGGAAGGTATGGCCCGGAGTTACAAAACCTTATTAGGAAACTCTTCTAGGTTTGAGATCGTTGTTTTCTGGTAGTGACACAGAAGATATAGTTTAAAATTGTTCTATGTTTATTTGATTAACTCTTTATTGATTCCTGATGGATATTGAGATGTTAAGAATACATTGATAAGATTAAATTTCTCTTGTGACAATCAAGTGTACGTTAGAAACTGTACTGTACCTAGGTTTGTTTTTCTTCTTTATTATATTGCGTCTTCGTAATTGATGTATCTTTACTTAAATGCTTTGATACAGGGAGTCCATTGGTGGACATCAATTGGAATGTGGCACATGTGTACATAGTCTTTCACTGGCAGTCACTCATTTTGACTTGACGATAGGCAGGGGAACTAACAAGAGCGAATCCACGCCTGCTGTCACGGAGATTTTTAGGTATTTCAATTTTCTCATCAGTTATTTATTATGAACAGAGGCTTATTAGCATGCTACTTAGATCTTACTTTCAAATGCAAAAGACTTGATTGTGACAAGAGAAATTACTTCTGGTACGGATTCCACGTGATAGATCTTTGTGCTTTACATTCGAAGGAGTTCTTGTTTAAAACTAGAAACTTCGTATGTACACGAGGGACATCATTGCTACAATAAAATTGACCGCAAATCCAATATACACAAGAACATATGGATGTACCTACCAGAGCCTTATAGAGATCTGGGATATTTTCAGAATTATTTTAACTTTTCTATGTTGGAATTAGAATTATACTGGCCTAGCTAGCTTTAGTAGTATTAAGTAAAGTGAAATTATTGGCGTTTTTTTTTTTTTTTTTTTTTTTTTTTTTTTTTTTTTTTTTTGATACCTCTCCCTTGCAGCCTCCCTCCTCTTTGTTTCTCATCTCATATTTATTAGCTTTTCACTGTATCAGGACTAGATTGGTGCCTTTTCTTTATGAGAGGGGCTGGCGTAGAGGTTTGTCAGTATTGCTTGGTTTTCCTGGCCGAAAAGGAGGTGATGCCAGTTCTTATATCTCTCTTCAATATGGAACTTTTTGTTTAATGTCAGCAGATAAGTATAGGCTCGATATTAGAAACTGGATCAGTCGATTAATACCAATGCAAAGTCCGAGAGATGTCCTAGTGCTTTGTCTTAGAATGTTTTATTACATGTAGGGGGAGGGAATTCAAATTTACACCCTACGAAGGAAGGCCCTAGTGTTGAAATTTTTTATTCAATATGTGGTTATGTTGCCAATGCTAAGCACATGATGTTTTCATTGGAGTTTGAGTTGATAAAAGATTTCAGGCACCAGTCTTAGGTGGAAACGTAATTGATGCAAGTTGTGAAAGTGGAATGTTTTCAGGAATCGTGCTGCCAAGAGTGAGTTATTTTCCTCTATTGTTGCTTTGGGCTACTCGGAGAACATGTTATATGAATCATTAAACAAGAGAAAAACTTCCCTCAGAGAAAAAGTATTTTCTTTGTTCTATCTTTAATGATTAGTAGCACAATTACTATAGTTAAAGGATCTTTGTGTAGTATATTTATATTGTTGTTTGAGATTTTTATCTGAATGTTTTTTTTTCTTTTCTTTTCTTTCTAACGAGCTTTGTTCTTATTAGAGCTAATATTTGCTCGGACTTCCATTTGCTTCAGGTTCTCTATTGATGATGCACTCCATACCGCACAAGCTGCAGTCTGTCGATGGTTTTTGGCTTTTTACTAGGGTATGTATGGACTTCTGCACTGAGTTACTCTTGTTGGTGCTAAATGTATTTCAGCACTTAATTGTGTTATCTAAACATAGGGGTTTCTTTCATGTCATTGAGTTAGTTATTACATGGTTTCATTTTTGAAACTAGAAAGAGGGGAAGGAGGGGATGGGATGGGATGAAACCTCCGACATTGGGGTTGGTTTCATTTTTGTGTTATTGAGAAGAAGATAAGAGGGTATGCTAGGAGGGGTTGAAACCTCCGACCTTGTGGTTAACAGCCACACGCTATAACCCGCTATAACCCGCTATAACCAACTGAGCTATTCCAGCCTATTTCTGGTGCTTAATGTATTTCAGCACTTAACTTTGTGTTATCTCAAGTTGTGAAGGCACTTTAAACCGAAGTTTATTCCAGTGATGGATAGTTTAAGACGGTTTTCTTTCCTGTCATTTTTAGGCACATTCAATAAGTTATTCCATGGTTTACAAAATGTTAAAAGGGCTCGCGTTAGAAGAGGGGTTGAACCTCCAACCTTGTGGTTAACAGCCACACGCTCTAACCAACTGAGCTATTCCAGCCTCTTTTTGGTGCCTAATGAATTTCAGCACTTAACTTTGTGTTATCTCAAGTTGTGATTCATGTCATTTTTAGGCGCTTTCAATGAGTTATTACATGGTTTCATTTTGTTCATTTTGTTGACATTAAAAAAAGGGCAATATGCGACCTTGGGGTTAATAGCCTCTTATTTCAGCACTTAACTTCGTGTTAAGGAGGGGTTGAACCTCCGACCTCGTGGTTATTAGCCACACGCTCTAACCAACTGAGCTATTCCAACCTCTTTTTGGTGCTTAATGTATTCCATTTTTTTTTTTGTGCTTAATGTATTCCGGCACTTAACTTTGTGTTATCTCACGTTGTGATTCATATCATTTTTAGACACTTTAAACCAAAGTTATATTCCAGGTGATGGATAGTTTATCATTTTTATTTTTAGGCACTTTAAACCGAAGTTATATTCCAGGTGATGGATATTTTAGGACGGTTTTCTTTCCTGAAGTTATATTCCAGGTGATGGATAGTTTAGAATTGTTTTTTTTCCTGTCATTTTTAGGCACTTTTAGGCATTCCTGTCACTTTTAGGCACTTTAAAACGAAGTTATATGCTAGATGATGGATAGTTTAGGACTGTTTTCTTTCCTGTCATTTTTATGTCATTCTTAGGCACTTTAAAACGAAGTTATATGCCAGATGATGGATAGTTTAGGACTGTTTTCTTTCCTGTCATTTTTATGCACTTTTAGGCATTCCTGTCATTTTTAGGCACTTTAAACCGAAGTTATATTCTAGGTGATGGATAGTTGATCATTTTTAGGCACTTTAAACCGAAGTTATATTCCTAGCTCATTTACTTACTACCTTACATAATGAATTTTTCCTTACTACCTTACTTAATGAATTCTAGCCCTTTTTCTGACGGATCAAATGAGGGGTATTCTATGCCTGTGTTTTTTGGGTAATTCTGATAAGAGGAATTTCTTCTTTCCCTTTAAACCGAAGTTATATTCCAGGTGATGGATAGTTTAGGACTGTTTTCTTTCGTGTCATTTTTAGGCACTTTAAACCGAAGTTATATTCCACGTGTTTAGGCACTTTAAACCGAAGTTATATTCCAGGTGATGGGTAGTTTAGGACTGTTTTCTTTCGTGTCATTTTACCGAAGTTATATTCCTAGCTCATTTCCTTACTACCTTACTTAATGAATTTTTCCTTACTACCTTACTTAATGAATTCTACCCCTTTTTCTGACTGATCAAATGAGGGGTATTCTATATTCCACGTGTTTAGGCACTTTAAACCGAAGTGTTATATGCCAGGTGATGGATGGTTTAAGACTGTTTTCTTTCCTGTCATTTTTAGGCACTTTTAGGCATTCCTGTCCTTTTTGGGCACTTTAAACCGAAGTTATATTCCAAGTGATGGATAGTTTATCATTTTTAGGCACTTTAAACCGAAGTTATATTCCTAGCTCATTTCCTTACTACCTTACTTAATGAATTTTTCCTTACTACCTTACTTAATGAACTCTAGCCCTTTTTTTGACCGATCAAATGAGGGGTATTCTATGTTCCACGTGTTTAGGCACTTTAAACCGAAGTTATATTCCAGGTGATGGATAGTTTAGGACTGTTTTCTTTCGTGTCATTTTACCGAAGTTATATTCCTAGCTCATTTCCTTACTACCTTACTTCATGAATTTTTCCTTACTACCTTACTTAATGAATTCTAGCCCTTTTTCGGACTGATCAAATGAGGGGTATTCTATGCCTGTGTTTTTTTGGGTAATTTTGATAAGAGGAATGAAATTTCTTCTTTCCCTTTAAACCGAAGTTATATTCCATGTGTTTAGGCACTTTAAATCGAAGTTATATTCTTTCGTGTCATTTTTAGGCACTTTAAACCGAAGTTATATTCTTTCGTGTCATTTTTAGGCACTTTAAACCGAAGTTATATTCCACGTGATGGATAGTTTTCTTTCGTGTCATTTTTAGGCACTTTAAACCGAAGTTATATTCTTTCGTGTCATTTTTAGGCACTTTAAACCGAAGTTATATTCCACGTGTTTAGGCACTTTAAACCGAAGTTATATTCCACGTGTTTAGGCACTTTAAACCGAAGTTATATTCCACGTGTTTAGGCACTTTAAACCGAAGTTATATTCCACGTGATGGATAGTTTTCTTTCGTGTCATTTTTAGGCACTTTAAACCGAAGTTATATTCTTTCGTGTCATTTTTAGGCACTTTAAACCGAAGTTATATTCCATTCCAGGTGCTGGATAGTTTAGGACTGTTTTCTTTAGTGTCATTTTTAGGCACTTTAAACCGAAGTTATATTCCATTCCAGGTGATGGATAGTTTAGGATTTTAGGCACTTTAAACCGAAGTTATATTCCACGTGTTTAGGCACTTTAAACCGAAGTTATATTCCACGTGTTTAGGCACTTTAAACCGAAGTTATATTCCGCGTGTTTAGGCACTTTAAACCGAAGTTATATTCCACGTGTTTAGGCACTTTAAACCGAAGTTATATTCCACGTGTTTAGGCACTTTAAACCGAAGTTATATTCCGCGTGTTTAGGCACTTTAAACCGAAGTTATATTCCACGTGTTTAGGCACTTTAAACCGAAGTTATATTCCAGGTGATGGATAGTTTAGGACTGTTTTCTTTCGTGTCATTTTTAGGCACTTTAAAAGGCACTTTAAACCGAAGTTCCACGTGTTTAGGCACTTTAAACCGAAGTTATATTCCACGTGTTTAGGCACTTTAAACCGAAGTTATATTCTTTCGTGTCATTTTTAGGCACTTTAAACCGAAGTTATATTCCACGTGTTTAGGCACTTTAAACCGAAGTTATATTCCACGTGTTTAGGCACTTTAAACCGAAGTTATATTCCACGTGTTTAGGCACTTTAAACCGAAGTTATATTCCACGTGTTTAGGCACTTTAAACCGAAGTTACATTCCACGTGATGGATAGTTTTCTTTCGTGTCATTTTTAGACACTTTAAACCGAAGTTATATTCCATTCCCAGGTGATGGATAGTTTAGGACCGTTTTCTTTAGTGTCATTTTTAGGCACTTTAAACCGAAGTTATATTCCATTCCAGGTGATGGATAGTTTAGGATTTTAGGCACTTTAAACCGAAGTTATATTCCATTCCAGGTGATGGATAGTTTAGGATTTTAGGCACTTTAAACCGAAGTTATATTCCACGTGTTTAGGCACTTTAAACCGAAGTTATATTCCAAATGTTTAGGCACTTTAAACCGAAGTTATATTCCACGTGTTTAGGCACTTTAAACCGAAGTTATATTCCACGTGTTTACGCACTTTAAACCGAAGTTATATTCCACGTGTTTAGGCACTTTAAACCGAAGTTATATTCCACGTGATGGATAGTTTAGGACTGTTTTCTTTCGTGTCATTTTTAGGCACTTTAAACCGAAGTTATATTCCACGTGATGGATAGTTTAGGACTGTTTTCTTTCGTGTCATTTTTAGGCACTTTAAACCGATGTTCCACGTGTTTAGGCACTTTAAAGGGAAGTTATATTCCACGTGTTTAGGCACTTTAAACCGAAGTTATATTCCACGTGTTTAGGCACTTTAAACCGAAGTTATATTCCAGGTGATGGATAGTTTAGGACGGTTTTCTTTCGTGTCATTTTTAGGCACTTTAAAAGGCACTTTAAACCGAAGTTCCACGTGGTTAGGCGCTTTAAACTGAAGTGACTGTTTTCTTTCGTGTCATTTTTAGGCACTTTAAAAGGCACTTTAAACGGAAGTTCCACGTGTTTAGGCACTTTAAACTGAAGTTATATTCCAGGACTGTTTTCTTTCGTGTCATTTTTAGGCACTTTAAAAGGCACTTTAAACCTAAGTTCCACGTGTTTAGGCACTTTATACTGAAGTTATATTCTAGATGATGGATAATTAGGCACTTTAAACCGAAGTTCCACGTGTTTAGGCACTTTAAACTGAAGTTATATTCCAGGGCTGTTTTCTTTCGTGTCATTTTTGGGCACTTTAAAAGGAAGTTCCGCGTAGGCGTTGAAGTTCCACGTGTTTAGGCACTTTAAACTGAAGTTATATTCCAGACTGTTTTCTTTCGTGTCATTTTTAGGCACTTTAAATTCCAGGTGATGGATAGTTAGGCACTTTAAACAACTTTAAACCGAAGTTCCACGTGTTTAGGCACTTTAAACTGAAGTTATATTCTAGGACTGTTTTCTTTCGTGTCATTTTTGGGCACTTTAAAAGGAAGTTCCGTGTAGGCGTTGAAGTTACGTGTTTAGGCACTTTAAACTGAAGTTATATTCCAGACTGTTTTCTTTCGTGTCATTTTTAGGCACTTTAAATTCCAGGTGATGGATAGTTAGGCACTTTAAACAACTTTAAACCGAAGTTCCACGTGTTTAGGCACTTTAAACTGAAGTTATATTCCAGGACTGTTTTCTTTCGTGTCATTTTTAGGCACTTTAAACTGAAGTTATATTCCAGGGCTGTTTTCTTTCGTGTCATTTTTAGGCACTTTAAACTGAAGTTATATTCCAGGGCTGTTTTCTTTCGTGTCATTTTTGGGCACTTTAAAAGGAAGTTCTGCGTAGGCGTTGAAGTTCCACGTGTTTAGGCACTTTAAACTGAAGTTATATTCCAGACTGTTTTCTTTCGTGTCATTTTTAGGCACTTTAAATTCCAGGTGATGGATAGTTAGGCACTTTAAACAACTTTAAACCGAAGTTCCACGTGTTTAGGCACTTTAAACTGAAGTTATATTCCAGGACTGTTTTCTTTTGTGTCATTTTTAGGCACTTTAAAATGAAGTTAGCACTTTAAACTGAAGTTATATTCCAGGACGGACTGTTTTCTTTTGTGTCATTTTTAGGCACTTTAAAATGAAGTTAGCACTTTAAACTGAAGTTATATTCCAGGACTGTTTTCTTTTGTGTCATTTTTAGGCACTTTAAAATGAAGTTATATTCCAGGACTGTTTTCTTTTGTGTCATTTGTTTTCTTTTGTGTCATTTTTAGGCACTTTAAAATGAAGTTATATTCCAGGACTGTTTTCTTTTGTGTCATTTTTAGGCACTTTAAAATGAAGTTATATTCCAGGACTGTTTTCTTTTGTGTCATTTTTAGGCACTTTAAAATGAAGTTATATTCCAGGTGATGGATAGTTTAGGACGGTTTTCTTAAACCGAAGTTCCACGTGTTTGTGTCTTTTTAGGCACTTTAAACCGAAGTTATATTCCAACCTTGCCACACACTGGTGATGGATAGTTTAGGACGGTTTTCTTAAACCGAAGTTCCACGTGTTTGTGTCTTTTTAGGCACTTTAAACCGAAGTTATATTCCAACCTTGCCACACACTGGTGATGGATAGTTTAGGACTGTTTTCTTTCATGTCATTTTTAGGCATATTCAATAGGTTATTTCATGGTTTACAAAATGTTAAAAGGGCTCGCTAGAAGGAGGGGTTGAACCTCCGACCTTGTGGTTAACAGCCACACGCTCTAACCAACTGAGCTATTCCAGCCTCTTTTTGGTGCTTAATGAATTTCAGCACTTAACTTTGTGTTATCTCAAGTTGTGATTCATGTCATTTTTAGGTGCTTTCAACGAGTTATTACATGATTTCATTTTGTTCATTTTGTATGCAAAATGAGATAGAATTTGATGACATTAAAAGGCAATCTAGAAGGAGGGGATGAACCTGCAACATTGGGGTTAATAGCCTCTTATTGGTGCTAAATGTATTTCAGCACTTAACTTTGTGTTATCGGGTTGTGATTCATGTCATCTTTAGGCACTTTCATTTTGTAAACAAAATGAGAAGAAGATAAGAGGGCACGCTAGAAGGAGGGGTTAAACCTCCGACCTTGTGGTTAACAGCCACACACGCTCTAACCAACTAAGCTATTCCAACCTCACACGCTCTAACCAACTAAGCTATTCCAACCTCTTTTTGGTGTTTAATGTATTCCAGCACTTAACTTTGTGTTATCTCGTTGTGATTCATATCATTTTTAGGCACTTTAAACTGAAGTTATATATCATCTTTAAACCGAAGTTATATATCATTTTTAGGCACTTTAAACCGAAGTTATATTCCAGGTGATGGATAGTTTAGGACTGTTTTCTTTCCTGTCATTTTTAGGGCACTTTTAAGGAGTTATTCCATGGTTTACAAAATGTTAAGAAGGGTTGCTAGACGACAAAATGTTAAGAAGGGTCGCTAGACGACAAAATGTTAAGAAGGGTCGCTAGACGACAAAATGTTAAGAAGGGTCGCTAGACGGAGGGGTTGAACTGAGTTATTCCATGGTTTACAAAATGTTAAGAGGGGTCCTTAGGAGGGGTTGAACCTTCGACCTTGTAGTTAAGGGCCACACGCTCTAACCAACTGAGCTATTCTAACTTGTTTTTGGCGCTTAATGTATTTCAGAACTTAACTTTGTGTTATCTCAAGTTGTGATTCATGTCATTTTTAGGCACTTTAAACCAAAGTTATATTCCAGGTGATGGATAGAAGGAGAGGTTGAACCTCCAAGAATCTCCAACCTTGTGGTTAACAGTCACACACTTTAACCTCGGGTTGATGAGCTATTCTAGCCTCTTGTTGATGTTAAATGTATTATGTACAAGTTGCAATTCATTTTTAGACACTTTCATTTTGTAAACAAAATGAGAAGAAAATAAGAGGGCACGCTAGGAGGGGTTGAACCTCCGACCTTTGGTTAAGGTCCACACGCTCTAAACAACTAAGCTATATTCCAGCCTCTTTTAGGTGCTTAATGTATTTCAGCACTTAACTTTGTGTTATCTCAAGTTGTGATTCATGTCATTTTTAGGCACTTTAAATCGAAGTTATTCCTTTTAGGCACTTTCAATGAGTTATTCATGGTTTACAAAATGAAAAACAATTTGATGACAATTAGGAGGGCTCGCTAGGAGGGGTAAATGAAAATCAATTTGATGACAATTAAGAGGGCTCGCTAGGAGGGGTTGTGAACTTCCGACCAACTAGCTGAGCTATTCCAGCCTCTTTTTGGTGCTTAATATAAGTCAGCACTTAACTTTGTGTTATTAGTTGTGATTCATGTCAACTTTGTGTTACCTCAAGTTGTTGTGATTCATGTCATTTTTCGGCACTTTAAACTGTTTTCTTTCATGTTATTTTCGGACACTTTCAATGAGGTATTCCATGGTTTACAAAATGAAAAACAATTTGACACCAAGTACAAGGGCTCACTAGAAGGAGGGGTTGAATCAAGCTATTCCAGCCTCTTTTTGGTACTTAATGTATTTCAGCACTTAACTTTGTGTTATCTCAAGTTGTGATTCATGTCATTTTTAGGCACTTTCAATGAATGAAAAAAAAAATTGACACCAAGTACAAGGGCACGCTAAAAGGAGGGGTTGAACCTCCAACCTTGTGGTTAACAGCCACACGCTCTAACCAACTGAGCTATTCCAGCCTGTTTTTGGTACTTAATGTATTTCAGCACTTAACTTTGTGTTATCTCAAGTTGTGATTCATGTCATTTTTAGGCACTTTAAACCGTAGTTATTCCAGGTGATGGATAGTTTAGGACTGTTTTCTTTCATGTCATTTTCGGACACTTTCAATGAGTTATTCCATAGTTTACAAAATGAAAATCAATTTGACACCAAGTATGAGGGCACGCTAGAAGGAGGGGTTGAACCTCCGACCTTGTGGTTAACAGCCACACGCTCTAACCAACTGAGCTATTCCAGCCTCTTTTTGGTGCTTAATGTATTTCAGCACTTAACTTTGTGTTATCTCAAGTTGTGATTCATGTCATTTTTAGGCACTTTAAACCGTAGTTATTCTAGGTGATGGATAGTTTAGGACTGTTTTCTTTCATGTCATTTTCGGACACTTTCAATGAGTTATTCCATAGTTTACAAAATGAAAATCAATTTGACACCAAGTATGAGGGCACGCTAGAAGGAGGGGTTGAACCTCCGACCTTGTGGTTAACAGCCACACGCTCTAACCAACTGAGCTATTCCAGCCTGTTTTTGGTACTTAATGTATTTCAGCACTTAACTTTGTGTTATCTCAAGTTGTGATTCATGTCATTTTTAGGCACTTTAAACCGTAGTTATTCCAGGTGATGGATAGTTTAGGACTGTTTTCTTTCATGTCATTTTCGGACACTTTCAATGAGTTATTCCATAGTTTACAAAATGAAAATCAATTTGACACCAAGTATGAGGGCACGCTAGAAGGAGGGGTTGAACCTCCGACCTTGTGGTTAACAGCCACACACTCTAACCAACTGAGCTATTCCAGCCTCTTTTTGGTACTTAATGTATTTCAGCACTTAACTTTGTGTTATCTCAAGTTGTGATTCATGTCATTTTTAGGCACTTTAAACCGTAGTTATTCCAGGTAATGGATAGTTTAGGACTGTTTTCTTTCATGTCATTTTCGGACACTTTCAATGAGTTATTCCATAGTTTACAAAATGAAAATCAATTTGACACCAAGTATGAGGGCACGCTAGAAGGAGGGGTTGAACCTCCGACCTTGTGGTTAACAGCCACACGCTCTAACCAACTGAGCTATTCCAGCCTCTTTTTGGTACTTAATGTATTTCAGCACTTAACTTTGTGTTATCTCAAGTTGTGATTCATGTCATTTTTAGGCACTTTAAACTGTAGTTATTCCAGGTGATGGATAGTTTAGGACTGTTTTCTTTCATGTCATTTTCGGACACTTTCAATGAGTTATTCCATAGTTTACAAAATGAAAATCAATTTGACACCAAGTATGAGGGCACGCTAGAAGGAGGGGTTGAACCTCCGACCTTGTGGTTAACAGCCACACACTCTAACCAACTGAGCTATTCCAGCCTCTTTTTGGTACTTAATGTATTTCAGCACTTAACTTTGTGTTATCTCAAGTTGTGATTCATGTCATTTTTAGGCACTTTAAACCGTAGTTATTCCAGGTAATGGATAGTTTAGGACTGTTTTCTTTCATGTCATTTTCGGACACTTTCAATGAGTTATTCCATAGTTTACAAAATGAAAATCAATTTGACACCAAGTATGAGGGCACGCTAGAAGGAGGGGTTGAACCTCCGACCTTGTGGTTAACAGCCACACGCTCTAACCAACTGAGCTATTCCAGCCTCTTTTTGGTACTTAATGTATTTCAGCACTTAACTTTGTGTTATCTCAAGTTGTGATTCATGTCATTTTTAGGCACTTTAAACTGTAGTTATTCCAGGTGATGGATAGTTTAGGACTGTTTTCTTTCATGTCATTTTCGGACACTTTCAATGAGTTATTCCATAGTTTACAAAATGAAAATCAATTTGACACCAAGTATGAGGGCACGCTAGAAGGAGGGGTTGAACCTCCGACCTTGTGGTTAACAGCCACACGCTCTAACCAACTGAGCTATTCCAGCCTCTTTTTGGTGCTTAATGTATTTCAGCACTTAACTTTGTGTTATCTCAAGTTGTGATTCATGTCATTTTTAGGCACTTTAAACCGTAGTTATTCCAGGTGATGGATAGTTTAGGACTGTTTTCTTTCATGTCATTTTCGGACACTTTCAATGAGTTATTCCATAGTTTACAAAATGAAAATCAATTTGACACCAAGTATGAGGGCACGCTAGAAGGAGGGGTTGAACCTCCGACCTTGTGGTTAACAGCCACACACTCTAACCAACTGAGCTATTCCAGCCTCTTTTTGGTACTTAATGTATTTCAGCACTTAACTTTGTGTTATCTCAAGTTGTGATTCATGTCATTTTTAGGCACTTTAAACCGTAGTTATTCCAGGTAATGGATAGTTTAGGACTGTTTTCTTTCATGTCATTTTCGGACACTTTCAATGAGTTATTCCATAGTTTACAAAATGAAAATCAATTTGACACCAAGTATGAGGGCACGCTAGAAGGAGGGGTTGAACCTCTGACCTTGTGGTTAACAGCCACACGCTCTAACCAACTGAGCTATTCCAGCCTCTTTTTGGTACTTAATGTATTTCAGCACTTAACTTTGTGTTATCTCAAGTTGTGATTCATGTCATTTTTAGGCACTTTAAACTGTAGTTATTCCAGGTGATGGATAGTTTAGGACTGTTTTCTTTCATGTCATTTTCGGACACTTTCAATGAGTTATTCCATTGTTTACAAAATGAAAAACAATTTGATGACAATTAAGAGGGCTCGCTAAAAAGAGGGGTTGAACCTCCGACCTTGTGGTTAAGGTCCACACGCTCTAACGAACTGAGCTATTCCAACCTCTTTCTGAAAGGTCCACACAATTTGATGACATTAAGAAGGCACGCTAGAAGGAGGGGCTTTGTGTTATCTCTATTCCAAGTGATGGACAGCTTAGGACGAAGGAGGGGCTTTGTGTTATCTCTATTCCAGGTGATGGACAACTTATGACGGTTCTCTTTCATGTCATTTTTAGGCACTTTCAATTTTGATGACATTGAGGACAACGCTAGTAGGAGGGGTTGAACCTCCAACCTTGTGGTTAAGGGTCACACACTCTAATTAACTGAACTAGCTTTTGGCTGGTGCTAAATGTATTTTAACCTTTGTATTTTCTCTATTTGACTATGTTATGAAACATTGAAGCATATAGATATATGATTATGCTATGAAATAGTACCACTTGCTTTCTTTGAAAACAAAATAATAAACAAATTGATAATATTGATAAAAAAAAAAAAATTAGCAAAAAAATATTTAGCAAACGTCAAAAGGAGAGTTTGAACATCTGACCAACTGAACTATTCCAGTTTTTTCTTTAATTTTATCCAAGAAATTTTAAAATCTAAAATAAAAAAAATTCATCCAAATTCTGATTTCAAGTATGAAATTGTGCGCGTGTGATTATTTATGGTGAACGATCTTTCAAAACAAGTTTCTTTCTTTCTTTTTTTACTTATTTATTATTATGGCCATCTTCACAAATTTCTAAAAAAGATCAATGGAAGGGTTAGGCATAGCAGATTTTGACCCAATTTTTTGGTCTACCGTCCTAACATTATCTAGCTAGGCTATTTTGATGCTATCATGTTGTCAAAATCATCATTCTTTAATACATTAACATTTAAGAAACTATATAGATACAAATCAAAATTCTATAAACTAAATATGTGGCTTTAACCTTACCTAAATTCATGCATACGAGTCATAGAAATAAGCACACAAATTTATAACTTTAAAACGAAAATAAATCTCTATAATAAACAGAAATTAACATTCGTACACGTGTGTGGTGGGGACAAAAATCAAAATCAAAATCAAAATCAAAATCAAAACAAGTATTTAAAGGAAGGGAGAGAGGAAAATGGCTCTTTACCTGTAACTCCTGGGAAGAATTCCTCTCAGCACCGTCCCCATAACAGTCCCAGTCAAGTCCTCTTGTAGATCAAGAAGTGGCTCATCTGGTTTTGTAAAGAACCTGTGCATATTCTGAAACAAGAACAGACCTGCAAATTTTTACTCCATAAAGTAGGGATCAGAAACCCCTTCATTTTTTGGTTAAAAGAAGAGATTGTTAAGTCTAAGCACGCTGTAAAATTAATAATTTAGTAATACATAACAAATTATAGACTCCTTGCCAACCAAATAAGAAGAGTATGTGCTACGCCAATGCGAGGAACCGAGTTTGATTTAACTGTACACATTGGGTTGAACGCAAGCTTGTGAATACAGCAGAGGCCTATATGACAATCTACAAACTCTGCAGAAGGAAGGCGTACCCCATGTTCCTAAAGATCATCCTTAAGATAAACTGATGTATATCTACTCATTATAATTCTTAAAAGAATATTTCATCTTCTGTTTTGAATTTCTGAGAATTCCAAATCAAAACTATAATGCTTCCTGACTATCAAAGATCGAAACCAATACGTGGAATGGAGTTGCTTTTAAGCTACACCAACAGAGTACATCCTCTTGGCAGGCTATGGTTTCACAAACGTCGAAAATGTCAACTGGCGATAAAGGGCTGTCTTTTCGTCGTCGTCGTCGTCATCAAAATCTAGATCGTCCTCTTCTTCATAATCCATCATATCTATGACTGTTCTATCTCTAGCATATAGCTTGTCTGATTCTTCTAACTGAACTTGAGAGTATCCCGGACCTGAAGGTGGCCTTTCAGATTGTATTTGCTGCATCTCTGATTCAATTAAAACTTCCATACGTGCTCGTTCTCTATCTCTTGGATAGGTGCAGTACAGAAAAGTGTAGATAAAACAACAAAGAGCCAATGGAATTCCTATTGCTGTGTATAATGCCCAGGCTAATGACGCTGCATTCCCCCTATCTGTGGCAATCTCTTCAGATTCACTAGATCCCTTCTGGACAGGCTTATAACCATAGACATGCTGAGCAAGAATTCCAACAACAGGAGGGGCAAATGATGACAAAATAGACTCAAAAGATCGATCTAAAGCATAGACGCTAGTTCGAGATTTCTCAGGAACTATCTCTGCAAAAATGGGACTGAAAAAAAAAAAAATTATAATTTATAGTTAATAAAGTATCTCTGCTCCTTTCGTACATGAATCATGACTAACTACAAGTCAACAAATTCTATTGTTAAACATGCTATGCTTGATGTGCTTTTTCTAGATATTTTTCAAAAGTAACCAATATTCTATTATGGCTACTTGAGAATGTTTGCTTAATCTACCACACCTAAATGGTGTGTGAAAGTTCTCTATTTACAAGGATATGAAAATAGTAATAAAGGAAAAGATACATATGGTAAGAAAGGCAATATAAATATTTGCCTTATAATAAAATATCAAATATTATATATGGTAAACTATAATTTAGTACTAAATATCCTTAACACCCCCCGGCAAGCTGAGTGTCACAACCTAACTATGAAGAGAGTAGGTTGCGGCCCTCACGTTGCAACAAGAGAAGCGGCGACCTTCAAGTGGCGTCCATCCGGCCACGCGAGGGCCTAGACGAGTGTCATGATACGACCGAGGAGAACAGTGCATCATCTAACATACCACATGAAGTGGGCATTGAAGACAAGTTGAGACAAGAAGGGCAAAGATAGGCTTGTTGAAGGACCGAGTAGGGTCCCAGGCCTTAACCTCGAAAGTCGAGGTTTCAGAGAGAATTTGGGAATGCGGTTCGGGAATTAAGTCCGTCCATATGAAATATGAATGCTCGCCAAGCTTGGTGTCAATCGGATACCGGATGGACAATGCACGACACCGTATGACCGTTCACCAAAATCATGTCTATGCCTGAAAGATTGAAAATGACTCAAAATATACTATAAGGGTACCATCGTGTTAGCTCTCCACCACCCCTGGGCCCTGTGGCCTAAGTGAGCTACCCTGTGGCACATACGTGTGTCAAAATGTGGGCGAGCGTGCCGAGACGAGTGTCTCGGACGACTTCCTTTGAAATGGGTCTTTCAAGGACAGTACCGAGCGACACGGGTATGTCAGTATTGCGCCCCAGCCCGCGTGTTGGAGGTTGCTACATACACCCGCTATCCAGCACGGTATCTGTAAATGACACGGCATGGGCACGATAGGGCCAATGCCTCGATAGAACCCGGATGGATGGATGTTCAAAAAGTCTCGATGAGATGAGCAACACGCGGGCCCATTCTCGATGGCATGATTGAACGAGTTGTGATGGCCGACGACATCCCGAGACTCGGGATGGCGTCAAGACATATGGACCATGTCGATGGGGATCGAAATGATAAGATGGAATGCGATGTTGATTGGGAAGAAAATGAGAGAGGCTATGTGGCTAAGGGGAAACCGATTGTGTTGGAGAAGGTGAGGTTGTATGTACAAAGTATGGCGAAGGGTGATTTCGAGGTCAAAAGGGTGGCGCCGAAGAGTAATCAATCGGCTCCGCTTGTGGCAGCCATGGTGACTGCCCCTGCGGCGTCAAAGCCAGCAGTGGTGGTGGAGAAGAACTGTAGAACATTCAGAAGCCATTAAAAAGAAAGGATCGGGGTTGTTAAACCGAAAAGGCTCTGATACTATGAGAATGTTTGCTTAATCCACCACACCTAAATGGTGTGTGAAAGTTCTCTATTTATAATCAAATAAATTACAAGGATATGGAAATAGTAATAAATGGAAAGATACCTATGGTAAGAAAGGCAAATATATCTCTATCAAATCTTTACGAAATATCTTCCAAATATATCTCTACCAGATCAAGGCATCAGGCTCCATATCACAACAATCTCCCACTTGGAGACTGATCTCATTGCCTTATAATAAATATCAAATATGATAGATATGGTAAACTATAATTTAGTACTAAATATCCTTAACACTAATGAGTGTTATTACCGTTTAGGTTGTGTTCGTTATCTCACAACGCATTGGTCCTTCCAGATCCTAGGCAAGACCAGACAGCTTAAGTGCCAAACTTACCAAAGAGGTTTATTTTTAGCTTTGGTGAAAGCCTATTATTCGAAGGAAGCATTACTTATCAATCAATTTTCACAAGGAAAACTAGATATTAGCCTTTTGATTACTATGTGAATGCCCCACCAGAGCACTACTCTTCCTCATAGACTGATATAGATGAAGGCAAATATGCACTTACTTATTTGTAGCTGGTGCATTCCAAGAAATGAAAAACCCCACAATGATCAAGACTAGTCCATGGACAACTGCTGTAGATGGGCCGTCAGGCAAGAGGAGCAGAAGAACTGCAGCTAGAGGAATGCCTGATGCTGAGCTAATCTGTGCCAGAATAATCCTCCCAGAATTTGGGAAACGTGTGGAGAGGATATCTCCCATTTTACCTCCAAACAAGCCTCCAAGCGAGTTTCCAATCACAAACATGCCCATTAGAAAAGCCGTCGTCTCGTGGGAGAAGCCCTTGAGCTCCAACCACATTGTTGCAAATGACAAGGCTGACCAAGGAAATGAACCTGTGATACCCTGCGCTACTATGATCTGGAAGGATGGAATCTTTATAACTGACTTGGATTCCCGTACCAAGTCCTTCACTTCAGACCAAAAGGAATTACTGGGTGGAGAATGATTACCAGTTTTAATGCCGTCGTCTGAAAAATGTGGATCATGTGCAAAGAAACGGACTAGTATGCCAACAACAACACTGATTAGTCCAACAATATGAAATGCAATTTTCCAACCGGCGATTCCCATAAATGTTCTTGGAGCTAATACTATTGAACACAACCCGCCAATAATGGAGCCTAGGTTGCCTGTTGTTTGAAGCCATCCAAAAGCCACACCACGGTTATTGTCATCTGTTGAATCTGCAACAAGGGACTGGATGGCAGGTGCAACTAATGCAAGGCCTATCCCATTCAATGCTCTTGAAACAGCGACCTGTTGGGTGAAATCTGAATGACTTATAATCAGCTAATATTTAATTCCAGCATAGATAAATCTGCCACAAATTAATATATTCACCGCTAAAAACTTCTTCTAAGAAATCAACTTGCTCAAGTTCTGTAGACTTGACACAATTTCTAAACACCAAATTTACTGTCTACAAGTCTGTGCAGGTTTTACCTCTTCCAACAAATCATACAAATTTTTATGCTCTTAAAGTATATTAATCTTACATATAAAAGGCCCCTATGCTGAGCCTTTCGCATTAATTTCTTAATTTCCCAAAGACAGTAAACTTCGGAATACTCAAGCTTCTAACAGGACATGTGTGTGTAAGAAATCGGTAAAGAGTGAACAAGTCCACGAATCACAAACTTTGAGGGATAAAGTAGTTAATGACTATATATATATATATATATATATATATATAGATAGATATGTGTGTGTGTGTATATATCCAGGCTCTGGTTCTTCATGATCTTACATTATCCCTTACCATATGCTTTCAAGCAATTGCCGTCGTATTTTCATGATGAACGCATGATGCAATTTACTGAGAAAATAATACTTCCAGCAAGAATTGAGCAAAGATCACGCCTCACTTTAAACTGTCAAGGCTACACAAATATGTTCATGGATTCAACCAGGAAAAAAAAGCAGAAGTATGCCAGTTTCAAATCTACATATGAAGTCTACTTAATAATTTTTCACAGATTTTCTACAGTAAATGGACGAGGTATAGCATTAATTGATATGCCTAATTCCTTTTACTCATTCCAGAACTGTTTAATGGTTACTTACCGTTCGAACTTTCCCATTTTGATGACTACATTCGATATTATATCCGAATATGGAAGAAAAACAACTTCTATATCAATCGATTCATTCAATAGCCCTACATTTTCATTCGTCATTATACGCACACGATTAAAAATAATAATATCGAACAACGAAGACACAATCAAGCGAAGAGGAGGAAAGAAAATTAGCGAAACCAAAACAACGACGAGGAATGTAGCATTATCTAGGATTACGAAACGATGAAATAAGAAACAGTTCAGGAGTTAAACGTGGAATTGGATGAACCTGAAGGAAAGTAGAGGAAAATGCGACAAGAAACGTAGCGGCAGCCCAGAGGAAAGCGCCGAGAGCAATCACATGAGCTCGGTTATGGCGCACGGCCAAGTACGCAGCCAAGGGATAACAAGAAGCCTGCACAATCGATCTGAAGAGAGTCAAGGAGCCGAGACCAGTCGGATCGGTGTGCAAGGCGGCACCGACCTCTTTGTAGACACCAGGTAACAGAGATTCATCGGCCCTCTCCATCACTCCAGCGAGGTTCACGAGAATCAGAGTCACCGTCTCCGGCTTCATCTTGATCCGTCGCCGCCTTGACTTGTCTTAATTTCCCAGTGCCGCCCGCGTATTTAGGCTCCAAGTTGACACTCCCTTTTATATGCCAATCGGATCCCCTTCTAGAATTGCAGGTTGCAGTCAGAATCTCCTTTTTAATATTCTTTTTCTCTCTCAAAATAACTCTATACGTTTGTTTATTCTTAAATTCGATTATTTTAATAAATTGTAATGATCGATGTATGTCCGAACAACTTTTAAACCATTTTCTTAAAAATAATCATAAATAAATAAACTTTATTTTAAAACTTACTTATCAATATCAACAGGGGTGTACCCGACAACCCGACCCAAACTATAAAGGTTGGGTTGGATTAGTATTTCGGATAGGATAGTGTTGGCTTCATTTTTCTGAACCCAAATTAAATCGATTCGGTTTTGGGTTCGTAAGACTGTTTAATTTCTTTTATATATATATATATATATATATATATATATATATATATATATATATATATATATGTTTTTTTATTATTTTGTTTAATTTCTTTATTATGTTATTTTAATTTTTTTTTAATATTAATGAGTTAGAATCTTCGCTTCTTGTTTTTTATTAAATTTGTTTTTTTTTTAAATAATTATAGATTGATGGGTGTTTATTTGTGAACTTATAATATATTTTATCTAAGATTATATCCCAATAATTATAAATTATGGATTAATAAAACTTAAAAAAATTGACAATCCAACTCGAACAGAGGGTTGAGTTGGGTTGGGTTGTGAAAAGTGGGTTGGATTGGGTTACCAATCCAATTAACCCAAACTTTTGGGTTGGGTCAAAAAAATCCTTTTAACCCAACCCATTCCGGACCATGTACACCCCCTATGCATAAATAATGCTTGGGCCGGACCGTAGGCCCACTACGGAAGTAGTTTACACCTGGCCCATTCTTACCGTCTACTTTGCTTTTGGGCTGGGCTGGGCTTCAACTTGTTATACTTGTTATACTGTACAAATCCAATAACCTAAAACTTAATTAATAACAAAAATACAAAATTTAATGTAATTAATATATCTTTTAAACCTTTTCTTTTATAATTCCACAGCATGTAAAACTACGTATTCAAACTTCGAACATCTCGACCTGTGTTGAACTGGTTAAACTATGTTTAAGTTGACAGTGACGTCTATTAGACAATCATGGTTAAAGGGTCATGCTCAAAATTGAACAACGGTAAGCTCTCGTTCATCGCACGATCATTCATCCATCAATCTTACGAAAACGAAACGAGTTGTTGTATTGAATTTGAACACCAGATCTGTCGATTAACGTATATAATTGGAAGGGATGTTAGTTTGAAATAGGTAGGGTTAAAAGGAGTAGTGGGGAACATGAAGGGATTCACAAAACCATATGAGGCCTAGGGTTGAAACCCACGAAGGAGACCAGGATAATGTCTCATCAAACCCTTTATTCAAAAGAAAATTTCTTTTTAGCATCTAATTATTTGTTTGCCTCCTTACCCTTTATTGTAACCTGTCTCCATGTCTCCCCTTTTTTAATCTCAATATCTAAATCTTATCGTATAATATAATATATATATATATATATATATATATATATGAGAATCCCACGTCAGTTTCTAAGTCCATTATTTGTAGATATTGTCCGTTTTAGCTCATTATAAAGAATGTTTCATGATACCAACTTGTAACACTGGCTCGTCGACAACGCGATTCGCAGGAGTTACTTTTGACGTAGAAAATAAATTCCGTCAACCAATCATAAGTTTCAAAATATTTTCATATACATCAAGTAAAACATTTAAAACTTAAAACAACCACGTAAATTTTAAACAGCGAAAGCATAAATATACAAACAGATCCAGACATGGATTCTCAATAGTCTCTAGCCCGTTGGTCTCGTCCTCGATTGGCCTGCATCATCTAAATCTAGAAAGAAAAGTTAAAATAATTTTGATCAGTCAGTAAGTAGTTAACTTATCTTTCATGAGTTATAACTAATCTTTCCACGTGTTTCTAAGTTTTATTCGTCATTGACTCCTAGTTTCTCATACTAGGTATCTAAGCTACCTCCACCTTAGGTTACTGACTCTCTCTATATGCCTATCTAAAATTTTCGGACTCATATGTAAGACTCGCTCTCGGTCAAATACAGTCCGTCTACTAATTCCCACAGAGTTCCTGACCAACGCATTGTGTGCTAAGTCAAAGAGAATGATTCTCCTGACCGTTGGTATATGAGATGTACAGGCCCTCTCCAGCCCTCTCCAATCAATGTAAGATCTCATCTAAACATGTCTTATAAGAGTATGAAAACATTTTCTTACTAAATACGTTTTAAAATTGTGAGGCTAACAGCTATACATAATGGACCAAAGCAGACAATATCTAATAGCAATGAACTTGGATTATTACAATACCTTTCCAAACTTCGCCGTCCATTAAGATGCCCAACGTTTCAAGTCGTACAATTCTTAATGACGATCGAGTTGTAATTGACCACAAAATAATAAATAAATCCTAAGGGAGTTGACAAATTGGATGGGAGGAAATTTGGGCGGTGCCTACAAAAATAATTCATTACATATATATATATATATACATATCATTAAATGTATATAAAGAATTTTATATTTTTGTACGTATTTTTGAGGAGATATTGTTGAAAAGAGAGTGCGGTGAGGAGAGGTGGAGGAGAGAGGGTGAAGTGTGTACATAATCATT
This sequence comes from Cucurbita pepo subsp. pepo, assembly GCF_057944985.1. Classification (NCBI taxonomy): domain Eukaryota; kingdom Viridiplantae; phylum Streptophyta; class Magnoliopsida; order Cucurbitales; family Cucurbitaceae; genus Cucurbita; species Cucurbita pepo. Next base: position 3,094,888 of record NC_141799.1, read on the forward strand.
ATATATATACATATGGGTTTAGTCATTGGAATATTATATGTCGGAATCGGAATGAGTATTAATATATTAATCATAGCTATATAGAAATTTTGTGTGTACGGACACACATCTAACCACCCTTCCATTTCAACTAACTTTTTATTTGGTTGTCCCTTTAACCTTACAACCATACCACGCCCGTGGCTGGTTGCCTTGTTGGATGAAAGTCCCACAACGGCTAATACTATATGAGCTTTTTGCGGAAGCCCAAAGCTAAACAAGGCCCTACACTTAGCCATATCAATAGAATCTTCAAATGTCGACTCCAAAAGAAAAAGGAGTCGAGGCTCCTCGAAGGCATAGTAAAAAATGACTAAGACTCTAAAAGAAAAGGAGTCGAGTCTCGATTAAGGGGAGACGCCAAAGCAAAACTAGCAAAGCCATGAGAGCTTATAAGGTCTAAGTGGACAATATCATACAATTGTGGAGAGTCGTGTTGTAACGACCCAGATCCACCCACCGCTAGCAGATATTGTCCTCTTTAGGCTTTTCCTTTCGGGCTTCCCCTCAAGTGCTAGGGGAAGGTTTCCCTTAAGGGGAAGTTTGGGCTACCCAGATCCACCACTAGCAGATATTAGCCTCTTTGGGCTCTCCGTTGAGGGAAAGTTTGGGCTACCTAGATCCACCAGTAGCAGATATTGCCCTCTTTGGGCTTCCCCTCAAGGACTAGGGGAAGGTTGCCCGAACTAGCAGAAGTTGTCCTCTTTGGGCTTTCCCTTTCCTCTCAAGGCTTTAAAATGCGTTTGCTAAGGGAAGGTTTCCCTTTCGGTTTTAAAACACGTGCGTCTGCTAGGGGAAGGTTTCCACTCCCTTATAAAGGCAATGTGGGACATCGCACGTGTTCATCTAACAGCCACGGTGAACCATCGGCAAAAACCACTTGTTTTAGTGTTAACAAATTCATATTAATCTGACGATGAAAGCATCCCCTCCCAATAAGTTTAATTAACTAAGGTAAGAAGAAAGGATTAGAGAAGGGATTAATTAAGCAATTATGAAGATTATATAGTAATATTGAATTTAATAATATTCCTTAGTAAACTGCCAAAAGGGGTTTATGATGGGTCTAGGTGAGGGTTGGTTGGGCGTTCTTCCTTTCCATCATCGCCTCCCCACCACCACCACCTCTACAATCATCATTAAAATCATCAGCATCACCATCATTGCCATTTTGATTACCGAAAAGGGAATATAAAAATTACCCATTTCTTCAATTTTTTTTTTAATCCGATGGGCAAATCCAAGATTCCACTGTTCTTTCACCCCTGCTAGTAGTGGTAGTAGCAACAATATTCCCCAATAATGTCTGCTGCAAATTATTCGATGAAGAAGAAGATCCTGTAAACTTTAACTTACAATTTGCTGTCGTTCCTGTTGTTGTTGTTGCTGTTGTTGTTGTTGCTGTTGTTGCCGTGCTGTTGCTTCTCCATGCTTCGTCGTTTTGCAGCGCGGACAGTAGCTCCTGGCTTGTACTGCTGCCATGGATATGCGGTGGTTCTAAATGGGTTCCTTCTGATAGTGACTGAAATGAAAATATCCCCGCAGGATGAACCCTCGATGTATTTTGATTGTCGATGGTAATATTGTTGTTGTTGCTGTTGTTGTTGTTGAGCGATGAGAATAGTTGGACTTTGGAACGAGAAGGGTGGAAACCTGATCCCGATCCTGATCCACTGGCTTCTATATTGGTGGTGGTGGCTCGAACGGAGGCGAAGAGATCGAAGCGGCGAGAGAAGGAGGAGGAAGAGGAGGAGGAGGAGCCAGGGGCGGTGAAGGGTGGGGAGGGGATTCCGGTGAATTCTTGCACCATGGCTCGGAAATTTGTAGTGTCTGTGGTGAGGACGGTGGTGGGGGCACGGCGGGAAGCTCTAGTTCGTTTCTTTGTAGTGGGTTTAGGATGTAAAGCAGTGGGTGATGGGTTTGTTGAGCGATTTGTGATTTGGGTGTGGTGGGTGGATCCCTCGGCGGCGGTTGGGGTTTTGAAGGTGGTGGTGGTGGTGGTGGTAGTGGGGTTTGGGCGGACGTCGTCGAGATTTAGGAAGGAATTTGAGGAATCGTGGTTGAAATTTGTGGGTTGTAAATTGAAATTGGAAGGAAAGTCATAGAGGTTTTGGAAGTTATGAGGGGAGAGATGAAAAGGTAACGGCTGATGAGGAGGAGGAGGAATGGTGGCGTTGAAGAAAAGTGGCGGCGGAGGAGGAGAAAAAAGGTGAGGTTGTTGTTGTTGTTGGTGGTGGTGGTGGTGGTGGTGGTTGTGGTGGTTATGGTGGTGGTGATGAGAGTCGTAGTCGTCGTCGCCGCCACTTGAAGACTGCAAGCTTCCGCTACCAGAATCCATGTGTGTGTTGGGAAAATGTTTTAGTTGTGTTTGAGTTGGAACAAAAAAGAGGGTTTAGAGGTGAGGAAGATGGGTGGACGTGGACCCGCCATTTCAGAACAAACGGGTTGCTTGAGGTGGCTGGCAACGGGTCAAACTCAAACTCAATATGAAAGAGAGAGGAAATACCCCTTTTATTCTGATTCCACACTTAATAGCTCAGACATTCATAAGAGACCCCTCTATATAGAATTGCACCAATCAAATTAGGTTTAATCGTGTAGTTTCTATAATTAAGTCACTGAAAAGAAAAATGCTTTCAATCCACCATGACTGTAGTTTGAATGTAGTATCAGCTCATTTTCATATCTTATCAAACACCATCAAATAGGGTACACAAAATTTTGGTGCAGATGTTATTAGAAACCACGACTCTCCCCACAATATATGATATTGTTGACTTTGAACATAAACTTGGGAGGGTTCGTATTAATGGAAATATATTTTTTATTTATAAACTCGTAATCAACCGAAGTGGGATTGTTTACCCAACAATCTTCAACGGATCTATGAGCTAATCTACGTTGAGTAGATGTATTATGTTACGAGATAGTTAGATTACGATAGTAGAATCTGGGTCGAGTGTGAAAGGGAGAAAAATGAAAAGAAAAGGAGGTTAGGGTGGAGAATAGAGGGATTTTAGAGATGGGCTACCAAGAAGAACAAAAGGGGATATGGATGTAATTGAAAATGAAGCTCCCTTTTGTTTCCTGCGTTTACCAAAATTTCCATGAATAAAACACCATTTAATTCCCTCTTCCTCGTCCCTTTCCCAAACACTTCAATATTAATTTAATTAAAGTTCTTAATATTAATTTTGGATCCAACGGTTAATATTTTGTTTTAAAAATTTTAAAAAATAAATTTACTGTTATAGTAAATATTTGATATTTAAATTTCAGGACGTTTTAGATAAACAAATCTTTTTTAAATAATTAAATAAAAATGAGCACGACTCAACTCAATTCAACCCTACCACCGACTCACCGTCTCAACCACACCAGTACTTTGAACATATACTTTGGTAGAAGAAATATAAATATAAATATAAATGTGAAACCACTGACACGTCACAATTAAATTGCATAAAATAGTAAGTCATAAGATATGATTACGTAGCTCTGACCTATTTATTTTAATATAAAAAGGAAACCCATTTTTAGCCGGAATTTCCCCCATGAATTAAGGGAAAACTCAAAATTTATTTTTAATTACATTTTATTAATTTGTTTAAAAAAAAAATAATCTTGGTCCAGTCAGCATTTGACTTAGTCAAAGGTCAGAAATAAGATCAAGGTTCCCAAAAAACCCTTTATTTTGTTCATTCTTCCATTAATGGATGGAACAAAGGAGGGGAAGTAAGGGGTACCCTACAAAAACCCTAAACTCTCCTGGATTTGGAGCCCTAGATATGCCCTAATTTGAGGGTATACAGAGGTGGGGGCATAAATGTCTTTATTTATTTATTATTTTTGCTTGTTAAACACAGACATGTGCATTTGAAGTTGCTGGGAGACAAAGGGGCTCCATTTGTCCACTTTGCAATTTCATTACTCTTTCAACCCTTTCTTCATTTCCCCTTTTTTCTTCTATTTTTTTAGTTTCAAAAGCGGTTCTCATTAGATATGCACGCGCGGGTTTTCTTTAATTTGTACTGTAAAAGAATTCGAACATTTGATCTCTTACTTGATGATATATGTCACTCCTAATTAGGTGCACTCTTGTTAACAACATATTTGATTGAGTTATGAATAAAAAAGGATCCCTGTTTCGAGATGGGTTTGAGCATATCCTCTTTCATACCCATATCCTGTAGATCCAAAGAAGATTGACTTCTTGGTGAACTCGTGAAAAGCTTGTGAAGTTAAACTTGTTATTCATGTCAACATTCTCACTTTTGATATCTGTGGGTGTTGTCACATAAAAATCTTTCTCGAGATCCAAGTCAGCACAGGAAAATCACTTTCTTCCTTGCGGTCGGGTTGGCTTGGAAACAAGCTACTTGTCGTCTATCTCACCTCCTTCTATGACGTATTCAATGAAACGAAATGTTGATACATTTTTCAATGTAATCATGATTATGATCCAAATGGGTTTCAAAAAAAAAAAAAAATATGTATATATATATATATATAATAATAATGAAGGGGTATATTTGACTTTTTACCCTTGTAACATTGAGCATTTAAGTGAGTGAGTGGAAGAATATAATATTAATATTGGGCCTTTTCCATTGGATTATGTGTTGTTTTGGGCCTTGCATCCATCGTGTCTGTTTCTAGGCCCATTTACCACTTGCCACAAGGATAACAGGCCATTGCTGGCTTCGAGGCCCAATGGGCTGGGCCTTCATATTCTCTCTCCTCATCTTCCAATTATTGAAATTAAATAAATATTTAAAATTCTCTTAATATATTGTCTAATTCAACACCAAAACAGAATGAAAAAAATAATTATAAGTAATTAACGAAAAATGTAAAAATTGATACATAACAGTTGAAGTTTTTAATATATATATATATATATATGCAATGTAAAGATCACATAATGAAAGAAAGTCAAAGGTAATTATAGCAAGAATGAAATTAAGATCAAGAAATCACATGGGTAAGAGTCTTACCCCTATCCAAAATGGTTGACTTTTTTTGATGTCATTAATCTGTCACGGAAGCCAAAACTGCATTGACAAAAGTTTTCTCGACGCACTTTTCTATATTAGACTAAACCTATCAGCAGTACTTGTGATCTTCTATATACCTAGTTTCGTAATGTCAGCAAAAAGTCAAATTTGTCGACACCCAAATGTGCGATATCATCAAATGTTTGGTAGGACCATACTATTGACATCGGATAGCACTGTTAGCTGATCCAACTTCTGTCAACGAGATTAGCTCTACCCAAAACTGCTTAATATATGAATTCATGTACATTGAAATAGGCGAGACGTCACTTGAATCCTGAATTCGATGAATATTGAGTTTTTATAGAAATATAGTCTAATTATATTATTACACCTACAAATGGGTACTATTTTATTTTATCGAGTTTGAATTAAACACCAAAATTTTAGATGGGGTTTTATTCCATTTATCCATTTCAAAATTTAATGCTATATTTTGATATAACAGGGTGAAAATTTGAGTAACGAGCTTCAAAGAAAAAAATATGCACCCTAATTTTGCCGTTGAATTATACTAGAAAACACGGGTCAAATTTATGTTAAAAGTCTCAAGTTACTGGATAGGAAATAGATTTATAAAATAACGTAAAACCAAAACTTAAACTATTATTAAATTATTTTAGATAACGTAAAGTATGTGCGTTCATATCAATAACCTGACCAATTCAGACTATTCAACTCAAATCATAAAAGTTGAATTGAGTTAGATTTTTTTTTTATTCTATTTAAGTTGGATTAAATTTTTGGAAATCTAAAAATTTGATTTGGTCGGAAGGTCAATCCAACCAATACGAGTCACAATCTAACTTTACTTTTAAAAAGATTAAAAAAAAACAATGTTTATAATCGATGTTATTGATATATAACGACTCGTAAATGTTTGATATTTGAACTTCACAAATTTTTTAATTATTAACGTAACATATACCGTGAATAAGCAAAGTTTTTTAAAATAACTCGACAATCCACTTAATCTAACCCGAGAATAGAAGTCTAGGTTATATTATGAACTCTATTCATAATCATCTTAAAGATGAAGGAGCTTTCTCCGGGTAGGGGTTGGCTATTGGACGGGGCCCGGGTTATCAAGGCTCAAAATGACAAAGACTTCTCATTGAGCGGGCCCAATGCTATCTTAAACAGTCAAGAGAACAAGGGTCGCGCTCCTACTTTCACTTTTTTCTTTCTAAAGAAGCTCGCTCTTGATCTGGGCGAGATCTATCAACAGTGGCAGTCTCCCTCGACTCAAGACCATTTTAGAATCATGGAATTCTCTCTCAAAGCTGCGGAACTAACGACTTTATTAGAAAGTAGAATTACCAACTTTTACACGAATTTGAAAGTGGATGAGCTCGATCGAGTGGTCTCAGTTGGAGATGGAATTGCACGTGTTTATGGATTGAAGGAGATTCAAACTAAGGAAATGGTGGAATTTGCCAGCGGTGTAAGTAGTGATACTGCTTTCGCGTCCGAAATCTAAAATTTTAAATGGGTTTAAAAGATTTTTTCAACCTAACTTAATTCAACTCGTCTAGACTAGATGATCGGTTATCTTTTTTTAAAAAAAAAACATTATTACACTAAATCACCGTCAAATTGTTGGAAGGTTGAGGGAAACGGCAGAACATAAGATTTTGATAGTTTGAGGTAAGAACTGCCGACTGCCGACGTAGACGACACCGACAGCTTTTTTGGTAGACACAAAATCCACACTTTGTTACAATGTTTGTTTTTGGTGTATCATCATCATCATCTCTTCTCTTCTTCCCAAACAATTCAAATCAAAATCCGACCCAAAATTAATGGATCCCTTTAAATCTTGTTGGGTCCCCTTTTCATTCTAATTATCAAACTCGTCTAATTAAAAAAATTTCTATTTAAGATCGTCCCTTCCGTTTATGCCACCTCTGGCCCTAAACTAGCTTTTTAGGACGCCTGTTTCTACCATGTTCACGGCCCAACGCCTCCTAGCAGTAGTAGAAACTCTCCTGTTTCCTGATCAAAGACTTGATTAAATGCAGTATCTATTCTGTAAAGAGCTGTATAGATCAGTCACAACTTACTAAAAATACTTTAAAATGTCTATTTCTGAGTGGATATTGATTTTTTTTTTTAGCAACTAATCCTAATTACATTTAAAAATTTAAAATTTTAATAAACCCTTTTTAAAATTCATAAAATAAAAATGGAGAAAGAAAGGACAAATGGTTTGTCATCATTAATATTATGGTAATTAAGAAATTAAAGAGTTGATTGGTAACGCCTTGCTTTTCATTATCTTATTATATAAATGTGAAGAAGACATTATGATTATCACTTCTAATTAAAATTTTATATGATCATATAAAATTCATCAATCAACATCTTTTCAAATTAACATCTTTTCTCTATTCTAAATTTAAATTACACAATTGAAACACAACCAACTGACACTGATTTCATTAAGACTTTACTAAATTGACTTATAATTTTTATCGTCTAATAATAAAAATATTAATATTAATTTTTAAAGTTTTCGGGTACTTTTGAAACTTGATATTAACAATTCTGTTCATATATTAATAGTAAGAGTGCTGGTACCAATGACATTTTTGAAAGTTTAAGACATTTTTTTATGAATATTTATGAAACTTTTAAAAATTCAAGGATCATTTTGAAATAATTCTAAAATTTCAAGGTTATTTATAGAACTTTACGAAAATTTAAGAGTATTTTTTTTAAATAAAATACTAACATTACAAGTATTTTTGTGAAATCCTATAAAGCCGGGTGCCAGTGAAGACATTGGGCCTGTAAGGGGAGGACTATGAAATCTCATTTAAGAGTGTGAAAATCTCTTCTTAATAAATGTCTTAAAATTATAAAGTTAGGAATGACCTCTGACTATTATAATTTATTAATAAAATACAAAGTTTACGAAATTTATATGTCAACAAACAAATAAATTACAAAAGAATATTATATTGGAGCAAACCCACACCTTTAAATATACATATATATATATATATATATGTATGTATGTATATGTATATGTATATGTATGTATATTTATATGCGTGTGAATGTGTGTGTATGTATGGGGACGTTGATTAGGATTAGTCGTCTAATTTCTACCTAACAAAAATTAAGACAGAAAAATTCTCACGCTTGATATCAAACCACAATTTAATAGTAATTGAAGAGCAATTGAACGCAAGTTAATTAATTAAATCTGGAAACACATTTTAATAAAATTAAAAATAAAAAAAAATTACTAAACCTTGATTAATTAACTAATAATCAACCAACTTAATCATACAAATCTCCTTTTTAAATAAGTAATAATTTAAAAAAAAAAATCAGATGCTTTGTTTTTAAATGAATGAATCAGGGCCACCAAAAACCAAATTTGGTGCTGAAAATAAATAAAATAAAATAAAAATAATAAAAAAAAGGTTTATTTTTTAATTTGTTTATACAGTAATATTTATACATGAATGGTAGGGACGCCATTATTTGTTTACTGATTAATTCGGCTCTGAGTTGAATCCCTTTTATTTATAAATTGGTAGCTTCGAACGCACTCCAGAACTGCACATTTAATCTTTCTCTTTCGTTCATCAAAACCTTTAATTCTTTATTTAATTACAAACCCTTTTCTGGGTTTGCTCGCCTCAGTTCATGTGTTCATCCATCAACAACACTCTGTTCTGTATGTAATACCAACAATCTGCTTCTTTTACACTACAACAAAGGTATGAATCTTGCTGTTTTTGACTCTGTTCTTCGCTGCTCTGTTTTTTACTTTCTTTTTTCATTGACCCATTCACAGATTAAACTTGATCATGGAAAAAACAGCTGAGTTCTCTTTTTGTGGGTTTGTGAGATGGATTTTCCGGCGACGATGCAAGTGGTTTAAGAAATCCTCTGTTCATTCATTACCCATAAACACCTCTGAAAATCGCTCTGTTTCGGATGATGCCAAGGCGCCATTGGAACAGGATCGAAGAACCCACCAAAAACCCACTTTGGATCAATCAAGACCTTCGATTTCTCACCAGAAGAATCAAAGTCGGAGGACTTCCGATGCTGCAAGAATCTCGTTCAGTAATGGGTCAGTTTTGGGTAATTTGAAGCCAATTGGATCGGCGAACAACAGTCCAAGGAATCGACAAGAGATGAATTCAAGTCCAAAACTTAGAGGAAATGACAATATGGGGAACATTATGAGGAGAAGTTCATGTGAATTAAAGCCGAATGTGTTGAAATCCATGGGAAATGAAGCTTACAAACAGGGGAGATTCGAAGAAGCATTGGCTTTGTATAACAGAGCAATAGCTTTAGATTCAGAGAATCCTGTTTATTATAGCAACAAAGGAGCTTCTTTGATTGCCTTGCATCGTTTCATGGAAGCCATTGAAGAATGCAAGAAGGCATTAAAGATTCAGCCATCATATCAAAGAGCCCATCATCGTTTAGCCACTACCTATCTCAGGTAACACAACAAATATCCATTTTCTCTTATGGGTTCAAAGCTTTATGCCATTTTGATTGCAGAATTGGGGAGCCTGAGAAAGCATTGGCTCACTTGGAACAATCAGGCCCTTACAGTGACATAAACGACATGAACAGAGCTTGTGTTCTTCAGAGCTGTTTGAGTAAGTGTATTGAAGCAAGGAAGCTACAAGAATGGGACACTCTGTTAAAAGAGACCAAATGGGCAATTTCCTCTGTTTCTAATTCAGCTTATAAGCTCTACGCTTTGCAAGCTGAGGCCTTGTTGAAGCTCCATAGATATCACGAGGCTTATGCCATTTGCCAAAAGGGTCAAACCCTCGAGCCAAATTTGCTAACCAAGTTATTTAGTGTAGCTGATAGTGCACTTATTTTATCCATTGAGGCACAAGTTTACACGACAATGGGCAGGTTAGAAGGTCAAATTTGATGTTGAAATTAAGAACAGGACTTCATTTCATTGAGGGTTATGTTGATATCTCACAGGTTTGAGGAAGCTGTGGCTGCAGCAGAACGATCAACAAGGCTTGATCCAACTAATATGGAGGCAAACAGAGTGGCAAAATGGGCTAAACTTGTTTCATCAGCTAGATTGAGAGGCAATCTACTCTTCAAGGAATCAAGATTTCCAGAAGCCTGTACTGCATATAGTGAAGGATTAGAACACGACCCGTATAATTCGATTTTGCTATGCAACCGAGCAGCATGTCGATCGAAGCTGGGACGGTACGAGAAAGCTGTTGAAGATTGCACTGCAGCTCTTATGACACAGCCATGTTACAGCAAAGCCAGACACCGCAGAGCTGATTGCAATGCAAAAGTAAGTAAAATTCTAAACCTTAAAAGAACAGAGCTTTAAGGTTGTTTGTTAAGATTTGGCTTAATTTTGAGACAAGATGGAGAGATGGGAGGCTTCAATTCAAGATTACGAGGTGTTGATAAGAGAGAGACCAGGAAATGAGGAAGTGGGGAGGGCTCTGTTTGAGGCGCAGCTTCAACTCAGAAAGCAACATGGGGAGGACATCAAAGACTTTAAATTTGGGTGTAATTTGGTGTGTATTTCAAGTTATGAACGTTTTAGGCACTTTGTTACCTCTCCTGGTGAGTAACACAATAAGAAGAGGAGTGATTTTTGTTGCTATGAATTGTGTACATTTCTAAGCAGTGGGTTGTGTTAGCAGGGATGTCGGTGGTTCTGTTTTGCAACAAAAGCTACCAGAAGGAGGGGCTAGAAGTGTTCGAGTCGGTTTACGAGCGGTTTCCGTGGCTAAACTTCCTAAAGGTGGATCAAAATGGTAGTTTTTGTTGAAATTTTTGGCTAAATTTTTGAGGTTAGAAGGCTAAAATGATGGATAATTGGGACATCAGGTGGAGGTAGAAGACCATCCTTATTTGGTGAAGTTGGAGGAGGTGAGGTCCATTCCAGCTTTCAAGATATACAGAAATGGGAGAATAGTGAAGGAGATTCCAGGCTCTAAACCCCATTCATTAGAGAGTTTAGTGAAGTTGTACAGCAGTTGAATTTGGAGCACAAGCTTAGAGAAACAGAGGAAAACAGAGTAAAACAGAGCATGTTTGGGTTGGCTTGTCCATTGGGCTTTCTAGACAACCTAGGTAGCTTCACAATGCTCATGGCCTTTTGTGCTTATGTACATAAGAATGAATTTGTTCAACCCTCCCCTACCGAAGCATTTTTACATAATTTTTTTTTGGTCTCCTCAAAGTCGTAAGACCATGTATGGGAGCTGACACTTATTTAGTGTCGGAAAAAGGTCAAGGAAGTTGGTGACATGATGATAGAAGAGTCAGTGATTGAAGCTCCAGTGAACGGTGGCGGTAACTGTAACGGTCCTAAGGTAGTGAAATTCCTTGTTGGGTAAATTTTGACCCGCATGAAAGGCACCCTTGATCGTGAAATATCGATTAACAACCATACACATAAATGCTCTAATACCAATTGTTGTGTCCCGAATGCTACAATACCAACTGTTGTAGTGGAAGCATAACCAAGATCGATTGTACTCACACACCTACAAACAGAAATTAAACAAAGAGACAACAAAATCTATGTTACAAAGTTTCTCTCAATTACTTCTAAACAAATACAAAATGACAATAACTCCACCTCTCCAATCAATACTGGACAATCAAACCACACCAATACTCGTATATAATATGGAAGATGAGCCAAATAAATTTAATAAATTCATGAATCGAAGTGGAGAATGTACCCAAATTATTCACGAAATCTTCGTGAGAATTCTCGATAGAATTATGCTCGAGTTATCATCTCGTTTGTATATATATAATTAGGGTAAAGATTGGTCAAAATAGAATAATATATGGTATGGTTGCAAAAGTAGAGTGATGTTTTTTGAATCTTAAGCGATTCTTTTGCTCTTTCTTTGGAATAAGTTCCAATCTTGAATCACTTTTACATTATCATCTCATCTCTCTCTAGCTTCTTCACGAATAAGGTAGATTTGAAATCAATAACTTTAAGAGAAACGAACACGAGATCGACAAGTTGAGCACGAGACTACCTATATATATATATAACTCGTAATTAACTAATATGAGACGACTTCATCCAATAATCCTTAACATTATTGAAATAAAACAAAAAAAAGAAACAAATTTATTGTAATAGTTGTAATATTAGCAATTAAGGAAAGAAAATAATTTAATTTCTAATTTAAGCCCACAAAATTTCCCATAAAAACAAAATTTAAAATTTAAAAAATTACAAAACTTAATTTACAAATATTTTTAACCCATTTGGTCAAAAAGCTTTGGTAAAAGTTAATTTTGGATTTGAAATGGTCGCACACAGAGAGTCACATAGGGTAGAAGGACGAAAAACCGACCAAGTTCAACATAATCCGACGTGTCCACTAGTGGGCCCTCACACATCACACACTAACCGCTAACAGCCAATAACAACCTTACATTTTACTCTGTTTTTTTCCCCCGCCGGAACCCTCGCCAAGAAAAACATTTACTTTTTTCTCCTTCAATTATATATATATATATATATATATATATATATATATATATATATATATATATGTTTGCCAAAAATAAGAAAAATAAATCCCAGAAGCATGCATGCGTGGCTAGAATCTCAAGAACAGTTTCAGTGTCATCCTTAAAATAGCCAAATTTGTGGGTTCATTGCATCTACCCATTAATTTCTCTATTTTGTTTGCCTCTCTCTCTCTCTATCTATATATATATATAAACAAAATAAATAAAATTAATCTCTGGAGTAATTTTTTTTGTAAAAAAAAAAAAAAAAAAACCAGTGACAGGATCTGTCAGAGACCAAACCAGAAACATTCTGGAACTTCAAGAGTGTTGAAGAAGAAGACAGGTGAGTCACATGAATCCTTTCTTTTTTTCCTTTTTCAGCTACATTGTAAGGGTTGATCATACTTTTTTATATTCCTTTGCTGCGTTTTATGATCGTTGTTCTTCGGTTACGTCTTGTTCGATAACTATTTGATTGATTGGGAATGAGATGTTTTTTTTAAGGTTGATTGTGGGCCTTTGATGTCAGTGTCGAATAAAATAGTGGGTTATATCTCAATCAAAACTGACATGATCATGGTGGAGTCTTTCAATCCTACCAAACTCTTTAAGGCTCTCTGTGTTCATCACAAAAAAGCATGAAGTGTATAAAACAATCAAACATGTCGAAGAATTTTAAGGTTGTTACAATTTGTTAACTTTAAGGAATTCAGGTGATAATTTGAGAGTTAAAATGAGGGGCGAAGAAGGGAATTCAGCTGAAGAGAATCTTGAAACAAAAGAGGGAAATCCATCTTCAGAGGATGAGAGATACATTCACAAAGTTTCAGTTCCACCAAAGCAGAAACTGTTCCAAGAAATCAAATCTGGAGTGAAAGAAACATTCTTCCCTGATGATCCTCTCCGTTCATTCAAGGATCAAACAAATCGCCGTAAATTTATCCTCGGAATCCGGGCCGTTTTCCCTATACTTGAATGGGGAAGAGATTACAATATCTCCAAGTTTAGAGGAGATGTCATTGCTGGACTCACCATTGCCAGTCTCTGCATTCCTCAGGTAACAGTTTTGATCAAGGAAGATACTAAAATGGCATGGTTTTAAGCATTAGGCTGCTTGCTAATCACTAGTTCTTGCAACATCAGGATATTGGGTATGCAAAGCTTGCAAATTTGCCTCCAGAGTATGGATTATGTGAGTGTTTATGCTGTTTATCAACACTCTGTTAAGGATTGTTCTTGTGAGACTAATCCCATCTGCCAAAATCTTGCAGATTCAAGTTTTGTTCCACCATTAATCTATGCACTTATGGGTAGCTCAAGAGATATAGCCATTGGTCCAGTGGCTGTTGTTTCTCTCTTGTTGGGGGCAATGCTTCAAACCGAACTCGATTCGGCTACGAACGCAGAAGAATACAGACGGCTGATTTTTACAGCTACATTCTTTGCAGGGATCACACAAGCCACCCTAGGAGTTCTAAGGTGATATTCAATGTTTATGTTCCTATGAAATATCATATCCATGTTCATAAGTTCCAGTTCATTGAGTGGAAAATTTGAACTTTGGGATCAGGTTGGGATTCCTAATTGACTTCTTGTCCCATGCTGCTATTGTTGGCTTCATGGGGGGAGCTGCCATCACCATTGCTCTCCAACAACTCAAAGGCTTTCTTGGCATAAAGGATTTCACAAAGAAAACGGATATTATCTCGGTTATGCAGTCGGTATTCGGCACGATGCAACACGGAGTGAGTTCCCCGAAAATTTATCGGCTTCTGCTAATTCGAATACCGTTCTTACTGATAGTTTGTATACCTTATGACAGTGGAACTGGCAGACAATAGTGATTGCTGCAACCTTCTTATGCTTTCTTCTATTTGCAAAATTCACTGTAAAGTCCCTTACTTCCATCATCAATAGTAAAGAACTCATCCATTTTTCTACTGATGATCTGATTATGATTGTTGTTATTGTTATGGAGCACAGGGGAAGAGGAACAAGAAGCTGTTCTGGGTGCCTGCTATTGCTCCACTCATATCTGTTGTTCTGTCTACCCTTTTGGTTTACCTTACTCGTGCTGATAAGCAAGGGGTTGCAATTGTAAGTATTTGAGTTGCTATTGTATGACCATCACAGGTGTTCTTAGACCACCAAGATTGACCGTTTTACTTCCCTTTTCTCATAACTTGTTAGGTGAAACACATAAAGAAAGGAATCAATCCCCCATCTGTGAAAGAATTGTATTTCTCAGGTCAATACCTTCTAAAAGGGCTTAAGATCGGTGTCGTGGCGGGTATGGTAGCATTGACGGTGAGCATACTCTAAAACTACTCTACTATTGGAAGAAAGTTTAGCTTGTTAGGAACCACGACTCTCCTTAATGGTATGATGTTGTCCACTTTGAGCACAAGCTCTCATGACTTTGCTTTTGGGCTTTCCCAAGGCTTTCCCAAAAACTCAGGATCATTCCCTAAATTAGTCAATATGGGACTCCCTCCCAACAATCCTCAACAATCCACCTTTCGAATAACATACTATGGAGCCTTCGAAAAACCTCCCCTTAATCGAGGCTCGAATCCTTCTTTGGAGTCCTCGAACACAGTACACCATTTGTTCGACACTTGAGTCAGTTTTGACTACACCTTCGAGGCTCACAACTTCTTTATTCGACATTTGAGGATTCTATTGACATGGTTAAGTTAAGGGCATGACTCTGATACCATGTTAGGAATCACGACTCTCCACAATGGTATGATATTGTTCACTTTGAGCACAAGCTCTCCTGACTTTGCTTTTGGGCTTCCCCAAAAGGCTTCATACCAATAGAGATGTATTCCTTACTTATAAACTCATTATCATTCCCTAGATTACTCAATGTGGGGCTCCCTCCCAACAATCCTCAACATAGCTATCACTTTTTGCGTTCACGTTTTGAATCTCTTGTTTGGATTTTTAGGAAGCCGTAGCGATCGGAAGAACGTTCGCTGCAATGAAAGACTATCAAATTGATGGGAACAAGGAAATGGTAGCAATGGGAGTCATGAATGTTGTTGGTTCAATGACTTCCTGCTATGTAGCAACAGGTGAGAAAGAAAGAAAGAAAGAAAAGACAATGTATGAGAACAAGAACCTCATTGTCAAATGATTGTGTCCATATCATTGGCTGCAGGTTCATTCTCTCGATCAGCCGTAAACTACATGGCTGGCTGCCAAACTGCAGTATCCAACATTGTGATGTCCCTTGTAGTAGTCCTAACTCTGGCATTCATCACTCCACTTTTCAAATATACACCAAACGCTATCCTATCTGCTATCATTATAAATGCTGTGATCAACCTGGTTGACTTGCATGCAGCGAAGTTGATATGGAAGATTGATAAATTTGATTTTGTTGCTTGTATGGGAGCCTTCCTCGGTGTCATCTTTTTCTCTGTAGAGATGGGGCTTCTAATTGCGGTAACTGATACTCATTCTTAAGCTGCTGAATGTCAAGAGAGATCTTCTTAGTTATTTGGTTGTTCTTTTCCCTTTTGTAGGTATCCATTTCCTTCGCCAAAATCCTTCTACAAGTTACCAGACCACGGACTGCACTTCTTGGAAAGATCCCAAGGACAACCGTTTATAGAAACATACTGCAATATCCTGAAGCAACCAAAGTTCCTGGCGTTTTGATTGTGAGAGTTGATTCAGCCATTTACTTTTCCAACTCGAATTACATCAAGGAAAGGTATAGATAGATGATAGTCACCCCATGTAGCCTAACTTTGTCTTTGTTGTTCCTATATTTGAAAGTTGAGAGACGTGGTGTGAGATTCCACGTTGGTTGGAGAGGGGAACGAAGCATTCCTTATAAAGGTGTAGAAATCTCTCCCTAGCATATGGGTTTAAAAGGTTGAGGGGAAGCTTAGAAGGGAGCGGACAATGTGTGCGAGCGGTTGGCTTGGATTGTTACAAATGGTATCAGAGCCAGACACTGACCGGTGTGCCAGCGAGAATGTTGGGCCACCAAGTGGGTGGATTGTGAGATCCCACATCGGTTGGAGAGACGAATGAAACATTTCTATGAAGGTGTGGAAACCTCTTCCTAGCAGATGCGCTTTAAAATTTTTGAGGGGAAACCCGAAAGGAAAAGTCCAAAGAGTACAATATCTACTAGCAGTGGGCTTGGGCTGTTACAAATTGTATCAGAGCTAGACACCGGACAGTGTGCCAGTGAAGACGCTAGGCCCCCAAGGGAGATGGATTGTGAGATCTCACATCGGTGGAGAGGGGAACGAAGCATTCCTTATAAGGATGTGAAAACCTCTTCCTAGCAGACGCATTATAAAAACCTTGTTCGTTCACCGTGGTAAGCTCGATGAAGCTCACGTTCAACTTCTTTACAGGATATTGAGATGGCTAGTTGATGAGGAAGAATTAACAAAAGAGTCCTACCAGAACAAAATCCAGTTTCTAATAGTTGAAATGTCACGTAAGTATCAGTTTCAACCCCATTTTGAATCCAAATTACACCGTGGAGAAAGCACTCAAGACACTTTTGGGCCAACTAAACTAACAATGATGTCTTATGTTTCATGCTGAAGCTGTCACTGACATAGACACAAGTGGCATACATGCTTTGGAAGAGCTAAATGGAAGTCTCAAGAAACGAGAAATACAGGTAAAAACAGCATAACCAGTCTCAAATGCAGCCAATTCAGATCATTTTAACAAACAACAGTAAAAAAAGATATGAATGAACTTAATGTCTTCTAACCTGAAGTTATGTTCATCAATGGAAACAGCTGATTCTAGCCAATCCAGGGCCCGTGGTGATCCATAAGCTTCACGCATCAGAGTTTGCAGATTTGATAGGACAAGACCATATCTTTCTCACAGTAGCAGATGCAGTATCATCGTGCAGTCCTATGATAATGAACGATGTTTGACAGAGAAAAACAACAAAAGTTAGGGATTTGTTTGTTTAGTACAAGACAAGATAAGAGGCACTCACCAAGCTGGGACATATAGCTCAACGCACACAGTGTTCATCAGTAGTGCGATGATTATGGGAGTGAAAGTAGTGTAAAATGGGAAAGTGGCATTGTATCATGTTCTTAAATCAAAAAAGAAAGAACAAATCAGAGATAAAATTCGAATTGATCTTGTTCTTTCCACAGAAATATGTAACAGCAAATAGAAAATGGAATTCACAGAACACATCAAAGAGTGTTTGAACTTGTTTTTATGGATTTGACCTAGAAAAGTTCATCAAATTTCTTGAAGGAAGCAGCAACACAGGGCAGTGGCAACCAATAGGGGTTGCTTGGAGATTTTAATGAATACCCACTTGCTCATAAGTGATGATTAAGAAATGGAATGCAAAAAAAGCGCAACAGAGTAAGGATTGGGGATTGAATTCAAAGGAGAAATGATGGGCTGTGAAGTGGGGAATGGAAAAAGGGGTTGAAAAATGGATGAGGGGAATCGAAGGGCTCCCCAACCCCACGCACACGCACACGCACACGCACACGCACACGCACACGAACAAAGGTGCGCTGCGCTGCGTGAAGCTGAGCGTCGGTGGAGAGCATCAAAGCACATTATCGAGATGATTGTCCACTCGAGGCTGCCTTTCTGAATATGATCAACATAGCTTTAAAAAATATTAATGAATTTAAAAATAATAATTTCATGGAATTTCTAATATTAAAATTTAACAACTTGGTGACCAAATAAATTTTGTATTTATAGCAAGTTGAATACCAAGAAATAAATTATTATCTCGAAAATAATGAGCTAAATTTTATTTATTAAATGCAAGAAAAAGGTAAGATTTACTTATATGATAAGCGTATTGCTTTATTAATATTAAATTTTTCTTACTATTTTGCATATTATATTTACACAATTTTAAATTATTAACTATTTAAAATATATTGTCTAAATTAATTCATGGATGAATAGTCAAGAGTTTAATTGATAATGATTATAAGTTTGCAACCGTGTAAACTAACGATTTTCAAACAGAATCGATTGTGAGATTCCACATCGTTCCAGCGAGTACGTTGGGATTTCTTATAAGGGTGTGGAAACTTTTCTCTAATATATGAGAAAGCCCAAAGAGAACAATATCTACTAGTGGTGACTGGTGACGGTTACCCAGTGTTAATTGATACTCTTACAAACTATAAACGAAGCTGAGAGCTAAACTACATTCAATTAAGTTTTGGAGGTCGACTTAGGGAGGAGCACTTTACTTTAAGGCATACCACAATATACCAGCATATAGTTGGTATCAAAGAATTCCCGAAGCCAGTATGAGGTCGTCCACTCATAAGTCAAAGGATATCAAATGAGAGACTCACCATCGAAAGCATTAACAAAAAAAAAAAAAAAACGAATATTGCCGTGAATATCCAACATTTTAGAAAGCAGGGAAAGGGATCCCTTTTCTACAACGAAAAAAACAGAGCTGATTTGACTCGACACAACCTAACGATACATCCAACACCGATGATCGGTGTCTAGAATGTGTCTATAAAGACATCTATTGTGCTGGCTTTTATCGGTTGTCACTAACTATATATCGGAATTTAGATGGGCTTTTGTTATGGGGGAATGGGCCCCGATCCATGGCATGCTGACAAGCGCTCAGATTCGGCCTCTGCAATCGACCCATTGAAATGAAGAACACAAAGAAGTGTATCTGTAAGTAATGGAGATGGGTTTTCATTGAATGATTGTTCGCAGTGAACATGGATCTATTCAAGAATCGAGGGATGAATTTGTGGGGATTTTGCTTAGAATATGATAGATTAACAGATACAACATTTGGGTACAGAAAAAGATAAATCCATGGATGAGAACTATGATGCAGCCACCGTTTCTCCCTTGCCGGAGATTTGTGGTGGAACAACGGCGGCCGATGAAGATACCACCGCCGCCGCCTTGGCTGCCGCTTTCTTTGATGCTAAACTGCACTTCTCCCTTCTCTCATCTTGCTTCATTTGCTGTTGCCGACATTCGTCGCTGCAGAATCCCCTGTCTCCCCTGAAAACAGAGTCCCTTTCAGTTTCGTTCCAAGAAAACAGGGATTGTTGAATTTAATTGGATTGGATTGGATTGGATTGGATTTACCTGTACATGTAAATATCACGACCGGGAACAAGAGGGCGGGAGCAAAGAGAACAATCTCTGAGGAAATTGGCGTTTTCTTGTAGATCAATCGAATGCCTTCTGTGAATTCTTGGCGACATCAGCTGTTGGGAGATGGGTTTTGTCGGAGAAGCAGGCGACGGCGGTAATCGGTCGTGGATGGAGCCTCCGCCGCCGAGATCGAAGGTGATGTCGGTCATGCTGGTGGTCTTTTTGATCGGAGCAGACATGGTTTGAAATTTGTAAAAGCAGAAGGGGTAAAAGCGGTTGTGGTTTGAGGAGGAAGAAGAAGTGAAGCAGTGGGAGAAGAAGATGATAAAAGAGGGCCTGCAAATGGGGAACGAATCTGGACCGTTCATTACAATTGATGATGACTCCTCTGCGTTAATAAAAATAAGGAATCCACGTCAGCCTCTCATTTTCACCAATCAAATTATTTGTAATTTTGCTTCTAACTCATTTAATGATTTTTTTTTTTTTTTTTTTTTTTTTTATTATTGAGCTCAAAACTGAACATAGGTGTCTTCACATTTTCGCCTAGTTTTGTGACTTTGTCGGACCTTTGGCTAGGTTTGCCTTTGTCAATCGAACACAATTTATGCAGAATTCAAGCTTGTTCTGCCACACATATCGCTCGTGAATGCATGTTGCATCATCTGCAACTCTAGTTGACTTGCTTCTACATTAGGCCAAGTCACTTGGTTCAATGTCTCTCATAAGCAATGTCGCATCTCATCATCATCTCAATTCCCAACAACACGACTCATGTATCATATTGTCATCCCATATCTCAGAACAGTTTGGCCATCTTGGTTGCTCGGACACCTCCGTTTGAAATTAACACATGTGTCGACCATTGCGCTAGAACATCTCGAACATCCATTCGTCAGAATTCTCATCGGGCGATGGACTCTCTTGTGTCTATGCTAAACCATTTACTACATCTATTTTGAAAAAGTGAGTGCATAATCCAACCTCCGACCCATGGGCTAGGGCGCAATACCAGCATGGGTCGACCATTTTCAGAAGAAGAGCTCGCCACGTTGTGACACACATACGTGTCACAAGGTATCCCGCTTAGGCACAGAGCCTAGAGGTGGTGGAGAGTTGACACCAATATAATAATAGCGGCCCCAGTCCCTTAAACAGTAAGTTTTTTATTTAGACGAATGAAATTAACCGAATTATGTTAATTTTGCATATTAAGTGAATAAAAAAACTTTAATCCATGGTTAGTGTAATGTTAATGAAATCAAGGGGAGGAATATAAGGTCCAATAAATTAGTGGTCCATTTATATACTTAAAACAATTGGAAGCACACACACGTGAAAACAGCTCACTTGAAGTTGAGATTTCAGATTCCAATTATTATTATTATTATTATTATTATTGTTGTTGTTTTTTCTGCATAGTTGTGAAAATAAAATGAAGCAAAGTTGTTTGCTTTGGAACTAAGAATCATTAAACACAGATTAAACTAATTATGAATCTCATTTAATTAACCCTATTTTAATTCATTTTTAAAACTCGATCATCATGTGGGGTGGATTAACTTCTACTAAACATTGCAACGCTGAAAGGTTCAATCTCTAACTCCGTAGTTGAACTAAAATAGTTGTTTTCATTTTTTTTTCAAAATAACTCAATTAATTAAAATATATACACGTAAATGAGAGATCATAGGTTCGAAGTTCTCTCCCACATGTTATAGACAATAAATGGGAGAGCGGGATTTGAACCGAGCTAAACGTTGAGCTGAAAATTTTGGTGGGGAATGGGTTGATAGCTGAGGAGCAGTCACTGTGGTTGGGCAAGATAGATGAGTCCATTGTAAAAAGAAAGGTCTTTTGGAAGGATGCCTTAAGTGCACTTTTCAAAAAATAAATTATTGGTTCAATATTTAGCAGAACAGGACCAACATGTTTTGATTATTATAAGGTGGCCTTCATTCATGTCATTGTCACACTCACACAGCTAATAATGGACAAATTTCTTAGCCAACAGTCATGAACAACAACTTCTGTTCTTTCTAATCATGTCCACAACAAATCAGACAACTAAGAGATTGTTACTTCAAAGATATACAAACACATACCTTGCCTCAGCTGCCATCAGCTTCTCTAGTTATATGAACATGGTCGTCTGTTCTCGAGTTTGAGGTTTTAGAATCGACGACTAGGGCGCAACGACTGGTAGGATCTACTCCAGACCAGAAACAGCGCATCCGCTTATCGTCTTCTTTCATCGTCTCACCATATTTGGTTATGTTGAAACTAACATTATTGTTTCCACCAAATGCAGACTCCAGCTGATCCATATCGAACAGAGACTCTATTATCCTCTTCGAGTTTACGTCGTCGGAGTAAACGAATTTCACTTTGTTGGCAGTTTTCGTCTCCAGGAAAGGCCTTGCAACCTGTAAATTAAAACAGTACAAACGTCAAATAATTGCAGTAAGTACAACAGAAATGGCAGTGTACTACTACTAGGGACTCCTATGGGCCACAAATCCCTGGGAGATGTACAGTAAATTCAGATATTTGAATGAAAGCAGTGAGTTGTTCAAATGAATTATACCATCCAGAAGGGTTCGAAAAACTTAGGCGCGTTGTATAGAATTGCAACTCCGAGGCGTTCGGGATAATGTTCCTGTAAAACATGTGCAGTCTCTTTTGTTGCTTTCAATGAAATATTTGACATATCAAAATCCTTGAAATCAATCAGCCAAATCAAACTCTCCTGGTCTGGCGGCAGGTTCAGGATAGCATTCTCCATGCAATACACCAAGTACCTAATCTGTCCTTTTACAGTCTTCGAGTTCTGTGGTCGAGAAAGCACGAAGTCGTTAAACTTAAACCAAATCTATAGGAAGTCAAGTTTACTTGTGCAGCATTAGAGACTCCATCTAAAGTATCTTAATAAGAGTTATTGTGGCAGATAATCTAAGAACACCTTTTTTCTTCCCTGATTCTTTCTAAAATAACTACAAGAAACATAAACTTCAAAATAAAGAAAATGTTCAGTAGATCTCTGTTAGGACTGCATAATTCAAATGGAACCTGGCGACACGGTCTCATGACTATAACTGTTCTTCCGTGTCGGTCATTATAGTTCGCACAATAAAGCTTCCCTGTCTCAGCTTCATGAGCAACCTCATCCTGCAAGAGATATCTAACTATTTAATGGATGAAATGCCATGGCTTGAGCGTTGAATTAAAAAACTTGTTCAAAAACACTTGACTAAGAGTAAGCTGTGAAGTACCCATTGAATTTCTTCCGGCTTGTATTCTGACCTCCACTTCAAACTTGCTTTCAGCATCTTAGTTGCCTTCTTCACATTCCAGTTTCTTGCCCTTAAGTATCTTGAAATGGATGGATCAGAACAGTAAATCGACGATTTACCAGACAACGGCCCTAAAAGCCTCCGCACCTCAGAAATCTGTAAACGATGAACTAGAACTACAAGAGTTAGCAACTCTCCATAAAGAATTGGCAGAGCATTTCAACAATCTTAGTTTCTAGATTCAGCAGTCAAAGGGCTGTAACTGTCAGAAATACCTTCATATGCTGTTCTTCAGTTAATATAGCTTTCTCACAACCAATCGAAGAAGGTACTTCTAAATTCGAACACATGGTGATTTGAATTATGCACCTGAAGGCCAAAAGGAAAATTACATAGCTTGTAAGCTCCACTGTCAACAGAGTTAACAAAATGTTAGCTAGCACAACTTGAATAACTATCTAGATTATAAATCAAATGGATTCAGAAAATTCCCAACTACTAATATAACCAAAACGCCTCCACAGTTCTAAACACTGTGGCAAGGTCATGGCAACCAGAGAATTAAATGCCCTCTTTCTCCTCAAAACGCATCCAACTAGCAAACGTTCAGAGATAGTTATCTGCAATAATACTTACCTTTTCCCCTGATACAGTCATACAGGACTACGATTTCTTGAAACCATCACTAACATACACTATCCATCATCAACTTCAAGTTATTCCCTACTTTTTTGGATGTTTGACTTAATATTGAAGATAGTAGAGGACATTTTAAACAATTAATCATACAAATCTATACAACCCCATGAACCCAGAAGCATGGTAAATCCAAGACAGAAGGTAAACAAGTTCAAAAGGAAGAAAAATTACCAAATCGCTGGAACTGAGGCTTCGCGGTAAGGGCGACTCCTCCGAAGCTTAAACCATAAAAAGTAGTTGAAGAGAGAAAAAGGGTATTATCAGTGAAGAGCGGAGACCAAACAATTTCGAAGAAAACTACTTAAATTCATTCTTAGCTACGAGGAATGAAGGAAGAAATCCTTCAAGGCTCGGACTTGGAGGTACCCTCTGATACCCAGGTTCGATCGTGTTCGAATTGATGTACACCGTGGCCGTTCGAGTTCGTGTAGGTACTGTTTGGTTACTTGCTCAGTCCATGTGCTTGGTAAATCGAACTCTTCAGATTTAGACCGATTCGCTTTCTTTCTTTTCAAAATTCAGTGCATTTTAGCACAATCTTGCGATCGTAATCAAATGTCTCGAGATTTTTGGTGACAAAAATTTCTTGGTATTAGAAAAGAAAGATTCTAAGACTTTCTAATATCATTGATAATATTTGTATGAATCTTTTGATTCGAGTGCTCCACTGAAATGTCAATACTCTAGAAATCATCGACGCCCTTACTAAGAGATTCCCTTTTCTTTGTATTTGAAGTAAAGAAAGGTGCTCCCCCACAGTTTCATACACTTACTTACCCAATGCAAGCTTCCAAGAAAGAAGAAAACACAGCCCATGGCATACCATTAACCTCAGTCCTCTCCCATGTGCCATGTTGTTTTTCCTGTTCAACAACTGCACAATTTCATAACTCATACAAATATTAATATGTAATGAAGAATTTAGGAATTGGGTCGAAAAAGAGGGAACTGCAACAAAAGAATCGCTATAATTTCAAATGAAGGCGGGGTTTATGTACGACCCAACTTGGCATTTAACGCCATTCAAAATTTTGATGCCTTCCAACACAACCAGTGCTCTCCCCCATTAGTTACTGTACAATTGTTTCCTATTCCCAGCTGCTGTAGGCCCCCCCATATAACTTTAGCTCCCCTGAATCATTTTCTAACTACACAAGGGCTGAGAAAAGTGTTCCCTCTAAAAAGGCCGAGAAAACACAATATTGCAACCCTTCAGCTTCTTACTTGTGTCATCTTTACGCATTTATTTGTCCAAAACAATGTTCATTGACCATCTTACTTCTGAATTTACCTCGGCCAGCTCCCCAGAGAGTCGATCTCCACCTCCACGAGGGTTCAATCATCATAGACCAATAGCGAGTCATGGCCATTTGAGGACAGTAATTCCACTGACCACAGGCACCCAATTCAATTCCCATTACAGCCTGTGGCTCTCTAGTTCTCGTGATAGAACGAACACATCCAGATGCCATCATTTGATCCCTAAACATGCATACACAAATACTATGAAAAAAGAAGGATCTAGGTCGCCAAACGTCATGATAAGCAGTCTCAAAACAGCAGGCTCACCTTTCTCAGTATGCTGGTAACCCAAAAGTATACACTTAAATCAAAGAAACGGATCCCCCCCCAGAATAGATGTCTGCAGATGCTGTGCAACTTATTTCCCTATTCTGTATGCTTTTGCACTTCTTATCTTCAATCAAATAGGCTAAGGATTGTCAAGACAATAACATATTCAGACACTGCCAGGGATCAGCATGCAGGATAGCCTTCAAAAGCTGAGCCTCATGCGGATGCACACATAATATTAACCAAAAGGTTTCCTCTGAACCATTGAAACCAATTCAGAGAGCCATTGATTAAACATCTCTCTTCCCAACTGTCCCAGCAGAACTTTGCCTTTTCTGCATACCATATTGCCAAGTGTCTCTCAGTTTGTCACCTGACTGATCAAAATCTTCTGCGGAAGTCTCTACGGCAGCCTTAGAAGACCGGTAATTTCCATTCCTAGTAATTACTGAAGAGTTTGATTTCTCATCATCTTCCGATGGTGTTCCAGACCTCGACTCCACGTGTATATCTAGAGACCTATGTCTTGGAAGAACTGATCTCGGGCCCCTAGTGTTGGAAGAGTTCTTCCCAGGCAAAGTAGATTGAGTGGATCCCTTCTGTCCGAGGAAATCCTTCGGAAGGGATTCCATATCCATGTAACAGTTCCTTGACTTCGCATCAGTGATCAACGCAGCCCAATCATCAGACTGCATCAAGGCATTAGCATTGCCCATCACCTGGTTTAACAAAAGATCATATTAGAATATTCAAATTGTCAGCTATTAGTAAAAGTATCTATGTATGGGTATGAGAGAGACTGCAATAACTTAAGAGAGAAAAATTGAAGCCTACCCAAAGAGCTCTCCTTGCTCGGGTCAGTGCTACATTCATTCGACGAATATCTGCAACAAAACCAACACCATGGCTGGAGGCACGCACACAAGACATGATAATCACATCTCTTTCTTGACCTTGGAAAGCATCTACAGTATTAATATATAGATCCTTCCCTTCTTCAGAGTTCAGAACCTCCTCAAACTCACGTTGGAGGCACTTCAATTGGAGCTTGTATGGTGTTATTATACCAACTGAAACTTTACCCAAGACTAATGACTTCACGGTTTTCTGTAGATGGTCATACAAACGAAGACAAAATTGTGCTTCATGAATATTTTGATACGAAACAGATCCCCCTCTATGAGATTCCCGCCCATGCGTAATATCAAAGAAAGTGTAAGGTCTAAGTATAGGGTCTTTGTAGTATGTCTCATCAGGTAAATTAGCAACACTTTCACTGTCAGTAAGGCGCCCTTGGTAGAAGTACCTTGAAGGGAAATCACGTATTTGAGGATGCATTCTATACTGCACCGATAACAACATAGTGGGACATCCTGCTTGCTGGAATCTTTCAAAGAGACTTCTACTGTACAACAATGTTCCAGCTGCTTTACTGATAACAGTAGCTGGGAGCTGCTGGGGATCTCCAACAAGCACACACCTTGCTGCCCCAAGAGAAAGTGGCGGAAGAACAGCTACTTCACTGGCTTGGGCCGCCTCATCAATGACTACCATGTCAAAACCATGAGATAGTCGAGAAAACAATTTGCGACCACTGCTTGACACTGTAGTGAAAACTATCTCGGCCTCGTTGGCAAAACTAGCCTCAAGACTAGCTCGTGCATCCTCCATATTGAAATTGCTGTTAGATCGATACCTGCCTTCTAAAATAAGTAGGCGTGACATCTCAACTAAAATTTTATCCCTACCTTCTATTACAGCAGCAAGGTTTTGCAACAATGCATCTCGATTTTGGTCACGAGCCACCAGAACATCAGGGTCCACACCAACAGATCCTTGAGAGCGAACAGCAGCAGCAGCAACATTGAGTTCTCTCTGAAGATTACTGATTTGCTGAGATAATTGAGTTTCGCGAACTTTTAGCTGGTGCATCCATCTTAAGACTTCGTCTCTACTTTTGACCAAAAGTTGTTCTGTTCTACGCTCAACTGAAACTGCTTGGGCTGCACGTGTTTGTGAATCAACACCAACTCGAGCCACATCAGGTCGATAAACCTTCATTTCCCCATCAATAAACCCCCGATCAAGAACACGTGCAAGAAGCTCATCTGTTGCAGCATTTGAAGGTGCACAGACTAACATTCTAGGTTTAGGACACAGTGTGGGAAGAGTGCGGAAAAGATTCTGGTCCATGTTTTGGAGTACCTCATCAATGGATCCAGTAGAGACATGATCTGAGCTGCTCTCATGAGCTTGTTTATAGCTTTCTGGTGCTAGTTTCTTAAGCAAGGAAGTATAGTAATGCTGGTACTGAACCAGATGGATAACATTTAGCATTCCCCAAACTGTATGTGTCTTACCTGTTCCAGGAGGACCTTGCACGAGTGTAAAAGGCCATGGTTCTTGCCTCTTGACTGTCCCGCTGCTTGTACCAGCAGCTGTATGTGTTGCTGCCCATTGGATTGCAGATAGCTGAGGTCCGTTGAAGGTCCTATGCAAATACTCAACAAAATTTTGCGTGAAACACTCGGGCATAGCAGGTGACTGTTGCTCATACTTCGGAAATTGTTCAGGACTAGGCTGAAGGATTGAAGATTGCATCTGATACATATGGTAAACAATTAGATTAGTGATAACAATTTAAAGGGGATATAAGGCGGCTTTTAATCCAAATGACCATTACCTGCATGTTGAGCCGACGAAATGCATGCAGGGCAACATACTCTCGCTGGGTTGTTGCAAGAGAACCGAGCACCGTTAAAAACCAAACATTCTTTGCCTGAAGTTTTCTAACTATATGATCTTCTTCAATCCTGCAATTCAGAAATAGTAATAATATGAAAATCGCCCAACATTATAAGAGTATTTCATATAATTACAAGGTTGAGTGTAAGGAATGCCCTCCCCCACAAGAATATTTTAAGAAAATAAGTTTTTTAATAACAGAAATAAAATAAATAGCTTCCCAAAAAGATTATCGCCACTAATTACAAGAAATCCACACCATCAAATCCATGCATTGAGGAGACTGACAATGACTACTACGAAGCTTAATAATACTTCAAAATATACCAACAATAACACTTTTTACTAATAGAAATAAAAATGACACAAGGTATGAGAGATAAAATGCAATAATCTATTCGATGCAAAACATTTAACTTCCTTTCACAACTATCTTCGTCATAAATCAAACTATAGACAGACTTTCCAAAATAGCATCCTTAAAGAAAAGTTTGTGCAAATCAAACCGTAATTTATCTTCGAATGTTTCTACAACACTAAAAAAATGTCAAGTCCCATGCAAACCTCATTCATATTCAAAACACAATATCCTACTTTTCACCCACTTCATTCCCAAAATAAATACTTTAACTGATAAATAAGTTGTGTAAATTAATCTTTCAGTATCTCTTCATAACCGGAACTCAAAAGTACAACCATAAAATCAATAATGGAGCAGTGCTAATATCTTTGCAGCAGTGCTGCATGAGATTATAGAATTTGGAAGATACTTCCAAGTAGAATTCATATGGCACCGCTCAGAACTACATTGAGAAGCTACTTGACAAGTACCTTCAAGCAAGATTATAGGCACGGATCATTTAAAGGTTAACAGCAACATCACTAAGATTGTAACTGTATTTTGAAATAAAGAGTGAATGAGGACCTCACTAGTACAGTCCATAAGAAAAGAAAAGTTCCAAAAATCTTCTTTCTCAAAAAAAATTGTACAAGAGGTTATATTCATTTTGAACAATAATGCATAGACAACAAAAGCTGACAAGAAACAACCATCATGAAATTGAATATTAACTTGCCTACTAGGATCGTATGAGTCCCCAACATAAAAGTGCAGGATAGCGCCTGGAGGGTCACGAGTGTCAAGGGGAACGTGTCGTCGAACAGTTCCAGCCACACGTCCACCAGATTCAGGGTCTTCCTCATCCTCCACAGACATAGTATTGTTCCTCTTTGATCGGACTGCTCAGCATATTTAAAGATAGTTTTAGCAAGAATACAGACATAATGTAAAAGCACTCACGTCATATTATAAGCTTGAAAGGAATATTATATCAAACCTGATCCAGGTCTGGGGCATGAAAGAACTGCCACATCACCCTCCTTGAATGACCACTTGCACTCGTTCACAGGAAGAACTATTACATCATACCATCCTAAGAAAATAAGCCAAGTTTAGCAACTAGAGTGCTGTGTGCATAAAAGAAAGTATTGTTTTTGGCTCTGTATGCAATTTTCTTTTTTAGTATACCAGACTTTGACAAACAAGAAAAAAGGGATTACCCTCTCCCACACAAGGGGAAGACTTAAGAACACAACCGAAGATAGCTTCATGATGCTGATGACAACAATAATTTATACAACAAAACGAATCACAAAACAATAAATCTTAAATACATAAATTAGAATAGCTCATCATATGGCAGGCACCGTTTATAACTTAAACCAACTTCAATATGTTCCAAAATGTCCAACATAATACTAAACTAAAATTTCAACCCTACTTTTTCTTTTTCTAGTTATGAAACTAACCCAAACATAACAGTGAAACTTTTAACTCGCTAAATAGCTAAAAATGAAATTAGTTAAAAATTGAAAAAAATAAAATAATAGGGAAAATATAAAAGCTAACAATAAGCACCTCTTTCCCTCCTTTCAATATTCTTGACACGAACCATCACATGTGTATCTCTTGAGAATGTTTCAGAGAGTTCCTCCCACGTACTGTAAAGTTGAGCCCGACACTCCTCAAACAACAAAGGTTCAAACACTCTGATGTATTCTTCCACAGATTCAAATCGACCGGGAACACACTGGAGTTCAGTTTCCTCTGGTACATGATAATGCATTCAGTTACATGACAGGGAGAACAATACAAAAATAAATAAATTGGTTTAGAACAATTGTCCAACCACAAAATTAAAATTTACAATAAACAGGTGGCCGTGAGAGAACTGCTGTTTTATTGTTATAGTAAAATAACATCAGTACTTCAATATATTTCATTATTTCATACCTAAAATCAAGATCTAACTGCATGAAAAGCCTAACTATTCAGGCCGAGAGAAAAAATAGAAAAACAAACAGTTGTCGATTCAAAAACTAAGTAAACTGCATTTTATTTTTCACAGAAAAGAGTGATTCGCTCAAGCATAAAGGAAATTTGTAGTTCAATACTCGATATGAAAGGATGTCCTTACATCCTGCAGGCTCCCTAGAGGAAGACCCGCCTCATGTAGTGGTAGGATCCCATCTGTAATGTGTGGGCCTAAGCTTGATAAACATCATACTAGAGGCATCCAACTTAATCCACAATTTCAGTAAGAATAGGATAGAGAATCAAAATAAGCAGGTAAATGGCAACCCAACTAACTCGATTATACTAACACCATAGTTTCACAATCCAATTTCTTCCTCCTAATATACACTAGAAAAAATGTACTCGATAATGAGAACTAGAGAGCAAAATTCAGCTGCTGCACAACCTTACTAGGCTGTAAAATTTAAAATGTTTGCAAGTTAAGCAGCTGAACCAATCTTGAATTAGAAGGGAACTTTTGCACACAATGGCATAATGATGTAAACTTGAATGAAATCAACACTGAGCGGTAGAAAAGAAGTCAGTTCAGAAAATCATAGATCGTGTAGAAAATAAATTGTACCTGGGTGATGCCAAAACTTTTCATTGGTCACCTCCCGTATAAGTCGTTCAACTGATGAGTCTTGATGACTACTAACAGAATTCTGCTTCTTGGCCGGAAGATGCTTCTTATTTATCTGCTTGTGGTCAGAAGAACTTTGATTTGATATAGCTGGTTTCCTATTGGAGACCTGCATATTCCTCTGCACCCTTGAATCCGTAGGTATTTTCCATGAACCCTGTCTGGGAATTGGTGGTAAAGGTGCCTCTGCTGGGATATCTCCATCATTGTTTGGCCTGTTTGGCCGAGCTAGTAATCCAGAACTCATATCACCATTACTGTCCAATTTTGATTCACCAGATTCCGAGGAAATGCCTACTCCTTCATGACTTGAAACATCACCTTGTTTCTGGTCTTTATTAACAGTCTGTTTTTCCCCAACACGTTCATTAACTTGGGTTGCACTATGAACTTCCTTGACAATGCGCGTGGTTATAGGAGGTGGAAATGCTTGCCTTCGAGGCGTTGAAGTTTTCATAGGCCCAGCCATCTTCACATCTTCTAAATTAAGAAACATTGTCTGCCTACTACGCTTCTTCCCAAGCTTGGCTTCTAGATGTTGATCTATTTTCCTCTTTCCAGGATTATTAGCACATTTTATAGCATGACTTGCTTCAATGCCCTTAACTTCTCTTTGTTTTGAAGGCAACCCAGTTTCTTCCTGAACACTATCTGTGGAGGTATCAAGTTTAACATTGTTTTCTGTATTTAGGATACTGTTGTTTTTCCGATCATTTGGCTCTGGATCTGTTGTTGAAGGTACATGATTACTACTTTTATCTATGGTACTATCAGAAACTTTGGTGTTACAGGA
Organism: Cucurbita pepo subsp. pepo; assembly: GCF_057944985.1. NCBI lineage: Eukaryota > Viridiplantae > Streptophyta > Magnoliopsida > Cucurbitales > Cucurbitaceae > Cucurbita > Cucurbita pepo. Next base: position 3,126,734 of record NC_141799.1, read on the forward strand.
ATTGTTCACAGAAACATCGTGGGAAGGAGAAAGTAAGCCCTGCTCTTGTGAAGGTCTTAACTGTTTACGCAAAACACTGCCTCCATTTATATCTGCAGAACCCTCAGCATCAGACCATTCTCCTTCTTCCCTTTCTACTGATTGAGTGTCTCTAGAACCTGAAACCAATATGGGTGTTGCAGTCTCAACATTGTTTAACTTGGATGATGAGGTAACCTTAGAATTTTGATCTGACATTTTCTTTTGTTCTTCTCCCATTTCAGGATTAGAACCAAGTTTACTTCGAACAAAAGGCTGAAAACCTGATACGGAGGAGGCATGAGAAAACGCATGGTTGTTTAATATTCTTTGGGGACCTCCTGATGATGGAAATAAGTCTGACGCATGGGAATTTGCAGATGGTTGAGCCTTTTGAGGCTGGAAGACAATAACATCACCATCTTCATTATCCTCGACAGGGGGTTCATTAAGATCAAATAGTAATCTTCCTCGAGAACCCATGTGATACAGAAATGCATAAAAACTAAATTGTAAACAGGCCCTATTGATACAGTTATCTCCAATGAGGAACTTGAAAAGGATCAAAATCCAATATACCTCGACGCTCTACTGCAAGTCCAGACATGAATGAAATACAATTATTTAGCATAATAAGAGACGTAAGAAACACCAGCATAATTTATGTTTAAAATGGAAATATGTGCACGCCTATAAACGGAGAAGGACAATCAATTTGGAAAAAAAAAAAGGATCCAAGTTATAATTCATAAAGAGGCTTAGTTAATCATCATGGTTCGACATTGTAGGGCTCAATGTGTACATCTCAACTCTGCAAGAGGGAACAACTTCTACGATAAGTGATACAAAAACATCATCATGTATGCACGACAAAATTTGTTTCAAGTAAAATGCAAAACTTTAGATAGAATGCACAACTTGAGACTGCATACAACAAAAAACCATAATCACCATCCAGATTTTTAAATCCCACGTGTTTCAGAACTACAAAAAAGGTTCAAAACGACAACCACTAATGTCCCCAGACTCACCATGACATAAAACATCAAGTAAACCAGGAACAAACTAAGGGACAGCTTCTAACTCAATCAAGACGCGTAATTGATAAGAACAGAACAAAGACGTTCCCATGTCAAACAAATTAGGTATTTACGGTACCAGAAAACACTGCAAGACACTTCGACTGAAAATCCAGTAAATCGCTCCAGATCAAGAGAACCGCCATTAAACCAAATAAATCACAGCAACCAACCATCATTCCTCTAGGGCAACAAAAATAAAAACAAATCCCGCACACAGCCTCAACCAATTCCTCTTCCTCACTATCCAAAATCACCAAACCAGCCATAACTAACCAAAAGCACTCGAAACCCAGAATCCAATCTCTCATTATGATTGCAATCAAGAACAACCTAACTTAGAGATCGAACGGCAAAATCTAAATCTAATCAATAATACGTACAGATTCAAAACTAATGCAACCAACCAATAGTCAAAGGCAAGAATTAAGCAATTTGAATCTCATTACTAGAAGGCGACTACTCTTGAGGAAGCCAACAAATTCCTCCGCCAAAAGGAGATGGAAAAATTGGAAGGTGTTCATAGTTCGAGAATTTTTACCTCATGGATACTCCTCGAATCCTTGAATGCACAAGTGGAGAGAGAGAGAGAGAGAGGAAAAAGAGGGGCTCTTTGATTTGAGAGTCAGAGCAAGCAAGAGCGAGGAAGAAAGAGAACGCAAATATGAGGCAAAGCAAGGTGTCATGGGGGTTTATATAGGAAATATCGGCCCAACTTCCCCGGCTTCCCATTTCCTCCGTTCACCGTTAAATTTTCTCCCGGTTTTTTTTTTTTTTTCAATCCTTTAATTTATTTTTATTTACGAATTATCCCCTCAACACTTTCGGAAACCCCAAAAAGTGCACCCTGTATTAAAATAATTACAATTTACACCCTGATTCATTGCGAATAGACTATTACGTCCTTCTGTTCACGCCAGTTCCCTTCCCAAAATGAAGGGTATTATCGGTAACACGCAATTTTAAAATAATTTTAAGTTAAATATTCGAATTTTCATGTTTTAAAAATAATCTTAATTTGGCATTTTTCTTTTCTAAATTAAAAATTATGGATTAGTGTTTAAAATATCCATTTTTAATATGATAATAAATATTATGACTTTTTGACTTTTAAAAATATATATATTGGTGAGAATATTCTGATTTTTTTAATTTATAAAATGAAAATTCTATTTTACCTTTTTATTTAATTAAAATAATAATAATAATAATAATTCCCGTTGGATGGAATTTCTATTTTTGGAAAATGAAACACTGAAATTTAAAAAAAAAAACATATTAATAGACACTAAATTCTCTGCCCTTTTCTATTTAAAAATTAAATTATTTTTTTTGAAACGTAGGAAAAAAAAAATAATTAATTACACGCACTAGCTCCTAGCAGGACTTCATAAAAAGTATAAGAACATGAGATCGAAGAGAATAAAACAGCACGTGGTAATGATTATAGTGGTGGTCTGAAAAAAAACCGCTGTTGTATAACCGATCAGGGACAAAAATACGAAAAAGTAGATATGTCGGGCATATATTGTTAACCATGGTAATTTTGGTATGGAAGTCATGCTCGAGCGTAGTGTTTACACAACTTTCCTCTAGACGTAGTTACTGATGAAGTTTCATTTGTCAATGTTCGGTCTTAATGTATACGGGTTTTTTAAAATAGAAGCGAGATCGGGATGTTAATTTGGTTTGGTTATACTTGCCACCAAACATTCAAACACGACGAAATAAAAATACAATGAAAAATATTACTCGAGTAAGTTTCAATAATTGTAATATTATTCAACAATTATTGAAAATCACAGTGGTAAAAATTAAAACTCATCTTATTTCTATATAATTGAAAGATCCATTATAATTTTTTTTTTATTTTTTATTTTTATTGCTTCTAAAAACGATAATTTTAGTTAAATTTAATTATGTCTGATCGGTAAAAAGTAATTAAAATTTTAAATAAAAAAAATTACAGAGTTGAAAAAAAATGAAGAGGAAATTACAAAAATAACTAGCATCCAAAAATTAAAAAAAAAACATTAAATTACATCCAACCTCTTATTTAATCAATTAAGCCAGCAATTGAAAATTAATAAATATTAATTATTTCCACCCCCTAAGTTTGTTGAGCATCCTTCTGGAGGTTAATTTGGTAATTTGGAGAGTTTAATATTTTATTACCTTTAATTAAATTTGTAAATAACCTATTCAATTTAACAAGGTAAGATGTAAATAAATTATTGTTGTATTAATTTATTTAGATATATTAGCATGCTATTTTGAATATGGTAAAAAAATCGATAATAGACGGGTTAGGATTAAATACATCAATTTGTATTTTTTTCTCGAACATTGTCAATTTGAGTTATTGTACATGAATGAACTGATATCACATTCGAACGAAACGATCGTAAGAATAAAAGGAAAAAAAAAAAAAAGGTTTAAATGTAACAACCTCTTTGTCCTCTTTGTGTTTTCTTTTTCGGCCCCTCGAAGCTTTAAAATGCATATGTTAGGGAAAGGTTTTCACACTCTTGTAAAGGGTGTTTCGTTATCCTCTCCAACCACCGCCCCCTTTAGAGCCCAACGTTCTCTCTGGCATACCGCCTCGTGTTTACCCCCTTCGAGGTCCAACCTCCTTACTGGCACACCGTCTCATGTCTACCCCCTTCGGGGAACAGCCTCCTCGCTGGCACATCATCCGGTGTCTGACTCTAATACTATTTGTAACGACCCAGACCCACCATTAACAGATATTGTCTTCTTTGGACTTTTCTTTTTGGGTTTTCCCTCGAAACTTTAGAACATGTCTGTTAGGAAAGGTTTTCACACCCTTATAAATGGTGTTTTGTTCTTCTCTCTGACTAACGTGAGATTATATTATTACTGTTATTAAATGTGGAAAGTGTTGTTTTGGAGATTCCAACAGGATGCATGCCTCTAGTTATATGAGTAATTAAATAGAGATGATGAGATTCTTTGGTCAATTTTTATTTATGTCATGCTTCACCCTATCCCTTACATTCCATTTATATCTTCATTCAGTTCCATTTTGGGAACTTTTCAATTTTTACCGCCTTTATTAATTTTTACCATTCTATTTGTTTTTTCAAAATTTACCTCACTTAAACCTTAAAATTTCATAAAAAAAAAAAAAAAAAAACATTATAATTTTTATTTTAAAACATTGTTAAGAATGGTATTTCAACATAAATTTAATAAACTATTTGACCTATTTAAGTCTCTGGTGTTTGGCATAACTCGTCGTACGACCAAGTCTCCCACAATAAAGTTGGGTGGCTTCACCTTGAAATTATAGTAACGGGCGATACAATTTATCTCCACTCTAAGTTTCATCTTTTGTTGTCACCCAGACTGAATTGCTCGAATCAGGCAATGGTAATTTTACTTTGGCGGGAACAACTACCGATTGTGGCTAACGTTATAATTAATAGTCACCCTATTTTAAACATGTCTTTTGAAAAGGGGTACAATGAGGTCTACCTCTATTGTGGAAATGGCCAAGGATTCATAACGTTGATTCTATCAAATGGTTAGTTATTAGATCCCACATCGGTTGGAGAGAGAAACCAAACATTGTTCATGAGAGTCTGGAAACCTCCCCTAACATACGAGAAGCCCAAAGGCATTGAGAAAGCCGAATAATGGGCCCTAATCTAATTTAGCCCAAAAAGTTAAGTTAATTTTCCAAGGTTAGAACAGAAGTTATGGGCCTAAATGGGCCCATAACTAATGGGCTTTAGAATAAGATGAATATTTCTTTTAACACGTGTATAAACAACCGACCTCTTTGAAATTTAATTATTTAATTTCAAGTGTATTTCTCGAGAGTGAATTTGAATTTAGATCCTATCAATATCAATTTTGCGCAATTTATTAATTAAAATATATGAATTTACATTTTTTTTTAATAATATCCTAAAACATTCTTAAAATATAGAAATAATTTGATTTTGTTAATGAAGGTTATATAAAAGGACAAAAGGGAATAAATGAAGTGGAAAAATGAGAGAATGATGACATAAATACTTTAGGAAATAGAATTGGAATATTCGAAATAAAATGTAAAAGGTTTTATCATATAGTTATGTTTTATTATAAAGAATATTAAATTATATTCCTAAAGTTATTTCCACATATGATACCTACCTTTTTCTTTATTCTTATTTTGTATTTTTTTGTGTGAATTTTTACTTTATTTTCTCTATTTTATTCTCCCTCGCCAACATATTTTCTTCTGCCCATTATAAAGTAAAAAAAAGTTAAATTTTTTTAATTTATAAATAATTAAATTAATTTTATTTTTATATAGTAATTTAAATTAAATTTTTTGGACTTATTTAATTTTCTTCTTTAAAGTGTGAGTGGGGCTGCTAGGTTTGGATTCTTTTTATTTATGCCTTTTAGTTGCTGGTTTTGGTTTTGGTTTGCACCCATCTAGAAGCTTTCAACTTTCTAACGAGGTTTTCGGCTATTAGATTCTCACTATTTACGGTACATCATTCCACCAGGTCGTCGAGCAGTAGCACGATACCTATATTGCTCTTTTACGACCCCATTTTCATAGTTTAAGCTACTCCCATTTCACATTACGAGAATTAATTTTATTATTTCAAAATATTAATTTTAATATTTATACTTCTGAGCCGTTGGTCTTTCTATTTAAAATATTGATACATGAATATTATATATCATGAAAAATTTAGTAAAAAACTTGACGATATTTCAAAATTTTATTGAGTATTGTGTTATGCTATAATTGTGAGTGGAAAATAACACAACATTATACTCATATACAATATAATAATTAAAATAAATATAATTTAAAATTAGAGCGAGCAAATATAATAATTAAAATAAATATAATTTAAAATTAGAGCGAACAAATATAATAATTAAAATAAATATAATTTAAACTATTTTTTTAAAAATATCTTTCAATATTACGTAAATATATCACATTTTAAAAATTAAATTATATTAATTAAACTGGATGTGGATTGGTTGAATACATAATTCCTTTAACTATAACTGTTCATGTTAGTCAAATAAATAAATAAAACAAGATTCCACCCAACCACTAAATATATATATATATAGTTAGTGTATATAATGTATATTTTATTTTATTCTTGTTACATATATGAATGCACTTAAAACAAATAATGTAAGCGCGTATACATATGTCCGAATAAAATAACTCCATGTCAATTATTATTTATATTTTTGAAAAAAAACATAAAAGAATAAATAGTATTTATCAAGGTAAGTAATTAAAGAAAATTTGAGTCAACAAAAAAAAAAAAAAACAAGAGCAAGGATTTGACCAAATTCCAAATCCAATGGTTGACTTCCCGGCTCTCACGACATAAGTATTATATAATATAATTTTAAAGGAAATAAAATAATCTAAAATTATATTAATAAAATACAATACCAGTAAATTATTATGCACTTAAATAAAACTCATATTGTATGACTGAGATATTTTAGTTGATACGGTTGTTTACATCGATGTACGATTTTGTCCACAACGATAAAACGGTTTAATTGGCACAATTGTATTGAATATGTAAGATATGATCGGGCAGTGGAGTGGATGAAGTAGAAGTAGCAAGTAGCAAGCTTAGCTACGTGGATTGATGACAAGATGTTATGCAAGCAACCTATTAAATGCGGAAACCTTTTTGGTATTATTGGAATAATATAATCTTTTTATCCCCGCTATATTTGTTATTTTATAAATTATATTTTAATCTTAATAAATCTCGAATAATTTTTTAAAAAGATTATAATTAAAAATACTAAATTTCGTTTGTTCACACTCGTTCACATTACATTTTATAATTTTGTAGATAATTTTTTAAGGTTGGGAAATGTGACATGTTTTTTAGTGGACCTGGATAATGTCGTCCAATTAATAATAATAAAATAATAAAACTTACTGACACGTGTCTCTCTCAGTTCGATTTAGCGGTTGGCCGTTAGAGTTGCCGGTCAAATTCCATCCATTTTCACCACCAATCATGCTTCTCATAAATACTTCGTAATTTCTTCTTTATTTCATATATATATTTTAAAAACATTAAATTTATTTATTTATTTTTATATATATATATAATAAATATCAAAATAAATAAATAGATAATACTCCATTTTAATATTTATGATTTGAATTCTATTTTGATTATAAGCGTAATGAAAATTCCACGGTCAATTTTAACAAAAAGCCAAATATATTTAAAAATAATTCAAAAGGCAAATTTACGAATAGGCCCCTTAACTTTCCTTTCCTAAACACCATTCTGTTCACCTAATATTTTGACGCGTCATTATTTTTGGCATGGGCTTATTAGTTATTTCACCATTGACCCGACCCGACCCGGAATCCGATTTGTTACGCCTCTGCTTTTATTCACTATATATATATATATACAGCCTTTAGTCTCGGCGTTCCCTCGCTCTTTTCATCCGAAGTTCTCTAGACGTTTCTCTGTTTCTTCTTCTTCTTCCTTTGGTTTCCTCTGTTTCTCCGATTAATTTCTTCTGAACTTCGAAATTCTAGTCTCCGATTCTTCTTCTTCTTACTACCACGACGCATTTTCTGTCGGATTTTTCTTCCTCGGAAGTTCTTGTGTGATCTCCTCTCAATTTCGTTTTCGCCGTCGCTATTTACACTTCCTGGAATTCTCTACCCGGTTTCTCAACATTCCTAGGTATTGTTTCTCTCTTTTCCTCTGTTTTAATGTACTGTTTGTTCGACTCTGCTCTTCGCTTCTGCGATGAATGTCGCTTTCGATCATTGGTGAAAGGTTCGTCGCAAGCATTTTTCAGTTGTAATGTGCTGAGATAGTTGCTTTAAACATATATTTGTTATCAGTTTTTGGAAACTTATTTCTAGCTATTCGCTTCCGGCGTCGGCTCAGAGGCGGATTCGGATTCTGTTAGTTCGCTGACGGAAGTGGACTCTCGTTTTGCAGATCGATGGAAAATTTCGGAAATGATTTCCTCGATTACCTCGTCGATGACTACTACGACGTGGCTGATTTTGATGACGGCGAAATGCAGAGTAGTAGCGACGTGGAATCTCTGGACTCTGATTTCGAGGATGATTTTGAGATGGTATAGTATCCTTGCCTTTTTATATTAGGTTTTGTTTAGTGGGAGCAATTACTGAAAATGACGTGCGACTTTAACAGAGCAAATCAAGAACCGATACGTCTGCGTTGGAAGCTAGAAATGGGAAAGACATACAGGGCATACCTTGGGAGCGGCTTCATTTTACAAGGGAAAAGTGCCGCGAGACTCGTTTGAAACAGTACAGAAACTACGAGAGCCTCTCGCGCCCTCGCCAAGACCTCGAAAAGGTCAGTCGCTCGGTCTTCTCATGGGAGCCGTCAATTCAATTTTGTTTAGCTAGTTGCGTTTGATTCAAGTAAATTGACGATTCCAGATTCTCTTGGAATCCCTAATTTACTTTCCTGATTTTCAAATAAATATAAATTATGGAGTTACTGTTCCTCACTTCTTCGCATGATTGAAGAATAAACTTTGAAGACAACTCGCGAATATTGTGCTTTTCTTGCTTAACAGGAATGCTTGCAAGTAGAGATGGGGAATTCTTTCTATGACTTTCAGTTCAATACGAGGCTTGTCAAATCAACAATTGTGCATTTCCAGGTTGAGATTCTTGTTCATAGCATTTGTTTTTGTTCTTGTTATCATACTTGTTCGTGTTCATGGCCATTTAAATGTTTGGAACTGCGCCGTTCCTGGATCTTCTTTGTATTTGTTTTAAACATCCTAGTGCAGTCGGTGATATCTCGTTGGTACCATTTGTTAATCTGTGCAGCTCAGAAATCTGTTATGGGCAACTTCAAAGCATGATGTATATCTAATGCAGAACTATTCAGTATTGCACTGGTCTTCATTGCTTCGAAGGAGCAAAGAAGTACTAAACGTATCCAAACCAGTTGTTCCCACCTTGGTATGTGGTCTAACTGATCTATAAACGTGCTTGCTTATTTGGGATTTATGCTTTAAAACCTCCTCATTCTAATTAATTATTTTATTTATAATTTAATATTATCTATCGTATGAAAATTCAAGGTTATTAAAGTAATCTTGAACAGTATGTATTCGACATACAGGAGGATCGTATTCAAGTAATAACCTAAAGGATCTATGATATGTGGATAAGGTTGGGTGTTTTATCTTGATTACACTATTGATACGATCGACTTTGTAATCATTACAAATTATTTGTTCCAAATCGTTTATGTGAAGACATGCAAGTGAGAGTATTCTATATACTAAGTTTGTATAAGACTAGACCAAGAAATATTTAATCTCTCCTTATAAATCTGTTAATTGAGAAGATTAATATTTTACATGATGATCATATGCGACTCGGTCTTAGTCCTGAGTGAGTTATGAACTCCTGCCCGTGAGAGCTTGTCTTTTAATTTGTATGGGTGAGAATGACTCTTTTAGCCGATTCACTATGTCTTGGGACTTAACTAAATAGGGAGTTGGAAACACAATATCATGAGACGTAATTCACTCATTTCCATAGAAAAAAGTAGTTGAGTTGTTTTCTTATGTACTGATTTCGGAACTTGAACAATGAGGCCCCACTTTCTCATTGGAAGCATTAGGAACCATTCCAAATGAACTCTTACGAAGGTAGAGTTCTTGCTCTAATAACAATCGAAGGAAATGAACTCTTCATCTATATAGCGGAAGCATTAGGAACCGTTTTGATTTTAGCAAAAAAATGCGCATATTGATTATAGTTTCGATTGCGTATGCAGAAACTCCCAGGACTGAGGTCTCAGTCACTTTCCAGAGTTCAGATAAGCACCATGGCTGTGAAAGAGAATCTAATTGTTGCTGGTGGTTTCCAAGGGGAACTTATTTGCAAGGTGTGCAAGTCAAGCACACTTGATAACTTCCATTACATTTTCCTTGTGTGGTTCTAAACACCTCGTTCTTGTCTTTCTTGTGCCTTCGTTCAGTACCTAAATCATCCCCAGGTTGCTTTCTGCACAAAAATTACAGCAAGTGAGAATGCCATCACCAATGCAGTTGATATCTATCCAGATTCAGTGTAAGCATCATTATTATATTTGCAGTAGCATACAAAAAGAAGACGAATAACCAACCATTGTTTTAATGCAGTGGTAAAATAAGGATCATGACAGCAAACAATGATGCCAAAGTCAGGATTTTCGATGCTGAGAATTTCGCTTCCCTCGGCTGCTTCTCGTTCGACTGGTCCGTAAATGTGAGTGCCACCCAGTCAGGTTTTCATCGTTACAGTTTCATAGTTCAACAATGTGGCCTTACACCATTCTCTTACAGAACACATCCGTCAGTCCAGATGGGAAGCTGCTTGCTGTTCTTGGGGACAATCCAGATTGCTTGATCACCGACGCGAACTCGGGCCGAGTGAGTACTTTCTTTCTTTTGCAGTGGATGTACTTCAATGTAGGAAAAAAAAAAAAAATAGTCGAATGCTAAATGGTAAGTTGGTTTTGAGCAGACAATTGGGAACCTCAGAGGGCACCTAGACTATTCTTTCACCTCAGCATGGCATCCAAATGGGCATATTCTGGCTACAGGAAACCAAGATACAAGCTGTAGGCTGTGGGATGTAAGGAAAATGTCAGAGTCCATGGCCGTTGTAAAGGGTAGGATGGGAGCTATAAGAGCTGTGAAATTCAGCTCAGATGGAAGATTCATGGCCATGGCTGAACCAGCAGACTTCGTGCATATCTTTGACACCGAATCAGGTTGGGTTGAAGGACAAGAAATTGATATGTTTGGAGAGATAGCGGGCATATCATTCAGCCCAGATAGTGAATCTCTTTTCATTGGTGTGTCTGATAGAACTTACGGTAGCTTATTAGAGTTCAACAGAAGACGTCACAACAGGTACATGGACTCCATGATTTGATATGCTAAACTCAAACTGCAACAGTAAATAATTCTTTACTGTGGATTAAGGGTAAAAAAAAAAAAAAAATTAAAAAAAAAAGTAGTTAAAAACTTGCAACTTTTTTTTCATCTCCAAAGTTGCACATCTGATCATTGGGCTCAGATTTTTTCTTAGTGTGGGCTTAGGATTCAAGCCTCAATGCTTAGGAATATATAGTAATATAAAAAAGTGATGGGGGCAAATAAGTCTTAAAATGGTAATGATTATGTGTTTTTAATTAGTGTTAGGAGATTAATTAGTATATATATTAAGTCAATGGAATAGAGATATATATAGAAAAATTAAAAAAAAAAATAAATAATTGATGAGTTGGGTCTTGGAACTCTACACACATGCTTACTTTGTACCTTCAAACTAACACAAATACAGCTCATTTTCTTTTTCTCTAATCACATTTCTAATTAACAACTATTAATGAGGTTTATATAATAATAATAATAATAATAATAATAGTAGATGTTAATTGTGAATATATATATATATATATATATATATATAAATATTTAATCTTAGGTTAAGATTAAGAGTAATGTTCAACTAATTGAATTATACTAAACTTTTTTTCTATAAAATTTTCTGACATATAATTAAGTATTTTCGTATCTCGACAATTTAAAGTTTTGATTTATTGTAATTATTTTATATTGATTAAAATTATAGTTAATTTTGTGAACCCACGTACAAAACGAGCATTTATAAAAAAAAATGTATACAAAAATTAAAATGGAATGAAGTATAAAATAAAATAAAATTAAAGAAAAAATAGAAGAATTAAAATATAATGTATTTTAAATAATAAAATAGAAATAGAAATAGATGATGGAGGAGAAAGAAAGCGGCTTCATGAATTCTGATACGGGAGAGTGTCGGGCACGTGACTGAATTTTCCAATTCATGCCCCGCCCAACACGCTCCAACATCCATTCCGGATTCCCTCTCTCTCAGCCCCAATTTGGTCAATTCATTGCTTCCCTCCCCTTCCTACATTTTCCCACGCGATTCTCAGCGCGTGCTCTCAAACCATCTCACATTCAGCTGCAACGAGTTGGAAATGCGCGTGGGGATGTTCACAAGAGTAGAACCCACGGCCTTGTCTTCAGAATCAGGCGCCGCAGTCCAAGACCTTGTCCCACGCGCACCTTACTTCTCCATAAACGCGGCTTCTTCCTCCTCGCTTCAAATTTCAATTCTTCCCTCTCTAACCTCACTTTAACTTGACTTCAACTTGAATTTAACTACGGTTTTCTCATGCAATTAACCATGGTTGAGTTTCCTACCCTAAAAGTCCTTCCCTGTCGTGTCGCTTGTTGGGGATTTTTTATTATTTAAATAATGTAATTTCAATTAATAAAAAATAAATATAAGATAATTGCCAAAGTAAAAATAGGGTTATTAAATCTAGTTAAGCTATACGAGTAATTAATTGAATCATGTCTTATGATAGTGATTTAAGGTAAATTCGTGTACCATATATGAACTTGAGGTGACACAGTACATAGAAATAGAATCTACGAGAATAATATTATGAAACTCGTGTACATGAGTTCCAACTTAACTCGTGCAACATGCACATGAGTTCGTGGAACCCAACAAAATCCCACTAGCTTATCTATCCCCTCACGTCCAAAACTCCATTCCCTTCGTCAAACAACTCTTTTTCTTTTCTGTTACTACTCTCACAATTTTTATTGTCATCGCTATTGAAACACCACCCGTCGTTCGTACCGGCATTCCTATGTTTGTTATCTCGTACTTTTTATTGTTCTAAGTAATTTCAATCGAGTTATCTTCTAATCAACGTATGAGATGAGTTATGAATTTGTCAACTATACACCATCGTGCTCTTGTAGAGCCGTTTGACCCATTCACCAACTCATTTTTTATTCCAATAATTTCATTTAATGCCCATAATACATGCACGTTCTCCCCTTTAAACATTTATACGAATAATTAAACTTTATAATAAAATTCATTAATAATGCTCTTTAGTCAACCCATGAGAAGATTACCAATAATTATCATCACCCATATGATCATATTGTTATTTTCGGAACATAAATACTATAATTAGAACCCAATATAATATATATATATATATATATGAATATAATGAAAATCAGTGGCTGATTGTGGGTGTCGATCGAGGTGGAAAAGTAAAATGAGGCATCAAATTCAAAATTTTAGACTTACCCATTGGCCCACTTGCTATAAATTTCAGTATTCAATGAGCTGACACACAAAAGCTCACAAAACCGTGTGGGGCCTCTTCCAGGTGTGCGTAATGCAATCGGGGTCATGCCGACGATGTACAAGTTCAAGCCCACCGCTAGTAGATATTGTCTTTTTTGTGCTTCACTCAAGACTCGCTTGCTAAGAAAAGGTTTCCACATAATTACAAGGAGTGTTTCGTTCTCCTTACCAACCAATGTGGGATTCTCACCTAAATAACACCTAAATAAAAAGATGCAAAGATTTACGAGTTTAGAGCTCTCAAACGAGATTTAGATTTAATAATATGAGAGTTATAACAAAATTTGAAGGAAGAAATATGAGGAGGGGATGAATTATTTGGCTGCAAAGCAAAACAAAGAGTAAAGTAATCAGTGAGTAAGTATGAACACGAGGGTTTTCTGGTCAACGAAACTTGGATGAACGTGATTATGAAGCTAAGCTATGGCGGATAATTGAGATTATTTTTATAACGCTCGTGAATTTTTGGAGGCTTATAAAAAGGGGATACGCCATTGTAGCCTGAGAAACAGAAACACACATAGAATTAAGCTTATAAGAAGAAGACAAAAAAAAAAAAATCAGTTTAAAGTTTGAAGTTCGTCGTTGTTCTTGCTCCCCCCTTCTGCAACTCCCCGCTTCTCTGAATCCCTTTCTGTTAATTATCTGTGCTTTTCAGGTTCTGATTTTTGGGTTTGTTTGTTTGTTCGTGATGAACAATAACCAAGCTTAGGATTGTGGAGAAGAACAGGTATTTTCAGAATCAAGATTCAGGATTTCTGTTTTTTATTTCAATTTAATGTGTTTTTGTGTTTAATCGAGAGATCAATCTGTTCTTGGAGGGTGAGTTTTAGTCCCTCGAGGTTGGTTTTTCTTGTTAATTTTGTGTTTTGATATGAAGGGGTTCTTTATTTTATTCAAACCCTTTTGATAATTCTTTGTTCGTGGCCTGTTTTCTTTCTATTTTAACAAGAATCAGGTTCCTCTGTAAACAAATCCTATCTTTTTTGTTCTTGAATTAATGGCAGCCGCCATGGATTTCTATAGTGAAGGATCTCAAACAGACCACTTTGGTGGTGAATTAATGGAAGCAATTGTACCTTTTATCAAAGTTGCTTCCTCCTCCTCCTCCTCCTCTGTTTCTTCTTCTTCTTCCTTCAATTTCTCTCACTCTGTTCCTCAACAGTGCTCTAATGGCTGCTCCACTTCGATGAACTCAGAATTTTCAAATGGGTTCTCGACCCAAACCCTTATTGGGTACGAACAGCCATCTCAAATCTTCCATTTCCAAACCCCATTACCTTTTGCTTATGGGAAACCAAGCGAACAGCTGAATCAACAAACGACGCCCATGTTCCTCTGCCCCAAGGCGATCCCGATGAAGCAAGTGGGTTCATCTTCAAAACCCACGAAGCTTTACAGAGGGGTAAGGCAACGGCATTGGGGGAAATGGGTGGCGGAGATCCGGCTGCCACGGAACCGAACTCGGCTCTGGCTTGGTACCTTCGACACTGCTGAAGAAGCTGCGTTGGCGTATGACAAGGCAGCCTTCAAGCTACGAGGGGACTCTGCCAGGCTCAATTTCCCGCACCTCAAGCACCAAGGCTCCTGTGTTGAAGGCGAGTTCGGTGCGTATAGGCCTTTACATTCCTCTGTTGATGCAAAGCTCCAAGCAATTTGTGATAACTTGGCTGCGCCGCCGCCCAAAGGCAGCTCAAAGAAGTCAAGGTCCCAATCCTCCTCCTCCACGGTGGCGGAAGCGGCGGCTGTGAAGGTGGAGAGCGATGGGTCTGCAGGGTCTTCACCATTATCAGATCTTACATTCCCTGATTTCACAGAGCTGCCATGGGAACATAATCAAGCTTGGGAGAATTCAATGCTCGAGAAATATCCTTCTGAGATAGATTGGGCTTCGATCTTGCCTTAATAATTTGATCGGAGTCTTCGACGGCACCTGCAACAGAGTTTTTTGAAGGTTGCAGGCCGAGACTCATGGCTCAAATTCTTTTGTCACATATTATGTAAATGTCTACCATGGTCAGCTGGTTTTTTTTCTTGCAAGACCATGGTATGATTTAATTTCGTGTTCTTATTTCTTTTGTCAGTCGTAGTAGTTGTAATCATTTTTTCATTGGTATATTATTCTTATTGTCTAGTATTTATGGTTACACAAATGACTGGTTCGACTTTCTAATATCGATATTAACATCGAAACTTAAAGAAATATGTAGATAAAAACAACCAATAAAATTTGAATATATATATTACGGAAGGTTGGGAGAGAGTCCTATATTAACTAATTAATGAGTTTATCAGTAATTCTTACATCTCCATTGTTACGAGATCTTGAGATCTTTTGGGAAAGCCTAAAGTAAATCATGAGAGTTTATGTTCAAAGTAAACGATATTATACTATTGTAGAGATTCGTGGTTCCTAACACGGAAGGCAAACAGAAAATCCCATCTATGAACCGAAAAATTTAATACAAGTCGATTTCTGAAAGGATTTGACAGATGATTTATTCTACTGAAATGTTTCATTTTGCCTAAAAAGAAAGCTCGGATAATAAACCTGTTTACTTCCAAGTTCATACAAGGTATCGGGGAATAAATTAATGACCCCTCTAACCTATTTACTTTTCGGAGAATATTCATACTATTTGAGAACTAAGAAATTGAGCATCTGAAAAAACTAGAAAAAAAGGAAGAAAAAGAAGAAAAAGAAGAGGTTTTAAGATGTAATATGAGCAGAGATGATAACTAAGCTACTGATCGAAGAGAGTCATCGGGAAAGTTGAGATCAAAAGCAGCAGAGTATACCCACGACAGCAAGACTCATCCTGCATGTTTATCTCACGAATCGATTATCTTCAATTGAACCGATGATCACAGAAATTTGCCAAGTTCCATCTTCTTCTTGATTGCCTTTTGACCATGATATATAATGGAGTCTAATATCCCCGAAACAGTAAAAACTCCTGAAGGAAGTCATTAAAAAGTGAGACAATGTATCATAACAAAACCACAATGTATCAGGAAAGTTGATTGGCTTGTTCTTGACTTGTTTGAGTGAAAGTGAATCAGAAAACTAAAAAGTTTACAGGGGAAAGGGCATGGATAAAACTTGACATGGATCGCATCAATAAAGGAAGTATTTACAACTGCGAGCAGATTTTATGATTTTTCAAAAAGAGTAGAGGAACTATTCAAGTGATCATGAAAAGTTGAATTGATTGAAAAAGGAAAAATTATCGAAGTTTTGTGGATTGTCAACTGATCGAGGTTCAAATAACTCTCGTAAATTACCTCCAACTATAGCGCAAACATTTGTTAAGAAGTGAAAGAATGAGACATGCTCCTCTGTGAATGTCACCTACAAAATGAAATATAATTGGTTAGCTAAGACATCCGAAAAATTCCAAGATGTAAACAAGGCAAAACCCATAAAGGAGCTTGAAGCAAAGCTCAAGGTCTTTGCAACAAATTTCAACATAAGAACATTGATCCCACCTTTATAGGAGACAGGTCATAGAAGAAAAAAACTCCATGAAGATCCTGGAAGCTTTCTCCGTCTATGCCCCTCAAGTGTTGGGTTACAGAGAACTGCACTTCCAATATAGGATCTTAAATAGCAAGCTCAACAAATAACCAACCGAATGATATAAACTAGAAACATTCAAGCTCAACTCAACCTGATTTGACTTTATAGCCTTTCCCTTCACGTCCTTGTAAACGGTAGGCACAACCTGCAAAGAAATTGTAGAGATACATCTCTCTAGTAAAAAAAAAAAACTCAACCAATTGACATATGAAATGCAGAATAGAAGAAAAGAAATTGCAACTCTAGAGAGGTAAAGAATTATAAAGTAGATGCACAACATTCGAAGTATAACTCTAGAGAGGTAAAGAATTAAGGAGACAGGAAATACATGTATACGTGTATATAGAAAATATTTCCTACATTGATCCATCCTAAGAACAGTAAATCTTGATGGAAAAGTTAAAAAGGAAATTGGCAGATGAGTAACTTAAGTTCTTCTCTCTCTCTCTCTCTCTCATTCACACTAGTGTCTTGGATTTAGACAAAAATACATTCAACGTATAAGTTATAAATTAAATAATGAAAGCCAGATCACATTCAGAATACAAGAAATAGAAACAATCAGATATATCATATAACTACCGCAAATATGTAGTCATCATGAAAATGTTAATTCCAGAGAACGAGAAGAATGATCGAAAAAAAAAATGACTGAACTTAGAAAAACCTTGATAAAATATTGGAACATTCCACTGAGCGTTCCTTGACTCCATTGCGCACTTGAAGCAGAAGTAGAAGAAAAATAAAGGGAGAAAATGAGAGGAAAATACTACAATTAGTTTAAGGTAAAAGGATGATTAAACTTTAAACAAACAGAAAGGAGCCTACCCATCAAGAGGATTTACAACACCTGGAAAATCATCTCCAAAATTTAATCTGTTAATCCTGTGGGTTATCTGAAGAATATATAAATAAATGAGATAAGTTACCTGCAAAGAAATGTAGCAAATTTCTCATTCCAAAACCAGTTCCTTACATTAAAAGTATCCCACTGAAATGACGCTAATGGATTATGTATCTGGAAGTATGGTAGTTGAAAGCTTTTTCCGGGTGCAAAGTGAAAATTTCCTGCCACCTTGTTAACTTCCAAGAACCCATATATATTGCATCCTTCACCTTCTTCATTTTTCACCCTTTTGAAGAAACCTTCTCGTTTGCACTAAAAATATAAAGCCAACATACGAGAGATTCCATTCAACCGAGAAAGTATAATCCAATCTTGCTATACAAAAGTTTTGAAGACAATAAATGGTATAATACAACAATGTCCAAGTAAATTAGGATGATAAGCATTCACCATTAAGGGAATAAAGCGTTGAAGCAAAACAAAAAAGAGAGTAATAGACATCAACTGAATGCTAAATTTCCCTAAAGTGAAAACAGAACACACAACGAGAAGGGCTTCATGAAGTTCTTTGGCAAACGAACATCAATTGCCAATTTGAGTTATCTGATGAAAATTGACAATTTGAAAGGAGTTATGACCAATTTAACTGAGGGCTATCACTATGCTAAGTGTGCAACCATATCCAATAATGGCAATTTCAATCCTCTCGAACAATTAGTTACTTAACGAGAAGCAATTGTTATAAGACGGCATCTAAATGAGAAGCAAATTGTCAGAACAATCACAAAATTGAAGATACATTCCCAAAGTCAACCTCAGTCAAGAAAACTATCTAGTTTATTCGAATAGATTTCAGTGGAGAGAAAAATATTTAAATGACAATTTGTTGAGAATATGAAGCCCAAAACAATCAAGGCCCATTTGTCAATTAGTAACCTAGCAATTTAATTGAGCTGGCTGCGGCTGCGTTTTTTTCGTATACAGAAGAAGAGGCCGTGGGTGTTGACTGTTGTGTGTTGTTTGACAAGAAGAAATACCGTGACCTTGTGGTAATTTTTTTTTGGATGTTTTTGCAGCATTGGCTTATTCTCAATCGATGTAACTTGATTGACACCACCACTTTGGGTGAACCAATATAAATCTGGTGTCAATCTCTCTTCCTCTTAACCCTGATTTATTGTCGTTCTTAATGCCTAGAGGCGTAGTTTGATTCATCTATTCTTTTAAGCTGTGGGTTTTCAAATTGTTTAATCACCAGATATTTGGAACAGAACTTGATTTGGGTTTAGATGAAATATATGTTATCTGAATTTGGTTGAAAATTTAGATTGAATATATTTTTATGACCGCACAGTTTGCATCTCAAAAGAAATGTAGTAAAAAAAATTTATGCAGGAAGTAAACCAACCTGGTCAATTAGATCTGGATGAGACAAAGCCCAGCCTTTACTACGATAAGCTTCACGCACGTCTTGACAAGAATTACAACAATCGTCATCCAACTGAAAAACAGAACAAAAGGAAAGAAAAAAAAAAAAAAAAAGAATTCAATTAGCGATTGATTCAATTATACAGTTTCAAATTTTTACCAATTAAATCAACATATTAAACAAACTTCAAAATTTGAATCGGCAGGTTAGTTCGATCGAGAACAAGTAATCTACTGAATGTACCCATAAATACCTATGAAGTACGGTAATACTGAATTTCTCTCAAATTACTCGTAAAGAACTTGAAAAGGTAATTAAACTTTGTTCCAACATAAAAATCCAAAAAATGAAGTATAAACTTACTGCCCCATAGCAGGAACCACAGTATGTCTCATTGTGCTCGAGTCTGCCACCATGTCTCTGTAAAGGCTTCTCAATCTGCATGAAGTAGAAACAGAATCCATAACAATGGAAAAAAGAAGCAAAACTCATAATACAGTGACCCTAAATTTAGCGGTGCGAGGTACCAAAATCAACAATCACCAAAAATCATTCTCGTTTGCAACACCATCTGGTGCTGACTCTATATATTGTTGATAGAAAATGAAGGGGAAAAAAATCCAGCCTTCAAAAGAATATGTAATTACCTTAGATGATCCAATCCCATCTGGTCTTGAATCTATCACATTGCCATGGTAATCTATTCTTTTCTTTACTATATCATGTTTCTGCATAATTAAAAGACATTAGAAAGAGATACAGTATTTAGCTGTTAAAATTAACCAAAAGATTCCAATTGCCAAGCATATAAGTGCATTTTAGGGATGCCATACCACATCAAGGTGTTGCTCTCCACTTATGTCCATAGCATCAAGACTGAGAACAGAACATGGAAGTGCAGGAAATGTAACATCAAACTGCACAATTGAATATGAATATTACGTCGATGCACATTCAAGTGCAAGTCCAGGAGCATATTTCCAAATAAAGAACAGTAAAAGAAAAAACATAATATGTGTTCAAATGCAACGAATCTAAATCATTAAAAGAAAATGAACCCTTGTAAGCAGAGTAGAAAACCAACAAACAAATAAAAAACATGTTTCCACTTTGCAGGTAAATTACATTGATTCGTAAGTGCTCTCCTCTTGAAGTATCTACTATAAGCTTTGTCTCTGTTACAGTATGTACATACAAACCTGAAATTAGAACAGCAAACTCACAACATGTTATCATAAAGGAAACAAAACACAAACAAACAGCCCCTCTTTCATGCAGCAAGAACCAGAGCTGTGCATGAAACAAGAACAGAACAACCTAAGAAAAAGGAAAAAGAAACAAAACAATAGGAAAACGGCAAGGAATACAATCAATATTCAATTGCAAACAAGTAATTAAACACATACTTACCCTAAACAACTAGAAACAACACTTTTTTGTTTACTAATCTACTCACTCATTTTGTTCATAAGATACCAAAAAAAAGCATGATAGTGACAAAACAACCCCCAAGAACCCTACCAAAAAGTCGCTACACATTATCTAATTCCTGAGCAAATTGAGCTAAGTAAGTTCCAAAACATGTATGCAGAAAAACCTCCAACAACAAACATAGCAAGCACAGAATCGACGAGATAATATAAATGGCGAAACGTACGAAGCTCGGAGAAGAAGAGCAAGAGCATTATAATGGAGGATATAATAGTGATGAATCCTCCGGACAGTGTACGGCTGTAAAAATCTTCGCTGATCTTCGGATAAGCGTCCAGTTTACGAATCTTGTTCATCAAGCTTTCCATCCCGAAAACGAGAGAGAGCGAGAGAAATCTCGATTCACGATGAAGAAATGAATGATCTGAACAGCTTTGATTGCTCAATTTGGAAAGCAATCAATTGAAGAAACTTTTTGAGTTTCAAATCTTTAAACGAAGGAAGAATGTTGATCTTCCGGGGAACAGAAACCTGACTCAGTTGGAACGAAACCATTTTTTTTTTTTTTTTTTTTTCGTTACGTGGAAAATATTCATCCAAAAATAGCTAGCAAGTTTATTTTCTGTAATTTGCATTTAACCCCCTATATTTCTCTGCTTTCTGATTTCCACCCCTAAGTATCGTCGTAATTACATATCCGGGCACAAAACAAATTATCCGCATAAATGAAATTGGTTAATATAAATTATCATAATGTAACTAAAAAATCAAGTTAATTATGATTAATTTGTGACAATTAATGTCTCTTTAGGGGTAGGATTTCAAAAACGCTCACTTAGAATCCACGCTACCGAGAACCTTTTCTTAGGGGCGGCCTACCATGCACTTGCTGCGAGCGGGTAAATCTTACTCTTGATTTGGTACGAAATCAAGGCATGTATGACCACACAGTGGATTTCTCGTTGTCGGGTATGAATTTGTCATGATACGATGATACAATGAGAGAACGCTGTAAATACTAGGACTTGTCTCGATATTACTTTGATCTAAGCATTGAGCTATGGGTCGAACCTCGTTGAGCATAACAGTGTATATGATACGTCGATTAATCTCTTAATCAGTAGTTTACGTGGAGATGTGACCAGATTCATGCATCAATGTTCCTATCGCTATCTATTTCCTCATCTTGTTGTACATAAATTTTTCACTAAAGAGAGTAAAAATATAGATAACGATCATATTCGAACAACTGTATCTAATATTGATATCACATCTGATCGAAGAGGTCGATATTAAGTCAATAAAGAGACAAATAATTGGCCGAAGTCCAATGACAAAGACTCTAAGCTCGTGACTCGTGAGGGCCCAATTTCTCAAACACCATACTCATAATTGCATTCTCACTTTAATTTAAATAACTATGCGATTTTCAACTCGTAACTATTTTCCACTTTATTCAAATCAAATCAATCATAGTTCGAGATATTTTCTTTACTATTATATCTAAATTTTAATTCAATTCTTTACTCTTTAATATTTTTTATTATATATTATTTGTAATAAACGTTAAAATTGATTAATGATTCTTATTTTTTAAAAATATATATGGTCTTAATGACATTAGATGATCTACAAGCTAGAAACTCACGCTCGTGCGATGATATGTTCACCAGGGTTAGAGCGGGTTAGAGCATGTTAGGCACAACAGTACGCTAATGTGTGTTTCTAGTTTGTTAGTCATCCCAGCTTCTCGACTCGTTGCACTAATGAAAAGGCTTATGTAAATTTGTGACTACTTCAATCGAAGTTGAGCTGCTCGGTTAGTTCACAAGCATTCTCTATAGAAGAACACTTCAAACGTCCTTACCTAAAATATACGTCGAGCTAATAATCATTTCTTATATTCTTAATTTGGGAGATTTTTGTAGAGATATGAATTATTAGTTGGAAAGAAGGTGGGGATTGCTATATCCAAAGACAAAGGATAAAAAGTAGTGGGAATATCTTGTTGTCCGTTCCAAATATTTGTGGGACAATTGGTTAGTTGTTTAAAAATTGTCACCGTCTCCTGATCTTGACACCCTCACGACAAGTCTCACGTTCATATTTGTGTTCCAAATGGACCTATTGCCCAAGAAGATTTAAAAAATATGTCAACAACAGAACTCGAACTTACGCGAATAAATCCCATCCACAAACGTCTTTTGTCGGGAGACTATAAATACCCACAATATGTTATGTAAAAATCAAATTCGTGGAAGAATGTAATTCAGATCTCAAATTGAGACGTTTCCCTTAGAAATCCGAGCATCATATTTGCTATTTCTAAGTTTCAAGCAATTCTTGGTAGAATTGCACCGAGCCGCCTTGATATTGTGGAGTGACTCAATTTAGAACAGGTTCCAAATCTGTTTTAAGAGGTAATCTAATTCTAAGTTGATCCAAATTTCGTGTTAATTACTTTGATTCAAGGGTTCTTTATAAAACAAAAGCTTGAATCGTTGGGTGAGGATTAGGGTTGCCTTATTACACACCATTTATGAATGCATGATCAATTGTGTGCGACACAACATCCAACGGATGTGTCCGAGCAAGTCAAGATGGTCGATGTATCCCTAAGAATACATCATTTCATGAACGTAGATAAGTCTTTCATAATTTGACCGACAATCTTACATCATTAAATGTTCTACATCTTGTGTTTATTGAACGATAGTTTCATTGAATAATTTGTGGTGATAGCGAGGGAGGGTGCTTTTATGGCATGGGCTGGTGGAGTTAGACTATGATTGGATAATGAAACAAAGGTAGTGGGCTTTAATGCATTGGAGGAAAAGTAGAGGCGAAGAAACGCAGCCCCACATGCCTGTTCTTCCACCAATCTTCTTCACCCTTATTCCATTTGCAAGGCAGCCAAAAAGGGGAGTTTCAAAATTTAACGCAGTTCTTCTGATTCTCTGTAAGAATTGTGTTTTAAAAACCCCAAATCCCAAAACCCAGATGCCGGAAAACGGATTCATTATGAAATTGGGTAGAGAAGCTAAAGGGATTTCATCCACGGATTTGTTGGTTTGTTTTCCTTCTCGATCGCGTATGGCTTTAATGCCAAATCCGCTTTGTAGTCCAGTGAGGGGTTCTGATTCCAGTAAGCTGCGTCGTAGCCGCCGGAGTTACCATCACCGACGGAGGAAATCGGCGGAGAGTCCGGTGGTATGGGCGAAAGCGAAGACGATGGGGTCGGAGATGTCGGAACCGTCGTCGCCGAAAGTGACATGTGCAGGGCAGGTTAAGATGAGGCGGAAGAACAGGGAGAGGTGGCAGTCGGTGATGGAGGAGATAGAGAGGATTCACAATCGGAGGAAATTACGGCGGAGGAGGAGGGTTAATTGGGTGGAATCTTTAGGGTTTAAGAAAGATATAATGCAATTGTTAACGTGTTTACGCAGCCTCCGGTTTGATTTTAGGTGTTTCAGAGCTTTCCCAGAAGCAGATTTCACGACTGAAGAAGAAGAAGAAGAAGAAGAAGAAGAAGAAGAAGAAGAAGAAGAAGAATCTGAAAGCTCGAGAACTGCATTTTCTAAATGGTTTATGGTTTTACAGGAGAATAGGATGATGAATAGGTGTACTGTTGATGATGATGCTCCGGTTGCGCCGCCCAAGAACGCGCTGTTGCTAATGCGTTGCAGGTCTGCTCCGGCGAAGAGCTGGGTGGAAGAGAAGGTGAAGAAGAAGAAGAAGAAGAAGAAGAGCTTGAAATGGTTAATGGAGGAAGAGAACAGGGAGAGATTGGCTATGGAGAAGGGGACTGAAATCAGCAGAACGTCGCCGTATTGGCTTACAAGGAGTCGAAGTTGGAAAGTGTGAGAAAACTGGATTTTTGTTTAATTTGTTTGAGAGTATTATTGGTGGGTTTTTGGTTGTGTTGTTCATACAGTTGTTGTTATATTATTGTAATAATGTAATTATGTAAGGGTTTTTATTTGTATTTATCCTGTTTTTGTTTATAAAAAAGGAATGTGTTGATCATATCTCAAGTCTAATCAGCTCAAGAAGAAGTAAGGTTGAAAGACATTGGTTCTAATCATTTTTATGCTTTATGGTTGGTCCCTTCCGATGTCCCGTGTTAATAATATATATGCAATCTAAGATAGTGCTACATAACATGATTGTAACGACTCAGATCCATCCCGCTAATAGATATTGTCCTCTTTAGTATTTTCTTTTCAAGCATCCCCTCCTCAAGGCTTTAAAACACGGTAGGAAAAGGTCTTATAAAGGGTGTTTTGTTCTCCTCCCAACCAATGTGAGTCCCCTCCTCAAGGCTTTAAAACACGGTAGGAGAAGGTCTTATAAAGGGTGTTTTGTTCTCCTCCCCAACCAATGTGAGACATCACAGTTTACCCCCTTCGGGGCCCAGCGTGACACTCATCCCTTTCTCCAATCGATGTGGGACTCCCCTCCAAATCCACCCCCTTTGGGGGTACTGGCACATCGCCTTGTGTCTACTCCCTTCGGGGAACAGCGAGAAGACTGGCACATCGTCCGGTGTCTGGCTCTGATACCATTTGTAACGCCAAGATCCACCGCTAGCAGATATTGTCCTCTTTAGGCTTTCCCTTTCAAGTATCCCCTCAAGGTTTTAAAACGCGTCGGCCACGCCAGTAAAAAGTTATTGTCCTCTTTAGGCTTTCCCTTTCAAGCATCCCCTCAAAGTTTTAAAACGCGTCGGCCAGGAAAAAGTTTCCACGGCCAGTAAAAGGTTTCCACATATTTATAAATGGTGTTTTGTTCTACTCTCCAACCAATGTGAAACATCATCTTCATATTTAAAGGCAAAACCCCCCACTATAATGTTCCAAAAAGTAGATTTTGCTTGCATCAAAAGCTTCCCCCTTTTTTCTTTCTTTTTTATTCCGAAGTACCAATATTAGGTATATGAACAGTGATTTCAAATCCCGAGATTAAACATACTCTGACAAAAAAGTGGCACCAAACCAAAACCATGTGTAAATGGGAGATATTTGAGGCAAAAACCTCCCTATTGTAATCTGGGATTCACAGTTACAAGTATATGAATGATTCATTCATGTCTAACTTCAACCTTTTTTTTCTATAATTTACAGGCAAACAAGCGGGGGTGGCATGAATTTGTTCGTGTTTGAGGTTACCAAGTGAAGCTGTAGTGTAAAAGCAGAGAGGCTCACACATTCATATATCGAATCCTGGCATTGCGAATGAAGCAGCAAAGGCCTCAACGCGGTTTCGAAGCTCCATAATATCTTTGTTGTTTTGTAAATTCTTCATTATATCTTTATGTAGTTTTCCGTGTTCCCTATGAAGGACCATTTTTGTGATCTGAACTGCTTTAAGAAGGATCTCAGCAATCGTCTCGAAATCGGCCTCTAGGCAACCTCTGGTTGTCATTGCAGGAGTGCCTGAACAAGAAAATAAGTTTCTATAAGTTTATCTCAAGAGCAAAATCAGCTGAGTGAGTACTCTATATACAAGTACGCACCTATTCTCACTCCTCCAGGAGAAATGGCTCCATTGTCACCATAGATGGCACACTTGTTGACTGTAATATGACATAGCTCACAGATCTTCTCATAGTTCTTGGCTGCAAAATAAAATAAACAACAAAAGTATAAGAATTAGCAGCCACCCCTCAATTTAAAAGCTTAAAGTCGATAAGCTATGACAAATTCAATCATATATATACTTTCAGCACTTCGCGGACTTGAAAATCCATAGAAGGTTCAAGTAGAAATTAATATTAACTAGAGAGAAAATCACATTCTTTGAACCCTACTAAGGCAATGAGCTGTGTGAGATCCCACATTGATTGGAGAGAGTAACGAGTCTCAGCGAGGAACGAAGGGGGTAGATTGTGAGATCTCACATCAGTTGGAGAGAAGAACGAAACATTTTTATAAGGGTGTGGAAACCTCTCACTAAGAGCCTGAAAAGGAAAGTCCAAAGAAGATAATATCTACCAACAGTCCGTTTGAGCTTTTACAAATAATATGAATTATAAATAAAGAGGAAAGAAGGTTAGAAATTTCTTTCTGAAAGAACAACTCAAGTGGGCATCCCCAATAATTGAGAAGCAATGAACCTACGACTATAGCATGGCGTGAGAAGCCAGGTTACACAAGAGGGGAACAGCTATGTATTACCCCTTCCGTCTTATCTTTTAGGGACAAGGCAATCAAATCAAACCCAGAGATAACCCACAAAAGCTAACTCAATAATCCAGCATAAACGATTAATGAGGACTCAGAAAGCACAAGAATAATCACCAAAAGTTCGTATATCTAACAATATTTGCTCAAGGGTCTTATCATATCAGAGAACCAATAAAATCTAGTGTGCAATTAAACAATGTATATCCAGAAGAGGAGGCAAATATCTGAGTGCAGTACCTGTTAGTCCCAAAGGAATAAGATCCCACAGCACCAAATGGTTGTCTGTACCATCAGTTACCAATCTACATTTTCTTCTCAATAAAGCTGATGCTAAAGCCTGCGCATTTTTCTTCACCTGTCGAATATATACTCTGTACTCGAGAGAAGCCACTTGCTTTAACGCTATGGCCAGTGCAGCAATATGATTATTATGGGGACCCCCTTGTAACGATGGGAAAACGGAAAAGTTTATCCTGTCCTCAAAGTCATAAGTGCCAGTTTCTTCTCCATGATTTAGAAGCACGCCTTGCTTCCTCGATTTTAGACCCCTCCTGAAAAAGATAATACCTCCTCTGGGCCCTCTGAGACTTTTGTGTGTTGTTGAAGTTACTAAATCACAATATTGAAACGGACTAGCACATTCCTGCAGCAGAGATAAAGTCATAAGG
Source organism: Cucurbita pepo subsp. pepo (assembly GCF_057944985.1). Taxonomy (NCBI): domain Eukaryota; kingdom Viridiplantae; phylum Streptophyta; class Magnoliopsida; order Cucurbitales; family Cucurbitaceae; genus Cucurbita; species Cucurbita pepo. Next base: position 3,154,236 of record NC_141799.1, read on the forward strand.
ACATAAATGAGTAGTAAAAATGGCAGGAAGGTTCAAATCGCTATCCTAAGGGCTAAACTAATCCCACCCCACTTCAGGAACATATTACCTCAATCAGAATTTAACATAACAAATTAAAATCATTGTTGGCATATACAATAAAAAAACGCATTATCTTACAGAAATCTTAAAGTCTGACATGATGAATTCAATCACAATTCTCAAGAAACATGTTATAAGAAGAATCCACACACCTTGGCCGCCACAAGACCGCTTATATGGGACATGTCGGACATCAGAATTGCTCCGCATTTGTCTGCGATCTGCCTACATCTACCATAGTCCCATTCGCGTGGATACGAGCTTCCTCCACAGATTAGTATTTTCGGACGATAATCAAGCGCCTTCTCTTCAAGCTTATCATAATCAACGTACCCAGTTAGGGGATTCACTTTATAAGGTAGACTTTGAAAGAATATAGAAGCCGCTGAAATCTTTTTCCCACCCGGAGTATAATACCCATGACTAAGATGTCCTCCCGATGCTGAATCCAAACCCATAATTCGATCCTTTGGGAGCAAAAGACCGGTGTACACAGCGAAGTTTGCTGATGTACAAGAGTAAGGCTGCACATTCACTCCCCATTTCTCAGGATCAAGATCAAAAGCGGCCAACGCTCTCTCACAACAAAGCAATTCAATCTCATCTATGTGCTGATTACCCGTATAGTATCTAGCGCCAGGCATTCCCTCAGAGTACTTATTCGTCAAATGGCTACCTAGGGCTTCCATGACAGCCCTGCACACAAAATTCTCCGAAGCAACCAATTCAATACCCCTATATTGTCTCTGCTTCTCCTTCGCCATAATATCATGAATTTCCGGGTCGGCAATTCGAAGCGACTGATTCCCCCATGCCCTAACCGACGTTCGTCTCGCCTCAAGGCTCGATTCATCCATAATCGCTAACCGTTTCGCAGAATCCTGATTGAGAAACGATTGACTGTCTCTCTGCCTCTTCACACGCAAGGGTTGCCCTAGAAGGCTGAACTTCTCATCATCGCTATGATCATCCGGGTCCCCTTTCACAAAATTGAACTTCTCGTCCTTTTGCTCACGGAGTTCCAACAAATACGACGAATTCGAAGCCGTCGAACACAAATAGCTCGAGTTATCCCCAATCGAACTTCTAGATATCGAAGATGTGGCATGAGAACTAAATCGTAAAGAAAGATCCGACTGGGCATGACGAAAATCCATAATCCCGAAAATCAGCAGCAGAAGAAGACGATGAACAAAACGAATTCAACGAACACACCTAAGGATATGAGTAGAAACAGCAGAAACAACGACAACAACGCCTGAAAAAACTACAGTGACAGTATCGGAAGAACGACCGGCGAGGAGTGGTTGTAGACGAAGAAGAAGCTTCCATCTAAGAAGCGGAAATCCGGATTCAGATAGAAATGGAGATGAACAACGAAAACGAAACAGATTTATAATAAAATAACGAAATGCAGTTTAATCGGAGAAGAGCATTCCAGTGAAGAGAAGACAACGATGGATCTGGATGCAAAGATGGGAGGGGGAAGAGGAAGAAGAAAGGGTAAGGAGGTTACCGGGTGACCGGAATAGCCGGTAGCGTGAAGAATCCTAGTTGGTAAAGGTGTAGGTAAGCGAATGACGCGTGTCACACCAAAACTTACGTCTAACATTTTTATCTACACGGAATAACGTCTAGGTTCAGAAATGTGAAAATTGTGAGAGTGGGGCCCACTGCCAGCCTGTTGACCTACGTGGCTGGGTTAGTGCCGTCGTCTGCCGCCAAGTAAAATCAGCTACCTGATTTAGACTTTTTTTTTTTTTTTTAATTAATTTTAATAGCTTTAACTTTATTATTTAAATTAAGATAAATATCCCAAATCATTTTTAGAAATAACTGTACAAAAATATCTAACATTAAAATTTTAATTTTTTTATAAGAAAAATTAAAAATTTTGAAGAATATCTACAAATGGTTAATATTTAATTTTTTTAATAATTTATTAATATTGATAAATATAGTATTCTAATCATTAATTTAAATTTAAACTCTATATTCTTAATTATTTTCTTCAAATTAATATGAAAATAAATTTTAAAAATTATAGCCTTCGGTCAATGAATTGCAGCTAAAAGAAATATCCTCGTGCTTTCTTAATCCAATATTCAAAATTATTTTAATTTTCGAGTTATTAAAATTAAATTGAATTGAATTTCAAATATTGTATTTTTTTTTTAATTAACCACTTGAAATTATTTATTGGATCATTTAATATTTAAATATTCAAACATGCATCGAGTTATAATAATTTATATTACGTGAGATTTAGAAACTTTTTATTATACATTGAATTGACTATTTTACGTTAGATATATTACAAGATATATATTTCATGATTAGAACGAATATTTTTTTAATATATAAATATAACGTTATATCTCTTTATTTTCTTGTGAAGGTTTTCTTGTCATCACGACCTATGAACAAATACTTATTAGAGTAATTAGTGAGTGACCGTCGTCGAAGAAGCGTCAGAAAGCAATAAGAGACCGAGAGAAAATTTGAAGAGAGAGAAAAATAGGTATAAATTTATAGTGAGTCGGGTAATAAAAAAGAGACCCATAGGTTCGAATTTGGGTAAGTTTGGTGTTGAATCTAAAACCCGTTAACCCAGTGAGTGTGTAGTCCAAACTCGCCCATGAGGCAAGTCCATCACAACCGAAATCTAGAATTACCCATGTGCAACCCACAGACCTCGGCTAAAACCCACATCCAGCACACGTCTTGACCCGTGTGTTCGTTCACGTACCTGACCCCACTTGGAATTACAATTTGCATTCATGCTCTTGACCGACCCACTTACTTGATTTGTTTGCACGACACAACGTAGAGTAAAACTCGTGGTCTCCTACTAAGTCAATGATGCGATGATAGCCTACAAGTATGTCTCTTAGTGAGGGTAATGCTAAGAAAATATACCTCTAATGTAAAAATAAAATAATAAAATAATTAATTTGACATATTTTTTTAATAATTCATTTGACATAATTTCCATATTTTTAATGCCGGCTTATTTTCCTATCTAGAAATATAATAAGACCTATCTCTAGTCAAGATTTCAAAAAAATTACCAATATAAACAAATTGAACAGTAATCCAATAAGAATAATTTATTAATTAAAAAAAAAAAGCAATTTCCATGTGGTTTTAAACAACCAATCCAAAATTTGAAAATAAAAAAAATTATTGAAATTAATAATTTTTAAATATATCTCATTACATTATGTTGTAATTATAGTGAATAGAGAAAATAAAAGTTAACATAAGGTTAAAAAAATATTAATAAATTAAAAAATTTCAACTCACATGTATTGTAACGACCTACGGATATTGTCCTATTTGGGCTTTCCCTTTCGGGCTTCCCCTCAAGGCTTTAAAACGCGTATGCTACGAAAAGGTTTCCACACCCCTATAAATGGTGGTTTGTTCTCCTCCTTAGCCAATGTGGGACATCACAATCCACCCCCTTCAGGGCACAACATCCTCGCTGACACTATTTCCTTCCTTTAATCGAGGTGGGACATCACAATCCACCCCTTCAGGGCACAATGTCTACCCCCTTCAGAAAACAGCGAGAAGGCTGACACATCGTCTAGTGTCTGGCTCTGATACCATTTGTAACGACCCAAATCTACCGTTAGTAGATATTGTTCTCTTTGGACCTTCCCGTTCGGGCTTCCCCTAACAGACGTAATTTAAAGCTTTAAGAGAAAGCCCAAAATAAGACAATATCTACTAGCGGTGGATCTGGGTCGTTACATGTATCTTAAGAAAAATTATTGAATACCACCCAGTATAAAATTGTTCCAACTAAACCGACTTAATCACAAAGTTTCTGTACTAACTTTTATTTCTTTAAGCTATCTTTAGTCATCTTATTTTTAAGATTATTCTCATTTTGGTTCATATATCTCTCATGATTTTAAAATTTGTCGAAATATATTTTAAAAATTTTAAATTAATTTGATACATATAATTAAAAAAAATAAAAAATTAAAGAAGAAAATACTAAATTACTATTTAAAAAGTCCACCATAGTTGGAAAAACAATATTCGTAGGTTGTCTTAAAAATCTCAACTTCTCGGAAAGCGGAAGCACGATTGGGCAACGACCTTCCTTTTTAATCAAAGATTAGTAAACAATTAAAAGTTAAATCATTTCAATTTAGAAACCGATTAACAGACAGGTTTATAATTCTTCCGAAACCGCGCACGACTGGTGGCGCGATTAATCAAACCCCCAAATCCCCATTCGTTTCATCCTTTCGCCGCCTTCATCCTCTGACTTCCATAAAAAACGCGCCCAATTGATTCATAAACAATCCCAATTTCATTCACCTTTCGTCTTCCTCCTGGTGGGTCGTCTGTCTTTTGAGAGATTCCCCATTTCACAGAGGAAAAAAGATGAAGAATCGTGGCTTTAGAAAGATCTCCATCGTATGGTTTCCTTTCTTTTGTTTCCCCTTCTTCCTTCTCGGTATGCTCGTCACAAACAGGTTTCTAATTTCGCCTCTCGATTTCTCCTCTTGATTTCATGCGATTCTGTGTTTTTCTGGGTTTGATCATGATCGGGGTTTTTCGATTTCTGCGTTATGTTGCAGGATATGGTCGGTGCCTGAATCCAATGGTCAGGTCATCTCTCGGCATCGCCATGAGCAGGAACTTCAAATCGTCTCTGAAGATAACCCTATTAAGATGGTGAGTGTTTGCATCTGATTGCCTTACTTATACGACTGATTGATTCCATTGCGCATTTGAGTATGATTTTCTGTTTCTTGGAAAAATTTTAAGCCAGCGGAGAAAAGGGATATGATGACCGAAGTTTATAGAACTAACGAAGCAATCAAGTTAGTGCAACTTGTTCTTTATATTTCCAGTTTCGTTGGAACAAATTAGTTTCCTTATTTGAAATTTCTGGATGTGTACAGATCTTTAGACAAGAAAATTACAATGCTTAACATGGATTTAGTGGAGGCTAGGAATTCTCGGGAGGTACACTCCTCTGAGAATTACACCCCTTCTGTTGAATCTTCTGTTCAAGACAACCTGCCAAAGAAGAAGATGTTAATGGTGATTGGGATAAACACCGCGTTTAGTAGTCGAAGGCGTCGAGATTCTGTTAGAGAGACGTGGATGCCTCGAGGTATTTAGGTTCCCCACACTGTTGTTATGTCTCATTTTCATCAGTTTACGTTGTTTTTCTACTAAAACATGGTTTGATGTTTGGTCAGGTGAAAAGCTGTTCCAGTTGGAGCGAGAGAAAGGGATTGTCGTTCGGTTTATGATTGGCCATAGGTATAATTGCGTCTCTTGTGGGTTATTGGCTGTAGCTAACTGTTTGAAATTAGATGCTGGTGATGATGGAGTCGCTTTCCATAATGATGGGGCTCTCTTTTTTCAACCGGATGGTCCTAATGAATGAAATTGACATTTAAAGCATAGGGTATTAGAGTTTTTGTTGGTCAAATTTCTCTGTGAGAGCCTTTCATTGTCATGCTGTGGATTGTTTCAAAGCTTGGCAATTAAAGTGGGTTTGTGATGACTTTTTGAGACGAACCATCTTTTCTGTAGTTTTTGGATTGCTTTTTTGTAACCGCCCATGCCCACCGCTAGTAGATATTGTCAGCTTTGGCCTGTTACGTATCCGTCGTTAGCCTCACGGTTTTAAAACGTGTCTGTTAGGGAGAGGTTTCAACACCCTTATAAGGAATGAGTCGTTCCCCTTTCTAACTGATGTGGGATCTCACAATCCATTGTTCTCGTTGGCATACCACCCAGTGTTTGTCTTTGATACCATTTGTAATAGTCCATGCCTACCGCTAGAAGATATCGTCCGCTTTGGCACGTTACATATCGCCGTTAGCCTCACGGTTTTAAAACGTGTCTGTTGGGGAGAGGTTTCCATACTCTTATAAGGAATGCTTCGTTCTCCTCTCCAGTCGATGTGAGATCTCACAATCCACCCCCCTTGGGGGCCCAGCATCCTCGCTGGCACATCACCCGATGTTTGGTTCTGATACCATTTGTAACATCTCATGTCTACCGCTAGTTGATATTGTCCGCTTTGGCCCGTTACACATCGCCGTCAGCCTCACGGTTTTAAAACATGTCTGTTAGGGAGAGGTTTCCACACCCTTATAAGGAATGTTTCGTTCCTCTCTCCAACTGATGTAGGATCTCACAATCCACCCCCTTGGGGGCCTAACGTCCTCGCTGACACACCACTCGATGTCTGGCTTTGATACCATTTGTAACATCCCATGCCCACCGCTAGCTAATATTGTCCGCTTTGGCCTGTTATATATCGCCGTCAACATCACAGTTTTAAAACGCGTCTGTTAGAAAGAGGTTTTCACACCCTTATAAGAAATGCTTCGTTTCCCTCATCAACCGATGTGGGATCTCAATGTTCTCTTAATGGGCAAAACAAGTTCTTTATTGGCCCATTTTGCAAAAGCAGCAGCTACTATTAATCTGTCAGCTTTCTCCTTTCACTGTATAAATAAGTAACACTAGACTTTCCTGATTGTGATTACCATACTGTGTTAGATTCTCCTATTTGTGTTATTCTAGCATTTTCTCCCTTATCGAACTAACTCGTCGATCTTTGCATGATTAGCGCAACATCGAACAGCATTTTAGATCGCGCTATTGATTCTGAAGATTCCTTGCACAAAGATTTCCTTAGACTGGTAAGACAATCTAAATGGAGTTATGATCATATAAAAGAATGATTAGACATTCAGCTTGTAAACTGAATCATGATGTGCAGGAGCATATTGAAGGGTACCACGAATTGTCTGCAAAAACAAAAGCCTTCTTTTCCACTGCCGTTTCTATATGGGATGCTGACTTCTATGTTAAGATAGACGACGATATCCATGTGAATTTAGGTACGTTTCACGTCGTTAAGTTGCTATCTCTTCTACGTATGTGAAAGCGAAAAATACATTTATCACGATCGCGTTTCTTATAATTCTTCCCCATACAGGGATGCTAGCTACCACTCTGGCTTACCACCGGTCAAAGCCCAGAGTTTATATTGGATGCATGAAATCTGGACCTGTTCTATCTTCAAAGTAATTTTCATGGACTGCTTATCATGTTTATTAAGAGAGGAGGATTTGTAATAATATGCTTTCTTTTTGCTTATTTATTTGATCATAGGGCTGTCAAATACCATGAACCTGAATTCTGGAAATTTGGAGAGGAGGGAAATAAGTACTTCAGACATGCAACTGGACAGATTTATGCAATCTCAAAGGATCTAGCCAACTACATTGCGAATAATCAGTAAGCTTATAGCTTTTCTGTGTACAATTAGAGTACGTAAAGTAAACACATCATCATAGCTTGTGTAAGTTTCTTAATATATACGAAGTTGTTCATATAAATTTGTCTAAATGGATCGAATATGAACTGAATCAAAAGAAAATGTTATGTTCTTTGATGTATATGGGAAGTTTTTCTTAGTTGATGAGCTTGCAGCTCTTTTTTACGTTTTAATTGTGAGGTCCCACATTGGTTGGAGAGGGGAACAGAGCATTCGTTATAAGGATGTGGAAACCTCTCCCTAGTAGATGTGTTTTAAAACCGTGAGGTTGACAGCGATACCGTTGGCCAAAGTAAACAATATTTGCTAGTGGTGGGCTTGAATGTTACAAATGGTATCAGAGCTAGACACTAGGCGGTGTGCCAGTGAGGATGTTGGACCCCCAAGGGGGTGGATTGTGAGATCCCACATCTGTTGGGGAGGGGAATGCAACATTTCTTATAAGGGTGTGAAAACTTCTCCTTAGTAGACGTGTTTTAAAACTGTGAGGCTGACGATGATACGTTACGGGCCAAAGTAAACAATATCTGCTAGCGGTGGACTTGCACTGTTACAAATGGATCAGAGCCAGACACTGGGGGGTGTGCCAGTGAGGACTCTGGGCCTCAATGGGGGTGGATTATAAGATCCCACATTGGTTGGGGAGAACGAAACATTCATTTATAAGGGTGTGGAAACCTCTCCCTAGTAGACGCGTTTTAAAACTGTGAGGTTGGCGACGAAACGTAACGGACCAAAGCGGACAATATCTACTAGCGGTGGGCTACGGTTATAGTAGAACTTGCATAGATTTTTTAGTTGTTTATTACTAATGGAATGGTAAATGAGCCCTCGTGTTAACACTAAACGTTTATGACTTTTGGGAAGTTATATATATCCTCCACCTCTCTTTTTGGAAGAAATATGTATGTGATCTTTGTATCAGATTCTTAATGATAGGGTTTTTAAATTTACACTTGTGATGCAGGCTAATTTTGCACAAATATGCTAATGAAGACGTGTCGCTCGGTGCTTGGTTAATTGGGCTTGAAGTCGAGCACATAGATGACCGCAATATGTGCTGCGGGACTCCACCTGGTAACATTTTCATCAGATGAACCTGATCATAGCATAGTTTCATCTTGGTCTTTCTCTAAAGACATAAAATGTTTGCAGATTGTGAGTGGAAGGCACAGGCAGGAAACATGTGCGTTGCATCATTTGACTGGAGTTGCAGTGGAATATGCAAATCTGTGGAGAGGATCAAGAATGTCCATGAAAAGTGTGGTGAAGGGAGTGCGGCTGTCTGGAGTGCCTTAATCTAGCTCAACGCTTCTCTTTGTCTTGGATTTTTGATATCATTCAGCTGTGATCAGACAAAAGCTGGACACTGTTTGGGAGTTCAACTGGCCACGAAACGTTATGTCGAAACACTGCACGTAAAACATCGAAAGAAGGTAACGTATGAGCGTGCAGTGGTGGAATGCATTCGTCGAAAAAAAGTGGTTTCTACCACAAAACTTCCAGTTTTGTTCGTGGGAGTCAGATTCATTTATACCTCTGTTTGTTGCTTGATCATAGGACTTAGGTAATACAGCCAGTGTATTGTGTAATTTAGGCTGATTTCTTATTTTGGATGTGTCGGACTCTGTTTATTTATGTCATTTCTTTGTATAGTGTAAAGAGAATGATTGTTTCTATCCGAAGTGATTGTATTTTCTGTAGCCTTGAGCTGGTCGATCATATATGTATTAACGAGTTGTGTTCTTTTCAAGCTGATGAAACTTTTAGTATCGTGAATCATGAAAATGCAGCTACCTTCCTGGAAATCGAGTTCCACAAGGCCGACATCGACATCGGCATCGGCATCGACATGGCCTGTAAGATTGTAACACCAATATTTGGCACTCTCATGATAGTAAACAGCTTGAGAAACTGGCAACTTGGAATCAATTGGCGATACTCGTTAGTAATGCATTCAATCCATCCCTTCTGTCGGGGCTGAAACCTCGGGCATCAGATCAGACTGTGGTTCGACATTGTCCCTGTCTCTCCCCGAGAAACAACAAGAAGAAGACGAGTTAAGAAAAAAAAAAAAAAAAAAAACTCTAAACACAAATTTAGTCCCTATTATTTAGAAAAATTTGATGTATGATATTCTACGTTGGTTGTGGAGGAGAACAAATCACCATAATTTTCTCCTAGCAGACGCGTTTTAAAGCCTTGAAGGGAAGCCCGTGTGGAGGAGAACAAATCACCATAACTTTCCCCTACATACGTGTTTTAAAGCTTTGAAGGGAAGCCCGAAAGGGAAAGGAGGAGAACAAATCACCATAACTTTCCCCTAGCAGACGCGTTTTAAAACCTTGAGGGGAAACCCGAAAGGGAAAGCCCAAAGAAGACAATATCTGCTAGCGGGGTTGGGGAGGAGAACAAACCACCTAGAAACCTTTAGCATACACGTTTTAAAGCCTTGAGGGAGAACCTCTGCTAGCGGGGTTGGGGAGGAGAACAAACCACCTAAAAACCTTTAGCATACGCGTTTTAAAGCCTTGAGGGGAAGGCCAAAGAAGACAATATAGGGGAAGGCCAAAGAAGACAATATTTACTAGTTGAATCGAGGACAATATCTCCTAGTTGGATCTAGACAGTTACATTTTATATATATAATTAAATTTTAATTTTTTCAAATCGACCAAAATTTAATTTAACCAACGTCTGGTAGAAGACAATAAATTACTATCTATATATATAATTTAGAATATTGAATTTAAAAAATATATATATTAATTTTGATCCTCTAAAATTTTTAAATTAACAGAATTTATTTTGTGCTGTCTCAATCACATATAAGGTGAGCGCGTGTGGTAGGATTCCCTTTTTGTATCGACCCACTGACAACTGCTTCTCTGACAATCGGACTCCGATCTCATCTGCCGATTCCATTCTAACGCCGATCCCTCTTTTTGTCTCTCTTTCTCTCTCTTTCTTGTTTTTCTGTTTGATCCGTCGCCATGAATATCTTGAAACAAACATCTCTTGCTGTTTCAAATCCTTTATTCATTTTGTATGCTTGGTTCATACTCTTACAGTCACTCACAGTGAATCTAGCCAATGCATCAATCCATTTCTACGACAAAGAAGCTTTCATTGATGTCGGTAACTCTTTTCTTCTCTCCGGCGGCAGTGAAGGTCTTGCGGCTTCTCTCGCGGCTAATTCCGATACGCCTTCTGTCCGCAATGTCCAATCTTCGATCCAGTACTCTTCCTAACTCTTTGGATGTCTTGATTTTGATTCATGTGCTTCTTTTGCGAGTCCGTGTGGATAGGTTTTGTTGAAGGCGTCCTTGAAATTGAGATGTAATTGCGTTTTAATTTGGTTATACTTGAGCTGGATCTGTGTTCATTTTGTTATATTGGGGGTAACATTTGGCTTTAAAACATGATTCATTGGTGAGATAGAAAATGAAGAACAATATCGTTCCATTGAAGAATTTCGTTTTGTTTAAAGATCATATTTGATTAGAAAATTTGTTTTGAACAACTTGGCTAGTAACTCTGTTTCTTGTTTCTAAAGATCATATTGACCTATCTGCACGCATCCTCGAGAATGTTTGAAGGATTTAATTATTCGCAGAAACTGGTTTTTGTAAAATTATGCCCTGCTGTAGCTCACTGAATGTTTATAATCTGTATGTATATATGTATGTATTCTTCTCTCAGTACATGAAATTTACAAATGGGACAGATTTTATAATATCACCTTTTGGAGGAGCAAAGCTGCTGCCGACCAACATACAGACATGGAGCATAGCACTGGATTGATACAAGTTATCATCTTCGAGGCTGCTGATCGCGATAACATTGGTGGTTCGGCTTATGGTGGGCAGAGAGCTGTATGTTGCACTCCAGATCTTGCCAAGTTTGAAGGATGTAAGCAAGGGGAAGTCATTAAAAGACCTTCTTCATCAGATATTAACTGGCCTGTTGTTTTAAATGTGCAGTTCAGTGGTAACTATCTTCACACTCGCATGGAAGATATGGAGGTTTCCATTACAAAAACTGGAATGTATAACTTGTTCTTTGTAACATGTGATCCAAACCTCAAAGGATTGGTGATGAGTGGGAGAACAAAGTGGAAAAATCCCCATGGTTATTTACCAGGACGGATGTTCTCTTTAATGAGATTTTATGTATGTATGTCCGTTGCATATTTATTGCTTATTGTCATTTGGCTATCTCAGTATGTGAGGTTCTGGAGTGATATTCTGCAACTTCAGCATTGCATCACAGTCATCGTTGCGCTCGGATTATTTGAGATGGTCCTTTGGTACTTCGAGTATGTAAACTTTAACGATACCGGAATTAGGCCAGTCGTAATCACAACATGGGTGGTGACCGTGGCTGCTGTAAGGAAAACTGTTACACGGCTTCTTATACTGTCAATTGCCATGGGTTATGGTGTCGTTCGGCCCACTCTTGGTGGTCTTACCTCAAAGGTTCTTCTTCTAGGGATAACTTACTTTTTGGCATCTGAGTTATTGGATATTACAGAGTATGTTGGGATTATAAATGATGTTTCTGGAAGAGCAAGACTGTTGCTAGTCCTCCCTGATGCGTTCCTAGATGCATTTTTAATATTGTGGATTTTTACTTCCCTTTCAAGAACGTTAGAGCAGCTACAGGTATTGCTTTCCTGTTCCTGATATCCGCCAAGTTTAACAGCATGGATCCTCTCATTAGATAAACTTGTTTTTTTTTCTTCTTTTCTTTCAGATGAAGAGGAGCTCTGTTAAGTTGGAAATATATAGGAAGTTCTCAAATGCTTTGGTGGCCACTGTCATTGCTTCTGTTGCTTGGATTGGATTTGAGGTATGACTTCAAACTCTTTACACATTTTATTCCTTTATCCATGTAGACATCTATAGTGCCAACCTAATGCTTTACCAAATGAAAAACAAAATATAAAAAATGGGATACCGAAGTTAGTGTGAGATCCCACATTGGTTGGAGAGGGGAACGAAGCATTACTCACAAGGGTGTGGAAACCTCTCCCTAGTGACACGTTTTAAAATCGTGAGGCTGACGGTGATACGTAACGGGCCAAAACGGACAATATATGCTAGCGATGGGCTTGGGCTGTTACAAATGGTATAAAAGCCAGACACCGAGAGATGTGCCAATGAGGATGCTGAACCCTCGAGATCCCATATCGGTTGGAGAGGGGAACGAAACATTTCTTACAAGGGTGTGGAAACCTCTCCCTAATTGACGCGTTTTATAATTGTGAGGCTGACGGTGATACGTAACGGACCAGAGCGGACAATATATACTAGCAGTGAGCTTGGACCGTTACAAATGGTATAAGAGCCAAACACCGGGCGTTGTGCCAATGAAGACGCTGGGCCCACAAGGAGGATGGATTGTGAGATCTCATGTTGGTTGGAGAGAGGAACGAAACATTCCTCGTAAGGGTGTGGAAACCTCTCCCTAGTAGACGCGTTTGAACACCTGAGGCTAACGGCGATACGTAACGAGCCAAAGTAGACAATATCTACTAGCGGTAAACTTAGGTTGTTACAATTAGTGTTTGCATCTTCTAGCTGATGCATGCTGTGCAGTAATTGGTGTATAATTATGGAAAGTTTGCTCCAGGGTTACTAATAGAGTTCAAATTGCATAATGAAATCTACATGAACCTCGTTGTTTTAGGGACTCTTGCCCACCGTGTCTTCTTGTTATTATTTTAGTGCTGTCTTGTACAGCAATGTTTCATGATAAGCTTTTGCATATGGTAGGTCTACTTCAAGGCGACAGATCCCTTTAATGAAAGGTGGCAGAGTGCTTGGATCATAACTGCTTTTTGGAACATTCTTGCATTTGCTTTATTATGCGTTATCTGCTATCTCTGGGCTCCATCACAAAGTTCTCAACGGTGTGTTCTATACTTTCCAATGTTTTACCACTTTCTTTCAGCCTAATCCTAAGTTTTAACAATCATGAACCAAGGTATGCTTACTCTGATGAAATCGGAGCTCAATCTGATGATGAAGAAGCTCAATCCCTAAACCGAGCAAAGCCAGAGAGTGAACTTAGTTTCGTGAAGCAAGCGCAGAACGTCGACGAAGACGATGACAGGGAAGCGGATAAAGGAGAATGATCAGTAACCTTTGATTCATCCCTTTTGTTTTGATCTGCAGTAAGTCCAGTTCATGGGAGTCCTCGGCTAGATCACCCAATACTCAATGGAAGTGTTAACTGGATAGTGAGGGCTCGCCCTGCAGCATGGCAGCACAAAGGAGAGTGTATATATTGAGATTAACTCTCCCATTATCTTCGTTTGTTTTGTAAAGTCTTATTTGCATATATGTTCTTTGATTTATTCCTATATTTTAAAAACTAGAAATTTATTCTCATCGTTTGTTAAATTTATTATATATAATTTAACACTAATTTTTAGACTTTCAAATTGATTCAAGAATCATGGTCAATTTATTTGACTTGACGTGGGTGTCATGGTCATGTCTATCCGGGATGTCTTATCTATATGTCTATCCAGGACGTCTTATCTATATACTTGTGAGATTGGATCATGCATATGAATTATTCGCGAAGTTTGATTTTTACCTGATGGCTTGTTCATTGGGTTAGAACAAGTGCCGCATAATTGTTATGTCATAACTAAAAAAGTGCGGTTGTGACACTAGATAGACATACATGTCCATGAGTTTTGAGAATGCTACGAAATTGTGAAACACGAGCATGACTGTAATTATAATTCTTAAAGACTTGAATATGATGCACAGTAGATTTTTGAATATGATGCACAGTAGATTTTGTTTGAGATGTAAACGAGAATTTTTTTTTTTCAATATGAAGCTAGTAATCCGATTTTGTAAATGCTTTTGGACTAAATTTATTATTTAACTATTTTTTTTTAAAAGATAGAATTTAACAAATTTTTTTTCCAAAATTATATGAGTTCTAAAATTATGACATTAATTTGTATATGGTTAATTGAATAAAATAAATAGATAATTCAATTTTTATAATTGTTTGAATTAAAAAAAAAAATCTATCTACTTTTTTTTTTTTTTTTTTTTTGTGAAATTTTATTTGAAATTTAGGGTAAATAATAAGTTGAGGCTAAATTTAGGGTAATAGTAGTTATTGATATCTAATATATTTAATTTTTTTTTAATAATTATAGATTTAATATGAAGAGATAAATTTTTAAATTTTAGCTAAGATTTGATTAATATATTAGGAGATAAAATCATAAATACTAATTATTTTTTTTTTATCTAATTAAATTGAATTAATAATAATAATTTTAATTTTAATTTTTAATAGAAAACGGATATTATTTTCTCGTGTGAAGAGTGCCGTTCTTCGCATGTTACATTTTGAGTATCAATTTCTTCTATTCGCCTTTTCCAATTCCTTCTTTGTTCTCGTCGTCTCTCGCATGGCGGACCAATAATCATCAACTCAATTCCCATTCCATATCCGACGATAATTCAATCCCCATTTTGCCTAAGTTCTTCCCCGATTCCTTTATTTATCTGCTCTCTTCTCCTACTCTCCAACTTTCGCGTTCTTCCCAGACGCATTGCTTCGATACAGGGTTCCATTCACCACTTATACCCACTCCTTTGCTTTCCCCTTCCTTTCAATTTCAATCACTCGCCTCAAGGTTAGTATTCTTTCTTAATCCCTCCCCTCCGTATTGCTGGGATTTACTTCCGTTTATTTCGGCTATGAGATTGTTGTTTCTGATTATAGGGTGTGGATTCGAAGTTTATTTTATGTAGCATGCTCTAGGGTTTTTACTGTTTTCACTTTTGTTGTTGTTTTCTCTGATTTTCTTACTCCTTTAAGGGTCTATTGATTGAATTTATTGCGGCGTTTCTAGTGTTGCGTCCGAATTCTGAATGTTCTTCCTCTGTGAACGTAGATGTAATCTCCATTCCTATTTCTACCGCCATTTTACGCTGTGATGAGGGGCTTCTGAGTTATTGACGCTGCCTTCCAATCCGTTGTTTGGGGAAGATGGGTGACGGAGAGCGAATTGCTCTTCTTCATTCCGTTGCATTTTCTTTCAAATAGTCTTTATGCCATTGCCATAGCATTCTTTTGTCGTCAGGCTGCAATCCTTTGCAATTAATGCTTTTGGTGAAACTTCAGAGGGTTCAAGCGATATTGTCATTGTCAATTAGAATTCAGTAACAATGTCACTGTCACGCTTGGATATGTTCAGTTTCTAGTGATTACGATTTCTAATGCAGAATCGTTGTTGGAGGAGAATAAATCTGCAAGACAGGGTGGGAAGTTAGCTAGTCCGTAGATGAGGATTGATTTTTTTTATTTAGGCTGAGTCAAATCTTTCCTTTCCATCCTTCAAACAATTGTAATACTGGCGTCCTTCCAACTAGTCTCTTGCCTAACTCTTTTATTTCATTGATGCCTCTATAAACAATTATAGCACTTTTCACGATTTTCTGCGGGCATTAGGAAGGACTAGTACTTCTGCTGGCGTTGTCTTAATAACTATTTAAAGAATGTGGTTAAGGATGCAAGACGTGTTATGCTGTCATGGTTGATCATGTTTAATACTTATGATGGAAAGAAGTGAACCTACATTAGTTCCAGAGTGGCTGAGAAATTCTGGAAGTGTTTCCGGGAGTGGGAATTCAGCCCAACAATTTGCATCGCCTTCTCCTAACTCAGGTAGTTTGTAGTTTACAATATTTTGGACATCAACCTATTCCTTTTCAATAGTCTTATTTATTTTATTTCATTATATTCAGTAATTTGTTATTATTCACTGTTTACTAGATGTTTCTTCGCAAGCTCAATACTCGAGGAGTAGAACTTCAAAGAGCATTAGCGATATAGATAAACCGCACATTGATTTATTGGATTGGTCATCTTCGTCAAGCTCAAAGAGGAGCTCTAGTCATGTCTCTGGAAAGAATGCTTACAGTAGTTTTAATAGGAATCATCGTGATAGGGACCGTGAGAAGGAGAAAGAAACTTCAAATCTTGGGGACCCTTGGGGTCATGACTTTTCTGGCCCTCTGGCAAATACATATTCCAGTAGGGCTGATAAAGGAGCTTTGCAGCGTTCCCAATCGATGATATCTAGGAAGCAAGGTGATTTATTTCCTCAAAGAGTTGCTGCTGACTCAAAAAGTGGAGGCTATAATCGTAACCCGAACATTAATGGCTTTCATTCAGGAAGTACCATTAATGGTATCACTGATAAGGCTGTTTTTGACAAGGATTTTCCATCACTTGGATCGGAAGAAAGGCAAGGAGGACCAGATGTAGGAAGAGTATCATCTCCTGGCTTGACCACATCTGTTCAGAGCTTGACTATTGGAAATTCAACTTTCATTGGTTGGGAGGGATGGACCTCAGCTCTGGCTGAGGTGCCAACTATAGTCACAGGCAGTACAGCTGCTCCATCATCTGTTCAACCGATTGTTGCTGCTAATTCTGGGTTGGGGTCTCCAAATGCAACAACTCCACGAAAGATGGCTGAAGCTTTAACACAGGCACCAACAAGAGCTCGTGCTGCGCCTCAGTCAACTGAGGTAGTTGTTTTCCTCTTAAAATTTTGTAGAACACGTTTACCGCAGTTGATATAATTCCATTTTTTGTTTGTATTCTGCCAGTCACAGAGGCTCGAGGAATTGGCTATTAAGCAGTCCAGGCAATTAATCCCAGTAACGCCTTCAATGCCGAAAGTTTCTGTAAGTTTTTTCTTCAGCGACACTATTTTTATAGTTCAATATTCCCGAAATCTACTTGTTTTATGGTTCAGGCAACGGAAATCTTTATTTTTCCATATTCTTCTGTTAATCTTCTGTGTCTAATATTGGTGTCTTATCTGTTATTCATTTGTATTAGTAAAAAAAAAAAAAAACTTTGGAGATGGAGAACTTTTAAACCCAGAAGCTTTCTTTAGGAATTATTTGCAGGTTATACTTCTTCTCATTGGTAATCTTAGGCCCACTCTGTTTTTGGAGACAAAATATGGGTAAAATATTAATAGCTAAAGACAATAGCTAAAACGTGATGGCATCATGACATGAATGGGATATTTTCTAAAGTTAAAATCTTGATATTTTGATGGCATTGCCCCAGAGGAGCCAAATTGTTCTTATCTGTTGACTATTGGATTTACATAATTGAGCTTTCATGATCAATGGAACATGTTTGTTGCGTGGGATGTTGTTCTTCTAGTTAATGTTTGAATTAGAAAATTCAAGTAATGAAGTGAAAATAAAACTAGTTCAGGCTCACTGTTAAACATATTCGTTTATGCTCATATTTTATTGCTGATATGGAAGATTTGTAATTGTGATTGTGACAATGTCTTAGGCAATATATTCCTTTGTGAAAAATAATAATGCAAAGATTGTGAAATAATAATAGTAATAATGTTAGACGAGTTCTATAAGTGATGAAAATATGTATGTCTCCGAGTTCTGCACAAGAATTATAGATTCATAGCCAAAGCCAAGTGTACAAGATTGAGACTCTAAAAAAGATCTAACTCAAATGTAAGCTACTGAAAAGGATGTTTACAAATTGGACCAAGTATTATAAAGTTTTCGGAATTGGAGCTCCATTAGCAAGCAACAACAGAGACATTTTCTCAAAGATGTGAAGGTTTTCTAAGAATATTAGAACATTAATTTATTTCTCAAAAGCGTGAGTCTTCTATAAAACAGATCAATGTCATTTTTAGCCACAATCTCACTAAACAAACTCCCTTGTCTTCTGGCTTCCTGTTCCACTACAACTTTGGCCTGTACTGCAGCTAAGGGTCCCTAGGGCCCAGAGTATCCTACCGGACCCTACAAATGTACAGTTTCCATTACCCTTTTACATTCGATCTCACTCTCCTTCAAGTGCAAAAATATGTTGCAAGTCAGCTCTCATTGTGCACAACTAAGTCGTGTTGGTCCCATGTTGAATTTTTTAGCAATACTGATTGCATAGTCTGAATCTCTCTGTCTTCAATTCTGATTTGGGAATCCTTTCTTTCTAGGTCCTTTTTTAAGGGTTAAAGAGGGACAAGTTGTGTTATAAATGACATTCTTGGTTACAATGAAGCTTTCTTGATCATTTTATCAAAATAGATATGTTAATGATGAAAATAGTAGGATCTTAGAGGAAAAGGTATTTATTGGAAACTCATAGTGGTGAAATATTTCTTATTCCATAATCCATATTGGAAATCTTTTCTGGCGATATAACAATCTCTGCAACGTTGTACATGTTGAAGACAATTGTTCGAATAACTGAATGTGTTGACTACAAAACTTCAAAATTATCTCAGATTTGTTGCCTCATTTACTTCTCAGGTCCTTAATTCTTTTGAAAAATCTAAATCTAAAGGAGCATCCAGAACTACTGAACTGCATGTGCCTGCCAAGGGAGGTCATCAACAGCTCCCTGTTGTGCAGCATAATAGTCAATCTCTTCGAGGTGGACAAGTCAAGTCTGATTCTCCAAAGGCCTCTCATGGGAAATTCCTGGTTCTCAAACCAGTATGGGAAAATGGTGTGTTAAAAGACAGCTCAAATCCTATTAGTAATGTCAACAGTAGAGCTCCAAATTGCCAGCCTTCTGTTGCCTCTTCAGCAACACCGAAGACTTCAAGGAACAACCTGAATCCTCCATCCTCTTTGGAGAGGAAGGTGGCGGCTTTAGATCTGAAATCAGCATCCACTTTGGAAAAGAGACCCCCTTCTCAATCGCAAAGCAGGAATGATTTCTTTAATCTCATAAAGAAGAAAACTTCCGTAAATGGTTCCACTAGGCTCCAAGATTCAGGTATTTGCACATCCCCTGTCAAGGAAAAGTCAGGGATAGTTAACGAGGAAGCAGGTGGTTCTCCAGTGCAGCCTCCTACTGTTACAGATGAGTTGATTAGCAATGGCAATATCACCGAAGAGGATCAGAGGTTTTCCAAGACCGTGAATAAAAGCTTGAGTCCTAGCATAGCATTATGTACAGATGAGGAAGAGGCTGCATTTCTTCGTTCTCTTGGATGGGAAGAAAATTCAGGAGATGATGAAGCGCTTACAGAAGAGGAGATTAATGCTTTTTATGAGCAGGTAAATGGTGCTTGTTTCCTATCTTGTCATTTATATTTTTGCTTCAGCATTCCTTGGCTATCATTGTTTGATTTCAGTGTCAGTCTTCTTATCAAAAGAGAATTTGACGCCAGTATACAGGAATGAGTATGATCTTTTCTTTTCCTGGGTTTCTGTCTTTTTAATGCTTAATTGTGTCGATAACGTGCTGGTCAATAATACGCATGGTCCTAGCTTAAACTTAAATCATGTCACTGTTGCAGCCATTATTATTATCTTTTTTAATTTGGGGATCTGGATAATAACCATAGGCTTGACTACTTATCAACAGGACAAGTTATAAACTCTGATTTCCCTGAAGTCATGGATTCAATTCTTGTGCTCACTAACCTAAGAAAATAAGTGATATTGGTTTCCAACCTTAAATATTGTAAGGTGCTCATTAGCTAGCTAGATATCGGACAATACGATCAAAGGGGATATAAATACTGAAGGGTCTTACTATTTTGTTATTTGCTTATGAGGATATTTATGACTTCAGGCAAATTGCTAGAGTTGAGATTGTTTTAACTCGGTTGTTTTGTTTGTTGTATTTATACAACATTATCCGAGCACTTAAAACTACAATTGTTTTGTTGCAGTACATGAAAATGAAGCCGTCACTGAAGCCGATCAGATGCAAGTTACCAGAACCCTCCAATGCTGTCTGAATACTACAAATCTTTCATGTGGGATCCTTTTTGTCAGTTTAGAGTCATAAAAGGAAGAAAAAATTGAGAATGTTGGGCAGGAAGCAGAGAGTGAGTGTTGGTGTTGGTGTTGGTTTGGCGAAGTGCAATAAGTGATAGGTTACAAGTCGTCTCTGCTTTCTTACAACTGATTTTGTTTGGTTTTTTGAGTAGAACAATCGGAAAAGGGGTTGGATAGGCAATGTGCTCTTTGTTTGCAGTTGCAGCTGAAGATGGCACTGCAATTTGCATTCGGTATTTTCGCCCTTTTGTTACTCTTTAAATTGATCTTATAAGATGGCCTGCTTTGCTTTTCATAGGAAAAAAAAAATTGATTTTTATCTCTTCATTATTGTCTTTGTTTTCTTCATGTGGATAATTTACAATATTACCAATAGGAATTAGGCTTAGTTTTTTTTCTTTTTTCTTCTTGTGTTAGCCCATTTGTGTTTCTTATCTACTTTTTACCTATTTTAAATTCAAGGGATTTTTTTTTTTAACCCTAAGGAACATGGTTGACCATGCCCCATCCCTTGTCACAATCGCCCTTTTTATTGGTAGTGGATTTGGCTATTGTATGGTATTCACTCTCAGCACTGAGTGAATCAAGCCAACTTAGTTGAATCGTGTCGCCTACGGTCGGATAACGTATGCTCACGTCTTTGGCCACGATTTGAGAATAAGATTTTAGAAAATAGGGAGAGATAGATTTTGAAAGAAGGTTGAGAGAGATTGAAAACCATGTTATATGATATACAAGCAAAAGACAACACAACGGTTTATAAATAGCATATAACTTTTTGAGAGAAGTTGACAATTGGTTGTATCCCCATTTGAGGCAATTCAGGTCAGGCAGGCTTAAACGTGATCACGAAATCTAGGTGGGAGTAGTCGCATTCCCCTGTAATATATTTTGAGACGATTCAGGTCTGGTAGGCCTAGACGCCTATACGTGATTTCACCAACTGGCCATACAAAATCTAGGTGGGAGAAGTTGACTCGTCACATCTCCTATGTCTACCAAGCCAAAACGTCATACACTTAGAAAAAGCAAGAAGGAAATTAGAAATCGATAAAGTGATAAAGGCAAGGGTTTCAGCATGTAACAGGCATGCAGCCATAAAGAACACGCTTTACACAAGCATACACCTTGCAAGCCCAAGTGTAGAACACGCTTTAGACAAGCATACACCTTGCAAGCCCAAGTGTAGAACACGCTTTAGACAAGCATACACCTTGCAAGCCTAAGTGTAGAACACGCTTTAGACAAGCATACCCCTTGCAAGCTTAAGTGTAGGCAGTCTCACTAATCAAACGGTCACCAAACTATACACGTAGATATAATCATTAATTTCCCTTTAACGAAGCAAATTCACCGGAAGCTCCTATTCTCAGGCATCTGCTTCATCAGATACTCCGCGTTAGAATCATGTGCTAACTTTAATGAATAAATTGATGCACACAGTTTGAGGTAGGCTGGAATCTCATTCCCCTAAAGTGGCTAAATAATTGATCCCAACCCCCTTTTCTCTTCACTTCACCTATATATAAATACACCCCTTCCCATGCCTTCCAATACACACATCTAAACACAAACCATGGCTCAACAACCATCTCTCTCCGCCGAGACTGACAGCCTAAGCCACATCTTCAACCTGATAGAAGCATTCCGAGCATTCGACACCGACAACGACAGTTTGATCTCAGCAGCGGAGGTCGGGGGGATCATGGGCTCGCTCGGGTACAACCTGAGCGAGCAGGACGTGAACATGATGATGGAGGAGGGCGACGTGGACCGAGATGGGCTGCTGAGCATGGGGGAGTTCTTGGAGATGAGTGCAAGGAGTGTGGAAGTTGGGGAGGTGGGGAGGTACTTGAAGGTTGCCTTTGAGGCTCTAAATGCAGATGGGGATGATCTTGTGAGTGGGGAAGAGCTTTATGAAGTGTTTGTGAATTTGGGATTGGATGTTTCATTGGAGATGGAGCTGTTTTTCTTGAGGATTTGAAACTTATTGTTAATTCTCTTGATTGATATACTCTTTATCTCTTGCTTTTATGTCTTACTTTCAAATTTTAGTTTAAGTTCTTATGTACTTCCTATCCCGTCGCAATATTTAACTTCCTTTCGTATCAGTTGCAATATTTAACTTCCTTTCGTATCAATAAATTTCTGTCTGTGTAAATTATTGTTAGAGGATCATCTTTCGATTATGTTTATAGATATCACGCACTAAAAAATTGTCCATAGAGTTTGTTCATAAGCTTGACTTGACTTACCAAAAAAAAGTTATTAACCCGGATAATTATTACATAGAAATTCCTGTAAATACGGATGAAATGTACATTATTTTCACAACAACAAAGAGAATTGAAAAGATACGTAGTTCCTCTATTTGAAAGCTCTCTCACTTTAAATTATTTTCCCGCTTCAGTTATTTATTTCGACATATTTGGATCGTGGGCTATTTTCAACAAATAAAAATTGTTTCACGAACATCTAAGACTTTTTACTTTTTATTTGCTTTTATGTGATTAGATTATGAAATTCTATGTTTTTGGAGGGTTCTCTCATTCCTTTACCAAAGGAATTAGATTCAAACAAGTCATAATGACATATAATCTATAGTAATTGTTTGACTTCATAGCTTACTAATTAAGACATTATTATATAAAAAACAACTTTAATGACTAAGTATTAATAATATATATAAAACTTACTCATAAAAATAAAGAACAATTCCCACATCAACCTAAGAACAACACAAACATCCTCAGGATATGTAAGGATATGTAAATGTGTTCCCAATGTAGGTTTATAATCAAAAAAATAATATTTCCATTGGTACGACGCCTTTTGAAAAAGCTCAAAGGAAAGCCACGAGAGCTTATGCTCACCATAGACAATTATCATATTATTGTGGAGAGTCGGAATCCTCGAATGTCAACGAGGGTGGGAAAGCCCGAAGCTAAGCCATGAGAGATTAGACACAAAGTGTGGAGGGTCGTGTTCATCTAACATTACCCACCACCACTTCCATTAGGTAGAAAAAGCCACAAACAACATTCACAACATTCTTTAAAGACTCAAACCCTAAAAAGAAACCAAACATGGATTACTTACTCATTAGCAACAAGCAAAATCCACTCGTTTTAGCCACCTTTCTTAATCGGGCTAGGCGGCGGCCGCCCAATCCGCTTACCGACCGCCGTGACTCGATACCTCCGGCAACCATCACTCGGCGGCTCCAACACAACCGGAAGATAGTTATTAGCATGGCACCAAAACACCTTATTCCTAAAAGCCTCCATGAGAGCCTCCAAACCCTAAACCCACAAAACACCATTCTTTACATCAACATATATAAACAAACAACCAACCAACCAAAAACAATGCCTGAAATTGACCTGAATTTTAGCACGTTTAATTTCACACACTTTTCTGTTCACCGAAACCTCCCATTGACGGCGGTGATACGCTTTACAAAACTCCGAAGCTCCTTTAGAACTCGTGAAATTCACAAATGCATACCCCAAATTTGAAACCTTTCCATCGAACCAAAATTTCCTGAAAATTTTGAAATTTTAGTAATTCATGCAAAATCTCATAATGGGTTGTTCCAAAAATTTGAAATTATAGTTTTTCATGCAAAATCACATAATGGGTTGTTCCAAAAAGTTGAAATTTAAGTGTTTCATGCAAAATCCCATAATGGGTTGCTCCAAAAATTTGAAATTATAGTGTTTCATGCAAAATCACATAATGGGTTGTTCCAAAAATTTGAAATTTAAGTGTTTCAGGCAAAATCCCATAATGGGTTGCTCTAAAAATTTGAACTTTTTTTTTTGAAATTGAGCTGACCCGAAATCCATTGGCAAGTAAACGAAGTCGTACTCCGACCGGAAGCTGTTTTGATTAGAATATGAATTCTTGCACTTGCAATGTTCGTCCAAAATTTGCAAGAGATTATGTCGCCTGTTCATAAAAAAAGGGTCAAATTCATAGAGTTTTGTAATAAAATAATGAGAAATTTCACCTCAATTGATTGGGGATGTTCTTGATCATGACGGTGGTGGTTTCCAAGGGCATGAAATCGAGGGCAGATGGAACCCATTTCTTAATCTTGGATTTTTTGTGGTGGGATTTGCCGTCGCCGTTGCCGACGGGATTTTCCGAGTGAGAGAGAGAAACGCCGCCGCCACCGCCGGGAAAAGGAAGTGGCGGAAGGAGGTGGTAGAAAGCGAAGATGGGATGATGGGATTGGTATGGGTGGATGTAGGATTGATATCCATGGAGGGGTGGGAGGCATAGAAGGGCGTGGCGGAGGTGAGGCGGCGGGGGAAGAGATGGCGCGGTGGAAGGGAAAGGGTCGGCGTTGGGGTTCAGAGAACTGAGACGGCGGAGAGCCATAATGGAAGAAGAAGAAGAAGAAGAAGAAGACGAAGAGGTGGCGTTTGGTTTGGTTTGGTTTGATGATGGGATTTGGTTTAAAATGATGAAATTAGTACTAAAAGGGAAGCATTTCTGAGTTTCATTAAATGCTGCCGTTTCCACGTTTGGGTTTGGCGGCGAGGCTTTGCGTCATGCTCGCCGCCGTCTTACATTCACTTGATGACACACAAAATAGCAAGAAGGGCCGGGTAGAGTCCCGAGCCTTAACCTTGAAAGTCGGGATTCCAAAAGGAATTGGGCATGCGGTTCTAGGGTTAAATCCGTCCATATAAAATATGAATCTTCGTCAAGTTTGGTGTCAATCGGGCATTGGACAGACGCTGCACAATACCGTATGACCGTTCACCAAAATCATATCTATGCTTAGAAAATTGAAAATGTACTATATGTCAACTCTCCACCACTTATGGGCCCTATGGCCTAAACGATACTTATATAATCGTTCACTAAAATCATGTCTATGCTTAGAAGATTGAAAATGTACTATAGGGGTAACATGGTGTCAGCTCTCCACCACCCCTAGGCTCTGTAGCCCAAGTGAGCTACTCTGTGGCACATACGTGTGTCACAGTGTGGGCGACGTGTCGAGACGAGTGTCTCGGGCAAATTCCTTTAAAATGCTAGCACACGTTGCTATCAGTCTCATAATTTTTAAATTATAATAGTATCAACATTTAAAAGTTGATCGAGTTAACCTCACAAAATAAACGTAAACCTATCAAAGTTAAATCTATTCTAAGTGTAGATTAGATGAGATAATTGGAGTAATAAAGGGTGTAGAAATGATTAGCAAATTCAAAGCAAAGTAAGTAATGATTACAAATTCTGGAAAAAAATCTGGGAAATTGAGGCCTAATTTAATGAATTTAAATACCTGTCTTTTCAACTTCCACTATATATATATATATATATTTGCCAAATAATTACTGGGCCCAAGCCTTCTTGGGCCTCCTTCAACGCCCAAGCCTTCTTGGGCCTCCTTCAACGCCCAAGCCTTCTTGGGCCTCCTTCAACGCCCAAGCCTTCTTGGGCCTCCTACAACAACTAATCCTAGCCCAGCCCAATACTTCAAGTTTGTTGGGCCTACACTTCCATAATCACAATTTCTTTTTCTTTTTTCTCCTTCCTACTCATTTTCACAAACAATATAATATTCATACCCACTTTGTTCAAGAATGGAAAGAAACACTTCTTATAAAAGCGTGAAATCGAACATTTTAAAATCATGAAGTTGACGGCGATACATAACAGGCCAAAACAGACAATAACGACGAGCGGTGGGCTTAAACGGTCACAAATGGTATAAGTGTCAAACACTGGATGGTGTATAGGACGTTGGTCCCTCAAATGAGGTGGATTGTGAGATCCCACATCGGTTAGAAAGGGGAACGAAGCACTTCTTATAAGGGTGTGGAAACCCTCCCTAGTATGGTAACATACGTAACGAGCCAAAGCGGACAATATCTGCTAGCGATGAATTTGGGTTGTTACAAATGGTATTAGAGCCAGACACCGAACAGTGAGTCGGCGAGAACATTGGGCCCCTAACGATACATAACGAGGCAAAAGAGACAATAATAATAACAAACCAAACCAAACCATTATTCAACTTTGAGGCCAAGATTTTGTGGGTAAATGTGTTTAGGTATAGTAATTGTTGGTGAAATCAGACAAAATCATTAACCCTATGTTTGTTTGTCTGTTTTGTCCAACGTAGCTGTTTGTTTGTTTGTTGGTTGGTTCTAGTTTGTAATGGTTTTTGGGTTTGTGTTCCCTTTAATGCAACCCCTTATGATAGGAGCAAAACAACGAAAACATGTTCGGGTCGATAATTGGACTATGTTAATGAGGGTGGTTGTTGATTGTCCGATCAACGTTGAATTTGTATTATACCATGTTACAACCACTCTCCGAGAATTGGAGATGGCTCGAGTGTGTAATAACTTGATGGTTTTCGTTATCACATTCATAAATATAATAGTTTATTCCTAAGTTGACTTTTCACTTCCACAACCTATTCTAAACCGTTCAACTTCTTAAAAAAGTTCAACAATATTCTTATGGTTGTCACTATGTTTAAAATTCTTACTATCAATAAGTGGACGAAAACTATTTATTGACACCTCAGATTATATCCAAACTTTTTAATTTTACTTTTGATTTTATTTTTTAGAAAAAATACACATATATATATATTAGACAAATATTTACATGCTTAATATAGGTATCATATTTCTTTTATTGTTATACGTGAATATCTCGTATTCATTTATTGTTATTTATTTGATTATAAATAGATAACTTTCACGGTTATTATGAGCGTGGGCGTTGAATTGAATTGATGCACGTAAAAGGACGGCAATGGCATGCATTCATTTGCTGCCAATTTCTGCTCATTCTGTTTCTTTCGTACCCATAATTCCCCTTTTCATTTACTCCTAAACCCACATTTTCTTTTTTGTTTTTATTTTCTTATAAATGGAAATTTAAGGTACAAATAAAATTTAAAAATATATTTAAAATGAAGTTATTAATTTGAGTAATTAAAAAAAAAAAAAATTAAAAATGTAGATAATAATGATGGAAGAAAAAGGAAAGCGTGTGGGAGAAAGATGAGGGATGAAGAACCATTGAGTATGAGGTGCTACTCAAGAACACCATCATCACCCTTGCTTCCCTTTGGTCCCTTCTATGCTTCCCAATTCCCCGCCCGTTACTCTCGTTTCGTTCACTTTTCTGTCGGTTTAATTCAACCGAATGATCATGAGTTTATAAGCAAAGAATACATGTTCATTGGTATGAGACCGTTTGGAGAAGCCCAGAGCAAAGCTATGAAAGCTTAGGCTCAAAGTGAACAATATCATACCATTGTGAAGAGTCGTGATTCCTAACATGGTATCAGAGCTATGTCCTTAATTTAGTCATATCATAGAATCCTCAAATGTCGAACAAAGAAGTTGTGAGCCTCGAAGCTTTAGTCAAAAGTGATTCAAGTGTCGAACAAAGGATGTACTATGTTCGAGAATTCCAAAGAAGGATTCGAACCTCGATAACATTGGGAGGGAGTCCCACGTTGGCTGGAAATGATCACGAGTTTATAAGTAAAAAATACATGTCCACTAGTACGAGGCATTTTGGGGAAACCCAAAACAAAGCCATTATGAAGACTCGTGATTCCTAAGCATCTTAAACGTAAAAGACGGCATGTTTTATAGCATTGAGGTTAGTTGCCCATAGCCAAGCCCATTGCCCCATGCATGCTATTTAGCCTCAAAAGCCATGGACCCTAAGTTTATGTTGTTATTCCATTACTCGATCCCACGTGGATTAAAGAGGAGAACAAAACCAAACATTTTTTACCAAGGTGTAAAAGCCTCTATCTAGCAAACACATTTAAAAAAGTTTTGAGACAAAAGTCCAAGAAACACTATATGCCAAACCATGATTTTAATTATTGAAGTATAAATCTATTAGAATGTTAAACATGACAGTGACTATAACAACGTTTCAACATTCCAATATCCTGTGAAGTCAAGATTCAATATCAAATTAAAATATGATTTCAATATCCCGTGAAGTCGAGATTCAGGTTAAGAGTGACAGCCCATTAATACATTTAATATTCCAATATTATATTAATTTAAAACTTTATTAAAATACAATTCTTCAAATGTTAGGCATACAGACTTTTGAGGCACAATCCTTGACTTTGGTCTGCAACCATTTCCAATGACCAAATGGATCATATATATATATATTTATTTATTTATTTATTTATTTATTTTATATTTATATAATTTTTTAAGGCTCTTAACTGAATGCCCCACTAATTTAATTTCCACTTTTAACCTTTTTTTTTTTCTTGGTCAAAATGGTGGGGCTCTCTCTCTCTATTAAATATATATTAAACTAATTAACTATTTATTTATTTTATAACAACTCTCCTTTTACAATATTTAATATTTATTATTTTTATGATTAATTGTTGCCTAGATCTTCATTAAGATGTTACTTTAAAAAATATTATTATTTCTCTACCTTCACAATTTCAAATTATTAATTAAAATAATAATTAGAAAATTAGATTTGAATTAGAGCAAATATGATATTAAAAAATATTTATTTTTATAATTGGATGACAAAATATACTGAAAGAACTCGTGTTGGTATGTAGAAACTGTTTGGCTGGGTTTCATTGTGGCAATGATAATGAATTTGAAATTTTTATTTATTTTTATTCTTTTAAAGGATGAAAATGAAATTGTCAGAAAAGAAATTGAAAGGGGAAGAGATTTTTTATTTATTTATTTATTAATTTTTGGCAATGGAATATATTAATAAGACAAATACCAATAAAATAAAATAAAATAAAATAATTTAGCAATTATAGAGGAAGGTGGAAATAAAAATAAAAATAAATGTGTGAAGGAAATTAAAGGAAGTCTAAAAAATTATTAATTTTGAAAATAATGTAATGGCCCTCATTAAATAATTGAAACGGTTGTATTAATTCAAGGAACTTTTAGATTAAATGCCACGTGGTCCCACAAGCAGGCTTACATGAGAACGGCCGCATTGTAAAACAGCCCTTCTTAGGGCAAAAAAGAGAACAAGGTCAAAAAGAGAAGCCAAATTGGTAGTGTACAGGTTTAGTGGGTCCCACTCCGTCTCAATGGTGGGGTCCTTGTCTCTTCTTCTTCTTCCCTCTCTTTATGGATTATTACTTTTTTGACCTCTGCAGTGAAAAACAAAAAACAAAAAACAAAAAACCCTAGCTCCTTCCCCTCCATTAGTGAAATGACTCAATTGCCCTTCCAATCTCTCTGGAATCCATCACGTGCAAAGCACCCTCCATTAATATATATAATTTAAATAATGTTTAAATCCCATAATGTTGTATTTAATTTAGGAAAAAAGGAATAATAATCTTTCTTGATCAGAGAGAGAGGTAGCAGATATAATCTCAAGGGATTCAGCTGTTTACCATATAAAAATCCCACCTTTAATCACATCTAAATACCATAAAAACAATCGTTAAAAATCCCATCAAGGAAATGAAAAGAACAAAAAAAATAATAAAGAATTTAATTAAAAATTTACAGTCATCAAACGATACAGGAACAAGAAAGAAATGGCATTGCCATGGCAGCCAAGCAGGCAGGCAGCAGGGAGGCAGGCAGGCAGGCAGGCAACCACAGGCAGCGAGGAGGGCATCTTTTTTCTTTCTCTGCTTTCTATGGTGAGTTATTTGGGTGGCCACACACAGCCTGAAAAAGGCAAGGCCACATGGAATGCCCACTTCATTCAACAGGAAAAAGAGCGGTTTGAAAGGGAAGGGAAGGGTAGGGTGGGGGCTGAGTCCATTGACTGAGCGTTTTGTGTTTGAAAGAGATGGGGAAGCTATTAAGAGAGTATCTGGTTCAACAGAAGAGACAAAAGACTAAAGAAAAAGAGCTCCAAATTCTCTCATATGGGTCCTCTTCTTCCTTCTTTTCTCTGTTTTTCTCTCATTTCTAACACAAATTTGGTTAATCCCCATCCAACTCTCTCTCTGTACACTATCTTTCTTTTATTCCTCTTTCTTTCTCCACTTCTACTAACTACTACTACTATCACCCCCATGTCTCTTCTCACACCAAAAAATTTTCAACACAGCACCAAACACACTGTACAAATGTCTCAACTAGCTCCCTCCTTCTCGACACAGTCTTTCGACGACGGTGTGGAAGTTTAGGACGACGCCAACCATCTATGCAGCTTCCTTTTTCTCCCTAGTGTTATTGAGCTGTTGCTAGGAGGGGGGTCATCTTAAGTTCATTACTTTACATCTCAATCCAACCAACCAGCCAGCCAGACAGACAGACAGACAGACAGACAGCCACAGCATTAATCTTTGTATTGAACTAACGACTATCAATGCATTTACCTGTCTTCAATAAATATCCTCCCAATAAAATCTCTGAATCGTTTGGAATAGAGTTTGGGATCGACAGCTGAGATTGAACTGGGGTCAACTTGTAAGGACTTGTATGCGTGTTCTAGTTTCTTGCTTATGTCGTAATCTTGTAAGATATCAATGATCCCAAAGTAGAGGACTACTTCATAGATCTCACCACTGCGAGATGGAGCTAAATGATTCATTCCTCCTGGGGTGTACTGATCGAAGTCGCTTCGCCTTGTTAAACGCTCCGCTCTTGCTGGCATATTGGCTCCTATTCTGATCAATGACTTTCTGTAAACACAAAAATGAAAAACTATATCAGAGAACCATTAGATTGGAGAATCATTGAGCAGTGTTCATAATTGTTGAGTGATTGATAAGAAGAATCAAGAAATAACTCGTAGTTAGGACCATAACCTGTATATGTCCTACACTATATAAAACCTGTTACCTACTGAATAGCCCCACGAAGTGGTACAGACAACCCATCCATTTGATTCAAGAAACCCAATACAATTCATTGCAGAAATAATTGAATACATATAGTCCCAAATTTATGGTCAACTTTAACTATCACGTGCACATTAATTCACCAAGCCAGAAGTTTCAAAAGTTGACATAAATTCAGCCACTTGAGAAAATAAATTTAGTGACATTCACTCTAGGATGAATTCACATTTCATGATAGCAACAGAACTTAAAAAGAAAAGAAAAGAAACGCACCGTCCAGACAAGACTCGATCCATGTCTTGTAACTCTGCTTCTAGGAAACGGCAGCCACGCATAAACTTCTCATTCCGGTATGAATCTTTGTTGCCTGCAAAGAACAGAGGTATTGTAACTCAGCATTCTAATGTCTGTATGTTTTTAATGGGTGCGCCCCCCAAGGCTGATGATGAAAGGACAAGCATCCCGTACCAGTTCGCAGAAGAAATGGAGATAACCCCATTTTGTTATATGTGTTGTCATCCCTAAAGTGAAGACCAACCAAAAGACTGTAATCCATGATTCCTTCAGATTCCAAGAACTTGCAATCTCGATCTATTTGCCTGAACAAAAGTTTGATGATAATAAGGTTTCCAAAAACAAAAGGGTGAAGCAGAGTGAAAGAGTTTATAACTCCATTTACAGCACTTACTTCATAAAGTCATTAAACCAGTTGCGTTGTAGGCGAAACACGAAGTTGAGATCAAGATCCTTTAAAGTTGTCGTTTCGTCAATCTCCCCCTCAGGAGTACCTGTTGTCCGGCCATGGGAGGATCCTTTCAAGTCGAATCGCCTATGGATTCGGTATTCAGAGCAGAATAAGTTGCCCATCACAATGATCCGAGTCTAGTTTCCACAATAACAAATTACTTCTATTAGATACGATCGAAAAACATGTAAGAAATCTAATTTCAATGTCAACGATGTGCACCTTTTGCCCACCAATTGGCTTGATACAATGTACACCAAAAAATTTAGTCACAAGGGAATCTTCATAGCGGGAGACATGCTGATAATAGCTTGCAAGCATCCTAATAAGAACCTGAGAATTGACTACAAAACTTCAAACCAGAACAACTTGGAGTAGTCTACAATCCAAGTAATCTTCTAAGAGGATTACGCAAGTGCACTATATCATCGACTAAAAGGGAAGCAACTAACCTTGACTTCAGATTTCTTCACTGTTTTTATCATGAATCTATCATCCTGGGTGAGGTAAAAGAAACTTCCACTCTTGCCTGGCGAAGAAAACTCCCTGAGGGCATCATTCCCGCATATTGCTAGCATGTAATCAGCAGGATCAACTTGGAATAGCTCCCTCAAGCATCTGTAAACACATTGATCAATGCAGAAAATCAGAACTCAAACGCATGAATCTTTCCCCAAAATGGGATAAGAGGAACAGAAGTAATCGGTACCTAAACACCACGGGACAGTAGTCCTTCCAGCGAAACTCGACCGATGTGTGGGGCGGCGTAGTCTTCGACCCTTCAGTTGGGAACCGCGTCCAGAATTTCTCCCTTGGATCAAAATCACTGGGCTTAAGCTCTCGCACTACTGAAGAATGCTTTCCAACGGAATGTCTAAATAGCATCACAACAGCGTGAAATCAGAGTCAGAAAATTGAGAGAATTTTGTTGATTAAGCTCAACTGAAACGACCCATCTTATGAACTTACCTGATACCCAACTGGAGATTAAGCATCAGTTCATAATTCTTGTGTCCTTTGGAAATCGTCTGGCCTGGTTTCTTGGCCTCGCCGGTGAAGCAGCAGGGGTTCCTCCTAAACTGCTTAAAAAGATCTTGATCTAAATCTAACCCATTCATATACAACATCGACGCCTCTACATTATCAATTATATCACAGGTGATATCTCCAGCTTCACCATCGGATTCCCATATGCAAATCCTTGGGAAATTCCTCTCTGTCACACTCCCTCTCGCAATATCCACCGATGATCTCTTCCGTAATGTGATGGTTAAGTTCTCATTCTCAAGCAGTCCATTGCTCTTGAAGCCAAGATTGCTTCCATTTCTTGAATAGAAAGTCCCATTCAGATGATGGATTTTCATGTTCTTATTCCAGCTGCTATCAGCACAAGTGAACGTACCGTTCCCTTTAGAAACTCCGTTTTCCCATTGTCCATCGTACCGGTTCCCATTCGCCCAGATTAAGACTCCCCGACCAGAAATCACGCCGTTCTTCCACTCGCCGACGTACTCGTTCCCGTGCTTCCAAACGTACCGACCATGGCCGTCTTGGAGATTCCTCTTCCAAGTCCCTTCGTAGAAATCGCCGTTAGCATACCGTTTCTGGCCGAGTCCATGTTTCCGATCTGAACTCCATGATCCGCGATACGAATCGCCATCAGATCCAATAAAAGTACCAACGCCCTCCATTCGACCAGATTTGAATTCGCCTTCATAGGTAGCTCCAGAAGGCCAAGAGAATTTCCCCTTCCCCGAGGCCTTACCTCGCCTCCACTCACCCTCATACATACACCCGTCGGTCCACAAATACTTCCCTAATCCGTGTGGCACACCGCCCGAGAAACCTCCCGTGTAAAGATCCCCGTTCGGCAGAGGCTTCTCTACCGCGGTCGCCGCCGCAGTCGTCGAAACAGCAACCGGAGCTCCAGCAGTCTCAGAACCAGCAGTCGTCAGAGTAGATTGCGTAGTTATAATCGTCGTCGGAGTCACCCTCCTATTCCCAGCTTGTGACCGATTCCGACCGACGATTACCACAGGCGGAGCAACAACCACCTGAGGAAGCCGAGTCAACTTCCCAGCATCATTATCATCCTTATCCTCCTCCGATTTCTTCTTCTTGTTAATGCCGGAGATAACATCATTAGTCTCATCACATAACAGTCCCTCACGCATTTTTCCCCCCTCCTTCACTCACTCTCCTCCAGCGTTCAGCACTGCATTCCCTCGCCTACGCCGTGTTTCAGACGCAGGAAAAGCATCTCCGGCGTATATCTCTCTCTCAGACTACAGTTTTTCCCCTTTTTTGCGCTCCTTAATCCCTTTTGTTCCTCTCAAGAAAATCTCCTCACTGTTCCTCTCTCAGTTCTTAAAACTCCACAAATTTCAGGAATCCAACGCTCTCACACAAGCTTCATCACCATAGCCGGAACAGAAAGCAGAGAGAAACTGTAGCAAGAACAAAAGCAGAGAGAAACAGAGACGAGAGAGAGAGAGAGATTTAATTAGACGGCTTTGCCTAGGGAACATTGTTAACTATCCAATCCCTAGTTACCAACTCGGCTAATTTAATTCCTTTTTTTCTTTTTCTTTTTTTTACAATATAAAATTAATAAAATTTTAATAAATAAATCAGTAATTTAAATTATTTTGTAAATATATTTCCCATATTTTCATATTTTTATTCCCTTCTTCCTAAGCTCTCATGGTGACGTGACGGAATCACCTAGGATCAGCTACAGCGCGGGCCATCATAATTTTTTTGTCAAATGACCAATTCACCCTCACTTTACTACACATTTACCAAAATACCATTCTCTTCCATCCTTGAATAATACGAAAAATAATACATAGTCGAGTGATTAATTTTATTATTACTAAACTCACAAATTAAATGCTAAATTAGAGTAAAATCCGACAAGTTAGTTTATAAATGTTTTTTTTTTATTATTTATTTATTAAATCTCTGTTGGTTTTGTCTTGTCGCGTGAAAAATTAAGCTCATTTTATAAAGTGGAAACTTAGGAAGATTAAATTCAATAAATCGCATGTGAATGTATTGGATGGATTAAAGTTTGGTTTTATTTTACTTTATTCTTTTAATATTGTGATCCCTCGACATAATATGACATTGTTGTCTGTTTTTCAAAAAAAAAAAAAAAAAAAAACATGTCTTTGTATTTTCGAGTCAAATATTTAATTAATATATTTGGATATAAAAACAAAAAAATTAATTTACATCGGAAATAACCTAATTAAAAAGTTTTAAGAATTTAGGTGCATTTGGTAATGTTGTTGGTGTTAGACGAACACGACTCTCCACAATAGTATGATATTGTCCACTTTGAGCATAAACTTTCGTGGTTTTGCTTTGGGCTTCCCCTCAAACCAATGGAGAGAGCTTCCCTAAAAGGCCTGCCTCAACACAATAGAGAGAGTATTCATTGACCCTAAATTAGCCGATGTGGGACTTTCATCATCCAACACCTCCCCTCGAACAAAGTACGCCTCCCCTTTTCTTTTACCAATCTATTAGCATGAGAGTGATACCATTTTAGACGAACACGACTCTCCACAATTGTATGATATTGTCCATTTTGAGCATAAACTCTCATGGTTTTGCTTTGGGCTTCCCAAAAATGCCTCAAACCAATGGAGAGAGTATTCATTGATTATAAACCCATGATCATTCCCTAAATTAGCCGATGTGGGACTTTCATCATCCAATAGTTAGAAATCACGGATCTCTACATTATGATATTGTTCACTTTGAGCATAAACTCTCATGACTTTGCTTTGGGCTTCCCCAAAATACCTCGTACTAATAGAGATATTATTCCTTGATTATGAACCCATGATCATTTTCTAAATTAACTGATATGGGACTTTCATTCAACACCTCCCCTCGAACAAAGTACGTCTCCCCTTAATCGAGACTCGACTTCTTCTTCTTCTTCTTCTTTTCTTTTGGAGTCTTCAAACAAAGTAAACCATTTGTTCGATACTTTAGTCACTTTTTTACTATGCATTCGAGGCTCACAATAATTTTTTTTTTCTCAGTCATTTTATCGTCAGAATTACTCTCATTTTAACATGGTTTTCGGTTCATTCAAACATCCCTTACGTACTCGAGTGTCACAAAAACCTAAGAACAAGGTTGTTTTGTTGGCTAATATTAAAGCTATCTCATTTAAATTATACATACTTTAATGTTACAAGATTTTGATTAATTAGAGTTAGTATGAGACAAAAATGTAGTGATATTTAATTGTTAATCGAATATTACTTGCAAATCTGATCTGTATTTTTATTTTTTATTTTTTTATTATTATTTAATGATTTTGTAGCCATATCTTACAACTGGAGTTTGGTGGCTAAGACAAATTAATTAATAAACAACGTAGCCATATCTCTATTTTATTTTTTTTCGAATATACCATTAATCGATATTTGAAACTAACCCGTCTCATAATTTTCAAATTTTATGGTTGGTACGAGGTCTTTTGGGGAAGCTTATACTCAAAGTGGACAATATCATACCATTGTGGAGAGTCGTGTTTATCTAACATGGTATCAAAGTCATGCCCTAAACTTAGTCGTACTAATAGTATGTATGCTCAAAGGGGAGGCGTACTAGAGGGGAGGTGTTGGATGATGAAAGTTCTCTCAAATCGAGAATCGAAAGTTCTGTTCGAATTCAAAGTTAGAATGGTGCGGGTCGGTTTAATCCAAGAAACTCAAATTTTGGATAGGTCTAAAAAAAATTTGAAAAAAGATATTATTTTCATTTTTTAAAAGGAGGAAATGATATTTTGGAATAATATTAATAAATATTTTAATTTATTTTGTTTGTTTGAATGGATTGTGCAAGATGAATCATAAAAGGGTGAGACAAGCGGATGCGGATCTGGCCCACTTGTGGCCCATTTAGTGGATTGCCCAATTACCACTTCCTTTGCTTTTATTTTTTTTAATTATTATTATTATTATTATTATTATTTCGACAATTAAAATATATTTATAAATTCCAATATTATTTTGGGGAAATCAAAAATTAATTTTTTTTTATTATTAAAAAAAAAACACGACATAAATGTTTGTGTGCCAAATTTGGGGACGCAAAAAAATTAAAAAAAAAAATAAAAAAGGAAAAAGGAAAAAGGAAAGATGAAATAAATAAAAATAATTTGGTCGAAAAGGGAAAAAGAAAAGGCGTGGGGTCACGTGCTTCCGCTACACCCAACATCTGACCCTTTTAACTGTATATATATATTTTCTCTTTTAGTTTAATTTTAAATTCAATTTAAATGAATTTGTGTTAGCTTGCCACACCCGCTATGATGCGAATTAGGTTAAACATGAATTTGATCGAGCTGAACTACGCTCGGGTGAATTCAGGACACATATGGAACGGCTTCCTTGAATGGCCAACCCTATGATTACACTGGGTCTTTGGTCAAGGTTTTGTGATACGAACCAAGTCATCAATCAACGGAGATAGTATTTTCCAAAAATGCCTCGTACTAATACAGATAGTATTCATTGATTATAAACTCATGATCATTCCCTAAATTAGTTGATGTGTGACTTTCCTCCAACAAAGAAATAGATAAACCCTTCTCTTCGTCTTATGTCGACGGATCTTCTCCATTGAAAGAAAAAATATACAGATATTCACAACAAAAAAACATTAGATTCTCTTTCGGGTAGGCCCTGAAAGGAGAAGGCTGAAATGTCAATAGGCGTCTATTATTGAATTCACTCGGCCGATAGTACCCCATTTTTGGAACGTACGGTGACAAAATCACTAAATGGGTAAGTCGTCAATTCCTAAAACAAACTGTATAATGTACTTTATCTACTGGGTTAGGGGTGGCCATTTTACTGTAAGTTTTTATAAAATAAAAAATATATTGACTAATTATTTATTTGAATAATTTGTCTTTTTTTTTTTTTTTTTTTTGTCAGTTTTGAAATATTTTCATTAAAAGACATATAATAACGGTCTGCCCACTAATAAACACAATTATACTAATTTATATGAATTTAATTGATTTGTGTTTATTTAATTAAACACTTATATTTAATTTATTTTTAAAATTGAAAAAATAATAATAAATGTGAAAATATGACGTAAGTGACACGTGGAACGAAATAGTAAAAATTGGTTTTTGATGGGATATTTTGGGCAGCACGCTTGTGGAGCCCACGCCTCTCCTTCTATCTAAATCATCTTCATATTGAAACGACGTCGAGTTGACATAAAATATTGTAATTTTAATTTCTGTTTTTTTTTTAAACAGTTTATTATTTTGTATTATATATTTTATCCAATAATTGTCGACTTAATGTATAATTTTTGCATTGAAAATTTTAAATGAATTTTATTAATTTTCTAAATTAATAAAAATATCTTTAAACTCCATCATTTACATAAAAAAAAATTAATTTTTAAAATTTTAATAATATCCTTATTATTATAATTTTTAGATGGAAATAGTTAATATTTATTTCAAAAATATTTTTAAACTTTTAAAATGATTTAGAAAATCTAGAAAAAATTTCAAAAATACCCTTTTAACTTTTTAAAAATTTCAAAATCACCTTTAAATTATTTTAAAAAGTTCAAAAATACTCGATATAGTATCGAGTTTCAAAAAGTATTCATAAATTTTTAAAAATAACATAAAGTTTGGTGATAATTTATAATCGGTCGATTTTGATTTAATTTTTTATTTTTTGTTTATAAAGATAAAGGATGTTAATATATTTTTAAAATTTTATAGGTATTCTTTAAATATAATATAAGTAAGAATTTTTTTTTTTTTTTAAGTTGAAGGTATTAATAAAAAAATTTTAATTTTAAGGATATTTTTATTGTTAAAACTTCAATATTATTTTTAAAAGAAAATACTAATAATAGTAAATATATATTTAAAAAAAATTAAAATGGAAGGATATTATGTTTAAAAATCTAATAATGTTTTTTTAAAAGTATTAGAGTATTTTTATTAATTTCACCCATATATTTTTTTTCATGAAATTTTGTTAAAAAAAAAATTGACTTCCATGTCATCTCTATTTATTATTCACTAGTTGACTATGACTTGAAAAAATTTAATTATTTAAATTATTTTTGTGTCCAACCTTTCCCAAAGTCAAAGGTATGTGAAGTCAACTTCTTTCCAGCAAGATTTTGTTGGGTTTAATTTGGTTTTTGTGAAACTACAAAAGTCCATTCATTGTCATTGGATGACACGACTCAACAAAAACGAGAGCTAAGAGACCAATATTTCCCATCGTAATTATGGCAAATAAGGCAACTATTTAACTGAGACACTCGATAATTGAAAAAATACGAGAGATTTAACAAGATCAAGTGTAATTCAAGCTCGAAACGTGGCTTTCGATATGTGACGACACTTCAGTCAATCTAGCACATGTAATAATCGTACCCAGGTGCATTTTTTTTAACATGATGTGATTTAATAGGTTAGTATCACTTGTAACCACTTAGAACTCGAATTATGATATCTATACGTACCTATTGAGACGTTGTCCCCTCCACTATCGTTGACTCACATCACGCACTGAAGTACACATTATCAGCCGAATCAACTAAATAACCCAAGTTGACACTACAAAACAAGCACATTGTGCTATTTGCTTGGTCCTTATGAACCCTACCACTGTTCCTCATACATTATGAGTTCTAAATAGCTATATTATTTAAAATTAAAATTGGTTTCGTATTACATATTTAAACCATACTAAAAGCGTAAAGAATTGAAAGAGACGGTGACCATTGTTCATCCATCACCGAAAAATGAGAGTCATGGCGGTGTACGGTGAGCATCCAGTGGGACTATTTCCATAAATCAACACGGGTCCTTTCAACATATTTTGTAAGCACGTTTAACTTTGAAGTTCCTACGATTGAGCCATTGAAAAGGAATGTGCACCTTATTGATATAGATGATAAATTTCAATTTTTTAAGTATTTTTTAGTGGATCACTGTGTCACGTAGTTAAAGCATGTTATTGAACTTGAACCTTCAAAAAGTCAACTACTTAGAGCATATATCATGGACCAAAAAGTCAAAAGTTTGAAACTCCAATGGAACAAAATAAAAACTTAAATTTCAACCCTTCTACTATTTATGTAAAGAATTCATTAAAAATCTAATCGAAAAACACTCCATTCAAGTGATGGTGACTATTTACATAAAATTTAATAACGATCCTATGAGTTTCCTTCGCACCCAATAATATCTCGATGTCGTCACTAGTAGATATTGTCCGCTTTAACCCGTTACGTATCGTTGTCACCCTTATAAGGAACATTCCATTCCCCTCTCCAGCCAATGTGAGATCTCACAATCCACCCCCTTGTGGGCCAACGTCGTCGCTAGCACAACACTCGATGCTAACTCTGATACTATTTATAACAGCCCGATATCGCCACTAACAGATACTGTCCACTTTAGCTCGTTACATATCATCATCAACGTCACAACTTTAAAACTCATCTACTAGGAGAAAGTTTCACACTCTTATAAAGAATGTTTCGTTCCCCTCTCCGACCGACGTGGGATCTCACACAACCAAACATAGCAGCTTCAAACAGTTGTCCTACGAGTCGAAAACCCGTCAAATATAATACAACGAACATATCCATTGGCTTAATTATTGCAAAATTTTCAACAAAAAAAAAAAGGCAAAAAGACCAAGATGAGGCTATGAACATAGACACTACAATATATGTAAAGTCAAGTGTGTTTGCATAGTAAAAGGCCTCAAAGCATTCATGTGATTGACAACATGAAGTGTCTTCCAATATCATTCTTCATTTTCAACACTCAAAATGATGTCCTCTTCTGATTTTTCAAGTGTGCGCATGAGACAGCACTCACCAGTTTGTGCTCAAAAAAAGACAACCCCCAAAAGAACCAATAATAATCATTTCCAGCTTCCTAGGTTGTATTAAGATGTCGCTGATAATGTCCCATTTCAGCTCCTTCAAAACAACCATATTCATAATTGAAGGGAACCTAATAAATGGAAACAAAGCTAGAGGATAATAGTTCATGAACTGCTTCGTTTTCGCTACCAACGCGACGAATATCTACACCGAGCAAAATTTCGAGCAATGTTGCTATCTCGTGGCTCCGTGGAGCTGATCGAGTGTATACTTACTGTCTGTGGAGTTGGTGTTATGGGATTTTTGAAGACATCTGCATTCGGGTAAAGGGTAAGTGTAGATAGAAGTTTTTCGGTTGAATCGTCTTATTCTCGGTACCATCAGCCCCTTTCGGTCGCTCTCCGAAAGCATTACCCCCATTTGTTCCTTGAATTCTTTCCAGCTGTAAATCGACACGATATAAAGTTATCTTGATGGCAACAGAATACTATGCAGTTCAGTTCATCTAATATATCGTTAACCTTTTCGTGATTGGCATCGATACAAAGTCTGAATACCTTTCAGTAAACATGTTTAAGAAGTAATTTGAAAGCTCATGGGTGTGTACCTTAATTTGATTCTATCATCCATTAAAATAGCAAGCTTTCGTTTATCGGGCTTGATCGTCTTGTCGTGCCCGTTGTAGAGAAAACGTCGGTGCCCCATTAGAAAGTGTGGGAAGTTGCCTCCTTGAGTAGTTACAAAGACCTCACTTAACAAGCATACCATATAATCTAGAGCAGCCAATCTCGAAGAATATCCCTGTCGATGGATAATCGATACATTTCAGTTCATACGATATCTCTCGAATAATCTTACCGATTAAACTTGCGGTAATAGTTATGTTTTCATGGTAGAGATTTCTCTCAATTTTTGTGAGATCCCACATCGGTTGGGAAAGAGAACGAAACATTTTTTATAAGGGTGTGGAAACCTCTCCCTAGCAGAAACGTTTTAAAACTTTGAGGGGAAGCTTGAAAGGAAAAGCCCAAAAAAGACAATATCTGCTAGCCGTGGGCTTGGGCTGTTACAAATGGTATCAAAGTTAGACACCGGGTGATGTGCTAGCTAGGAGGTTGAACCCCAAAGGGGAGTGGACACAAGGTGATATGCCAGCAAGGACGCTGGGCCCCGAAGAGGGGTGGATTGGGAGGTCCCGCATCGATTGGATAAAGGAACGAGTCCCAACGACGACGCTGGCCCCGAAGGAGGGTGGATTGTGAGATCCCACATTGGTTGGGAGGAGAAAGAAGCATTCTTTATAGGGATGTGGAAACCTCTCTCTAGCAGACGCGTTTTAAAACCTTGAGGGGAAGCCAAAAAGGGAAGGCTCAATGAAGACAATATCTGCTAGTGGTGGGTTTGAGCTGTTACAAATGGTTATCAGAGCTAGACACCGACTAATGTGCCAGCGAGGAGGCTGAGCCCCGAAGAGGGTGGACACGAGGCAGTGTGCCAGCAAGGATGTTGGGCCTCGAAGAAGGATAGATTGTGAGATCCCACATCAGTTGGGAGGAGAACGGAACATTCTTTATAAGGGTGGAAACCTCTCCCTAGCATACGCGTTTTAAAACCTAGAGTGAAAGCCCAAAGAGGACGATATCTGTTAGCGGTGGGCTTTTGCTCCACACTCTACTAAGTATCGAAGGAAAAGCTACAAATGTTTCATCAGCAGTCATGGTTTTTCTAAGATCTTACAGAGCCATTGAGATCAAAATTAATTTACCATGAAAGGAGCAAGCTCATCTGGTGTTGCAAGTGATTCCTTTGTATGCAAAAGAGGAAACATTTCCTGTAACGGAGCGACGTATCTCTCTGCCCGGTACAACTTACCCGAAGCCAAATAAATCGAAGTGTTATTATCGAACCCCATACCGCGCAACATCATTCCAACCTAACATGACAAGAACAAAGTTCACAAACAAAAGCATATGAACAGTACAACACAATATAAGCTTTTGTTAAAGACACTATTACTCGAAAATGATCGTCGAAAAACACACGATTCAGGGTAACTTATAGGTACCTCCAAGGGGGTTAGCGGGCATTTTCCGTTAATTCGGTTAAGACCGGGGGAAATGAGATGCTCTTTGAGTTTGAACTTTTGCTTCCATCCTATTTCTTGGATCGAATCCATTTCGACTTTTTCAGCTTCACCTCCATCATATACACAACAGGAGAAAGCTACCATGTCCTAGAGTTCATATATGAGATGATGAGCTGAACAAAAGCAAATGAAGAGATAAAACAATTACGTTGTCCAGGAGATCGAGAAGCATCAGTACCTCCTCGAACCGTAGGTGGACCGAAACGTACTTCCCGTCATCCCTCGAACTTTTTTCGATCATCCGGCTAACTAGTTTACGTGCAAGAGCCATAATGGAAGAAGAGAACCTCAGTGCTTCATAATTTGTCAGGCATCTTAAGAATTGAATTTCAGGTGGTATATTCATGGCTAATCTGTTCGCGAAAGGCGACACTCGAACGACTCTGCATCAGATTATATGTCGAAGTGATGACAGAATTTCCTTTAGTTCTCGAATTTAGAAAACGTAAGATGTTTGAGAAGAATGAATATGCATCGATACGTACCCTTCCCTTTGCAAAACAGGTAGAACCTCTCCCC
This sequence comes from Cucurbita pepo subsp. pepo, assembly GCF_057944985.1. NCBI lineage: Eukaryota > Viridiplantae > Streptophyta > Magnoliopsida > Cucurbitales > Cucurbitaceae > Cucurbita > Cucurbita pepo. The sequence continues at coordinate 3,197,640 of NC_141799.1, forward strand.
GGTAATAATCCGCTCGAGACCAAGCTTGCACGTGAAAGTTAGGAATGTTCGAGATGTTGTAGTTATATCTTTGCATTAAAGTCTCCGGTAGCTCTTTGACGACTTTAACGTGACCGTCGAGGGCTGCTATGAAATGATCTTCATCATAAATATCACCAAACTTACTGAAAAAGAATAGTGAGAGAACAATTTAATAGCTCCCCAGCTCTTCACTTGATTCATTTATGGTTTCTTAAGGTAGATTATTGAAATTGAAAAAGTTGATGCGTAACCGTTCAAGTCCTCCGTCCTCCACTGCTTGCAGTATTATCCTCTTTGGGCTTTCCCTTAAGGCTTTCAAAATGCGTCTCGAGAGAGGTTCCCACACCCTTATAAATGTTTCATTCTCCCCCCCACCGACGTGGGAGAGAGGTTTCCACACCCTTATAAAGAATGTTTCGTTCTCCTCCCCAACTGATGTGGGAGAGAGGTTTCTACACCCTTATAAAGAATGTTTCGTTCTCCTCCTCAACTGACGTGGGATCTCGCAATCCTTTCAGGACCAGCGTCCTCACTAACACTTGTTTTCTTCTCCAATCGATGTGGAACCCCCCAATTCACCCCTTTCGGAGCCCACTTCGTGTCCACCCCCTTCGAGGCCCAGCGTCCTTACTGGCACACCACCCAGTGTCTGGCTCCGATACCATTTGTAACCGCCCATACCCACAACCAGCAGATATTGTCCTCTTTAGGCTTACCCTTTCAAGCTTCCCCTCAATGCTTTTAAAACGCATCTACTAAAGAGAAGTTTCCACACACTTATAAAGAACGTTTCATTCTCCTCCCCAACCAACGTGGGATCTCAAACGATGCCATAAAAATAGAAGCAATAAAGTAAAAGAAAAGCTCTTAATACCATGAAACACAAGACTTCCATATGCATATACCTTGAATCCTTCCAGACATTATGAAACTCAAAGCGGGGAAGAACTAGAATGGCATTTAGAAGTCCTGCTACAGCTACAGCATTGCAGATCTACACAAGGATTAACAAACAAAGGCGCCACTCAAACAACATAAACACCAACCCATACAGAGTTCACAACCCAATACTCACCGCAGATCGTTGCTGGTTGAGTCCACCATTAGCATCAACAATTAAGTAAGTATTAGTCTCACTCAACTCTGAAATTCAAACGAAAGAATAGTTAAGCTCACAGCTAGCAGATATTGTCCTCGTCTACGTGGGATCTCGCACCGTTATTACCTGAACGCGGTCGAGAAGTAGTTGAATTCGAACATGGCTTCATCTCCTTCAACCTTTTGAATTTCCAAACAGACGACAACTACAAGACAAATCATACACCTTTTGAACAAATGGGATGCTTAAAAACCCCCCACCCCATTTGTTTAAACCCCAAAAGGAATCGGATCGAACCTGAATTGCAGAGGAATGATGAGAATGAACATGGCGGTGCAGCCGGTGATACATTAGATGGGTATTATAAACCCAACCAGGGGGTGGAGGGGGCTGAGCCACGAAGGAGGAGAAAGGGGCAACACACATGATGAAACCAGAGATATAAAGCAGAGGAAGAAGCAGCATATGTGTACAGCTAAACCTGAGAGTGAAGAAGCCACCGACAAAGAGTTCCCATAGCGGCTGATTCCAATGGGGGTTCGACCGCACCTTCCGCCGCCACTTAGAAGCGTAACGCGGCGGCGAATGAGGGGGACTGGGAGAGCTACTGCTGCCACTACTCTGAGCGCCGTCGCAGTGGTAGCCATGGTAATTAAGGGTTTTGGGCTTCATTGGAAGAGATTACAGAATCCTTCTCTTCAATGTCGGTTTATAAACAGAGAAAGCTTTACAGAAAGGTGCATCAATGGTGGGCTCTAATGGAAAATGGTTTAGAGAGAGATTTGTGGTACATTTTATATGATATCCATTGGAAGAATACACCAAATGTTTTCCGCCGCTCTTTTGTCTCAGGATTAAACCAACCATTGTTTGACTGTCTTGGTTGTTGTCTGTTCTTGGTATTTTCGTAATTTCACACCCCCTTTTCTGCTGTTTCTTGTTTCCTAATTCGTTCTCCTCAACGTATTCTTTAAATAACAAAGGGCTTTTTTAGTAATTATACACGTTTCTTCTCAAAATCATAATAATTTTTTAATCTCAAATATTAATATTATTTTTCTATTTTACATAGTCGTTATAATTTTTACTTTACTTTCATGATTTGATTAAGAGTATATTTGATATATTTGACGTTATTTTCAACATATGGTTAGTTGCTTTGGACAAGCATCATCGTGACATCCTAGTCTTGTTTGTTCGAGTTAGTTGACAAGGATGTCAACCAATTGAGTGGGGAAGGATGTCACGGTCATACATGTACAAGGCGTGTTGTCAATGACCGCATGACAGATATCCCGATCTTGCTTGTCCAAAACGTGTTGTCCATGGTTGCATGTCTGTTCCAAACCCCTTTTACATGCTTTCATCCTAGATAGGTTTTTACCATTCCATATTGGGCTAGTATAAATGTGTATGATCGTTCACCAAAATCGTGTCTACACCTGCAATGGCTAAAATGCCCTGAAATGTACTATAAGGGAATTTTTCCTACCCAATAGCAGTTGTTGTTGCCTTTTGCTTACATTCCCATATAGCACCAATGAATATTTTCTCTCATTTTTTAGATTTGGTTTGGAATTTGTATTTTATTTAAAATTGGACTTTCGGTGTTTAACATTATTTTTTAGCTTATTTAACGACTAAAATTGTCACACGACTCATATTACCCTTAACTATGTTATTATTTACTTTTAAATTATATGTTGTTGGATTATTTACGTTAGTTTATAATTTATTTTTTAAAAAATACAGTTAATTTACACGTAGTCATTTGATGATGGGTCAGTAATAAATAAAACTTTATTGACAATTATTAAATGATAATAGGACAAAACGATCTGACAAGTTCTGAGTATTTATTGTCAGCGGTACGAGACGCTGGGCTTCGTCATGAGGGGCAATACACGTAAAACTCTGCCACGTGTAAAACAGTTTAATCATTCAAATTAATGAGTTGTACGCAAAAGAGGAAGGACGTGTGATGCGTGATTGCCAGTTGGCCAAAGATGGGAGAGTAAACGTGACGTGTCCGAAATATGTGGAGTTGTGGAAAATGTGATGGGATCCAGATCGGACGGTGGCCTTGCTCTATCAGCATCACATGATACTTCCACCTCACGATTAAATAACGGTTACGGAAAAAAACAAACGGGACACCTGCCCAAAATCCTCCGAAACATGCGCATCTAAAGTCAACTGTCCGTTGGTTGCACACTCAGCAGCTTCATTGACGGAAATACCCCTACACTTCTAAAAAAAAAGTTATTCCCAATATTTTTGGGATATTGTGATTTTGGGCTTCTCTCAAAGTCATCATACTAATGGAGAGTGTATTATTTAATTATAAAAACATGATCTTTTCCTAAATTAGTCGACGTGGGACTTTCATGAGTAATTTAAACATTTTTTCATAAATGTAAAAAAATATCGATCGTAACTCAATTTTTCGTTAAATGTTTACGCGAGCCAATTAAGATTTTAAAATTAGGGTTCAAGTTTAAAGTTCATATATGCTATTTTTCTTCAATTTTTGGGAGGAACAGATTGAGATATTAAGAACATAAACGATGTATATAAGGGCGTGACACATTAAATAATGTCATAACTTATAGGATTTATATATTAATGTGGAATAATTTCTCTCTATACATGTTTTTTTTTTTTTTTTTTTCTCTCATTATCTTCAAACCAAAAATGATAAATAAAAACAAAACCAAAACGACGTCGTTTTTCACAACGTGGAGACTCTTTGAAGCAAATTATTAATGGCTATGTCATAAGCATCTTGGAATTTGTCCATCACATTATTGGAATCTCCATAGACCAAGCCAGGCAAGAGCTCATAAATGACATAGCTTCTCATTTCCTCTCTTTTCTCCTCCGAAATTCCCCTCAATTTCTCCACCACGTTTCCGCCGCTTTTTTTCAGCTCTTCCTTATCGATCATCACCGAATATTTCCCGTAATCCTCCGGTAAATGCCATGGGTATTGATAATACGCCGTAAATCGGTCGAAGAAAACCGGAATACACCCCGAAATTAACGAATCAAAAACCGATTTCCTCGTCGGACTGTCTCCCGGTGGCTGCAGGCAGAATTCCGATTCCAGAAACAGAGTAATCACTGTTTCTGCTCTGTCGCAGCTCCCTGACGTGCAGTCCACGTGCCGGCAGAGTCGGCCGTTATCTGCTGCGGCGCAGTGGTTTATTAGTAATGAGCGTATGTTTTCCGGCGAGTCGGGTCGGGCGGCGCCTGCGAATCCCACGAGATTCTTTCTCTCGGATCGGAGGGCTTTCCATTGCCAGGCGAAAACGTCGTCGTCTGAATGAGGGTGGAAGAATGTGGGGTGGGGTATTCCGACGTCGTTTTCGTGCCAGGGTTGTCGTTCGATTAGGAGTTTGATGGGGTTTTGTAATTGGTCGAGTTCTAGAAATTTGGTGCCCCATGATGAATTTGAGTTGTTGGCGTTGTTGTTGTTGTTGGTGTTTCTTCGAAAATCCCATGAGATTTTGCCCAAAACGAAGACGTGATCCTTTCCTGAGCTTCGAGTCCATGGTTTCTGGGTCGAGAGCCACTGGACGAGTTCTAGGCCTAATGAGTCCTTGAGGGCGTAGGATACGTTGTTTTTGAAGTGCCATCGGAGAATGTCTAGACCTCCATAGTAGGGCACGTAGAAAAGCTTGGCTTCGTCTGGGTTCTGGACTCTGCAGGGGTGCTTCAGTACTCTGTTCGCGGGAATAAACTTGTGTTATAAGTAAAATCACGAGAGCTTATGCTTCAATTAGACAATATAATACCATTGTAGAGGTTCGTGGTTCCTAATATGATATAGAGTCATGCCCTTAACTTAGTCATGTCAATATAATCCTCAAATGTGGAACAAAAAAGTTGTGAGTCTTGAAGGTGAAGTCAAAAGTGACTTACGTGTCAAACAAAATGTGTACTTTGTTCGACGGCTCCAGAGAAGTGGTAAAGACTTGATTAAGAGGAGGCTGTTCAAGGGTTTCATAGGTCTAAGGAAAGGCTTTATGGTGTATTTTGTTAGAAAGTCGAGCCTTGATTAAGGTGATGTTGTTTGAGGGTTTCATAGGTCTTAGGAGAGGCTCTATAGTGTACTTTGTTCGAGAGTCATGTCTCAATTAAGGGGAGATTGTTCAAGGACTTTTTAGGCCTTAGGAAAGAGTCTATAGTGTAATTCAATAGCTTTATAGGCCTTATGAAAGGCTCTATGGTGTACTTCAAGGGCTCTATAGGTGTCAGGAAAGGCTCTATGGTATACTTCAAGGGCTCTATAGATGTCAGGGAATACTCTATGATGTACTTTAAGGGCTCTATAGACCTTAAAAAAACTCTATTGTGTACTTTGTTTGAGAGAAGAATTGTTAACCGGGATTCTGGTTAATTAAAGAAATGATACTAGATTTATGAAACTAAAAATAAAGTCACGAGAGCTTATGCTTGAAAGGGACGGTAATTCGATACCTGGAATGAAATATGGGCTCGAGCGCGTACTGATGAGTATTGAACCACCCTTTCCCAAGCTCTGGAATCGGCTCTCCCATTGCATCATTACTAAAATACTTACAAAAATCAATCCACGGAACCATGTCGTGGCACTGCTCCACCAATTCTTTGTTAAACTTCGCCGGAAGTTCGTACACATAAATCCCTCTTCCGCCGCATTCCTCTGCCCCAACATTCTCCGGCGACACCCACTTCCATGACCGGTGCCGCCGTAGCTGCTCTTCAATGGCCTTCATTGCAATGTCAATCTCGTCGTCTTCAGCCGTAATTGGCTGACTGCCGGTGGAATTCTTACCGGTGGAATGGTGTTGATTAATCTCCTTCGAGGATTCTGCAGAAACGGTGCCGTTGCTGCTGCTGGTAGAAGATGTAGACTGGGAAGGTTCTGGAACTTCAATAATTTCCTTTATGTAGCCATTGGAGCTTGAATTTTGGAGTTCATTTGCTGTTGTTTCCGATTTCCTTCATCAAAATATAAATCAAATATTTACATACAGAAAAAAAAAAATTAAAATTAAAATTGTTAGACGAACACGACTCTCCACAATGGTATGATATTGTCCACTTTGAGCATAAGCTCTCATGGCTTTGCTTTGGGCTTCCCCAAAAGGCCTCATACCAATGGAGTTAGTATTCCTCACTTATAAACCCATGATCATTCCCTAAATTAGTCGATGTGGGACTTCCATCATCCAACAAAAATTACAACCACAGTGGAATTTAACATTTTAGCGTTTTTTTCTTCTGATTTTAAAAATTAAAATTATAAATATTTACTATATCATGTTTATATTTTTCATTTACCCTGGTGGGACCCACTTGAGGTTTAAAATTCCAGTTTAATTTTGTGACCTCCAATTCGTGAGGAGAACAAAACACCATTTTATAACAGGGTGTGGAAACTTTCCCGTTTTAAAGCCTTGAAAGTCTAATGAGGACAATATCTACTAACAGTGGATCGGTACCATTACAAATGGTATCAGAGCCAGACACCACACGATGTGCCAGCCTTCTCGTTGGGCCCCGAAGGGGGTGGATTTGGTGGCGGTCCCACATCAATTGGAAGAAGGAAAGAGTATCAGCGATGACACTAGGCTCCCCGAAGGGGGCGGATTATTTTAAAGCGTTTGAGGAGAAGCTCGAAAGGAAAAACCCAGAGAATATGTTACAAATTTGAAAATGGGAGTGCTTGTTAGCTAAACGGTGTCGAAAACAGTGTTTATATTTTTCCATCTCCAATCCTACCAAAATCCAGACTTTATCTCGTGTGTGTATATATATATATATATATATTATAATTACAGAATCGGGAACCTAGTTTATATTTTTTTTTTTGTCTCCAACACCGCCTAAATCCGGGCTCCATCTCACTTATTTATATATTATATCACATAATAAATAAATAAATACAAAATTTAATTATGTGAAGACTAAATACTTCATAAATAAATGTAGTTTTTAAGTAGAATAATTAAGTTGTAATATCGAAATCATGTCGTGGTAAAAATAATTTGAAATAAGGTAATATATACATAAACGAAAAATTTAGTAATAAACTCGATCACCACAAATTACCAATAATAATTTCAAGAATAAATAAAAATTTAATATAGATAATGAAATAGGAGACGAAGACATAGACAGATAAGGTGAAGGTGTTACCGAATGGCGGCGTCAGAACGACTGTGATTAAGGACTTGCATTGGAATTTCAGAGTTAGGCTGTGAGCCAGCAGAAAGGCAATAAAGATTGGTGAGCTTCCTGGAAGAAACACAGACATGAACGAATCTTCCAGAAATAACGGTGGTGGAAGACGACCACAGAAACAGAACCAATAGCAAGAAAATCGCAGCCGGAATCCGATACAGAAGCTTGAACAGAACGGCGCCGTATAGACGAAGCTTTGTTTCCTTCACTTTCTTCGATTGCTTCGTTGACCTAATCGCCATTGTTGGTCGAAGCTTGGTTATGGCCATGGCTTCTCTGGTTCTTTATTTTTTTCGTAAAGGCTTTAAATATGGGTTCACATTGCTGACGTGGAATGGTCCATGGAAATAAACGTGCAGAGCATATATTTGTAATTATTTGTATAATTTATATTCCTTGCCAATTATATGGCACGTTGTGTGGAAAATTGACTCTTTTTTTTTTTCTCAATTAAATAAATAAACGATTATGGGTGTTGTTTATTCGAGTTTAATTCGATGGAAGAAAAAAATTGGATTTGTTCGAGGAATTATATTTATAAATTAAATTAAACGGTTGTCTGGTTGACTCTGCCGACATCTTAGTAAAGTGATACATGAATGTACGGAACAGATAGAACGATTAAAAAATACTCAAAATAAATTTAATTTATTACCCATTACCAATAAACGACATATTGACTCGTGGGATGATGAAACACACAACCTAGATGTGCTTTGTTGTGTTCTCATTAGGGGGTTTAACGCCTTTTATATTTGTTCCTTTTGATCAGGTAATTGCCTTTTTATTTGGGGAGATGCCCCAATCTCGTCTCTTGACTTGAACATTTGTCGATATACCACCGCTTGTTTACTAAGATCGTCATAGAATGTGTTGGAAAACATTTTATAACAAAACATTTGAAAATGTTCGATTCCATTTAATGTGTTCGGGTGGAAAAAAATGAAATTTACTTGATCTGGTCTAAAAGTTTACTACCATAGCGGTTGATTTTAGAAATCCACCCTTAGGTTGGGTTAATAATAAAGGACTAGGAGTAAATGGGTTCGAGCCATCGCCTAACGTATAAATTTATTGAATGTTTCAATAGCCACTAGACTTGTTGAATGAAGAACTTGACGTAGATTTTCCCATTGCTGAACCAGGAAAGAAGAAAATAAGATCGATGGTACATTTATGAGTGTCACACTACAAGACAAGATTAAGCAGGAACCAAACTAAGTTCGGTTTTCCAGGTTTAGCATAGACCCGAACCAATCCGGTCTTTCTAAACCAACCGGGGATCGATTTGGCGGTTCGGTCGGTTATTTTGGTTATCCGTCTTCGCACGCGCTCAGCGAGCGGGAGTTTGTTTAAATACCAACGAATTCGCGCCCTTACCAGAAATTCTCTCGCTTCTTTGCTCACTGCTCACTTCTCGTGATCTCTTCATCCTTCTGCTCATTGCCAAATCCTACCTTCCAGATTAGAGCTTCGCAGTTCAGACCTAAGAAAATGGACGAGTCTTCGCTGCAACTTATCCACGACGTCGGAACTAAATTGAGCAAACAGTCTCGTCCAACCAAGGATTACATCGTGAAATCCCTCCGGGTAATGTTTTTACTTTGATTTTTTATTGTAGTTTCTGAATTTCTCTTCTCGTTATGATCGCACTGTCGTTTGGACTCTTCCTATTTGATTTGCTTACTGTTGATTGAATATGTTGACGATGTTCTATCTTCGTGGTTAATCGTGAGTTGATACTCGAATTTTTCGTTTTCTTGAAGACTGAAGGGTTTCTTCTAGGGTTTGCTAATTATATTCAATTATGAATGTGAGGAGCTGATGCTCCTGTTCACACTGACCAGTTCGCGGCAGTTGTTTGGACTCGAATCTTCCGACACGCTTGAGATGAAGTCATAAAACTTCGCATCAAAACTAATGGCTCGCTCTCTCCCTCTGTTTTCCTGAATCCACAACTAACAGCTCTTGAATTGACAGACACGACGAATTTCATTGACCGTTAAAAAAACTAGGCATTAAAATTGTCGGTTGCTCTGTTTTATTTTGATCGCCCACACAAATCCGATCATATTTTCTATTTCTTTCATAATACCGAACATTTTGTTTAGGATATGTTAATTCATTAGAATGAAAATAATTAATCGGTTCCTGTATTATCTTATCGATAAAACTCCAACTCTCGTTTTGTTGTAGCACCAATCCATGAATCATATCATGTTCTGTAATTCAGTTCTTACAATTTATTTACGCCAATAAATGGATTTTTCACTTCACGACTACCGTTTTCCTTATTACTTGATCTTCCATTTTTCCATTGCAGCAAGTTGTAGATGCTTTTGCTTGTTTGGAACAGTATTACGTCCCAGATGCTACAAGGGAGTCAGAACCAGCTAAAAAATTAGAGAGTTCTATAAAGCCTCTAATGAAATCTATAGTTAATGGTCTTCTACGGAATAGAGATAAAGATGTGAGACTTCTATTAGCTATATGCGTTAGTGAAATGTTCCGGGTCACGGCTCCAGAACCACCTTTCGAAGACAAATATCTAAGGGTAACCAATCGTTAATTTTGATTAAATGTATACTCTCTTTCTTAATCTTTCGGTTTACCATCCAATTTATCCATTTCTTTTCTTTTTTAAATGTTAGGATGTTTTTATACTTCTTTTGAGCACTTTTTCGGAGCTAGGTGATACAACAAGTCCACTTTTCTCTCGGAGGGTTAAAATACTAGAGACAGTGGCACGATGTAAATGCTGTGTGATAATGCTTGACATTGGATGCAACGACTTGGTGTTGGAGATGTTTGATACATTTTTCTCTGCTTTAAGGTCAGTTCCCTTATCTTGCAATTTTCTAATATGATGCACACTTTTTATCAGCATGTTTGATAATTTATTCTGATTTTCTGTTATGCCAATTTTGTCAAGGTACTCATTTTATTTTATTGTGTTCTAAATTTAAAAGAGTGTAATTCTCCTTCCTCCGAGTATTTCGGTTTTACAACCTGAGGTCTTAAATTTCCCATATATTGTCCTTAATACTTTCAACGTTACTAGGACAATTTTGCTGTGTTCAAGAATAGAAGTTGTGTGTATTGGGATATTTGTAGTTTGCTGGAGGAAGAATTTAATGATAGGAACAATGAACGAGGTATGATGTTGTCCACTTTGAGCATAAGCTCTCATAGCTACTTTTAGTTTCCTCAAAAGACCTCATAATTTATATACCATGATCTTCTCTTTAATTAGCCAATGTGAGACTCCAACAATCCTTGGGACATTTAATTTATCCTGCTCCTTCAATAGGATTTTTATCACAAAAAATTGAAAAATGTTCGGTTTATGCTCCCTTACAAGCCTAAACAAGTTTCCTTTGAGGTAGTAGATTCGTGTTGGGGAGTATCCAACAAAGTTCCATTTTTATGGCTCTTAACTCGAATGTCTGTAATGTGCCTTTTTGCTCTCTTGTTTTTTTTTTTTTTTTCCAGTACACTTAAGCTTGAAGTAAGAAATAAGTAATACGTAGAAAATATGTAGATTTGGGTTATATAAGTTGTTAGTTTGTTGAGTGTAGTAATTTCTATTGATTCTCAAACTTCTACTTGCATCTGTTTTTTATGCATGCTGCTCTATATATTATTTGTTGGGTTACATTCACTGTACGACCCTTTTGAATTGTTTCAAATTTACGATAGCTCTTTTTTCTATAGAGACTATCACGAACCTAGTCTGGTTAACAACATTTTGTCAATAATGACCCATATTCTAAGCGAGGATGCCTCTCTACCGCTAGTAGATGTGGTTTTGCACAATGTTGTGAAGGAGGAAAAGGTAAGTTTAATAGATTGATGTTTTGTTCCCTACCTTTTAGAGGGATTAAAAATATTATTTACGGAGAACTCTATCTATGAGATACAATTAACGGTCATTGTTATTACTCTTGTGCTAGCATGGTTTAGTTAAGTTCGATAGCTTTAATAATCTTGTTGATTGATGGTGCATTGTATTATTAGTCAATTTGTCGAGATAAGGAAATTGAGGGCTATTTGATTAATAAAATATCTAATGTTTACAAAAGGGGACTCGAGCATTTTATATATCAGGGTTTAAGGATAAAGGAAATAACTACATTAGGTAAATCACCCTTAACCCAAGCTTACTAGAAAACTTGCTAACTGAACATAAAGTTAAACAGAACATAAAAATTAAAAAACACAGTAAGACAATTACAATACAACCCTACATCAACCCCCTTTACCTAACCAAAAAAAAAAAAAAAAAAAGAACTCTTCTCGAGTTCATAATCGTCCTCATTAGGAAAAGAAAAATAGGTAGAACAGAAGTGTAGCTTGTATGTCCAACGTGTAGGCGTTATTTTATTCCTGACTCTCTTCACGACAAAGTCCAATTAACACTGCACAAATTTTTCTACATCTATGTGAAGCCGAGGCCAATAATATCTAATGGTAATCTGGCTTATAGTTTTATCATGCCCAAAATATCCACCCAATACCGTAACATGTATGTCCTTAATTACTTTCTGCCTAAGAGATATGTGATAGTTAACAAAAACAGAAATGTTGAGTTAGCAAACAAGCCCAACATGTAGGTGTTATTCCCAACTCTCTTCACAATTTTGCAAAGTCCATTTGTGGCTTTATTATAGGTGCTTGTCACTAGATCTACATCTAATCTTAATAACTTCCAATTTATAAACGATCTCCCTGCTTTTGCCTGTCACTGCAGAAAGATTTTATTTATCTTTGGTTTAGGAAATTTGTGTATATGTTTTATGCCTCGACTTGATTAGTAGTAAAGCACAAAAAAATTCCTTTTAAATGTATTTTTGAGCTTCTTTATGTTGTCCTGACAAATGTCCTTTTCACATTTTTCAGGGTGAACCTACAGCTGCTTCTCGCCTTGCAGTTTCCGTCATTGAAGCCAGTGCTGAGACGCTTGAACCATTTGTTTGTGGATTCTTAACATCTTGTATTTCAGAGAGAGATGTGGCGGGAAGTGAACTCAAAGAATTTTACCATGAACTAATTTTTAGAATTTTCCAAAGTGTCCCTCAGATGCTTCTTCCTGTGATTCCAAACTTGACTCTAGAGCTTTTGGTATGTTATTTATTATTTTGGTTGGTTCATTGTATTCCCACTCTTGTATTGCAACAGTGGTATACGACTATTTGTCATACTCATTTTTTTTTTTTAAATAATAAATGGTTTTGAATGAGTAACCATAAGTATCTTATAACTCCGATTGGTCCTGATACGAGATGAGGACCTTACACTCTTAGGAATTTTTGATCTCCAAAGCTCTTCGAAAAAATCTGACCATAAAATTAGAACTCTTTTTGGCCTGATAATTGGAGAGAGATTTAACAGAACATGCGTTACCCCTTTCAAGAAAACCCTTTCGAATGCGCCCCAAAGCCTTCAACCATCTAAACACTGCATCTGTTGGTCTCTAATAGTCACTCCTACATAATTTCCAGGATGCTCACGTTGTTTGTTTCCTCATTGTATCTCTATCCTTTGTAGACGGACCAAGTTGATGTTAGAATAAAAGCGGTTAAAATCGTTGGTAGGCTTTTAGCTCTACCAAAACACTCTGTAGCACAAAAGTACCGAGGACTTTTTATGGAGTTCTTGAAAAGGTTTAGTGACAAATCTGCAGAAGTTAGAATTCATGCTATCCAATGTGCTAAAGCTTGTTATCTGGCCAATCCTGGTAGTTCAGAATCTCTTGAAGTTCTGGGTCAGTGGTTAAGTAGTTATGATGTTATTAGATTCTTAATCCGTTATGTTTAGTATAACTGACTAGTTGGTACTCATGAACATATCAGCTGCAGTCGAAGAACGATTACTAGACTTTGATGATAGAGTGAGAACCCGAGCAATAATTATTGTTTGTGATATTGCCCGTTCAAATATCAAATTTGCCCCCGTGACACTAATATCTCAAGCTGCTGAAAGACTACGAGATAAGAGGGTATTTTATTGTATGTGGTTCTGTTTGCACTAAGTAATCAAAGCTCACCTAACATTATTTTTGCTCTTTTTTTTTTTTTTTTTTTTTTTTTTTTTTTTTTTTTTTTGTAGATATCAGTTAGGAAAAAAGCCCTTCAGAAATTGTTGGAAGTGTATCGAGACTATTGTGATAAATGTTCCAAAGGTCAATTGACTATGAACGATGACTTTGAACAGATTCCTTGTAAAGTCTTGATGCTTTGCTATGATAAAGATTGTAAGGAGTTCAGGTTGGCTTATCATCTCTTGGATTGAAACTATTACAATATCTTTAAATATAATAATTATGACCACATTTTAGGTCCCAGTGCATGGAACTTGTTCTTGTGGAAGATTTATTCCCTGCTCATCTCTCTCTTGAGGAAAGGACAAGCCACTGGATCCATTTGTTCTCTCTTTTCAATATCCATCATGAAAAGGCCCTCAGATATATTTTGCTGCAAAAACAGAGGTATTATTACTAGCATGTTTTTCATGGTAAGATTAAATTTTATAATGTTTTGCATTTTTCTTTTACTGTTTGCATTTGTAGGTTACAAGATGAGTTGCGAACTTATTTGAGTCTACGAAAAAAGGGAAAGGTATGTTGCCCAACTTCTCATCTAAGTTCTGTAGTTTGGTAAATTGTTTGCTGAATTAAAGATTCATTTGTTGACGATACGGATCATTTTGTGAAGTTGTAATCCACTCATCTTATTTATTTATTCTCTTTTGTACATAAAAAACACATGAACTAATATTGAGTCTTCCAAATGCAACTTAAGTTATCGCGGTGTGAAACTCGTTTAAAATGCATTTTAGAAGAGGACACATCATATTTGCCTCCTTGTAAATTTGTCGTTTGCTCCTTTTTACTGAAAAATAAAAAAGAGGGGAAAAAAAAAACTCTATATTTTGCCCAAAATGGTTCTGTGAGCCATTCTATTGTTAACCATAGAATCTCATATACTTTTTTTTTGGCTTTTTGTCGAAGGTAAAATTTACAACTTCTTACCAAGTCATTGATATCTGCTGTCTAAACATATTATTTAACGGATTTCTTCATCTAGTAACATTTGGTTGTCTTGTTGCTACAGGAGAACCAATCAGAAGAGGTAGAAAAGCGAATTGAAACTGCATTTCTCAAAATGGCAGCCTGCTTTCCAGATCCTACAAAAGCAAAGGAGTCCTTTCATAAATTAAATCAAATTAAAGCTGATAATATTTTTATCCCGTTGGAGCTTTTACTTGATGAATTGACAAGTGTGGAAGCTGAGGCCACCAGAGTGCGTAGTATACTTTTGTAGCTTACTTTTTGGTTGATATTTTAGTTGAATTATATTGTTTCAAGCTTTTCACTGCTACACTTTTTATTATTTGATTTAGAATAGTTCTTTACCACGATGAAGGCCCTTGTTGGATTTAAGGTTGAAAACTCTTTAAAATTCATTTATGCTAGATTGGAAATAAGATGAATCGTTTTCTATTGAGACTTTTAATTATGATTTTGTTTGGTAGATGCTTGAACTGTAAGAAGTAGTACACGTCTTAGATCTGGAGTGCTGGAGATCTAGAGAATGATCTATACTGGCATAAGTCCACGAAAATTCAGATTGAGAAAATTTTGAGAAAAGTTGATTGTCTCAGGATGTCCTCTTTTAGTAAGTTTGCAAGTATTTTTATCAATATATATTTCATTTTTTATAATTCTTTTCTTGGAATTCAGAAAAGGAATATAAAGGGATGTAAAATGCCCATTCACATGCTTTTCATTCCCATTTGTGTTTCTCTTTAAATTCAATGTATTAGAGCGATATATTTAGTTCATAGGTTGATTTGATATATGATTATATGGTAGGTTTATAAATTCATCTTCTCCCGTCCCTCGGGGATATCCAATAAATGTATCTTCTCCCTTACTGCTAATTTTTTGGCTCAAATACAAAACTTGACAATAGTTTGCACTATACTCTCTGCTGTGGGGTTTTTTCACAAATGATTGATACATTATCTTGCATTCATTAATAGAATTATTATTCTTTTTTTTTTTCAGGACAAATTGTTGAGGATGATAGGAAGTAAACATCCTCATTTTGAGATTTTGAAATCACTCTCCTCAAAGTGCTCATATAATTTATTCAGCACTGAGCATGTACGCTTTGTATTAGACTGCATTCTGAGTAACAGACTTGCAAATAAACATTTGGAGGCTTCTGCTGGCAAGCTTCTACTGGTAAGTAAAATTGCAATATGTTGATTCCAGGTTGATGCGGCCTTATTTAAAAAACATTTTTTTGTGTTACTTATTCACTCTCATAGAATACTCGTTTCTCTTATATGATAACTCTTAGTAATTTCAAAGGGTAAATTCTTGTTTGGAGTTGGAATATCATGCATTAAATCACTGCTAAACATAAACGTAAAAATTCGGTCTTCTTTTTCTTGCCCTTGTGGATTTATCATTGGATCGCTGCCATCAGAGTTACTTGTTGAAAGATTTTATTCGACCAACCATAACAGTTTGTGAAAAAGAACTAATAGATGACAGGGAGATTTTGGACGAGGCATGTTACCTAGCCTGTTGGCGGAGTTTTGTTTTGCTTTGTATTTTATTTTAGTTTAAACTCTTTAATCATTTCTCCTATTTTGATTACTGATAGTTGTGCTAGCTGAAAACAAAAAATCTACAAAAAACACCCAAACCATGCTGATTCTGTTTTCTAAAGTATAAAACTAAAAAAATAGTTGGCCGGTTTAATTTGTTCTAAATTTTGTCAGTTTCAGTCAGTTTTTCGATTTGTTTTTTTTTTCTCTCCATAACATAATGTTTGGCTGACTGACTTGAACTGCTTACAGATAGTCATTAGTGATAGTTAAAGAGCTTCGTATTCTCTCTACAAAATTGGAATTGATAGGATGTCTTGATTCTTTCATTGTGATTAGTAGTTTCTATCGAAGAAATGTTCTCAAATATTTCAAGGCATTTTAGTTATTATCTTATTTCCCCACAAAAAAAAGAAAGAAAAACATTGATTTACAATAAACACACTAGAGGGGAGGACCTCGGTACTCAGTCAGCATGGCCATTTGATCGTAGGCTATTATTGGCATTTTTCCCCCACTCATCAGAGGCTTGGAAGGTCAACTGCTAAGGTTGTTGGAAGAAAGCAACCCAATAGATAGTAAGCTGATCGAAGTATTGTCAAAAGCAGGCCCTCACTTATCAATTGAACTTAGGTATTCATCATTTGCTGCTTACATGTTCATTACACGTCCTTTAATTTTCAAGTTAAGAAAACAACGAAAACTTCGAAGCTATAATGTTTGCCAGTGTTTTTGTACCTATTCTCCTTTCACTTCGTTGTTTTATACTTGTGTTGATCTCGTTACTCTCTCTTCCCTAGTGCCAAATGCTTACCAACAATATGATGTTTATGTTTACGACAGTTCGAAGGTTGACGTTTAAATCTTCTTCTCTCTTGTATTCTTTCATTTCTCTCTCGATTCCTTGATTAAAAAAAATCTATAATTTTTTAAATATTTATTGCAGAATTTGGATTCTCTTTACAGTTAGATGAATATTATGTGATGTTGAGAAAGGTGTAGATGCCTTGCTTTATATAAGTATCTCCTTACTGGGAGAAACTTAAACCTTTTACTTGAGTAGAATTTTAGGATGACCAATTTTATTTCTTGTTTGTTTCTGTCTACTAAAACCGGTAGATAATTGATATAATACATATGGTTGAATGTTTTTGTTGGATAAGAAACAACTAAAAAATTCTCCAATTGGATAAAAGAGTGTTCATGCTATACTTGCAAAAGGGGAGATATTTTTGCACTATTATAAGATGTATGCTTGAATAATGTTTATACTGTAGAAATCTTCCTCTTGAATAATGTTCGAAAGATGCATACATGGTTGATAATTGTTTTAGAAAACACCTTATTAACGTCTTAACTTTTTTTCTTGTTCGTGTACTTGTTTGAAGTCTTTAGTTGCTAGCTGTAAGCTTAGGATAATGTTTTTCGGTGGTTTGATGTTAGTTGGCTCATTTATGGCATTACGCTGAGATAGAAAGAATCTGAAACACTGAAGAATCGTAGTACTTAGACTCTTCTGTGTTTGGATGCACGAGTCTTTCAATGTGTATGAGTGCTGTGGTGCACATGAACTTCTGCATAGTTGAGGATGCAAAATATCCTAAAATTTCCTTGTTTCTGTTTCCCTTCCCCTAATAGAGATGTATACCCATTTCTGGAGAGGTTATGCTTGGAGGGTACTCGTGCTCAATCAAAGAGTGCTGTTTCTGCCATTGCAGCTTTAGCTGGTACTTCTGGGAATTTTTTATTCTCTAAACTATGTAAGGTACGCACAAATATATTTTGGAGGCATTTTGTATTCATATATTCTTCGTTATAGTTTATTGACATTCAGAAAAATAGCTTACGGAATCCTTCTCTTTTTTTTTTTCCACCAGGAACTTGTTGATTCTCTACACAGGGGAATGAATCTCCCCGCAATATTGCAATCTTTAGGTTGTATTGCACAATATTCTGGTTCAACCTTTGATGATCATGATCTAGAGATCACACCTTATGTATATGAGAAAATCCTCCAAGTAATTCTTGCCAACTCCTTTTTCGAGTTCATTTTTCTAAAATAATTATATGTATATCTGATTTTCTCTGCCAGTGCCTTCTAGTTTTGTTGATTTTTTGCTTCCGCAAAATCTTTTTGACCAGTCTTTTAACCTTACTCATGAAGGTGGACCTATCAGATAATTTCAATAAATTAGACGGGGATAGCAATTCTTGCGATTTAAAGGTAAACCCCTATGGAGACTCCAGTTCATTTATGTTTCAGTCTATTAAGTTGCGATTTTCACCTGTTTTGTACCTTAATCTTAGACGGGCATTGGAGGAGTTTGTATGAGGGTAAGATAAGACATCAACCCTTTGAACGAGAGTGGTTATTATAGAAAGTTACTCCATGTACCTTGTAACAAAAGAATGGAATAGTTACCTGAAAACAAAAAATTGAAAAGCACCATAAGGAATCCAACAATAAATTGATATCTCTCATATCTCTATTTTTTTTATGAGACAACCACACATTTTCAAATTTGAATTGGGTTGTATCTAATTAAAAGCACTAATCTCGGACTATGGGGAAGTCATCCGAAGTAGCCTTCATTGTCCTTGAATCTCTAGAGTCGTGAAACCAGCCATCCACTTATGAAATCAGTCAATACAGGACATGGAGAATCCTCAAATTAGACCAAGAGAAATGACTGTTGGACGTGGGAATTTCAATCAATTTATGATCTTCAATAGTCCTCATGCTTCTAGAAAATGTACCAATAAAGGATTTTTCCATGGATCTCTCAATGACGTTGACCAATAAAAAGAAATTTTATCATTGGGAAACTTCTTTTTGAAGGAAACTAAGCCATATTAATTCAATATCTCAGATAAGATCGTTTCTTACAATTTAAATTGATTTTGTTGTGGCAGTAGCCCTACTTAATAGACATTGAATTCACGTAATGTGAGATACGCTGTGTTCTTGAATAATTAGAGGCTACTAGTCCTACTTGGTCGCCTACTGATGATTTTTCTCCATTTTTGTAGAGTTATTCTTTCTTTTTTCTTTGCAGATTTATGGGCTGAAAACAATCGTTAAGAGTTTTTTGCCACATCAAGGAACTCCTAGAAGAAATGTTGATGAGTTTCTGAAAATTTTATTAGGGATGCTGAACGCGTGTGAAGCTTCTGTTGGGAACATCCCTACGTATGTATTTAAGTGCGTTGATAGATAAAACTTGTTTTAAAAAATTTTCCGGATCATACAAGATTCCTACAGCTTACTGAGTTGTTCCTTGTTAAGTTTTACTGATCTATAATCTTTGGTTTGAAGCTGCAATTTTGTCAACCTTCTGAAGATTGCATGCTTTGTTGCTATTCAATTAATATTTTTCTGGACTACTGCACATTTTTCCCCATTGTTGAATTCTTTTCTAAACTTTTTTTTTTAAGAGAATACACTGTTCTTTTATTTTCTCAATCAAGATTGGTATTTTTTTATATTTCCCCTAAGCCTTATGTTACCTTAGTCGCTAATAAAAATATACTAGGGCATTATTTACTTCTGGAGATTTTATGATACAGTGATAGTGATCAAGCTCGAATCAGATTAGCTGCTGCAAAATCAGTTCTTCGTCTTGCCAAAAGATGGGATTCACAAATTACACCGGAGATTTTCCGTTTTGCAATCTTGATGGCAAAGGTACATTTGTTTGGTTGCTGTGGTCATAAATCTGCTTAGAAACAGATGAACGTGAATCATAAGAAAACTGGGAGCTCCTTATGCAAACAGTGTGGATTCATAATTGATTAAACTAAGGACATGACTAATTATGACGGGAGGATGAGAGACCCTAGACTGAAAATACAGGCAACCTTTATTCTATAAGTATTGATGGCAGTACGTCATGTTATTGTTAATTTTATGCTGATGATTGTAATTTATTTTTTTACCCAAAGATTTAAGCGCTTTATTTTGTAGTTTTGTTCAAAAGGCTACTGTAAGTTATCTCCTTAGTAGTATTGATATAAAGAAAGGTAGGAATGTCCTCAGGCCATAGAAAAGGATTACCAACCTATTTGAGGTCGGTAAGCTCTCCTTCCTCATCCAACTTTCACTAGCACAAATCAGAATGAGGAAAAGTGGAAGTATTCTTTAAGAAAAAGGACTAATCGAGAATTTTTTCCTTGATATGCTTTTTATGAAGTTTAGTTAAAATGTGTATATAGTGGATGTCATTCGGTTCAGCCTGTTTCATCTTCATATATTTCTGCATATGGATGTTAGTCTTCCAAGAGACCCCTTTATAACCACCTGGTACTTACTGCTCCATTTCAGGACTCCTCTTCTTTGGTTAGAAGGCTATTTATTGACAAAGCACACAAGTTACTAAAGGAGCAGGCTATACCTACTCGATATGCTTGTGTTTTTGCATTTTGCATCTCAGATAGCTTGAAGGATCTTCAGGATAATGTATGTCTATTTCTGTCAATTATGCAGCAGCGTTATGCTTAGGTACCTTTGCTATATGGTTCTATGATTCATATTCTGATGATACACTTCATTTCATTTCAGTCACTCAAATATATGGCAGAATTTATTGAGCAATATAGGAAGATAGCTCAGATTCATCAAAATTCTGTGGGTCAAGATGGATCAGTGACCTTTGTTCCAGCGTATGTAGTAGTATTCTTGATATATATTCTAGCTCATGATTCAGGCTTCCCACATACAGACTGTCAAGATGAAAATGAATATGCTCAATTTTGTAGGTAAATGTGCCTTCTGTTTGAATCATTGTTGATGTTAAAACTTTTCCTCCATAATATCAATTGGTGTCTCTGCTTGGAACATGCTCTTTTTGCAGCCCCCTCCTATTTATGTTGCAGATGTTAGTCAATGCAGATGTAAATGTTGCAAAGGATACTGTTTTGTATTTGCACAGTATTTTTCGTGCCATTAAGAGGGTTGAGGATGCTGTGGATATTGAAACATCACCTGTGAGAGTTTGTAGTAATGCATTTATATTATCACTGGCCTTTGTTATAACACAATTTCATCAGCTGAAAGCTTTTCCTTTTCTTTTATCTCTTTAATTTCAGAAGTTACACATTTTAGCGGACATTGGTCTCTCTTTTGTAACTGCTCTAAATTATTCCGGAGTCTCCCTATCATGTGCCCCAAGGCAGATTTTGCTGCCATTATCACTATATAGAGTGAGTTTGCCAAAGAAAATTAACTTGTTGTGTGCTTGAGGATACGATCTCAAATGGACATTTAACACATGATTATTACCCTTCTTTCCAGGTAAATTCCAGGCAGCTTTCTCAACATGCTTTGGATGAATGTTTTATTGGAAGAGTTATTAAGACATTTCAATCTCAGTTCATTTTGGTATGCCTCTACTGTTGTTCTTTATTCTTTACCGATTATCTTACGAGTTCCATATGATTTGTGATTTGTCCTTTTGTTGCATGAAAGCCCACTATCAACCCATGTTCCTCAATAAGCATGAAAGCTTGTAAGCAAGTTGAACCCATTTCCTCTAGAGCAACGAAGATCAATACAACTGTGAATCAGGAGGCTATTGTTGGACGGAGGCGAAAACGGGCTGTCTCTCCAACAATGTCCTCATCAATTGAGTTGCGGGAGAGTTCTCTACTTGTTCAACAAAATTTCCCAACAAACAGAGAAAAAAGTACATTTTCTTCTCAATTAAACTACAGAAGCTTCTCTTGTTGAAGCATATGCGTCAATTCAGAGTCAGGACAATGTGTTGGCAAACAGGAACATTGATGATGAGTCTCCAATGTATGTCAACGACCAGCTCACTAATTCTTCCAAATTTTCTTAAGATATGTCTGTTGATTCCTGAGCGATAGATCAAGTTATGCCTGTCAATTATTAATGAAATGGTTTGGTTAAACAACTAATTAAAGGGCTGCCTTTAGCAGATACATATTCAGTTCTCGGCACGGTTGATTTGTTATGACTTTGAAGATTCTATTTAGAAGATTAACCCTCGTTTGAATGGTTAATACTTAAGATTGAACTTATTATAGCCTTTTCTTTGTAATTTGTATTTAATTGGCATATGTTGCAGGTCACAAATTTTAGTGGAACATCCAACTGCTGAGCTCGGAATCTGAGAGTTCGGATACGACACCAGATGGTTTCCTGGTAGAAAGGGTGAGAAGAACTAACAATTTAGATGAATTTTGCTTTCTGTTTTGCTCAAAATGATCATAAGACGAATGCAAACCAAACACCAAGATGCTATAAAACAGGAAGTTCTGAACTTCGATGATTCATTTATAGTTCATCCCTGAATATGTTTCTTTTATTCTCTTTGAAGTGTAACAATTGGGTTATTTTGGATAACAATCGCAAACTTCCTCTTGTTCTTCTTGGTGAATGATATGATAATGTGACTATGTTTGTATCTAATAATTCTTCTTGCTCATTTTCAGGTTGTTGGAAGTATCAAATACGAGCATTTGCAGTCTTGAGGTACTGGTTTCCTACCCTAACCATTGTTTAGAGGGTTATGAAAATGGTAGTGTTTGGTGATTATAGGAATGAACACTTTGGATTAAGTTAAAAAGTAAAAAATTAGCTCAACTGTAATCCAACTGCATCCAATCTTTGGCTTGTTTGAACCCTTTCCATATGTTGTACATATTGGAGAAAAATATCTCTGTATAGAAAAACTCAAGTAACAATTTTGAATAGTAACTGCATTGTTCAAGTAATGGCTTTCTAATTTCTTCTTTCTTTTTTTATTTTATTTTAGTGATATACATACATACACATAAAGACTGTGATGTCCCACATTGGTTGGGGAGGAGAACAAACCACCTTTTATAAGGGTGTGGAAACCTTCCTCTAGCAGACGCGTTTTAAAGCCCAAAAGGGAAAGCCCAAAGAGGAGAATATCTGCTAGCGGTGGATCTGGGTCGTTATCTAGACAGACATACATACTTATATTGATTGGTTCTTACCGTTCCAATTTTTTTTTTTTTTTTTTAATAGTAATTTCTGCTAGTTTAATTTTTCTAGAATTAGCTATGCTGTTTTAATAATATATCTCTTTAATATGTTTTTGTAATTTTTTTTTTAAATACATTACATTTTTTATTAGATGTTATTTTAATTAATTAACCATTTTTCTAGTTGGGTTTTAGTTTAACTATTAGACTTAAAAAATGTTCGTGTTAAAAAAAAAAAAAAATCATATGCATTCAATAACTTATATAACATAATAGTTGAATTTTAGACTGAAAAAAAAAAAATATAGTTGACAACCTAAATTTATTTTATTCCTAAATTTTACCTAATTTTATTTTTAAATAAATATTTGATCTTAATAGTATTGATATTACTGGAGTGAAATAAGCTGAATATTATTTTATTATCATTCTATATTTAGAAATATGCAATTTTATGCCTAATAATTAATGTAACTAAATTTACTTATAACATGTACATAATATAAATGACGTGAAAAAAACCTAATATAAGTATTTAAAGTATATAAAAAAAAAAAAACAATTATATATCTAAAAATAATTTAGAAAAATATAGCTTTCTTTTCTCTCTACTACCGCATTTATTATATATCTACCACGAAAGAATATATATATTACATATGTAATAATATAAATGAAAATTGGAATTAATAGTCAAAATATGCCTTCAAATTAATTTATGCTTATTACGATTTTCAAAGCGACTCAAATAGTTAAAATAATTAAAACTTTTATTGTATTCAAAATCAAATTTTATGAAATTACCATTTTTAATCAATAATATATATACATATATATATATATATTCCACGTAATTTTCTTAATAAAAAATTATATATTCCACGTAACCTTCACGAAAGGTACATTTCGGTCTTTTTTTTTTTTTTTTTTTTTTTTTTTTTTTTTTTAATGGTATATTTCGGTTCTATTGCCGCGTGGAATTGGAAATTACCGCCGCAGCTTTTTTAATCTCCAGGACCAGCAGAAGGTTGCCACTTCTGAGCTTCTCAACTCCCTCAAGACTTCTGCAACTCCGACCATTCGAAGTCCCATCGCCGCCTTTTGCCTCAGAGCTCCATTCTAGGTTTTCAGGCGGAGCCGAGCTCTCGTTAACTGTGTTCAGACGGTTCGCGTCTCCTTATCATGTGCGCTTGCCCATGGCTAACTTGAGGACCGACTCTCCCGTCGCTTGTCGTATCGTTCGTGCCTTTCTTGACTTTCTTAACTCTGGTCTCTGCTTTTCTCCCTTTTCACAATCGTTTATGTTCCTGTAATGTTGTAGTCGAGCAGTTTTCGACGCTCTTCAGTAGGTTTTTCTTCTGCTAATGATTAGCGCGATTGCGGAGTAGGTTTTTTATGATAGATTTTCGATGCTGAATTATTGGAATGTATCGTGTCGTGTCGAATTTGTGTACATTAGGCAATTTTAGTGGAGTGAAGCGATGTGTTGTATTAAGTGATGTTCGTTACTACTTTGATGTTTGTTTTAGGGTTTCCATTAAGCAATTCGAATTCGTTATCTTATGATATTTGTTTTGTGCGCAGTGGAGCCAGGTCCAGGTGTTGATGTTGAGGGCATTGAGATAGCAAAACAATGTTTAGAACAAGTGTTTAAAGTTCAGTCTCCTGCTGCCGACGAGTTAGCGGAATTCAATTCGCTAGTAGACATTTTTAGTTCACCGGAATCTTTTCAGCGTTCTGGAACTAATTCATCTGTTGATAATGGAGCCGTTCCGATGGAACATTGCAGTTCTCTCAATGTGAATGATTCTGGCGCCAATTTGTCAAAGTCATCAAGACCTCAGGTCAGCTTTCCTTGCGGTTTTCTGTTCATGAAAATTTCAGCAATATTAAGTCATTAATTCTCTGTGCTAATTTCCATGTCTTCATATACGCTTTAACTTCCATGCCATTTGTGTCTATAAAAATAATTTGTGAAGTTTATCATCGTTAGGTCAGCATTGAAATACGTCACATTGGTATTTCAATCTGTAAACATGGTCAAATGTGTAGCCAGAATGAGATTATCGGCAGTGTGTTTTTCATTTCAACATTTTGAGCCAAAAGTAGAACTGAAACTTACATCCCCGGAATTTCAAAATACTGTTCATTAAGGCCTGATTGTTTTCCAATCAAGATGTAGCCAGTTGGTAGTTGCATGCCCCGATTGATCTTATGAAGTAATTTTCATTTTCTTTTTTCTTTTTCTTGGAAAAGGTTCTCTGTTTAGTCTACTTTTAGAAAATAAGAAATGATTTTGCTAAGTAATGTTGTTCGGCACTTCAAAGCATCCTAATTATATAACTTTATGTACACTCATAAATGTTTTTATTAGTGTTCGTGTTTGTTTGAAAATGTTTTGAATTCAATCAATTATAACTTATCTGATTGTCTTATTTGATTGTTGAGTTTTGATTTTCTCTCTCTCAATTAATCCAGGGGGATGATTGCTCAAGAGAATCTCATCCCTTAGGTAGGTTTTCTCCTCTTTTTTTTTTCTTTTCCTTGTATACCTTTGTCTTTGATATATATATTATACACATATTATATGTAATTTTAGCTGTATTCATAGAAAATAGAAACTACACATCAGCATCCCACTCTTATTACCTCTTGTTCTTCAAGATTCCCTCTTAGGTTTCAAGGGTTGTAGAAAAGTTGTGAACCTTAGTTGAAGTACATTAAAGAAGTAGAAGGATCATGCTTGGTGAATTCGGAATTTTGAAGCATTGTCTCTCAGTCTAGATATACATGCATCATTTGTGTTTGGTATGTGGAAAAAAAAAAGAAAAGGAATTTGACTTAGATCTAGAACTGACTTTGCAATTACACATGGAAAGTAGGTATTTTTCATGGTCTAATTACTAAATGTTTATGCTCAATATGAAAATGGGAGCCTGCAAAATGTAGTAATTGTAGCTGTTGGAGATTTCGTCTGAAAATTTTGTTTCACCTCTCTATTTTGCTAATTGTAACGCAGGGAACAATAGTGGTAGAAAAGATGACTAATTGGTGGCGATTGCAATGATATATGACAATTTTACTTGGAATTGATGAAGGAAAGTAACAAAAGCGCTTTTTAAAAAGAAAGAAAGAAAGAAAAAAAAAAAAAAAAAAAAACAAGAAACAAAAGCTTCTTCAAAGATAATTTTTAATTTGGAGTTGCTAAAATCTTGTCGTCTTCGGATATCCATCATAATTTCCCATTCCATATATTTACATTTTTTTTGTTTATCCGATATTTTATTACCTCCTTATTTGATATAAAGGTTTGCTTTCTTTGAGCTTTGGAGGAGCTAAGGCATCATTTGATAATATTCTTGTTTTAAGTTTTTTGTTTTAAAAAATTAGACTTATTTCCTCTCAATTGTTTTAGTTTTTTTTCTTGTACCATTTTACAAATATATTTGAATTATAAACCAAATTTAAAAAACGATAACTGGTTTTAGGCTACTTATCTTTTTGTCTTTAAATTTTGACTTCTTTTTTGTGATGCCTCATGCCCGAGATTCATATCAGGATTTGGAATCCGGATTTGGCACCTGATGACCTCGACATTTTCCTAATCCCTTATGACCATGTCACGTACTTGTCTTGAATTACTTTTAAAAGTGGAGACTATCCCCACAAACTAACACAGATTTTTTCAGCATCCTTTATCTTCACTCACATGTTTTTTAGGAAAATTTCTGAGATGTAACCCAACATAGAATAGTTCCAAGCTAAGCAGGAGTTTCTATGATTAAGCAATTGAAAAGGAAGGTGCACTTTGTTGGTATAGGTAGTGACTTTCAATTATTTTAAGCCTTTTTTAACCATCATATTCTTAAGATCACTTTCATTCGAATGTAATCTTGGTTCATTAATGTGCTCCTTTACTCGTGTGTCACATGCTCACTAGCTTCCATATTAGTTCGTTTATGAACTATATCCTATTGGAAGTGGGCTCACTCTGATACCATATGTAACACCTCATGTCTAAGATTTAGATCAGAGTTTGGAATCCATATTTTACACTTGATGGTCCTAGTATTTCTATGTAGCCCCCATAAGATGATTCTAAGAGGGAAGACTGCCCCCCATATAATTCTCCAAGCCAAACATGCTTAGTTTTGGAGTTTCTATGAGTCACGATTGGAGTTTCTATGAGTCACGAAAGAAAGATGTGCCTTGTTGGTATAGGTAGTGATTTTCAATTCTTTTAATTATTTCTTATCTATCATATCCTTAGAATCACTTTCATTCAGATGTGGTCTCGATTCATTCATGTACCCTTCATTTAATCAGACGTCACACTTTTAAAAAGTAAATAACAACTCAAAGAAATGCATGAATGGAAATAGCATTTATAATTTAAATTTTCAAAAGCATAAAATAAAAAACAAAATAGCTGTGAAAGGAGGCCTAAATAATTGTGATTTTGTTGCAAGAAGAGGAAGGTGTTTTGTTTCCTCTTATCATAATGATGATTTTCTTTGTAATAGGGCCCATGAATTGTTCGTGATTAACCTTAGTTTTTCTCTCACGTAATTTTACTATGAGATTCATGGGTCAAGCTCTTATGTCAATTTAATTTTTATTCAAAATTCCAAAGAAATCATTATCCTTTGTTTCATGGAGACAGTATTGCAAGAGCTGCTAGTAGGAGGAAGAATTATTTTAAAATGTTCACTTTCAGAACTTTGTTGGATTAATTGGGTTGAAAGAATCGAATCTCCTTGAAGAAAAGGAGGGTTGGCTTGACACCTTGCATTCTAGAGGATTGGTCTTTCTAAAGTTTTTTTTTCTTCGTTTGTCAGTCCTTTTTCTTCTTTGAAAGAGGGATTCCTTTTCCTTTTCTAATAGGAATTTTGAAAAGGGATTTTTGATGCTCTTCTGTTTGTATGTTCCTCTTTTTTTATTTAAAAAAAGATATTATAAAAATATTTTTCTGTAAAAGAATTGTATAGGATTGTATATGTTGAATCAATTAAATTGGTGGTTTGGATTTTTTTCTTTTTCATTTTTTCCGCGTTGGTCAACATTTTTGCAGGAGTATTGCAAGATGAACTTTTTGGGCAATTTGTTCTTGCACTTGAAAAACTTCGATATTTTAGGACCTCAGCAGATGGGAGGGATGATCCTGACCAACTCGAGCGAGCAACTCGTTTGTTTCATGACGCTCTTGGAGTATGATTTTTTTGTTCTTTTGTTGCTTCAGATGAATTTTTATCTTTGTGTGTACCTTATCTCAGCATCTGTTGCTAGATATTCTTAATGCAGTTAGTAACTTATCTGCTACTGGTTCATTGCCTCATAGAACGGTCTCTTACTTTTGAAGAGTACCCTTCCCTTTCTCTTCCCTTGCTTCCTTGGATAATCCTTAACCAAATTTCTCATTGCTTCAGGAAATGGAAAGATCTGGATGCACCGAAATTAATCACAAAAACCTGGCTGAGTCCTTGAAATCCCTTGGTATCACAACTCCTAATATATAATTTTTAGCCTGTTCTATTTTATCGTATGATTTCCTGTCCTTCCGCACATTCATTTAATATGGTAAAGGTAATAATTGGTTACCTTCACACAAATGTATCGTTTAGATACTTTTCTTTCTATTATTTAGACGTACTCTTCATGCTTACATTTATCCTTTATTTGATATAACAAGACATTATTTTTGCAGTCTAATTGATCTTCTAATCTCTCTTTTTATAGGCCCAGCTCACTGAAAGGTTCTAATATGGAAAAATATGTTCTGTTTTAGGTAACAGGGCTATGCAGTCAAAACTATACTCCGACGCAATTGAGTTGTATAGCTGTGCAATCGCACTATGTGAAAATAATGCCATTTACTACTGTAACAGGTAGAATGCTGTTATATCATAAAGTGCATTAATACGAATTGCAATAGAGTATCTAATCGTGCTAGCTAAGGAATTTCTTTTCCTTCTATATGTATGAGATAAGAATTGATTGACTCATTTCACTTTTCTGAGTTATGCAGATTAGTTTACCACCCTTGTAACTTCATGTTGTGAAAAAAAAAAAAAAATGCTATCCCATTAGTTATATGAGAAACTTAACATTTGTCAAATTTCGGTAAATATTGTTCAATTAGTTCAATATTCCATATTATCCAAATATTTTGACATTAAATATTGTCAAATCACAAATGCACAGACAAAAATATTGTATGGACGTAAGAATGTATCTGCTCACAACCATTATCTTTATAGTTTCACTTTGTTCATTTACTTGGGCCTTTTTTTTTTTTTTTTTTTTTTGTCAATTTTAATTTCATTGAAATGTATGGAAGACCGATTCATTGTTGTTATTTTCCTCACCCATTTTCATATTGATGGATGTTTTTTTTCAATGTCAAAAAAATTAAAACTCCTCAGGGCAGCTGCTTACACTCAAATCCAAAAATACTCTGAAGCAACAAGAGACTCATTGAAATCCATTGAAATTGACCCAAATTATAGCAAGGCATATAGTCGTCTGGGCTTGGCTTTATATGACCAGGGGAGCTATCGCGATGCTATTGATAAAGGATTTATGAAAGGTTGGTGAGACTTCGAACATTAAAACCCATGCAGTGCATTAGGCTAATTAAACTTATGTTCAATTGTGAAAGTATTTGTAGAGAACTATATGTATTTGGAACTGATTAGGTCTTCTTTTTTGCACATACTATGTTTTTTATTACCCATATTTGAATGCATTTTAAAATGTCAGCTTTAATGTGCAGCCTTGCAGTTGGATCCAAACAATGAAGCTGTCAGGGAAAATATTCGAGTTAATACACTGTGACTTTTATTCTTTCATATTTCTCAATACTGAAAGCTCGGTTTCTTTAAATTAAACAATGCATTAACTTTCACTACCACAACTGATTTTTCTATTACTGTAACACTTGTTGTTTGAAAATGTTTTATTTCAACTCATAGGTAGCTGAACAGAAGTTAAAGGAAGCACAGCGACAAACTCACCATGAGCAGGTAAAATGTACTTTATTTTCTCATGAAACAAACGATCCCTTCACCAAGGATTGTTGGTTCTCAAACTTGTAATAGAAGTTAGTAAGTTCAAGGAAGCCATTGATTGCTCCTCCTATGAGTTGTGGAACAAATATTTGGATTTTGAAGTGCGAAATAGGCCACTTCCTACGGATGGTATAATTTAAGCATTGTAACCACCTAATATAATTGACGGCCCTAGAATGAAAATGATCTCGATCTCTTCCAAATTCAAGATAAAAAAAAAATGTTGCCATGTTTTTGTCTATGTCAACTCCTATTCATTGTGTTGCTCTCTCCTCAGAATCCTACTACTTTACTAGTTCTCACTTAATAATCAACATTATCTAGTGGTCACGGGTCAGAATTTTTGAAGTCCAGAGTAAATTGTTTTTCCGTAATGATCAAGTATGTAATGTCTTTCTGTGGCCATATAAGACTGCTGGAAAATTTACTTCATTAATGTGATGTGAATGAGATGGCTTCAGGAACCAAAAGTGCCATTGTTCAGCCACTTGAAGTTAGTAGAAATTTTGCAAATGCTATCCAATTTGAATAGTAATGAGCAGTAGCCTGCTAATTTCTGCTATGGTTTTGCTTGCTCATCCTTCTGCTAACTCCACTACAATTTATCTTCCATGGATTTAATTCTATGCAGGGTTCATCCAGTCGAAGTCAAGAATCCCAATACCAGCAGTCTAGTGGAGCGTCAAGGAATGACAGCCCATCACCTCCCTTCCCTTCTATGCCCTTTAATGGCACTTTACCTTCCGAAATCTCAAACATGTTCATGAACATGGCTGCTAACCATGGGCAACATACCGGAGTTGGGGGAGAAGAGAACAGAAGCGGAAATGGATCAGCAGATGATCCAAGAACAAATATGGATGCCAATTTCAGTTTCAGCGTTGGAGATGGAATGCCACAGGATCTCAATGGTGCTTTGAGATCTATGATGCAGATGTTCACCGGAGCAGCCCCCGGTGCAAATCCTCAGGATAACATCAATAGAAGACCCCCACAAGGCTGAAACCTTCAGGTCGGTATATTGTTGCGCAAAGTCCCCTCTATTTGACTTTTTTCTTTTTTATTCAGTTGACTTCGATTTCCTTTATATCTTATAGGCATGAATCTTTGAATTAAAAAACTAGGGGGCCTTAAACATATTCACCCTTCAAATAAATACGCTAGTTCTTGTCCTTTTTAAAGAAAAAAAAGCTAGTGAATGGTTGTTCTCAGGTTCGGTCAGTGGCCGAAACATGAACAGCTTATTCCATTTCCTGTTATTTTTGTCATTTTCCATCTTAGAAGTGAATTCGATCTTTTTGTCCAAGTCAATTCCTTAACTCGGCCTCTGTCTCAATTATTCTTTTTATTATATGCAATTCTGACCAAATCGACATGGGCTAGATCGATGCAAGCCGAGTATAATATAACATTTTCATTTTTATTATTTCAAAGCACAGATATTTAGCCAAATTCGGGGGTCAATTGCCATGTGTTCTGCTTATGATCGAAACACTGACCGAGGCAAAGGGACCATTGTCAAGGTGACCTTTCAAATCTTATCTGATTACATGATTATCTTTTATTTAAGCTTAGGGATTAAGGAACTCTAGAAGGCTCGTACATTTAGACTAGAACAATTGCATTTATTTAGATTTGACATTTTGATTTTTGGAGTCTGGATTCTTTTTAACCAGGATGTGAACACGAATTTTCTATAGAATTCTAAGTATTTTTAAAAACTATACTAAATGAAAATTAAACTCTAAATTTAGGAATAAAAGTGTAACATTTTGAAAACTAAATGAAAATTATACTCAGAGTTTTAGGACTAAAAAAGAATGAAGTTCTAACAGCTTCCAAGTGTTTTCTTGGATCAGTAATGCTGGTGCATTATTAAAATCCAAATCAATTGCATGCAGTTTTTATTTTCTACCCACTTAACCTTTTAAATAGGTACCATGTCTATTGTTTCAAAAATAAATAAATGAATGCATACTTGTTTGTTCTCTTCTATAGTTGAAACATGTAGTAACTTAAAATACTTAATTGATATGGTTGAAATAGTTGAACTACGCTCAAATTAGCCATGAAATAGTTGACATCTGTTGCAGTATGGTCAAATGAAACTATAGTTGAAACATGTAGTAACTTAAAATACTTAATTGATATGGTTGAAATAGTTGAACTACGCTCAAATTAGCCATGAAATAGTTAACATCTGTTGCAGTATGGTCAGATGAAACTATAGTTTCTCTCTCTTTCACTTTCAAATGGGTTAGAACAAGGTTAGATTTTGATTTTGGCTCCTCTAAACACTTGTCTGTTTGTTTAAGTGTCGTCTACATGTGTTCAACCTTGGTTGGTTCAACTTGATTTGACAAGGCCAAAGCGGGGTTTTGAGTCGTCAGTGTAGTAATCTTCATTTCGAGCCCAATTGTGCTCACGTGTTCTATTTTGGCATTGTCTTCCTCTTCTCTAATTTCTTCACTGCTTATACAACTTACCGTGAACCAAATTATTCCAAATAGATAGAGTCATCTCATTTACACAGTATATTGCTTGCTTCAAACACTCTTTGCATAAAGTATAACAATCTTCAAGTTAGAATGTGGTCTATGTACATACGCTGTGTATGTTGAAGATTATTGGGAGTGAATCCCACGGTGGTTAATTTAGTGGAAGATCATGAGTTTATAAATGAGAAAAATACTACTCAAAACAAAGTCATGAGAGTTTATGCTGAAAATGGAAAATATCATACCATTGTGGAGAGTCGTGATTCCTAACCGTCTAAATACTCTAATGCTTATGATATAAAAGTATAATAATCTTCAAGTTAGAATGCGGTCTAAGTTAATCTAAAAGTTTCCTAAAGAAAAAAAAGCGCAACGGATTCTATCCATTTGAATTTAATTTTTATGGTCCAAAATCACTCGAGAATAGCGAATAAGTCAAATTTGATTTGATTTTTAAACCATCCATTCCAATGCAACTTCTACTTTTTTTTATTTTATTTTTTATTGTTGACGAAAATTAATATGCCCATGGAAGCATTCTAATTTACGTTGCCCTAATTAACACTTTACATCATGTGGATTTGAAATTAATAACACAAATCTCAAACTTTATATTATTGTGTAAAACCTTATAATTAATTATTTAATATATATATATATATATATATTCAAACTTTTCTGACAAATTTGGTTTTTTAAAATATAAAATACTAGTTTTGATGGGTTGGATTGCTGATATTGTTTTTAATCTTTGCTATATAAGAATATAATATTTTAATTCTTATATTTAAAAAAGAAAAAAAAAAAGATTAATTCTTACGCTATTGACAAAAACTCTTCTAGAATAAAATTAAATAAAAAAAAAAAAAAGAAAAAAAAAAAAAAAGAGGCGGAAAAAGTCGGATAACTGCCATGAACGGCCAGGATTGAAATCAGAAATCTGGAATTTATCCCACTTCACACTCCGTATCCCATTTTCCTACGGTCAGAGTCGCCCTGTTCCATACCCCAACGTCGATCCGTATGGTAAAGCCCTTAGTCTCAGCCTGCTTTCGCCATCATTCCTTCATTCATTGCTGCGCTCTGGAAAATCATAGAAAACTCGCTTAAGCTGCTGCTGATTCGCTTTCGTAGGCTGAAAGTTCAATCTCTTTCTGCATTGGCGCCTCCGCCTGATTCCGTTTCCACTCATAAATTGTTCCGCTTCCTTCCTCCAAACTCGGATTTTACTGTTTTGAGCTGCTTTTTACGACGCATCTGTTTCTCGGTCTTGATCTTTCGTGTTGGTCAATGTTGTACCTCTGAATTTGTCTCTTGTTTCTCTGTTGTTGGTTGTATCGACGGCGAGAGAAGAAGCTGAAGGTATGTATGCTTGATTCGTTTGCTTTTGGAAAGATTTGTTTTCGATTGTTGCGGTACGAACTGTGTTGTTTTGGTGTTTTACTTTATTGCTTTGCTTTGATTTTCCTTGCGTTTATGTGAGGGAATTTTGTTTTTGGCTTTTGTCGTCGCTTGTGTTGTTACTCGTGTGAGACGTGCCTGCTGGTGCTTGGATGGAATCTGGAAAAGTGTATTCGTCGAAGCTTTCTTAAAAGGAGAACTTTCGGACTTTCAGACTATGTCGGTTTAGTCATTTTGTTTATTTTCGTTGTTATTAATCAGCAGCGACAGATCGAGTCTTCATATAGGTTCATTCGTTGTTTGCGATTGACTGATACTCTCTAAAAGATATTGCTGAATTTAGCTTATTTTTTTTCATCTTTTAGTTACGCTCGGTGCCTGAAGTCTGTAAGAAATGAGCGCATATATCGTTGGTGTTCTGGTACCTATTGTAGCTACATTTTTCTTCCGGAATTCAAAAAAATCAAAGAAAAGAGGCTTGCCTGTCGATGCTGGTGGGGATCCTGGGTTTGCTGTTCGGAACAGTAAGTGCACTGAGCCTGTGGAAACAGCATGGGAAGGAATCTTCACTCTTGCAGAACTCTTTGAGTACTCTTGCAAGCAGCACCAAGACAGACGCTTACTCGGAACCCGGAAATTGATTTCAAAAGAAACTGAAATAACCGCAGATGGAAGATCCTTTGAGAAGTTTCATTTGGGTGATTACGAGTGGCTAACTTATGGTCAAACATTTGAAGCTGTGTGCAGCTTTGCTTCTGGTCTCGTACAAATTGGGCATAATAAAGGAGAACGTGCAGCAATCTTTGCTGACACTAGAGAAGAATGGTTTATTGCCTTGCAGGTGTTTCTCTTTCGTGTCTTGTTTGTTGTATCTTGCATCAATATTTGGAATAAGTTTTGAGATTTATTTTTTCTTTTGTCAAGAAATGTTGTCAATGCATTTTCTGATATTTTATTCTACGTTAATTTATAAATATTCACCAAGAGTTTGTGAGGTTAATTTTCTAGCAACATTTAGCTTCTTTTTTTCTTTTATTGCAGTTATATAATATGGCTTGTGTGTTTTCTTGTTCCAGGGATGCTTTAGGCGCAATATCACTGTCGTAACTATCTATGCATCTTTAGGGGAAGAGGCATTATGTCACTCACTGAATGAGGTTCTCCCGTTCGTCTCTCTCTCTCTCTCTCTCTCTCTCTCTCTCTTATTTGCAAGCATGCACAGATGCTCCGCGCAAATGTTAAATGAAGCTACATTTTTTATTCTCCACATTCATTGTGCAACCATTATTAATTTTTTTCTTAAACTGGATCAGGAAACCAGCCTTGTTTATGAAAAATATGTTTTTGCTCTCAAATTCTGCCCTCTATCTCTCCATATTGAATCTGTTTTGTTGGTTGTCCCCCTGCAAATTCCTGAAATTAAAATATCTTACTTTGATAGAATTGAACCCTTTTGATTATTTATACATGATGTGTGATCGTATTAGTCGTTTTCATCTCCAGACAGAAGTCACGACTGTGATATGTGGCCAGAAAGAGTTGAATAAACTGTTAGGTATCAGTGGACAGCTTAAGACAGTGAGGAATGTGGTATGTATGGATGAGATTCCTCAAAGCATTATAAATTCTGAGCAGAACGGGGACTGGAAAATTACCTCATTTGCTAAAGTTCAAATGCTTGGCCAAGAAACTAACATGGGTGCTGAGTTACCCATCTCAGCTGATATTGCAGTTATAATGTATACAAGCGGAAGCACTGGATTGCCCAAGGTGGGAAACATCTATGTTTGTACGTAGGCACTTATGCACACACACATATATACATTTGCACACACATACGTACGTACCACATACTCGAGTTTTATTTCTTTTTACCCTTCTGATTAATTTATTTTTTAAGCTTTATGACTGCATTTAAAGTTCTGAATATTATGTTAATGTATCATATTTCCTACGCTTCTGCAATGAGTATTCTCTCTCTACTTGGGAAACTTGAGAGCTCAGTATATCTTGGAATGTTATCTTTGTTAAGATACACAATGATTCTCCTTAACTTACTGATACCTTGAGGTTCTGTAGAGCTTGATTTCTTTTCCACTGCGTCCCTTTGTTATTTTCTGCCACTTGTTTGTAGTTGACATTGTTCTGCAACTGCTG
This sequence comes from Cucurbita pepo subsp. pepo, assembly GCF_057944985.1. NCBI lineage: Eukaryota > Viridiplantae > Streptophyta > Magnoliopsida > Cucurbitales > Cucurbitaceae > Cucurbita > Cucurbita pepo. Next base: position 3,233,705 of record NC_141799.1, read on the forward strand.
CTAATAATTTATTGATAATGGCCGTGTGTACAGGGTGTGATGATGACACATGCAAATGTATTGGCTACAGTTTCTGCTGTCATGACTATAGTTCCTGGTCTCGGGAAGAAGGATACATATCTCGCATACTTACCCATGGCTCATATCCTTGAGTTAGCAGCAGAGGTTTGTATTCTTCGAATTTCATATGTTTGGTAGCTTTATGTTACTCTTTTACTGTTGAGTAGAATTCAAATTATTTTTCACTTTTGCTGTTTTATGACTAAATCTTATATGTTATCTTCGTTTCCTAGAATGTAATGGCTGGTGTTGGATGTGCTATTGGTTATGGGTCTCCTTTGACACTTACCGATACATCTAACAAGATTAAGCGAGGGACAAAGGGCGATGCAGCTGCTCTTGTGCCAACAGTGATGACGGCTGTCCCAGCAATTTTAGATCGTGTTCGAGAAGGGGTTCTTAAAAAGGTTTGTCAATGTTGCATGCATATTTTTGTTCATATGCCATTTATCTGAACACTCATGCTTTGCTATCCATTGATTTGGTGGTTATAATGATGAGTCTTCTGATTTCAGGTGAACGGGACAGGTGGATTAGCAAAGAAATTGTTTGATTTGGCATATTCTCGTAGGTTATCTGCCATGAATGGTAGTTGGTTTGGGGCTTGGGGTCTGGAAAAGCTTTTATGGAACTTTCTTGTGTTTAGAAAGGTTCAAGCAATTCTTGGAGGTCGCCTTCGTTTTCTGTTGTCTGGAGGGGCGCCCCTTTCTGGTGATACCCAAAGATTCATCAACATTTGTCTCAAGTATGTATGACATGCAAATCTTATGAATGCCATAGGCTTTTACTGTCAGAGTTCACCTGTCTTACAGACAATTGTCCAAAAACAAATTAAACTTTACTGCTGGATTTCTAAATTTCAGATGCCTATGGACTATTTGATATCAAATCTGGATACAAATTACACAAGAGATACCGAATAATGTGCTTGTCTTGATGCATATAGGGTTTTAAACCGTTTTGATGAGGTTTAGCCTAGTGTATATTTTTCACTGGCATTTTATTTTGTTGTTTCCATTATATATGCGGCATAAACCATCCATGACTATTGATAATAAATAAATGCTAATGAATGCTACACGTGACGGATATAATTTGGCTGTGGACAAAGATGCTACAGTCCTACAACCAATAATAGATATTAAAACTACGTTCACGGTCCATCATTTTACCATACATGCATGTGTGCTTGCAGTTACCATCTTGCATATCTCATGGTATCCTATTTTCAGTGCTCCAATAGGGCAGGGTTATGGTCTTACTGAGACTTGTGCTGGTGGAACATTCTCTGAGTTTGATGACTTGACCGTTGGTCGAGTAGGAGCTCCACTTCCTTGCTCGTTTGTTAAGGTATCTATGCATTATCAGTATACTAGTGCTACAGGTTACTTATAAGTATGCTGTGCATAGCATCTATAATACTAACATCTGAGATTTGAAAAAAAAAAAAAAAAAAAAAAAAAAGTCCGTCATTTTCAACAGAAATTGCACAAAAACCAAGAATGCCCAAGGTAAAAATAGTTTGCTGCTGTATTTTTCATCAAATGCACTGGCCTGATTGTATTACGTCCAGCACTGGAGACTTAGAAAAAGTGATCAAACAATATACCAAACCTTGAAATAGAGCTTGCTGGCTTTGAGTTTAACGAGTAAAGCAAGGGCCACTGCTCTTAGTCTTTGCGCCTAATTTTCTCTATCCAATGACATTTCTGTTAGATGCTTTTTAGTGTGATCATCGCATTTGTTCTCCGATGGTCAACCTTAAGGAATTTTGTTTTACTTTCTCAGTTGATTGATTGGCCCGAAGGTGGATACTTAAGTAGTGATTTGCCAAGGCCACGGGGAGAAATTGTAATTGGCGGTCCAAATGTAACACTTGGATATTTCAAGAATGAAGAAAAGACTAGCGAATCATACAAGGTAAAGTCTCCTTGTTGCTGGTGTTGATACCTGTAGTATGCTTTCCACAAATTTGCTATTGATGCAATCTATATTTGTTGCAAAGGTCGATGAGAGGGGAATGCGGTGGTTCTACACTGGTGACATAGGGCAATTTCATGCTGATGGTTGCCTTGAAATTATTGACCGTAAGAAGGATATAGTCAAACTTCAACATGGAGAATATGTTTCCTTGGGAAAGGTATGACACGCAAATTACATCTTTTTACTTTTTATATCAATTTCTTTGTTTCCTAAGTAATGTTTCCTACAGGTTGAAGCCGCACTCAGCGTTAGCCCATATGTCGACAATATAATGCTGCACGCCGATCCCTTCCATAGCTTCTGTGTGGCTCTTGTTGTGGCCTCTCAACATGCTGTAGAAGAATGGGCTTCTAAGCAAGGAATCAATGCAAGTGATTTCGCTGAACTCTGTACTAAAGAAGAAGTAGTGAAGGAAGTGCAAGCATCACTCATAAAGGTATGTGTATTCTGACTTGGATTTCATGTTTGCATCTAATCTCATCTCTAGGCCCCTTGTGCTTACCACAAGAGCCCTTGGTTGTTCATCTATTTTAACTCCTCCCTAGGATGTACACATCCCTGCCCCCATTTAACTTCCCATCCTTGCAAAATATCGTTTAATTTTGTAGGGATCGGGTTAGAAATTTCTCGTGGAAAATTATTCTTTGTTTACTATTATTTTTTTAATCGTGGTTAAATAAAATAACTTTTTTTTGGAAATTGCCTATTTGAATGGTTATTCTCAAGGGAAATTCCCATTTAAAGAGAAACTTCTTGAAACAGAAACAAATATTCCATGGAAGTTTACGTTTCGGGTTTCTTTTTATGTATATGTTTTTTTTAAAAAAAAAAACTCGGGGGAGAGAAGGTTTCTTCATCCTCGTGCCTATTTAGCTAATGGTGAAAACTTTGACCCCATTCCCCATGAAGAAAAGAATGCAAGGCAATTTAATATAAATAGCAAAGTTCCTTTGGTATTCGTTGAAGAAACTAAAAGAGAAAGGGACATGGTATAAATTGTTCATGTTTTTATACTTGTTACCAGGAAGCAAAGAAGGCACGATTAGAGAAGTTTGAGATCCCTGCAAAGATCAAAATGCTATCTAACCCATGGACTCCAGAATCTGGGCTAGTTACTGCAGCTCTCAAGCTCAAAAGAGAAATAATTAGGAAGGAATTCTCAGAAGACCTCAAAAAATTATATGCCTGATGAAGTTGTGCACAACTTGGACATGGAGAAACTATCCATCCTTGGAATTAGGTTGGTTGTCCAGGATTCATGCTCTCCATTTATTATCCACTACGTTTTCCTAGGTTGTCTTGTGATTCTGGTTTGCTTTTATTAAACATTTTTCAAGATTGTCTTCAACTATATTCACGAATACTGGAATTTGACTGACTCTTAATAAGAAATGAGAAAGGCATCAGTTTTGTTTCCGTAGTGTTGTATTTGTGATGTGATTTATGTGATTAAGTATGTATGAATCTTGTTTGATGATATGTAAAAGATCTTATTCATTTAGTCCAGTTTCATTTCAACTGTAAATGTGTCAGTGCTAAGTTATTGGTGACAATCAAATCGAAACTCAACTTGTATCTGTTCTGAACATCTTTCAGATTGCTCTAACTGATTCTTACCCCTTTTGCCTCTTTTGTTTGAGCTCTGGTTTTAGAGAACAAAGGAGAAGGTTTGAGCGAGCTTATAGAGGTTTGGTTAAATTTGTTCTTATTTTATGTTACGTCTATATTTAATAGGTCCTTAAGATTTTCAATTTTGTATCAAATGAGTTAATGATTTCTTCTTTCCGGGCCTACTAAATATAAAATAGAAAGTTCTTATATCTAATGGAGTCATTTTTATAAGTTTTGAATATGAAATTTCAAAGTTCAAAAAACTTAGAACCCAAATAAATACAAACTAGAGAAGTAACTTAACCTATAAGTTACTTCGATAAAGCCACATTAAACAATGCTTCGGTAGCTTCGAAACAACTCCCTCGTATAAATCATCCTTTAGTTTGCAGGAACAATAGCTGTGAATCCTTTCAATTACACTTGCTTCCATTTCAGACCCAATTCTTATTCACAAGTAAATAGCACACTCGGAGGAGGACCCATTCAGTAAAGCCTTGTCTCGTGTTTAAATAACTGAGGGGTCAAATTCGTGTGAAGATGAGGGTTGTAAGGCACGAATTTTAACTTCATATTTCGTACACCTAGAGACTTCATTGGGCAAAGATGAATCTGATCCATCTGAAACAAGTGGTGTGGAGAAAGTGTGGCTTGTGTTAGCATTTCCAATATGGTTTCCACACTTTCGACACAGTAGCTTGATTCTTCGACGAAATAAGCCCCATGAGTGCTTCGAGAAATGAGGCACACACTGAAGTTCATCAACCTGAGTAAATCTGCTATCGTCGACGTTTAGAAACGATATGATCCCTCGCTTTATCGACTTACCATACTTAGAGCCGATGGTCGATGTATTGCGGTTAGAAGAGCTCAAGTTCAGTTCATATCCACAAGCACCACAGCTGCATGAAGGAAACCATTGTCATTATAAGTCAGGAAATGCAAATAATACACAGAGAGGTAGCTTAGTTGGTAAGAATCCTGGGATAGCCATGGGATTGGTATTAGGATTCCCACTTTAGTTTAGCTTCCAAATATGATTGGCCAGTGACAGATTTGGAGGATTCCCAATTAGATTTATCAACTCTATCTTCCTCCCTAGAAACAGGGCTTGTTTATTACAAGGTGTCATGAAATGAGAGGATCATGACTAATTCATTTGTTGTCTGGATCAGTCTAAGGCGTTTTTAAGAAGTTATAAGAAGGATTGTAGGCACATTATCTCAATGAAAGTATATAACCCTTTTCTTTGGTCGTCTTCTTGGGACATCCTCTGAGTCGGGATCACAAATCAAATATACATCTACAAAAGTCCTCCCCCCTAGAAAGAGCATCCGAAAGTAGATTTTTAGGTTCGATATTGTCAAGATTGTATTAACCCCTAATCTAAAAAAAAAAAAAAAAAGTCATATTAGTTAAATTCTTTCGTAAAAGCACCATTGGGTAGTTGTTCCTCTTGTTCTCTTCGTGGAACGTGGGAATTGGGTTTAGGTTCGATACTATCGGGATTGTATTAACCCCTAATCTACAAAAGGGTCATACTAGTCAAACTCTTTCATAAAAGCACGCTTAGCTACCAGAGAAAGTAGAGGAAGAATTTAAACATGAAAAAGAAGGAACTGCAATATACAATCCAAACCACCACATGGCAGAGTGATATTATTACGGATGGAAGTTTACAGGTAGGTCAAGTCTCAAGCTCAATCAATAACCCCTCATCACATCTCAATATTAAACTGTGTTCCTCTATAATTGGGTTAAATAAATTCATCAAATTCGAAGAACACTAGCCATCTCCATCATGCTAATAACTACAGGAATTTCCAAAACAGGTCAGGCCAATCAGTGCGCTGCTTCTGCACTGTTACAGCTATTGATACTCTTCCCAATTCCAATTTAAACGCAGAAACCCCAAATATAACTTCACTGTTACCTTAAATCTTTCGAATTCCCCTCGACTACTATCCTATTTAACCTAATTCAATAAATTTTACACCCAAATCAGTCGGATCATATCGTATCAAAGAGCTATCACAACTTCCGAAATACCAATCAGTTCGAAATCGATTAAATTAAGGTAAAAACCAAGAAATCGGGGAATTTCACTCACCCCTCCGATCAGAACGAAAAAAGAAAGTAATTCAGAGACCAGTAGAGCAGAAACAGATATTTGTAGAACTAAATATTAACTATACAGTAAGCGATATAAGCCAGAGATTAAATTGAACCTGTAATAAACATCTCGGCGAGACGAAGCAGAGTAGAGAGAGGTCGACGAAAAGGACTGTACGTGGTGAGTTCCGTCGGTGTAATCGCTTCCGAAATCCGGCGACTGCGTCATTCCTCCGGTTCAGAATACGACACTGACTCCGACGCTGGCTGCAACGGTCGACGGAGATTTCGAGGTCGTAAACGACGAATCGCGGTTACAAACAACAATAATGAACAAGTTCGGAGTTAATCTTAGCGAACTCGAAAGAATAACAGAAGATGTGACCTAAGAGAAAAATCGCAGTTTCTAAGAGACGAAGTGTGGTGAATTGGAAGAACAACCGCTGCTTGAAGAACAGAAATTGAAGAAATATATGGAAACAAAAATAATAATAATAAAGGAAAATTATGGTTTTTTATATATTTTTTTTTAAAAAATAAATAAATAAATATATATATATATATATATATATATATATTAGATTGAGACCTTTCACGTTAAATTAAATTTTCTAAAAAAAAGGAAATTATTATGTGGGGTAATATTAATTGGTATATTTCTATTTCCAAATCTTTTTTTTTTAATTACAAAAAATTACAAATTTTCTTTAAATTTTTTTTCATAAATATAACATAATATTTTTCATAATTATTAAATCATCAAAATTAAGATTTTATATTAATTAAATTACATCGATGATAAATAATATCTTAATTTATTATTTTTAATTCAAGAGATATTAGTTAGTCCATGTGGCATGGTCAATCCTTGATTAATCTATTGCTGACGTGGAATTATTGTAATTTTCTTAAAACGATAAAATTACAATGTATTTAATATAATCATGTTATAATTTTGAGCATATTTTTATTTTATAATATGGATTATTATTATTATTATTATTATTATTTATTTCCTCCATCTATTAAATCGTACCGACATTGCCTGTAAATTAGCCGACACGCTAACGGTCTCCGGTTTGACTCGGCATCTATTTTTTTTTTCTTTTTATTTATTTGTTTTAAATTATATATCTGGGAATTATTGCCAAACGCGCCGTGTCCTTTTCAACAAAATAAATAAATAAATGCCACATATTTCTTTTGTGAAAAAAAAAATAAAAATAAAAATACTTACATGGAAAATCACACACCATTTAATCCAACGTGGCTAAACATTCCACGTCAGGAAAGTCATTAATAATTTAACCAATTTAACTATATTTGTGTTGATAATTTATGGCTTGGTCAAACTTAATTTTGAGGGCAAAAAATTGATTTTATTAAAATTATAAAGTTTATAAATATTTTATATGAATATTTAATGAAGTGAAAATTGATAAGTTATGAGTTAAATTGGTAGGAACCTATTTTAATAATAAAGTTAATTATAACCTACAATTTCTACCTCAAAACGGGTTCTATGGTGTAGTGGTTAGCACTCTGGACTTTGAATCCAGCGACCTGGGTTCGACTCCCGGTAGGACCTATTTTTTTTTTTCTTTATATTTTGATTTTCATTTTTAAGGCAAATAAATAATCCTTTTATTTTATTTTTTTTTCCACTGGGGGAAATTATCTTTATATTGGCAAAGAAGGTAAATCATTATTTTAAAAAAATGTTTAAAATATATAAATACGCTATATTAATAAAAATATACTTGAATTTTGTAATTTTTTTAAAAAAATATTTATGAATTTTAAAAATAAATGAATATAAATATATACACGTATTGTTTTAAAATATTCCATAAAAGTCCCTGGATAAAACACAAACCAGAATCCCACAGCCCAAAGTCCCAAGGTTCCGGTGGCTACACGTTCCACATCACTTACGGTAAATACGGATAAAAGGAGGGGTATTATGGTACTTTCAGTTTATTCATCGACTGCTCTCCTCTTACTCTACTCGCCTTCTCCAGCTTATATTTCCCGAATCACCGGCTTTGCTATATCTTCATCTAGAGAAGAACAAAAAGAAGCCCTAGAAAAGCTTGCCGGAGCGTTGAGAACCGGGATCGGATTCCGAAGCTAATATCGGTTGTTAATCCAATGGCGTCTACTTTTAGCGGCGATGAAACTGCTCCGTTCTTCGGCTTCCTTGGGGCCGCTGCTGCTCTTGTTTTCTCCTGTAAATTTCGCATCTATATCTTCTTTTACTTTCCATTTTTCTGTTTGCGATGCGGCATGGATCGATTAGATTAGTTCTAAGGGTGTAATTCCAGTTTGTCCGCTGATTGAATTTGATTTAAGATGGGAATTCAATTGGGATAATGAAGTTTGAGGTGGCTCAGTTGACGGGGATGAATCTTTTGTGATTGGCCAATTTGGAGATTTTTTTTTCTTTGGTTTCTTGGATTTAAATGGCGTGAATCTGTTTTCCTGTTCTACTTTTAGAAATTGGGTTAATTTGCAATGAGATGATATGGGGAAATTTGGTCGATCCTGTGGCCGATCGGACTGGATCCTATACTGTTTTATTCTCATTTTTCATTCCATTTCCCGTTTCTATCATTGGGTTAGATATGCTAAACTTCCGACTGCAAAGATGTCTTTTATTTTTCCTCTTTTTATTTATTTATTATTATTATTATTTTGTTTGATCTTGCTAATAAGTGAGATTCTGACGAAAAAAAATTCACTCCTGGAAACTCCGATCCAATTTAGAGCCAGTGTTTATTTATCTCTGAGAGAAATAGCCTGAGAATCTGGATTGCTCGCCCTCTCGAAGATGGTCCAAAGGTTTTTGCCTTTTTGGTAAAATTTGTTCATACTTCTTCTAATGCCTTTTGTACTATGTATTCCATCGCAACATATAGGGATCTGTTGTGTGTGTGTGCTTTTTTTCCCACCAAATTAATGCATAAACATGTTGACGACCTATCTTTTCCGAACTGGAGCACCCAACTATCCAATTGAAGTCGTAGTATAAAGAAACTGGCGCTAATTCTTTATGTTTTTACAGGCATGGGTGCTGCTTATGGGACTGCAAAGAGTGGAGTTGGAGTGGCCTCCATGGGAGTTATGAGGCCTGAGCTCGTCATGAAATCTATTGTTCCTGTTGTCATGGCAGGAGTGTTGGGTATTTATGGGTTGATCATCGCTGTTATTATTAGTACTGGAATAAACCCAAAAGCAAAGTCATACTATTTGTTTGATGGGTATGCTCATCTTTCTTCTGGACTTGCTTGTGGTCTTGCTGGTCTCTCTGCAGGAATGGCAATTGGGATTGTTGGCGATGCCGGTGTTCGGTAATATTTATACTCTCTATAACCCTTTTGGCTGTTAATTACCCTGAATGGCTATGTTTCTGAGTTCTGAATTTCATAAACGCTACAACTGTGCAAAGTTGCAAGTGTTACGTAAGGTGGATGATAATTGCATCTAGTGTTTGAATTCGTTATGCTTTGGCATCGAATGTGTTAGAAGGTTAGAATTTGAGAATAGTTACTTGAACTAGAATTTTGGGACTAGGCATTGATGCTGGCTTATACTGTACTGTACTGTTCCTGTGATGTCCCACATTGGTTGGGGAGGAGAATAAATTACCCTTTATAAAGGTGTGGAAACCTTCCCCTAGCAGACGCGTTTTAAAGCATTGAGGGGGAGCCCAAAAGGGAAAGCCCAAAGAGGACATTATATGTTAGCGGTGGATCTGAGCTGTTACAGTTCCAGATCTTAAAGTTCGAAATCCGAGCTGCAAAATTTTCCCATCCTTTAGTGTTAGTGTTTGTGTTTGTTTCTTCTTTCATTCATCTGTACTTTTTGTCTTCTAGAGCATTGGATAATGATAGCAAGATGCTGCATGATTTACAGATCATTTTCTGTTCTCTTTCTGGTTCATTACTTAGTTACACAAATCATATTCTAGCTCCTTCCTCACATGTTTTATCGGCTTTCTGTACTTGATGCACTCAGGGCCAATGCACAACAACCTAAGCTCTTTGTTGGAATGATTCTCATCCTCATCTTTGCTGAAGCTCTTGCCCTCTACGGTCTTATTGTTGGTATCATTCTCTCTTCTCGGGCGGGTCAATCTCGTGCGGATTGAACGACGAGCGACGCCAAGTTCATCCTTCATCTTTGAATTTGTTATCCAAATGTTTCAAGGAGATTTTGTTACTATGTTTCTTCTGTTCATGTCAAACCTGAACCTATGTATTTTATTGAGTGATGGTAATGAGCAGGTTTTATGACAAACCTCCATGCTCATCTCCTCATTTGTGTGATATTCTTTCCAGTTTTAGTCAGTACACTTGAGTTGTGGACTGATTCTATGTGGTCGTTACCTTACGATGCAGATTCCGTTGAGAATAAAAATTCATTACAATGTTGGATGAAAAGCGAACGTAAGAAGTCACTACTGCAACGACTATAAAACTTTCATGAAAGTTATATGACTATATTGTAAATTTTGAAAGAATGTATTTTCAAATATGGTGCCATAGATATGGACTCATTTTAAAAGATCATCAATGGACGTCTTCTTTCTAGTCACTCCAAGACACCAACCACCAGAAGTTTTGTTTTCTTTGACGTTGTGTTTACGTTTAAATTAATGATCGTTCAACGATTCAAAATAAATTATAAACTTGATTCTAAGTTGATCATTCATACCTTTCGACTCATAAATGTGGATTTCGGGCTCGTTGTTTCATCTAGCTTATGTTTTTCAGGTAGTATTCAGACTTATTTTTGTTTCACAACGAAAGCTCCTCTCATTAATATACGTGTCTCTAATGAATCAAAGTTAAATGTTTGGACGGTTGAGGAGTTTTGTGATAAACATCTATCCTTTGCATCTATTTAAAAAGAAACTATTTAAAACTTTTTTTTAGACAAAATATTATTTAACATCTAATTTTTGGAGAAAAAGTATTATTATTATTTTGTAAAAAATAGATATTTAATGTTATTAATGAGCTGTGTACGTGTTGCAAACCAATGCAACGGTATCAAAAAAAATGTTCCCTTCTTAAGAATCTTCCAAAAATACATTATTCAAATAATAATAAATAATAATAATAATAAATCCGAATCTGTAACTCAAACACCGACATTGTTGGCGTCCCTATTAAATTTTTATAATATTTAAATTAAAAATTAGTTTTTTTAATGGTTAAAAGACGATGCTGTAATATTAATATTTACGTTTTTAATAAAAAAAATATTATTCTTATTATTATTATTATTATTATTTAACTAAATTTAATAAAAAATAAAATCAACGGTAGAGATTAATTTTAAAATTTATTAAAACTACACCAACTAAATATTAAAGTCAAACAATTCAATAAATATTATATAAATAGAAATGAAAAAAAAAAGGTTTTATTATTATTATTATTATTATTATTATTATTATTATTATTATTATTATTATTATTATTATTATTATTTGAAAGACTTGTTTTAATTGTGCTAACTTAACGCATACATTTTTATTATTAAAAATAATAATAATAAATAAATAAATAAATAAATAAATAAAAAGCTATTTTGCTTCCTAAGAAATTGACCAAACAATTGGCCGACTCTTTCATGCCATATTCTCAGATCTGGCCCTTTTAATTAATTAATTAAATTTTAATTTCATAATATAATATTAAAATATCAATTTTACCCAACTCGAACATGGTTAAAATACATTATTACTGCTTACGTAAATTAAATATGTCTATAATAAAATAATATTAATAATTGAAACTCCACCTTAGCACCCATTTGAAGAAACTATGAATTATCAACAAATTATATTTAAGAATAATAAATGCAATTTAATTTAAAATTTTAGTTCAACCAAATTTAGGGTTTATCTTGAAACTAACGCATCTATTTAATTTAATTTTAATTTTAATTTTAATTTAAAACCCACTCCAATTGGCTAATAATGTTTCATTAATTTCCCTATTACCATCAAATTAAACTCCACTTGTATAATTAATATTCCCTAAACTACCTAACGCTTGCATTAACTATCAAAATTATAATTATATATATCTCATTTATTTTATTTTATTTATAAAATTTCAAATTATTTATTTTTCCATCAAAGAAAAAATATATATATTTTTTAAAAGTTAATAAATAAAATATTAAAAGGGGAAAAATAAGGTGCAGCCGTTACTAGTGAAACCGGTCCCATAATGTAATTAATTAATTTATCAGATTCCGGCGTTACCAGTGCCAGCGCATCCGTAATGCTTCAAAAAGAAAAACAAATTAAAAGGAGAGAATAAAAAGAAGCAAATTATTATTATTATTATTATGATTATTATTATTTTGAAGTAATCCAACGGTGGAGAGATGGGTCAACGTTCTGTAATCCGTCAAGAACAATAAACGAACGGGTGAGATTGTCTGACGTGGCGAAGTGCCTTAAGGAAAGGACACGTGGCGAGTGGGATCCACAATCCCCCCATGGCTTTTGGGGCGGGCTTTTGAGAAGAGAAGACGAAGACCCTGTGTGTTTGGTTTGGGGAAAATAAAAAGGCCGAAGAGAAGCCATGGACAGCGCCAAATTCCATTTCTCAATTTCTCGATTTCTCGATCAATCGCCATAGCCATAGCTTTGGAATGAAAGAGAGCTCGAGCTATGGGCTCGACAAAGTGAAGCGTTGTTCGGATTTGAATTAGAGAGAGAGAAAGAGGAGTGCGATCCTCGGCGGAAGCATGCTTATTGCGTTGTTGGGCGCAAATTCATCCGTTTCTCATACTCTAACTTCTAGCTGCTAAACCAATTTTTTCAGGTTGCTGAATTGAGTGGTTTCGAATTTGGAAATTCCGGTGGAGTTTTGTTTAATTGAGAGAATTTCGGTGTAATTGGGAGTTTGCGCTGGGTAATCTGGGGTCTGAGGCGAGAGCGAGAGAGATAGAGAGATGGAGGAGGCTTGGTTGTGTCAGTGGAGCACCATTAGATCTCTCGTTGCAATTCTTCAATGGTGGGGTTTCAATGTTACCGTCATTATCATGAACAAGTGGATCTTTCAGGTCTGTGCTGAATTTCGCCATTTCTTCCATTTCTTCACTTTTTGCTTCTAGATTGATTATTCGTTAGATGTTTACGTTGGTTGTGAATTGATCTGTTATTTGTTTTCTGCAGAAATTGGATTTTAAATTTCCTCTAACAGTGTCTTGTATTCACTTCATCTGCTCTGCGATTGGAGCGTATATCGCGATTAAAGTGTTGAAGGTTAAGCCGCTCATTTCTGTTGACCCTGAAGATCGGTGGAGACGGATATTCCCCATGTCGTTTGTGTTTTGTATTAACATAGTTTTGGGGAATGTGAGCTTGCGTTATATTCCGGTTTCTTTTATGCAGACAATAAAGTCCTTCACTCCTGCAACCACTGGTGCGGTTTTGAATTCAAATTGCTTCCTGATTATATGTTGTTTGTCATTGTTCTTAGTTTTTCATTTCGAGATTTTCAATTTTAAATTGTGGGGTTAATTTCTTCAATTCAATTCGTTCTACCAGTTGTCTTGCAATGGCTCGTATGGAGAAAGTACTTTGACTGGAGAATATGGGCATCTCTGATACCTATTGTTGGAGGAATTCTTCTTACTTCTGTGACTGAGATGAGCTTTAATATGCTTGGATTTTGTGCTGCCTTATTTGGTTGTTTAGCTACCTCCACAAAGACCATCCTTGCAGAATCCTTATTACATGGATACAAGTTTGACAGGTACAGCCTTTATGCGTGGTTAATTCTTTTGGATTCAGTGTTTCTTTTTAAACCAAGTTTCATCCTGATTTCCTGTTTGTCGCATTTTTTTTTCTGGGTTTAGATAGATCCTTGAATTATAGTGTTATTGCTTGAAAACCCCAAATTATAGTTAACCTTAACGTACAGATCTTTGATGTGTTCGTTATTGTTTATGAAACCTTTTCGATTTTGAAACCGAGTATCATTTATGGAATTGGTAGGATTATATTATTTATATCATAATGGTGGTGCGATTGATTGAGCAAAGGTTTCTAGTGTGCATTTTTAGCTCAATCAAAATGGAGGCTCTACTTTTAGGAGGAAGAAAGTGACAAGCCGAGCACTGCATCTGCCTAGCTCAATTGTTGGGGTAACTTGTGCAGATATTGGAAGCAGTAGCTTGGTATTTGTTATTCATATCATAGATACAGAACAGCCGAATCTCATCTAGGCCGCCCTTGGTTATCTTATAGACATATGTCAAATATAAATTAAAACCTGCAAAGACTTCCAAATAGGACATATTCATATGCATGAAGCAGTCGCTAGTTTTTGTTGGATGAATTGGAAAAAAACTTGATGGTGTTTTCTAGACTACATTGAATTAGTAGCACAGTTCCAGCGAGGTAAATTTCATTCATGTACTTTCTTCATTATTCTTCAGTTTTTACCACTTTCTTTCATCTAGCTGTCTCTCTCTCTGTTTTTTTTTTGCTCATCTTTGAGTCTAAAGAAAACGCTGCTACCTCTGGAGATCAATTCTGCCATTAGTGGTTTTTTTTTTTTTTTTTTTTTTTTTTTTTTTTTTTTTTGCTCCAGACTGTTTTATTCTCTCTTTAGCAATTCAACCCTTTTTAATTTTCTATTGATGCCTGCCAATGGTATCAAAATACCACGCGGTCAGTTCCCTTCCTCGCATCCTCCTTTTTTACTAAAAACGTAAAAGTGGATTCTTACTATGGGAATCACGAGTACCTCAGCTTAGTTAGTGTGTTAGTGTCCATCTCAAATTATATTCTGATACTCATCAGTCACTCAAATTATATTTTTTTATTACTATTCTTGTCTACTAAGTTGCATATGTTGTGGCACTGAGGCACGTTTTCGCCCTCCTTCACAACAAAAGACAAAGACAACTAGATAGTAATGAATATTGAAATTAATTATGGAACCAATTGTGGATACCTTTTAAAATTACATAATTGTACGAATACATGTGATTTTGAATTTTCTTTCAATGTTTTTGATATAGAACGTTTAATCATTAAAAAATTTACTGATTTTTTTTTTTTTCTTTATAAGTATTCGTCATAAGGTGATGCATTATTGAGATGCATTTAATGAAGAACTATTGTTATTATTTAGTCTTCTTGTTTGTAATCTTGATTTTATACTTATAATCCTTATATTGAACATCCGAATGACTGCAAGTATGTTCTGGATATGCACACATCATGCTCCTTTGTGCAGCCACGTTTTTTTTAATACTGCACATTTGCGTTCCATGTTGTATCCTTCTTCGATGTACATGTACTATATTGGCATGGATGGTTAAATTAAATGGCTCCTTCCTCCCTCATTATGACATGGTGAATGAACCTTCAAATCTTTTCATATTAACCCGTTCTTTCTCATATTATTCCTTCTTCCCCCTCCCCTGCTAGTTGCTATTTTCCATTGATTCTCTACTTTCGAACAAACAGTGATTCTGTTCTAATGATTCTTTGTTCTTTTGTTGCTAATAATGTTTGAACTTTGGTGTTTGTTTTCTTTTTGACACACCAGCATTAATACGGTGTATTATATGGCACCTTTTGCAACCATGATCTTGGCAGTACCTGCAATGCTCCTTGAAGGAAATGGGGTTCTTGATTGGCTTCACACACACCAGTTTGTAGGCTCGTCCCTCATCATCATTTTCGGCTCTGGGGTGATGGCCTTCTGTCTTAACTTCTCCATATTTTATGTGATTCATTCCACAACTGCTGTGACGTTTAATGTTGCTGGAAACCTTAAGGTAAGATTATTGTGTTCCAGTTATCTGCATACATCATCCTTGCCAACGATACTGACCAGGCAACTTGATTTTTACCTTTTGGAATCAATGCTCTCTTATGACCTCATCTGGATTATAGTCTAAAAGATCATTATAATTCCTTTGTTTTTTCTTAAATTCCGTATATAAATTCCCTTTCCTGGTATAATACTTTGGTGAGTCACATTTGAGCTTTCATTATGCCAGGTAGCTGTAGCTGTCCTCGTTTCATGGTCGATATTTCGAAACCCAATTTCAATGTTAAATGCAGTTGGATGTGCAATTACGCTCCTGGGTTGTACATTCTATGGCTATGTAAGACACCTTCTCTCACAGCAGCCACCTGGAACCCCTCGAACGCCTCGGACCCCTCGGAGTCGGATGGAGCTGCTCCCCCTTGTAAATGACAAATTAGATGATAAGGTCTAATTAGTGTCGCAGTTGAGGTTCTTGGTAGTTGACACACC
The DNA here is from genome assembly GCF_057944985.1 of Cucurbita pepo subsp. pepo. Lineage (NCBI taxonomy): Eukaryota > Viridiplantae > Streptophyta > Magnoliopsida > Cucurbitales > Cucurbitaceae > Cucurbita > Cucurbita pepo. Next base: position 3,249,778 of record NC_141799.1, read on the forward strand.
GGTAGTAGAGAAGAGGAATCCAAAAGAATATAACACCAGAATACTCGTGGCATGTTCGTCCTGTCCACTTGCTTTAGGCGACTTCAACTTTTTTTCTTTTTTCCATTCATAATGCTATATCTATATCTCCCCTCCATCTCCCCTCCATCTATTTGTTGTTTGTAGCTTTAGCATATTTATGCGCGACTGGTATTACCTTTTCTATGAGTAGTTATCTTATGTCTCTGATTAAAGAGGCAGTTATTGCCAGTGTTCCAAATATTTTTCTTCTTTAGTCTCTCTTTCTATTCAAATTCTAGAACCTAGAACAGAATGAATTTTCAGGTCTGTGACGTCTCTGAAACTTCATCTCAACTTCCCTTGCTCTATTGCTTATCCTGGTTTTCAAGTTCATCTTAATTGCTCAATCTTTATATCCTATTGGACTGAGATTTGAAATTCTGAGTATTAAAATGCTCATGGAAGAAGGCATTCATTCGACTTTGATGAAATGTTCAACAATGTGAAAGGCATCTAAGCTTATGTAGCTTTTAGTTACAGAGTTGAGATTAAGATTAGAGCTAACATGATGGATGATGACAGGTTAAACATGAGATTTTAGTTCAGTGATTTTTTTTTTGTCTGTAAAAGCTAGAGAACTAAGCAAGAAGCCAGAAGTTCTTCTGCCACCTGGTGTTGATGAGGTAACCGCCCATCCCATAGGTCTGTTTTCTAACCCCAATTGTACAGCAATCTGCATGGTCGATGCACTGTTCCACAAGCTGCTCTGAGCTGCTGGTCCCACAGAAGCTGCAATACAAAAGGACAATGTCGACCAGGTTAGTAATTATCATTCAAACCTTTTCCTTTATTTTCTGTTTAGTACAGTTTCATCCAGTTTAATCAAATGTCTAAATTTAATCTGTACTTCTAGAGGGGTGAACATTTGAAAATATAGAAACAAAATAGTGACATTATTATTTTTGAACTTTTATTTACTTGTTTGAATGACAAAGCCAGTATATAAAAATGATAGGAAGAGTTTGGGACCCACCACCCAAACAGAGAAGGCTTTTTCTGGGGCACCACCAAAACAGATGCCTCAAGCTTCTTCACTTGGCTCAATATTGTCTCTAGTTTTGGGCCTTGAATCACCAGTGCCTCAACTTCCACCTGAAATTTTGAACCAAAATGTAAACCACCCACAGAACCCAACACCGCACTCATCTGTAATTAAGACTTAAAAAATGGTTCGTTCTTTTCTTTTGCGAAGATGAATCTGGATAATGGAGGAGCACTAGGAAAAGGTTTTAGTTGGTATAGCCAGTGGCTTAGTGCATCTCGAGATTTCTCTTCTTACCATGCTCTTTGCCTTTGTCTTTTCCCCTTATCTTATTTGTTATGAACACATGCATTGGAAGTGAAAACCACCAGATTAAAGATAACACAATATATAAAGCTGTTCCCCATGTGGCCCATATACTCGCACATACTTTTCCAGTGAGAAAGATTTAGAAATTAGTTAACTTGATAACCCATAATCAAATCTTTAACCTTTTCTATGAATTAAGTGTCTACGAACTGTTGCTTTTTAATCATTTTCAAACTGAAACTACATGCATTTATCTTGAGTTTGCAGGATGATAATACATTCAAGCAAAAAATGTTGTAGAGACAGAAGATGCAGCCAAACCCATGAAAGATTAGGAGGATATTTATCCAAAATAAAGAACGTATACCTCAGGTCTAGAAGCTTTGCAGAGGTAGCCAAGAGAGTTAGCAAGAAAAGAAGAAGAATCCGGAGTTTCAGAGAGCTTGTTTGAGTGAGAAACAATGTGAAGAAGAGTGAACAAATCACCCTTATTAGCCACATGAGTTAGAGCCCACAGCATAGCATGCTTGGACTGCGATGAATGATCCACCACCACCATCACCCTCTTCTTACCGTACCTCTCAAACCCTTCCATGGACGCTCAGTTCAAAGCTTTAGCTGCACAACCAAACCTTTAGTAGGGTAAAAAGCAAACCCCACCTCACTTTCTCAGTTTTAGTTGCCTTAAAACAAGGAACCTCTTCAGCTGTGGTGGCGTTAGCTCCAACCCCTTTAAGCTAGGAAGAAAGAAGGTGGTTGGTTATATAGAAACTTGAGTTTTTCACTTGGAATAGAGAGAGAGAGAGAGAGAGAGAGAGAGAGAGAGAGAGATGGGACCGAGTGATAAATACGAAGCCATGATTTAGAAGTTTTATGAGTCACGGGAGTCGCTGAACTGACGGTGGCTTTTTACAGTTTACTTATAACATTGATGCAAATGAGGACAGTACTGCTACTCTGCCTATTTTTTGATGATGATAGGGAAGGCTCTCTGTGCTGTTATCTCTCTTGCATCTTTTTCACAACCTATATTTCCCTTTTTACATTGTTTGAATAATAATCTATGATTACCCTCATATCGTTTGGAAAATAAAATAAAACAAACCTTTTTTTTTTCTTTTTTTTGGTGTGGGAAAGATCTTTCGCAGAGATCGACGAACAGTGCCAAAGTGGTCCATCCTCATTCAAAGTACTGTTTGGTGTTTCCGTCACGAGTTGCCTTATTTGTTGACCTTTTCCAAGGACAGTTTTATCAACAGAAAAAAAAAAAAAATAATAATAATAATAAAATAATAATTTTTTTAAAATGTCAAATAATAAGTTTTTTATCTTTTACATTTACATGTAAATAGTCTCTCTAAATTTTAAAGATAAGATTATGAACACTTATTTTAATTAAAATTGAAATAAATAAAAACAACTTTTTGGGAAAATTTTGCAAATTAAAAAACATGCCCATTTTTTATATTATATGGGTTTTTACATAATTCTAAAACTAAAAAACAAGAACTGACTATAAAATGAGAAATAGAAAATTATGTAAAAAAAATACAAAAACTTGTAATCAAGTTTTTTTTTTTTTTTTTTTTTTTTTTTTTTTTTTTTTTTTTTTTTTTACCCTGTCTAAGAGTAAAAAAATGGAGATTCCGACCCACAAATTTAATTAATGATATATTTTAATCAATTCAACTATATTAAGACATTCAATCAAGGATTTCAAATAAAAGCAAAAAAGAATTATAATCTGTACATATTCTTTTAATACAAATTTTGTATTAATAATTAATCAATAAGTTACTGAAAAAATTGTAAACTTGAAATAAATGGGAAGAAATTTAATTACAAGCATAAACTATCTACCAACCTAGTTAAACTTCTAATCTTCTAATCTTCTAATGTAATGAAGGCCTCACTCTCAATAACCTTTTATTCCCTACAGCCATTCATTATCTCATTAGCTTTTTATTCCCTACAGCTATTCACTATATCATAGTAACCTAACGGTGTTAGTATGAATATCTTTGTATGGAAGGTTAGATTCTCCTAGCAGCGTTATATCTTCCGGGGAGAAGAGACGAGAACCAGTGCTCAAGTAGTGTTGTGCAACACGACCCCTACATTACAAAGCAAAAGAAAAAAAAAACTATTAAGGGATCGGAAAAGGTTTAAAGCTAAGAGTTTCTAGTAAAACTGGTAAGAATCATGCAGTCATTATTGGTACAAACCTTCGTCTTTTCGTCTTATCATTGCCATTGACGTTTAAGATACGTAGCGTCTCTGATCTTGAAATGCAGCGCAACGAAGAAAGATATTCGAAGAATTGTAGACCTTTCAGTGCCAAATGTAATCTGTTGGGAGCCACATGCTGAACTACGTCCAAGAGACGTGATTTCATATCTCTGCTCAAAAGACATTTAGAAGTTAGTACAAGTGTGAGAAGTTTTTCTTGTAACTGAGATCATGAAGATTGGATCTTTAAAATCTCAATTGGTAATAATTAATTTTTTTGTTTTTAAGAATTAAGCTCATAAACACTACTTCCACCTAAATCATCCTAGCAGATGAGCAAATATCCATATGAATGGAGATTTCAGTCTTACCTCTCTTGCATATGACTATTTTCTGGAAGGCTCAGTTCACTATCTTTCTTAGTGGAAGAGAAGCTATCCATCATATTGTGCCTCATTAATTTTCCCGATACTGCTGTATTAGTCGTAGAGGCAAGCATCTCTGGTACAATATCCAACGAGCTACCGAGGCCCACACGAGAAGCCATGGTAGCAATATCACTCACAATGGAGCAAAATCCATGCTGAGCAATTGTAGATGACATTTGCAATTGTTGACCTCCAAAGAAGAATGAGTCTGGCTCTTCAGATACAAAAGTCTGTTTATCCTAAAGAGAAATATGGTTACTTTTATGGAAACTAATTCGTGATACACGCAAGTTAAAGCACTTACTTGTAGTTGGCAGGAAGAAAACAACAGGTCTGAATCTGAAATTAGATGGCTCATTCTATGAACTAATTCGACAATCTGAACGGTTTCTTGCTTTTCTGGCACGATATGATGCCCTAGAAGATCTAAGTGATGGTGGCGAAGTTGTTTCCACAATTTATGCACTGAATCACCCGATACGTTCAAATCAGGTTTCTTTATAGGCTTGAACTTGTTAAAGTCTACACGGCTGCACTCATCCATCACAGGATATGTTCTGATAATGTTTTCCATATGTCCATTACATGAAAATTCTTCCCCCTCTTCGCGGGATGAATTAAATACATTGCAAAAATTTTCCGAAACAGCCGTAGTTTCTTGTATGGGGTGCGCAGGTGAATTGAAACTATTGGCTTCAACTGATAACACGTTCTGAGAAAGCTCATTCATAGAAACTTCTGGACTGGCACCAGCATCCCCATGAGATGCCATTTCGGTAAACATCTCCGTATCATGAATTTCTGTCTCAGGAACAAATATTGACTCTGGCACGTATGAGGTAGTGACAGACATAAACATCTCGTTCAGATCTATACCACCTGCAGTTTCTGAACATGGATAATTATCTTCAACAGTATTATCTGTCGTATGATAAAGCAGTCCATTTAATTGGCTCGAGTAATTTGGAGGTGCTGGTTGGTGAGACAATAATATACTGTCATCTCTATTTGGGACCTGAGAACATTCCTTGTTGACATGCACATCTTCAGAATCAGAAGACACCACCATATCCAGCCTTCTTCGGCGCTTCTGACTAGATAAAGGAATAGTGGTTCCTGAAATATCAGAACACTCATGTGCAGCATCAAACTTCACTGCAAAGTCATTGTGATCTTGAATAGAGCCATTCCTACTCAACATCGCTGCCTTCTTGGCGTCTAAAAGATAACTGTTTTCATAATTTTGATAGTCCTGGCCATTCTGCATTTCCTCTTCATAAAATTCACTTTCACGTGCTTCCAACAAGCAAGAAGTTGTTTCCATTCTTAATAACGACTTTGTGATCTCTTTGTCAAGTAGCACTGATAACTGAGATGGGAAACTCCATGGCATTATCACCGGAAGTATCTGATGGCCAGCATCAAGATCAAATAAAAGTGAGCCATACTTCTTCTGAATTTTATCTGCACAATCAAATACGTCCATAAGATAAATAACCAACACAAATAAAAATCATTTCCAAGTATTCTCTCCAAAAGCATCAGGATCGGCATTTAGTGAAGCAATTACCTCGTTTCAATTAAAGCATCGCAGAGTCCAACAATGGTAAAGAAAACTAACGGTAGAAGATGAGGGTTTGTGTATGGGAGGGGAAAATAGGTGCACGTGCAAATAGCAGTGTTTAAAAGATATCAGAGTGTATCACTCATGCTCTTGAAAATACTATTGGACTACAAAGTAACTTTTATTCAATAAAACTGTATTTCTGTCTAACCCTAAAAATGTTACTATTCCAATAAATTTATAATATATAATTTTATTTTTATTTTTAAATAACCATCTCACATCACTTAAATGACACCTTGAAAGAGCCTTCGAGTAAGCAAGAAACTTTTCATCCTAGAGTATGCCAAGTGGGTCCTAGGAAGCGTACAATCAATTATATATAAGAAGTTATACAGCTCATATTAGCTCAAGAAACCCCGAAGGCTGAAGTAGTAGCATGGTGTCTGTCATGTTTCTTAAAGCCTACTGCACTGCTATCTTCACTGTAATTTTCTATTGATGCAGTTGCTTGTCAAGCAACTAGCTCTCAATGTATATTAAAGGAATGACCACCCAAACTTGTGCACAAGTGTATGACAAGTTGATATGAACCAATGCATCAATCATGCAAGATAAACTTTAAGGAAGATATGAAGAAAATGTTGTTCAAATTATCACAAGATGTTGCAATTCATACCACATTAAAGAAGAATCAAGCTTTATTTATTCTTAGATGGTTACAAATTTTGGGTGGATGATAATCTAGAGTTATGGTGTTTCTTTAATGTATTTTATGGTTTTTATTTACTTTAAGGTTACATTTACAAGTAGCTAATTATGGTCATAAAGTACGTAGGTTACCACTCTTTAAATGCCTCATGGAAGGTTAAGGGTTTTCATTCTGAGGTTGTATAAAGCCATGTATATCGTCTTTGTAAAGTAGACTTGGAAAATGTAGTAAAAAGAACACATACGAAATAAGGTGTCTCAATCATGCCACAAAAACTTCATGGTAGATGATAAGAGTATACCGATACAAGTTTGGATTTAGGGAGGTTTCATTGTATTTGGATTTAGGGATGTTTCATTGTATTTTTCAATTTTAAAAGAACTATTTTTAAAGTATTGAGTAACAATTAGTTAGTGGTTATTATGGTATTGATGGGCATGAGAGTTACAACCTTTCAATTGACCATAGGTTACTTTAAGGTTTATTTTCAAGGCTACAAAAAATCATTCATGCTATGAAGATTTTGGATATTATAATAAAAGTAGCATATTATGCTTCTTAAGCCATGAGCTTGTTCCTTTGCATTTCTTGTGTTTAGATTTGCATTCTAGAGTCATTCAAGTAGTCTTGATCAAACTATCTTATCACGAGTTTAGAAACGAGTTTTCTTTACTTTTGATCTTGATCATCAAGGTAATTCGATCCTAAACTTTCTCTTGTGTTGATTCCTTATCGTTTTTGGGGTTCCTGGATAATTTAGATCTAAAGATCTTGTTGAGATATTTAATCAACAAAGTAATCCAAATCTTACTTTCCCTTGGGATGATTCCTTATAATCCAAATCTTACTTTCCCTTGGGATGATTCCTTATCACAAGTAGGGACGTGGATTAACTTGATGGGTTGGTTCAAAGTTCAGTGTTGGTGATAAATCGGCCCACTTGGACCCCATATTGGCAACACAATACACGGAAGCTACCTCTTAAAATATAATGCTAAACCATAAAGTTTATGGCTATTGTACATATCGACTTCTTTTACCTTTTTTATTTATTATTTTATTTCATTTTTTTTAAAAGGAAAAAGATATATCCTTGAAGTAATGAAATTGGATGTATCAACTTATGTCTAGATACTTCCAAGGTCCTCGCTTCAAATATTTGAAAACTTAAAGAACTTTTAAAACCCATTGGTTTCCGATAAGTTTTTTCTTATTAAAAAAAAAATCTTGCAATATCACAATCAGAACGGTTAACGTGCCTTCACATATTACATGACAGGCTTATTATCGAGGTAAGCTTCAAGGACGCAAAGAATCCTTCATATCACTGGACCATAAGTGATTAGTTTCTGACTATGAAATCAAAGAGTGGTCATGCTCATATAGACAGCCAAAATGATATAAAAGGAAAATACAATCAGAGAAAAGGAAGATTTAACGACGACAATCATATTTATACTTGGGAAGCATGACTGACCTCTAAATTCTTTACCCTGGCACCAGAACTGAAGATGCATAATGGCTTTCCGAATATCGTTGTGGTAACAATGAATAATACGCTCAAGTAAGCATTTTTGGATGTTGACTCCTTCAGAAGCACAAATCTGAAAGGGAAGCAATAGTGAATCAATCGAATGGAAATTCAAGCAATATGTCATTAGTAGATGAGCCAAAAGCACACACCATATATAAATGGCTGAGTAGTTCCGTTAATGATGGTTGTATTAAAGAGACTTGTAGCCTGTCCAACCTAACAGGAAGAACAGGATCGCTACCTATAGTTCAAGGATAAAAACAAGAGTGAATTCATCATTGCAAACTGTAAAATGACTACAAAATGAAATTAGAACCACAAATAAGCACTCTTACTATTGCTGGTCAAAATTATGGGAACCTTTCCTGTGTCAGCAATCTCTTGAATTGCAGAAATAAAACCACGATCCTCAGGAAAAAGGATATCCACGTCCTCTAAAAGAATTAAAGGCTTAGCTTCACCTTGGCTGCTGGTGCTTTCAGATGCGATGTATCCAAATTCTCCAACTTCAATGTTATCATCAGAATCATTGTTTGACAAAGGGATGGGTCCAGTCACCTCATTGGCAAAATTGTCCTCTTGAAGAGAGGAAGGATATTTTTCAATAAAATTGTTCCTTGACCCCTGGAAATCTTTTACAGGCCTGTAAGATAGCCATACTTTCGATCATTCTGAAAAACATTTATGGGTAGCTAAAAGAAATATTTTACGAAGAGTTGTATAGTTGATTGAGCAATATCAAAATGGACTCCAGGCATAATTTGATACTCTCTTTTTGTAGGATAAATCAACGACAAATATGCACCAGACACTGAAATTTTTTTAAAATAACAATAATAAAATAACTAAAAACCTGCAGAACAAGCAATATCATAAAGTTTAAGAAATCATTTATAACGTGGAGAAATCTAACCCAAAATTTAAATAGAACGGACCAATTTAGCTGGTGAGAATGTAAAACCCCTCCAATCTCCTGCTTGAGAACAGCTCCTGATCGAATGACAGATGCACTGTACTGAAGGACAATGTATTATACAGTCAAATTTATTTTTTTAATAAGAAATAATATTTATATATGTAAGTCAATCAAAAAAGGAGTTACTACATAGAGCCTGGGGGTAGAGGAGACCACCACCATAAAGAATCTATTGCAAAAAGATCCTCCCAATCACGTTTAAACAAAAGAGCAGAGGTTTTTTTAGTTAAAAATTATAATCATTTGATTTCTTTCCATCTATAAAAGCAACAAAAGTATAAACGTTCCAGAAAAATAATAATAATCCAATCAAGCTGGAAACTGTCCAAAGTTGCAGAAACTATCTAAGGAATTCTTTTTTCTCATAATAAGTTCCTTGATTTCTTTTTATCCATAAAAATAACAACAAAAGCTCTCACTATGGATCTGGGATGAATGACATGCGAAAATATCATTAAGAAAATCTACTCTTAGCTATTTAGGGGTTTCGTCATCGAGAACATGAAGACAATATGATATAGAGTCCAGTTTTAAGCCAATTAGGGATATTAAAGCTTCAATAGACGAGGGATCAAAGAAGTAAAAGGCAACATCAATTAGAATTAATAGGGATCGCCCCATCTTTGATAGAACTACGACCAACCACCGAGTTTAACTCAAAGTCTGATCCAATTCTCAAGTTCTCTTCCAAAGAGGTTTCTCTTAATTCCTAAGACCCAATTCAGATATAGTCAAGTTTCTAGATGCAATTTACGTCTTAATCTCTGAAGGATGAAATCTTATGTTATTGACGAGTTTGGAAGACAATTGCATATACATGAAGGATATATCACGAACAAAGTCAACAAAAAGGCTTCTGTACCATCACTGACCCAAAACAAAATCATTCAAGTTTAGCAGCAGCAAATTCTTTGTCTCCAAGCTTATTCACTTCGCAAAGCAAAATAGTTTCAGTATAATCAATGAGAACCTCCATAATCTTTACTTGTGGATAATAGAAGGATAACAGGTACTTATTCATCCAAATAGCAATGCTTTTCTATTTGCTTCTTTTTGAAGAGAGAAAAGTTCCGGTATAATCAAACTCAGTTAAAATTTATAAACTATTTTTTTAGTTCATAACATTGGGATGGAAATTTAAAACTTTAACCTCTTGGTCGAGAGTACATGTTAATTAATGTTGAGTTATGCTCACTATTAGCAGAACTTTATAAACAGTTAAGTCCAATAAGTAGAAAATATCAATACTGTGGACATTCTGATGATGCTTTTATGAAATGAAATGAAGAAATGAACAAAATCGACACTTCAAAAGTTTTCCCAATGATTGGGTGATTTAATATATGTTTCCTTCATCATCATTTCTGAAGCATCTTCAAAATAATTTTAACCATCGAAACTTTATTGGAAGGTGTGGCATAAAGTCAAATCATTCTTATACACAAAGTATTAAGCTCCGTCAATCTAAGGGTGCAGTGAAATTCCATTGGGAAACTGTAACAAACAAATAATGTAGGAGCTGAAAGCATGACTTACCTATCAAGGGAAAAACATTTGGTAATTAATTCATGTGTATATTATGCAACATCAATGATATATTATATTTAACCAATACCTTTTCACATCTATAATTCATTGAAGGCTTAAAATTTAACTTCAGCAACCATCATCACGTAACAGGAGAAACTAGCATGGGAAAAAAATGCCAAATTAGCATTACCTCAATAACCCTGAAACCATGCTCTTCGGCACAAGCATAAATAGCTGCAGATTTCCCACTCTGCAAACATATAGAAATATTTTAACCAAAGAGAAAAATTAGCCCAGCAAAGAGAATCAATTACCACATTCATAACCTGCAACCCTTAGAAGAGATAAAGGACCTTCAGCTTCAAAGTATTTAGAATATAAAGCACATTTTAGATAGATAATAAAAATGGGCTCTAAAAATTACTTCCCCGCAGGAACAGAATATTAACAGTCGAATAAAAGAGGCCAAGAAGAAAACCCAATATAGCTGTAAACCATGGACCACCAACTTGAAACCCGAAGAAATCCATTAAATATTTTTACATCCAATCGTAATTCGCACCTCTGTACCATTTTTATTCTCCAATTGCAGAGTAGCTACCAAATTGGCTATTGGAGGAAGAAACTGAATCAAAGACTTGTGTTTTCCATTTAACTTACTTGAATATTTGCATCTCTAGTTTTCCTTTTTCTTCTTTCTCTCTTTTAGCCCAAACATCAGGAAGACTACAACCTTTTTAAAAACACCTCAGGCAGCATGACCAATTACATATGGATCAAACTCATGCACCATAAAACAAGCAGAAATGCCCAAGTCTTAAGGCAATAATGGGTATCCTCTTACCCACAGAAAGGCTATCTTGTCTTGACAAAACAGATTCCAACAAAGTTTAAGTAACCATATTTCTCAGAGGTTTTGATACCCAAATAAAAAACCATATGTAAAAATTATGGTTAGAAGGTAACAGAAGAGACAGGAGAAGAAAGAAGGTTGGTGTCATACTAGAGATACTTTTGTTTCCTCCTTTTTTTAAACTTTTAACTCCTATTAAATTTTGCTTCCTATATCTTTTTAGAATAAAAAAAATTAAAGAAGTAATGTAATTTTGAGTAAATTGGTATGTGGACAAAATACACTGCAAATTCATACAAAATTAGTCTTTCCTTCATGACAATTCTTCCTCAATTAACATTTATTTCATAGAGCAAATGAAACATTAAAAACAAGCATTTGATATTCAACAAGAGATGCCTTTCCAATATGAGGATTTGCAAGAATTAAAGACTAATTGCATAAGAAGTATGGCACAGCCACACCTCAAAATAAACTGTCATTCATGACCATCTAACACCATACAAGTTGAAACATGTAGAAGATGTTTGTCTGTGCAATAAAGTGGCAAAGAAACATACGATGGCCAAACAAATGACTTATTTACTTTTTGCATCCACGATGATGAACAAACAAAAAATTAACAGAGTTGCTCAAAATCAGCTTCTACTTAATTTTAAGATGTGATCAAGACTAAAAAGAAGTAGATTTCTAGACAAGAATTTACTTTGTTTCAGTGACAATTACAAAACCAAATAAATGTAAACATATATCAGGTGATAATAGTGAGTTTCTGTATACCCCAGATGATCCAGTGACGAGGAGTACATTCTTTAGGCTATCCTCACCATCTGGATTTTCATAGTCAGAATCACTCTGATAACAGTTCCCATTGTTATCTTGCTTCTGGAATTTATTTCCCCCAGCAAAATCTTTCTTGTTCCGGGAATTTTTTTCATACCAGAGATGTAGCCACTCACTTAAAAAATTGACTGATTCAAGATTACCGCATACCTGTAAAACAATGCGTCAGAGAAGGGACAATAGAGGAAAACAGAAGCCAGAAAGCTATGGTTGCTAATACAGATTGGCAGCAAACCTCCATGGCCATCCTCGGCTGATACTTGTATGTCCATAAACAATTTTTGGGACAGCTTTGACAACGATCGTAGTATGACCGCATTCTATTATTACAAAACAATTTTTAAAATTTTGTGATCAAATAATAAGAAAAAACAGGCAGGAAATTAAGCATAAATGTTTTAGAGAAGCACAATCCCCAGTACCAAAGATACCTATTGAAAACTACCACTGAAATGTTGAAACATTTGGAAATGCAAGGAGCTCATAAGGATGTATGATGCGTTAATCGGACAACAATGTTATAATCCACGACATAATAAAACTATGAAAGCATAAAACTACAAGTTCCCTCATAAATTATGAATTGAACTCACATCATGTTTGCTTTCGAATATTACTAGTAAACTGACATTAGCAACATCATAAGCAGTAAATTAACCAAATTATAGATTAAATCTCATTCCTAAAGTAGGAAGACTAAAATTGTGAAAAGAATAATTTAAACGATCACGCATTAGCTAGTTGTACCATATACTGAAGCCATAAATATTCGCAGCATTTTAAATTAAGTTGTAAGGCTTTAAATTCCTATTAAAAAGAATTTAGTTTCTAGAGTTTAAACTGAAAATATAGAACTGATAGCATTCGATACCATGCTTAAGCTTTAACATCCTAAACAGGCAGAGTTTGATAGGAAAAAATAAAAAAAGCAAAAAAGCAAATCAAAATCGAGGTTCTCTAGGAACAAGAAAATGGGTCAAAGAACTTTATCGTTCATAACAGTAATAACCTGTCCTGAAGAAATCTACTTCGATGATCAAGGATTGGCCCTGCTTTACAATCACTAAGCCCAAGTGTTTTATTCGGGTTACCATCCTGCCAACAAGAGAAAGAGATGATTTGAGTTCAAAATTAGGCACTGGTAGTTACAACTTGTGAAGTTGAAACGAGTTCAACTTTCGAAAGTGGAGAAAGAAGGAATGTAACACATGAATGAAGGATGAAATTTACCACTTCTGCAGTACTTAGGACGTGACGGATAATCATTTCCTCATCAGCATCCACATTGTATACAGTTGATGTTAACTCTTTAATGCATTCTTGCTTGGCGAAACCATGATCCATGGGCTCCACAATTGCACCAGAAGCAGGCAACACATTTGGAAGATCATCTACACTTAAAGACTTAACGCAGCCTTCAAATACTGATGAACAAGTGTTTTGCAAGGTATGACCATTATTTACAACACTTTTGTCAAGGAATGTCCAGTTTTGCCAGTCTGGCGATAGTTCATCATCCTGCATGGTACTATGAATATTATTACTCATGGATGGAAAATAAAAGATCTACTCGTCAACATTTTGAGAGGATACTAAGTCAAGGGCAGTGAGCTACCAGTGGAAGAAATGAAAGGGAGTGGATGGGGTAGTTTAAAATATGGTATTATCAGACAATGTTATCAGATAAATGTATTTACTAGTATCCTGAGATAATCTGAGTTTTTCTTTGCCTTTTTTGCATGCTATGCATAAAGCTATGACAAGAAAACCATACCCCAGCTATTTCATAGACGTGAATTGGATTACAATCAGTTCCGCTTTTCTTTCTCCCAACAGTGCGCCCTCTCTCTGCCGATTGAGTATCCCCTTCACTTTTCTTCCCTGCTTTTAGGGATACGAAAAAGGGATGTACTTGATTTCCAGGAAACATCCGTAAATTTTCCTGATCGTACAAACAAGGGCTTAGGGCTGTAGATTTAGATATTTAATGTAATCACATTGAACAAAGATAAATGCAATATTCACTTCCTTTTCCAACTCCATGTTCACGAGTGGAAATTCCAAAACCTACACATAAACTCAAATCTCTACGCGCGGTACATCGTGAGAGCACAAACTAGCAACTAACAGGATCACAAGTTCATAATTGACATGCAGAAATTTAGCAGCCTTGAATTAAAAACAAAAACTGTGCCATTAAATTTGTGATATAGCGACGACAAACTATAATACTGACCTCCCTATTTATTTTCGCCTCTAGTCGCAGGTCTGGAATTGTCCGAGTTGGGGTTGTTGCCTCTTCAGCATGTAAAATTTTCTTTGGCGTCAAGTTTACCGCTCGCTTCTCCTTCGCTTGCTGTATGTAAAGTATGATTATTTCATCTTGAAAAATCAATATAGTTTCATGTAGAGATGCAGACCTTTTCCAATTTGAAAATAACCAAAAACACATATAGTACATTGTATTTCAATGTCCAATTCCATCAATGTAGAGTCTAACTAAACAATTCATGCTACAACTATTCTCATACCTGCTGACAATCATAAAGCAATTAGAGTATTAATTCATTCAATTAAAGTCACTTCACCTTCTTCGCGCTTCTCGATTGAGGCGTCGTCTTTCCCTTCGACTTTCTTTTCTTCTTGCCCTGACTCCCGCACAATTCCTCCTCTTGATCTCCTCCATTCTCTTCGTGTTCTTGAGCCTTGTGAGGAAGAAGCGTTGACTGTACCATTCGGCGTTGAACACTCCTAGGCATTGGCTTGCCGATCTCAGTGCCGTCAGTCTCCATCGCATCCCCGGATTGCTTAGCCGGACTCTCCATGAATTTAACCCCAATTGTAGGTGATCAACAGAGTAAATCTCGGAAACTAGGGTTTTGAGAGAACTTGAGAATCTCTGAGAGTGAGCTGAAGCATACTCGGGTAACGCTACGTAATCTGAGGTACAACAAGATCCTCGGAGGGGAAAGTGGAAGATGAAATTGGAGGGAATCAACTCGTCTGTTCCCGCGCGGACGATGCTTCTCTCTCTCTCTCTCTCTCTCTCTCTCTCTCTCTCTCCCCTTGAATTTACTGTGATATCTTAATTCTTAATTAATTAAACGATATATAAAAATATATATATATATTTTTTTTTTTTTTTTTTTTTTTTTTGTAACTAGATTTTTAGATTACATAATGGATTAGATTCGTTATTTTAAAAGGAAATATTATATTTTTTATTCTAAAAATTATATTCATAATTTTTCGTTAAATATATTCGTATAATTTGATTAATTGATATATGTAGAACCTACTTAGGGTTTAAATTAGAGTGACTAATATTTAGGAAGCTACCATATTTGTATTCCTTATTATTTTATACTTTCCATTTATCGAATTATTTTTTTTTTTATATATTTATTTCAAGTAATTTAGCGGTGTGTGTGAGATTATGATCGGTTGTATTGCACACTCGAGCGTTTGAAAGTATGACGTTTGCACGAGATACTCTGTCTTTGGTTTCTTCCACTGTATTTGCATATACGTTTAGAAGTTTCAATTCAGCTATTAAGATCTTAATTTTGTGTCTGGTATCTATCTTTCATTGCAAAACGACACAAGAATACGACAATCAATTGTGACACGTTCGTGGGCAGTTTGGCTTCAGCTGGACCCGAAAAGGATGAATATCAACAATGGTGGCTTCGTGCATTGGTAATATGGTGCAACAAACCAAGGCCATCAACTAGCATATATTGTTCTCTTTGGACTTTTCCTTTCGGGTTTCCCCTTAATATTTTTGTTTCTACACCTTTATAAAAAATGTTTCGTTCCCTTCTCCAATTGAGTGTGGGATCTCACAATCCACTTCCTTCGCGGGGGGCTTCCCCTCAAGGTTTTTAAATTTCATCGACTAGGAAAAAGTTTCTACACCCTTATAAACAATGTTTCGTTTCTTTCCCCAACCGACGTGGGATCTCACGTGTAACTTCTCCAATACAATATACCATTTTCACTTCCTTCAATCTCCTCCCTCCTTCTCTCGAGTTAAACAGCACGTATAACTAAAACTCGAACCTATAATCTAATCTCGTAATCAATGCTGCATGTGTTAATAAGTTAAATTATGTCCAGACTAACTATGATATCCTACGTTGATTGGGGAGGGGAACGAAACACCCTTTATAATAGTATTGAAATCTTTCCCCAGTAGACACGGTTTAAAAACTTTGAAGGGAAGCTCGTAAAGGAAAAACAATATTTGCTAGTGGTGGGCTTGAGCCGTTACGTGACGATCTGACCCATCAAATCAAAATATACATAGAAATTAAAATTACATGATATATTTTTTTGTAGCATCGTCGTAATGAGCTTGAAAGCGTAATATCTACGAACATAAGCGAAAGCTCGTATATTTTGTATAATTAAACACACAAACATTTATACATTTATACATATATATATTGTGAAGATAGATGGCGATCATGAGAAAATTAAAGTTAAAACGAAACCCCAAAAAAGGTTTATAAATGATTCAACGGCTCTCGCAACCATCACGCCGGTGGAGCTTTGGAAGAGAAACGCTCGTTAGTGGCGGGCTCGGCGGTTTCCGGCACGGCGGTGAGTGGCAACTCCGTGGCGGCGGCGCCCTTTTGACTGGTTAATTTGTTGAGATGGTCCTTGGCTTTGCCCCACACCACTAAGTAAAGCCCCATCACTATGAAAAAGGCTCCGATTATGCTGCAACCAGAACAAGAACAGGATTAAACATCATATTATTATTTTTTAAATTAAATTAAATTTAATAATTAATTTACCTTCCAAGGTGAATTTGCTCTGCCAAAATAACGAAGCCAAGGAAGGCAGTAATAATCATGCAGAGAGGGGTAAATGAGGTAACAAAAACTGGGCCACGTTGCCGAATTACCACGCCTTGAATATAATAAGCAAGTCCAGAGCATATCACACCCTGAAATAAATTGAAATAAATTAAATTAAATAAAAATTCAAAAATATATATTTTTATTTTTTATTTTTTATGTGTTTTTCCCGTTTATCCCATACATACCTACCTACATACAAATATATATATTATTATAGACAAATATATTATATCTATTTATTATTTGATAATTTATATAATTTTTTTTAATAATAATAAATATATATATTTATATATATTTGACTTTTATTTTAGTCAAATATATGGTATCTATTTATTATTTGACAATTTATTTGATTTTCCGATAATATATATATATATATGATTTTTATTATAGGCAAATATATTGTATCTATTTATTGTCGGTAATTTATTTAATTTTTTAATAAAAAAAATATCTAATTTATTTGATTTTTTAATCAATGAACTTTAAGCGTGATTTAGATATAATGGTTTTAGCAAATATTCTCACGGTTTACTTACTATATAAATGGCCGGTAATTTAGGTTTTAGCAAATATTTTTACTTCTTACAGTATAAATGGTGGGTGATTTAGGTGGGGTGGTTTTAGCAAATATTCTCACTGCTTACCGTATAAACGGCGGCAAGAAGACGGGAGTCCCAGCCGATGACCCACACGCTAAAATCACGCTCCATAATGAGAGTGACAATGGAGCCCTCCACCGTGCCGGCGATGCATATCAAGGCGGTCAGCGACAGCTCGGCCGGGTACTTCTTCAACGTGAACGACTGCGTCGGGTCGAGCAGGGAAGCCATGAGTTAGTTTTAGTTTTACATATAAAAATGAAGGGTTTTTGAGGAGTTAAAAGAGAATTACTTGCAAGATGAAGAAGCCGGACCAGCCGACGATGCTGCCGAGGAGCATGAGGGTGCCGAGGACCCAGTGTTGGTCGGCGGACTCGCTGCTGGTTTGTTGGGCGGCGTGGTGGCCATGGGCGTGGAAGATCTCGACCACCGGTCCTTTGTATAGAGTCATCACCATCGCTCCGCCGATCGTCACCATTGTTCCGGCCACCTTTGCGATGCTCCGAATTTTCTTAAAATTCACAGTTTCCAGCCTGGTTAATCAATCACACCAATTAATTTTTAATTTTTTTAATATTAATGATTAAAATTAATTGAATTATGTGAAATGACCAAAATGACCAAAAGTAACCTCGCGGTAAAAAAGTAAAAATTAACCTGAAAACGAGAGCCATAATGAAAGTTACAGCGGGGAGAATATTGACGGTAGCAGAAGTGAATGTTGCTGAGGTAAGTTTTAACCCCACGTAGTAAAGATTTTGATCCAACACAGGCCTGTTTCAATCCAAAATCATAATAATAATTAGAAAATAAAATAAAATAAAATAAAGAAAAGAAAAAAAAAACCTTAATCTATCCGAAACTTAAAATACAACATTAAAATAATAATTAAGTATATGATTATTACTCGAGGAAGCCGAGGAGTAGTATTCGAGCAAGGATGGGAAATGTCATCTTCGGCCTTATTTTCCTATTAAAAAAAAAAAAAATCAAAATCAGCAGGTTCGAGATTCATTCAAATTCAAGGCAAATATACAGCAAAATACGTAGAGAAAGAGGTCGAACCTCTCGAGAACGAAAGCAAAGGGGGAAATAACGATGGTGGCAACAAGGTGTCGATACACGGCGAGAACGTAATGGTTCATGCCCTTTTTAAGGCAGAGCATGGTGATGACGTACATCCCGGCATACCCGAATTGCAAGGAAATCATAGCCAAATAATGCTTAATTTTATGAAGCATTGCACAAATTTGAGGTACCATTTTGTGTGTGTTGTATGGAGATGTTAGGAAGAGAAGAGGATTTTTTGAATGGTTTGAAGGTGGTGACAAAAAGATAAGACCTTATGGGCTTCTTATAGCTCATTAAAGCATATACAAAATAAAGCTAAAGCACTCAAATTTTGGTTTTTTATTTTTATTTTAATTAAATTGAATTAAAATTTTTAGGTTTTGTATTATCCACTTGGGAATTACATAAATTAAAATATTTGGTTATTCAATTAATGGTTTTCAATAGCGACACCACTAATTATATTAGATAATAAGAAGTAATATAATATTTTTAATATTATTTTATAAGATAATTATGGATAGACGTGTTTTAAAGTTGTGAGGCTGACAGCGATATGTAACAGGTCAAGCGATGGACTTTGATTGTTACAAATGGTATCAAGTTAGCACTAGATATGTACGTCACTGGTTAGAATAGAACTAGACTCTCTCCATGGTAAATGTGTTTTAAAACGTGAGGATGACGGCGATACGTAACGAGCCAAGGCGGACAATATTTGCTAGCGGTTGGTTTGAACTGTTACGTTGAGTATTGACATATTCACCGTTAAATTAGGGTTATTTGTGTTCATTTTGTCTGTCTCATAGTTGAATCTACCATACGTTAAGTTGTTTTATACCTAATGACCTAGATCCACAGCTTTCCCTTTTGGGTTTCCCCTCAAGGCTTTAAAACGCGTCTGCTAAGCGAAAGTTTCTACACTCTTATAAATGGTGGATTGTTCTTCTCCCCAACCAATGTGGGACATCACAATCCACCCCCATTCGGGGCCTAACGTCCTTACTGATACACTGCCTCGTGTCTACACCCCTTCGGGGAACAGCGAGAAAGCTGGCACATCGTCCGGTGTCTGGCTCTGATACAATTTGTAACGATCTAGATCCACCGCTAGCAGATATTGTCATCTTTGGGTTTTCCCTTTCGGGGTTCCCCTCAAGGCTTTAAAACGCGTATGCTAGGAGAAGGTTTTCACACCCTTATAAATGATGGTTTGTTCTCTTCCCCAACCAACGTAGGACATGAATAAAAATAAAATAAATAGATAAAAAAACACAAAATTTAAGGATATTTTATTAATTTAACCTATAAATAATTTAAACTTTTAGGAATACAAAATACATTTGTAATATTATTAATTTATTTTATTATTGACGTGAGCAATAAATAAAAATTATGATAAAGTATCCCAATAACCAGTGATTAAGCTATATAAACATTAATTAATTTAATTAAATATTTATTAATTATTGGACGAAAAAAACCACTTTAAATAATTGGAATATTAGTGGCCGACTTTTGTTTGTGGCTGTAAATAAAGTGAATCCGATTCATATAAAATTATATCCCAAACATTAATACAATTATTGTCCAAGGGCAATTCCGTCATATTGCATTAAAAAAAGCTATTCCACGTGAAAATTAAGAGTTAAAAAATTGGGAAAATAATTCAATATTCTTGCTTACTTTATTAAGATATTTAAGTTTTTTATTATTAGTTTATTAATACTAAATTTAATGACTAAATAAATCCATTATTATATTAATCCATGGAATATTTGTTTTTCGTTTTTATTTATCAATATTATATATATATATATATATATATATTACAATTTTTTTAGATACATTTTTTAAAAACATTTGTTTTTGTTAAATATTTAGTAATGGTAAATAATTAGTATAATATTTATTTATATTTAAAATTATTGGAGAATTTGGCTTTTTTTACAATACATCAAATAAAGTGTCACACATTTTAATCATTAATAATAAAAAAAATAGAAAAAGGGGAGTTGTTAATTTAATTAAATAATATTTCGCAAAAATCAATCATCTAGGGTTCCATGGAGGAGGTGGTGTGTATTCCACATAGGAGGCTAATTGGTGGACACGTCACTAAATCATTTGCAAATAAGACGTGGTGGGGAATTTATTTATTTATCTTGTGGATGAAAATAAGTGGGTGTATGCATTTATTATATATTTGAGAAATATTAAATTTAGAACCAAAAATAAAAAAGAAAACAAAGGATATATCATACCAATATTTAGTTTTTTTTTTCTTTTTTGAATATGCGATTTATGATAATTATTCTAATTTCTATTATATTTATTATTATCATTTTTAATTACCATGGCGGTTAAAAAGAGGTAAAATAGAGCCATTATTGTTTTCTCAGTCATTTCTTATTCTAATTTGATCTCAAAACTTTAATACGTAAGATTTAACGTGTATTTAAATTTAACACTGATGGCACATAACCATTAAATACTAAGACTAAATTCATATTGATTTGTATTAATTAACTAAAGTTAGAACATATCTGAGAATATTTGCTTAATCCACCACATTTCAGGGTGTGAAAGTTCTCTATTTATAATCAAATAAATTACGAGAATCAAATAAATTACAAGAATATGGAAATAGAACTATAAATGGAAAGCTACCGAAGCAAATATTTTGATATTTACCTATAATAAAATATCAAGTATGATATATATGGCAAACTATAATTTAGTACTAAATATCCTTAACAATATCAAATTCTAATTAGTTTATTAATCTAGCTATGTACGAAAGCCAATAAAATCTCAACAATAATTCACAATTATATGTTAATTGAAAGTGAAAGTATCGCAGTTCAAAATAAGAAAACTATTAAGCCTCATTTCCAAGTTCCAATTAGTAAGGGAGCTAGAGTCCAACAAAATTATTCAAAACATTAATAAATCATTGGTGTATTGACCTGGTGTCATGCATGAATGAATAGTTTAAGAACATATCAAATCCCAAGAAAATGAATAAAGGGGGTGAAAATGGAGCCTTTATGAAAGTCCTGGCAAAGAAGACATGCATATTATATGCAATATATGATGAAGTGCCCATAATTCAAAAGCAAAATTGCCATAAAGTGAGGATTGAAAGAAGGGGTGAAAGTAAGTTGCCATTAATCTAAAGGAATCTAATCTAATTATTGGCCAAACTTTCCTCGTGTAAAATAGCAAGTAATAACCCCAAAGCAAGAGGCTCCATGTACATAAAGTTCTTCAAACAATGGTTTTTTTTTTTTTTTATCCTTTTCTTCAAAGGAAGTGAAGTGAAGTGAAGTGAAGTGAAGTGAAGTTTGCTGTAGGGATCAAAGAAATGATGATTGATTGATTGATGGTCAAGCCAATCAAAGATGCAATAGAGGAAAACAAAAACAGCCTTGTTTGAAATGGCAAGGCAATCCAAATTTTGAAAATGGTTTCAAGAACAGAATCTAACAGTAAATTTTCAGGATGGGCAAAATAGATCATGTGGTCGGCGGAGCGGGAAGTCGGGGAAAGGACAATCCTACCCTTGATGAAAAGAACTATTGGGTACCCTATTTTGTAACTTTAAAGGGATGAAAGAAGTTAGGTCATATTTCGTAGCTAAAGGCTTCAGTTTTTTGAACTGTCACAATATAAGAGATCAATTCTAACAAAAAAAAGACGGGTTTTTGCAACAAACCAAGGAGAGATTGAGTGAACTTACAAGTTTGGAACTCTGGTAATAATTCAAGTGAGAGAGATACACCGTGGAGATAGGAAACCTACAAAACTTTCAATTGAATATTGTGTTTGCTCATGTTAGCAACTTTTGACCAGGCCAAATTCTCTCCTTTTCTACACCTTTTTCCCTCCCCATCCTCCCTTTTATGCAAACCCTTTTTCTGAAGCATAAACGAATGTCTAGTCACTGTCACAAAAAAAATGAAAGAAAGAAATTAGTGAATGAAATAAAGATTAGGAATGGATGGCGTATTTGAATAGATTATGATAATGGTGGTCAATAATTTCATGCAAAGAGAAATATAGTCAAATATGGTATAGTAGAAAGTGAAAACGACAATATATATATATTGTGAATAAAAGAATCCATGCGATGCATCTCAAAGGGTTCTCATCTTTTATCTCAAGTTGGAATAAAAGAACATTTATGTTTCTCTTTAAAAAGAAATAAAATACAGCCTGAGATTAGAATTTAATTACAGAACCAGAATGCTTATCTCCTACTGCAAGGCAGCTGCTAGTTTCTTCTGAATGAGCTCCACCCCGAGACGAGGAGATAGCCGAGGAAGAGTTTCCTGGTATAAATGCTCATGTATTAGTAAGGTAAAAATTAACCTAAATATTCAAAAGAACATGCTCTAAAGTGCAGAGTTTCTATGTGAGTTTCAGATTCAGGAATGATTTAATTGCACACGAAAAGGGACCCAATGTGTTTAGCATTACACGGAAAATATTAAAAGCACCCAAAAAAAAAAAGGAAAATGAAAGGATAGAATATCTCTGAAGGCTAGAGTCTGAGAAGAACTTTTGAACACAAATATTACGTCAATTTGCTTCATTTGACGCGTGGCATTGGTGTTAAAAGGAATTCCACCAATTAAAGCAAGTTTCCATTGATGAAAATTGGGTCAAAAGATTAATAATACAAAAAAGGAATCGACACCCATCAGCGAGCAACGAGTCAAGATTAATAATACAAAAGAGGAATCAACACCCATCAGTGAGCAATGAGTCAGGATAAGCTAGTGCCTGTCTGCGAATGCTTTTGTGTTGTTAGTTCATGACAACACGAAACAGAACATATGGAAAACTCAAGAGACCAAAATTTATGTGAACAGAGCACAAAAACCACAGAACCTAGAGTTTGCTAACTTGTCATCTGTGTAACCAAGTATCATCTTAAAAAAAATGAATCGAGATAGTAGAATAGAGATAATTGTAACTCTAAATATATCTGAATATTCTCCAATGTCAAGTTACACAAACGGAATATATATATATATATCTATATTTTTATAAGAGACAACTGCATTGATGATTGAAATTTACAAAAGGGATGTATAATCCATGGTGTTTACAAAAGACCTTCCCAAGTTGCAATGAGGGAGGTATAACTATAGGAAGTAAAAACAGAATAATTGAGAATATTACTCGGTAACTAACAAAAGGAAACACATCTTTTCTACATATAAAAAATGAACATTGGTTTATCAGAAACTTTGAGATAGTAGCAGGCTAAATTTCTACACCCCAGCTCCAATAAATACTAAACCCAGTTTATGGTAAAACAATACAATTATACACCTGGCCTAGATTTCTAACTCTGCTGCTATCCCTTGCCAGTTACGAGATATCAGAAATACATGAAACCTGACTACTTTAGTAAACTACAGAAAAACAGATTGCCTAGATTTATAAATCTACTGTTATCACATACGGGACATTAGAAAATACATGAATTCTAATTACTGTTTAGGGTTAAGAGGTCAAACATCAAAGGAAAGATAGTCTTGAATGCTTTCATTTAAAAGAGAAGCCTTCGTAGATAAGAATATCTGAAGCTAATCATATGATTACTTTTAAGTACATAGATTATCATAATTTTGAAAATTTACATGCTACATAACATCCATAAAATAGAGGAAACAAATTATGATCCAAATTTTATTATAGGGACTCCAAGAAAAGACAATATACCAACAGAATAATCTGAATGTTAGAAAATGTTCATAAAGTTCTGGATTGACGTAAGGAGAAAGAAAAAGTTCAAATTAAACTATCAACACAAACTCAAATCGTACAAGGCAACACATAAAGGGTCCAAAAGAAGGAACGAAAAGATGAAGACATTAGACCTAAGCAAACTGACACACGGCATAAATAAGTCCGCAAGAATGCTCGAAAACTAAAAGAAAAAATGAACGATTGTCCAGATAAAACATCTTAGAATCAAACTATACAAAGGGAACATGAAATGTTAAAAATTTATTATAGAACATATAATTTTAATAATCACACTGCATGGCTCTTTGTTTTCTAGGATTGCAAGATTGTTTAATTTATTTTCTAAAAAATTTGCCAGAAACAAGTATCAAAATAAAAAAATAATTATCTGAGTCAAGATATTATAAAAAAAAAAAATCAGATTAAAAATTATTGGTATAAATACAATAAATGAAAACTACGTTTATCCTCTTCCCCTTTCCAAAAAAGGAAAAGAAAAGAAAAGGTGAACAAAGTAATGTAAGTGACAATTCGTCACGAACTTTAGGAGAAGAAAGTGCAGGGTTATAATTGGGAGAAGAAGTACACGGTTACAAATGTGCAAATAATTCCATACGGCAGCATAGGCTACCACGTCAGGCAAAGGTAGTCTGAGGCAAAAAAATATATTCCATTTGGCTTGAAGAATTTCGAACATAAATTATACCAAAAAAACGTCTTAAGAGTCATAGTATTCCTCAAATAATTACGTTAATATTTTCACTTTTAGTAAATGTAGCAGTCATATTACAAAATCACATCACATGTAGGTAGAGATTTGAACCGACAACTTCTTAGAAGAAGTAGAGATGATTTAACTATTGAGCTATTTTCATGTTGACAACTTGACATTGGTCATATACTTTCAAAATTTTGAGTTATGTTATATTCTTTCCATATATTTTTGTGATTAGAATCCTTTCCTTCGATAGTTGCCAATTGAGGAGCAGTTTTGTAAGTTGTTTGGCCTGTAGGGAGGTATCTTCTTTTCTTTCAAGAGAGTTTTTTTTAATGATTTTTTAACTGAAAAAGAAAAAAAAAATGTACACTATCAAGTGCCGAATCCGGATTAAGCTATATTTTTTTTTTAATGATCAACAATAATAATAATAGAAAAAGTCTAAGGCCCCACATCATCAGGTGTCCAATCCGGATTAAACTAGCATGAGTAGTTGAAATCTTTCAGTGAATTGAATTGACTGTCTAAAACTATGCTAAGTTTAGAATCATGTCGTGCATGGTGTTGTATTGAGAAACGTGAGGAATAAATCCTAACCTAAAATTTGTGATTTGATAGAAATGGCACCTAAAACTAGAGGTGGAATTAGCAGGCGTCGTACAAGGGTGGTAAAGCACAAACCACCGATGTTCCCTCTCAAGAGACGCCTGAGATAGAGGCAACCCAGGTCACTGCGCTAGACGTGGCGACACACCCGTCACACAACATGGTGACCATGTTGAAGGGGATGCAGGAGAATATTGGAGTCATCAGGTGCGAATCCTAAGCATGAAGCGTTACAAAAAGGCAGCTCTCAAAGTGACACCTATTGAGCAACAACTCCCTCTCAGTCAAGCCAGAAAAGAGATGAGTAATACACCTCCCTCAGGGGGAACTCCCCGTGGGTCCTCACGACTGGAAGGTTATTAAGTTTTGGAATCACACAAAACCAAAAAAGAAATAGTTCAACATTTTGTGCTCATTATCTTTACTACATTTTCTTTAGAGATGCCACCTACGTGACAGACTTAATCTCATCGACTGACCTCCACTGGTTGAGGGATGGTAAAGGAGAGAGATGCATTTGAGTGCTTTCCAAATGGTAACTGGCTTCTAACATAGAGATGAAACTAATATGAGAGAATATTCAGAATGTATGGACCTTTATGTTACTTGTATCTTCATATACATTACTTTTTAGGGGAACCTTGTTTGAAATTTGTTAACTCACAGTAAAACCCTTCCAATAGCTTACTTGTTTCATATTTCCCTCTCCAAAACGAAACCAACATCACAATTGGTTCACTTCGTACTAAGAGTCCCAGGGAGGTATAGCCCTAGCCAGCTTAGTTTACAGAATACTTAAGCAATGGAAATAAAGATAGAAGTAAGCATGTGCAACTTTGAAAGTATACGAGGCTTCTGCTTCAGGTACATCTTTCCAACAAAGGAGTTTCCATTGAAATAGGCCTCTGCATCTTTACCAATAGAGCTTATTAATGTTATCAGCCCAATTCCTAAGTTTAAAATGTCATGTAGTTCAGAAAATTCATAAGACCTATATATGTGCTAATCTGTGGAGCTCATTCAATTGTTACAGCATCATTTCAACAAGCCATCATTGGTAAAGCCCTTATGATTGACCGGTGTTCAAGAAATGTTATCAGTAAGATTACTGTGGATCTAAGTGAGCTTCTACGAAATCCATTCACCAGAAGACTTCTTTTGTTGCACATCATGTTGAATAATAATTTTCAGTATGTTTCATTTATGAAACAGGAAAACAATATGACCATTTAAACGCTTAGGTCCCATACTGATTCCTTCACGATGTAGAACAACTACCAACTCTAACTGTCACAGTTTCAAACACCAAGGAAACCTATTTTTAGAGGAGACCTTCTATTTAGATAAGGTCGTGGTACACAATGTTTCAAACCTTCACACTATTCAGTGGTTCAGTATCCTAGTTGCAAGGGTTTTCTTCTTATTCTTTTTTCCTTATCTTTTTATTCCTTTTACATTTAATGTGACCTTGGGCACTCAGAGTGGCTTTGAATTATGCAGGATGACTATGTCGAGACAGATTAGGGAGAGAAAAACTAAGGAAGCAAAATACTTTGAACAGTCAGTACAAAAAATTATTAAACCAAGGAGATACAAAACAATTTCCAGTACACTGATAAAACCTCCCTCGTTGAACTAATCACAATCCCAGCTGGATTCATACTTATTATCATGTATAAACTTAAATGAGGACAGACGATGAGGTGACCAACTCATAGGAACTGATAAAACTCCACCGTTAAATGCAAGAGCGAGGGGTTAGTAATCAATCTAGTGCAACAAGGACTTAAAACACAAGTGGAGGGCAAAAGCATCTCGAGCATTTTATAAATCCTATGCACAGTTCTACATTAAAAGCCCCGGAAGAGCTCAACAAATCTGAAATTAGACACACTCCTTCCCTAATAAGTTAAGACCGTCAAAATACAACGAATGAATGAATTAACAGAACCAACCTCCGAGCCATCAGAGAGAACTTTCGCCAGCACAGGAATCTCATACTGGTAAGCTCTCTCCCATTCAGGATTAGTAGTAATATCCCTCACCTACTCAAAACAAAACGACACAAATAAAAATCAACGCTGAAAACAGGAAACGAATCACAATGAGAGAGGAGTGAAATGAGTACCAGTAAATCAACGTCGTGGAGAGAATCAGGGCCGGCGAGCAGAAAGGCAGCCTGTAGTTTTTCTTTAAGCCCATCGCACAGACAGCATCCAGGCTTCGAGTACAGAATCAATTTGCGAGAGGAAACTGAAGAAGAAGAAGATGAAGAGAATGAAGCTGCAGGAGTAAGAATCCGATGGCCTCTTTGCGCTGCTAGCAGCAACATTGAAGAAGGTCGCGCCATTATCGCAACAGTCGCAGATATCATTCTTCCCGATTGGTCTCGAGTTCCGGTGATTGGAATTGGGTTCCTTCGACGGGGAATCTCCAGCCGCTGATAAAAAAATAAATAATTTTTTTTTAAAAAAAGAACAAAATCGAAATTAACGCAAGTACTTATTTATTTATATAATTTAATACGAAAATTAAAACAATCCGTAAATGGGCTTCTTCCTGTAAATGGGCTTAGGCCCAACTCACTTCCATCAACCTCCGTTTTGGGCTTGTAAATATTGGACTGGGCCTCATTGTGTTCAAATTGGGCTTTCCAGTACCGTAAGGCCCAAATTCATTCCCATTCCCAATTAAATTACATATTTTATCGCCAAAAAAAATTTACAATTTCTCATAACATTTAAAATCATCGAGATTCATTATAATATTTAAAATTATATATTTTTTAATTGGAGTGACAAATTTTTAATTTAAATTTAAAAAATAATAAAAATTATTTATTAACACAGTTACAATATGACAGATGAATTTGTATTATCGTGACAGAAATAAATTATTTTTTAATTTAATAGTTATTACGGGATGACATAATTATTTTTTATTTAAATCTTTAGACTTTCGATAATGTGTCGAGTTACGCAAATTAGTTGCTAAATTTGAACGTCACCATGGGTATGTATTTAAATAGGGAGATATTAATGAAGGAATAGTACGGAAGGATGGTACGGAGACAAACTTGCCAGTCAAATATTATTAAATATATATATAACTAAATTAATAAAAATATATTTAATATTATTAAACTTTTAATTAAAAATAATAGTGGAAATTATTTTAAATAATTTTATTAATATCCTTTCAAATTTTCTTTTAAAAATAAACACGTTTAGTTTTTTTTTTTAATTTAAAAATACATTTATCGTTACTTAGTATAATAATTTTTTGAACTTTTTTTATAAACAGAACGAGCGTTAATTCTATTTTTAAATTATTTAGGAGTATTTTTTAAACATAAAGGTATTTTTTTTAGTTTTAAGGGCATAATTGTAATTTTCAAATATATGAGTATTTTTCGATATTTTTTTATTTTTATTTAGAAATTTAATAATTAAATACTATGTATGAGTACCAAATTTAGATTATAAATTATAATTAAAATTTGAGCTTTAAATATATGTTTTATAAAGTTTAAAAAATAAATAAAACTTTATTTGGTATTAAATCCATAAGTAAATATATATATTAAAAAAAACAAAATTTAATAATTATTATCGGAAATAAATTAAAAAAGGAAACTTCCACCCAACTCCACGCAACAACAAAAAGGTCCTATTTGATTCTCCGCGTACGAAAAATAAAATTAAAGGGAATGAAATGTCACATGCAAAAGCGAATAAAATTTAATTTCCAAGATTCAAATTAATTATTTTAATTACATTAAATTAAATTAAATTAATTAATTTCCCACTACGGAAATTAATTTCGAGGAACAAGACCGAGGTGGCGACAACATGTGAGATGAAAAGGCAAATATAATTAATTTAAAATAAAATATTTAAAATTGGGGTTTGGGAATGTGAAATTTAATTATTTATTATTTATTATTTATTTGACAACTGTGTACGGACTCACGACACTGTTTGTTTAGCTTATGTACTTTTCTTAGGGAAATAAAACGACAGTATAATATTTATACATTAATTGAAATATCCTATGACTATGACGTGACAGCTGGTTTGGATTTCATTTACTAAACTTTAGGGTACACTCACATAGACATAAAATATGTCATAAGTACGGATGAGTAACAAAAATATCATATTCCAAAATTAATAATATCTATTTATTAACATCTGTTAGACCAACACGACTCTCCACAATGGTATGATACTGTCCACTTTGAGCATAAGCTCTCGTGGTTTTGCTTTGGGTTTCCCCAAAAGGCCTCATACCAATGGAGTTAGCATTCCTCACTTATAAACCCATGATCATTCCCTAAATTAGTCGATGTGGGACTTCCATCATCCAACACCATCATCTTTTATTCGAAATTTTACTGAACGGGTTGGTCGTGTCTTTCCGTTTGATTTTACAACTTATCTTAAGGTACTTTCAACAAGAGCTCTCAGACGATGACGCATGAACCAACTCGTCTGCTCTATGTCACAATCGAACTCTCATCGAGTGTTTATAAGCGATTGTACAACTCTCACTTTCATCGTTGAGTAAGTCAAAACAAAGGCAGGGAAAGATTTTAAAAAGAGAGTTTCAAAACAAGATTTGACCGAAACGACTTAAATAACATATAACTCCAAGTATGAATAATTGACGACTAGTCGCATCTTCATATAGTCTATAAAGTCTACCAAATGTATACATGATTTTGCCGAAATGTCATAGTCTATAAAATCTAATAATAAAAACGTGCATCATGAAAGCAGTAAAAGAAAGTACAATGTAAAGGGTTTGGCATGCAACCATGGAAAGCACGTTTTGGACCAGCATGACCGTGACACTGTGTTGGATTAACTGGTAATATATATGCAATGAGTTCCACAATAAAAGATCGTTACGAGATCAATGTCGATGTAACCAAGTATGACTTAGAAAGCATCTAGCATCAACGGTACCATACAGATGGAGGTAAATGACATTCGATATGTCATCTAGACCTTTAGGAGCAACTGAAAACGGCAATGAAAAACCTCTAGCCAAAGTATCAAAAGTATACGTTATGTATACACAATACCAACCCGACTTCAAAGCTCTCAAATAAAGATCGAGTAGATAACCGAGGATTCCATCCAATCAGACTTTGATGCATGAATCCTTCTTCTAACGAGACAATCCCCGCTATGCAGTAGGGCAAGAACACATTATAAAATTAATATTTAGTAGTTATGATAATGTTTTTTTTTAAATATTTGTGACGTGCTGACGTTCTGGCATATAAACAACAATATATTTATAGATATTAGCAGATATCTTGTAGTTGTATTTTGAGGCATTTTCCTTTTTTTTTTCAAATTAAATATATTTTACAATTTTCGTGCTGGAAATTGGATTAATATTTAGTTAAAATAAAAATTAAAAATAAAAACTTTTTGAATTTTCTAAAACGTACAAATCCGAGGTACTAGTTGTCAAGTGGGTCCCGACGGCTATATATAACATTATATTAAAAAAAAATATATATTTTTCGTCAAATCAATCATTACATTAAACGAAATATATGAATATATAAACATATGGTATTTCAATTTATTATTATTGTTTTAAATAACTCGTCATTAAATGGCGTCCAATCAATTATTTATATGTAAGCTGTAAGTTTGAAAAAAATAAAAAAGTTCCTTTTTTGAGTGAGAAACTGGAAGCTTCGTGTGGGTTTCTGTTCAATAAATCAGATTATGATTTTATTTTTTATTTTTTATTTATCGCTTTAAATAATTAATTAATTTATTAATTATTTTCAGAATCTCGAGAACTTAAAATTAGAGGTATTTATGAGTTAAGTTTAATCTGAATAGAGTTTCGGAGTTAGATCGATAGATTTATTTATTATTATTATTATTATTATTTTGTTGGTTAAAAATCATATTTATTATATTGATAATTAAAATGTGATGTCCCACATTTTGGGAGGAATACAAATCACCCTTTATAGAGGTGTGGAAACCTTCTACTAGCAAACGCGTTTTAAAGTCTTGAGGGGAAGTCTAAAGAGGACATTATCTGCTAGCGGTGGATATGTGTCGTTACAAATGGTATCAGAGCCAGACACCGAACGATGTGTCAGCCTTCTCACTGTTCCCTGAAGGGGGTAGACACGAGGCGGTGTGCTAGTAAGGACGCTAGGCCCAAAGGGGGTGGATTTTGTGGTGGTCTCACATCGATTGGAGAAAGGAACGAGTGGTAGCGAGGACGCTAGGCCCTGATGGGAGGTGGATTGTGATGTTTTACATTGGTTGGGGAGGAGAACAAATCACAGGGTGTGGAAACCTCTCCCTCGCAGACGCGTTAACTTTGAGGGGAAGCCCAAAGAGGACAATATCTGCTAGCGGTGTTATAAATGGTATCAGAGCTAGACACCAGATGATGTGTCAGCCTTCTCGCTGTTCCTCGAAGGGGGGTAGACACAAGACAGTGTGTCAGTAAGGACGTTGGGTCCCAAAGGGGGTGGATTTGATGGTGGTCTCACATCGATTAGAGAAAGGAACGAGTGGCAACGAGGACGTTGGGTCCCGATGGGGGGGGGGGGGTGGATTGTGATGTCCTACATTGGTTGGGGAGGAGAACAAATCACAAGCTGTGGAAACCTCCTCGTGGCAGACGCGTTTTAAAGCCTTGAGGGAAAGCCCAAAGAGGACAAATATCTGTTAACGGTGGATCTGGGGAAACTCCTCGAGGGGAAGTCTAAAGAGGACAATATCTGCTAGCGGTAGATCTGGGGAAACCTTCCCTTAGCAGACGTGTTAACTTTGAGGGAAAGTCCAAAGAGAACAATATCTGTTAACGGTGTATTTAGGGCGTTACATAAAATCTGATGAAATTAAAAATATTGTAAAGCATATTTATTCATGGGCCCACCTTGGAAAGCAGGTCATTTTCCATAAAAAGCTTCCCGTTGGGCGTTTTATTTTTTCCCCCCCTGAAATTTTTCTTTTTATAAAAGAACCCCTAAACTCTAATCTAATTACAATAAACAAAGACGTTTTATGATTTTGATTGGCCGTACGTACCCATCAGAATCTGAAATTTACAATTTGGCCTCACACCATTTATTATTAATATATTCATTGGTAAGAAAGTCAAGTCATCCCTCCGTAAGCAGTTTTTAAAAAACGGTTGAGACGTCGTTCTTTTATTTTCTTTTTTATTTTTGTTTAAATTTATTAAATCAATTAAAAATAAATAAAAAAATTACTAAAAGATAAGCTATGTTGTAAAACGCGTTTTTTCAGCTGCATGCATGACAGTGGAGCAACAGCTGGTGGTTCGAACCCCATCACACTCCGCGTCTTTCAGTTTCAGTTTCTTTTTTTTTTTTCTTTTTTTTCTCTTTCTCACTTTTTTGAAAATTAAAATTTTATTTTTAATTATATTTTATAATAATAAATATAATATGAGATTAGCGGGTGGGAGCGAGGGTAGAAACGGAAACATAATTTCTATTTCCGACCCCGACACTCATTCCCTCCTGTAAAAAGGGATTCCTCATATTTTTTTTACTGGACTTCTCGAATTAAGTCATGTCTCTAAACGTAATATAATGGTTAATTTTGAAAACGGGTCAAAATATGGGAAGTTGGGGAACTCTTACGGTATGATTTTGTCCGTTACTTACGTACATTTGTACGTCGTTCTAGGTTGAAATTACATTTTTGCCCTTCTAAGTTGGTTTTGTTTGGGGGAGGGTTATGCATAGATTTCTAGAATAAGAATTTAATATGAAATTAAAGACATTTTCTTGGTCTTCTAACTGAAAGTTAAAATTTATTATTATTATTTTTTATAACAAAGTTTGACTCTTTGTAAATAGAATTCCGTGACAGTGAAAAATTCAACTCTTACGGTATCCAATAAAACATTATATATAAAACGGACATAATATTTTATAAAATAATGTAATATTTGAGGATTTTGAAGGGTAAAATAGTCATTTCCACGCACCTGTCCCCCATTCTTGCATGTGTTGTGAGCCCTACTTGATTGACTAAGAGATAAGCCATTTAGAGATCCATACTCAAATTTCATTCCTTATAAATCTCAGCCTCTTTTGCCCTTTCCTTCACTTGCCCATCACGTTTTTTGTAATCAAACCACTCTCACACTTGGTGAAAAATGGTGAAGAAATCGGAGAAGACGGCGGCGGAATCGTTTCCTGTGGCGGCGCCGTCGAGTAAAAAGAAGTATAAGGGTGTTAGAATGAGGAGTTGGGGGTCGTGGGTATCGGAGATTCGAGCGCCGAATCAAAAGACGAGGATTTGGTTAGGGTCTTATTCGACGGCAGAAGCTGCGGCGCGTGCTTACGACGCGGCGCTTTTATGTCTCAAAGGTGCTTCTGCTAGCCTTAACTTCCCGGAAATTGCTAACTCTATTCCGATTTCCGATCACTGCCACTTCCGCCGCTTACACCACCATATTGATTCCTCCGATGCCGACATTATGTCTCCTAAGTCCATCCAGCGTGTCGCTGCCGCTGCCGCTAATGGCTTCCGGGAAAATGTCTCCTCCGCCGTTGTCACTTCCCCACCATCCCCCGCCGTCTCGTCCCCGTCTCTCTCCTCCGATCTTCCGGACGATGAAGCGTCGGTCACTGTGTCGTCCGATGGTGTCTACGATCAAATCGATCCGTCGACGGCGGAGATGGATTCATGGTGCAATTACTTTGATACCCTTCAGTCGCCGAAATTCATTGACCAAATGCTCACCGAAGCTTGGTTCGATTTCGGTTCGATTCCGGCGGCCGAAATTCCCGATTTTTACGAGGAAGAAACCGACATCAGATTGTGGAGCTTCTGCTGAAGAAAAAAAAAAAAAAAAAAAAAATCAAAATTACATTATATTTTTTTTTCTTATTTAAAATCTTCTTAAATTTGTGAAGATATTACTGACAGTGACCAAAAATATTTATTTATTTATCTCTTTGGTGTGTTTGATTCAGATTCGAACCAACGACCTCGAGAGATTTAGAGTTTTTTCCCCAATGAATCTCTCAGAGTGTTGGTTTTGTGATGAAACTTTATGTAATGAGTAATTAAAGTATTAATTGTTGATTATATTATAATTATATATTAATGGTAAACTTTAATTTCCTGAATTTTTTTTTTCTTGAATATTGAAGAATTTTAATTAAATTCCTTAAAATTTGTGTGTGTATATATATATAGGTAAATTATTATTGTCGTATTGTTCATAATGACTTGCGACAATTGACATCTTGGCTCTTGCATCGACGAATAACGTAGCAAAATGCGATACTTGGTGTGAGTTATAGGATACTACAAACTACTGAGTCTTTGAACACGAGTTGTGGCTTGAACCTACTGGTTGAGTGTATCGCTTCCCCCATATGCAACACCCGTTTAGGTTCGTTGCACTAGCGGGGGCACGTGTTGCACTCTTGTGCGCTCCGTCGTGTGAATGACTTAAAATTTAGTCATCGACACCTATTGTCGGGACATTATGGTGGTTGACCTAATTGCAATACCATGCCCCAACTGCAGCTCGCGTGTCCTTTATGTGTTAATATATGTATAAAATTTGAGTTTTTAGAAATTATGTTAAATATTATATTATTAGAATTATTATGAGTTTTTAGAAATTTAAATTCATATAATCAACTAATTAATTAATATTTTATTGAAAATTTTATTTTCAACTATTCATCCAATCAAAACCAAGTATATGAGTATTGCTGGACAACTTATTAATTTGTTTTATTGGAGAAAAATAAAATAAAACAAAATATATTATATTATATTATATCGACAAAGGAAATCAAACACAAAATCGAGTACAAGCAAATGTCGCTCTCGTTCTTTAATTAATTTCGCTGCATATTTGTTGCAAGCTGTGGCTTATATTCCATTTTGTTCTATTAAAAAAAAAAAACGTAGGACCAATTTTACAGTAAATTCGGGTCGACTTATTTAAATTTTAAGTTATATTACACGCTCGGTTTGAAATTTTTGCTGGCTTTAAATTTGAAAAATTGCATAAAAAGAATATTAAAATTTTAAAAGTTTGATTTATTTATTTATTTTTATTCAGCTTTTAAAGGGAATAAGTGGACTTTAGGTTTGCAATAAATAAAATTATTAGCTTTTGTTTAGACTAAATTGGAATATAAATTTATAATTTAATAAAAAAATTTAAAAATTAGAAAAAATTAAGAAGTTTACTTAAATATTAAAAAAATATAATTAATTAAGTGAAATTATTATTATTATTATTATTATTTTTTTAATGAAAAGATTAAATTGAGAAGTTTTAATATATTTAAAATAAAATAAAGAATTAAATAAGATTTAGGGGACGCAAATCCAATGGGCCAGGCTTTGACGCGTTTTTGCTAAGAATATAGTCTCCATTACGAGCTCTATCAGGCTTTGATTCCACCCAACGGGGGTCCATGTGGTGGTTAGGGTTTCGGTTGTTGATTGATTTGGACCCGTAGATCCAACAGTGCAAGGTGAAGCCCAAATCAGCGATGGGGTCATGGATTCGTACTAGTTTGATTTTTCACTTCAGCCGGCGTTTCATCTTGGTTAAGACCTTCGTCCTAAAGTTCTTCTCTCTCCGGCGGAATTCTTTGCGCTGAATTCGAGTTTTCTGCTTCGGTATGGCTAAGGAGGTTTACACCAGGGAAGAGTTGCTTGCGCTGTTGCAGGTTTTTGGATTTCTCGCTCTTTTTGTTCTATTTTTTTTCAATTTCGGTTGATTAAGTTTTAGTATTCGTGCTGTACTTCGGAGAATAGGTTTCTTCTCTCGTGATTGAATGTTAGAGACCTGTGGTTGAGTTTTTGTAGAACTCTGCTGATTCTTCTTGTTTTGAGATTGACGTCATAATTTACTTGCTTGGAGTAGCGCTGATAACAGAGTGGCAGACGTTTACTTTTGTTTCTATCGAAATTTATAGTTTGTGTACTGCCGCTAGATTATGGAGTGTGCTTCTTTGCTTAATTATCTGTCGTTACCGATTGAATTCAGATGATTATATTATGTGTGTTTGCTGTTCTTTTTTTTTTCTTTTTGTCTCATTTTCGCTCGCTAATGCAATTAAGAATGCTCTGTAGGATCTTCAAATTGATTTCGCCAAGTACGAACATCCAGCTGTAATGACAGTTGAAGCTCAGGTAATTCTGTATGAAACAAACGAATGAAATCATCCTTTTCATTCTATTGTTAATTCTTTTATATATAAGTTAACGGAAGCATGTTTTTTCGAATCTTCATCAGGCAAAATATGTTGGAAATTTGGGGGGTGGTATCAGTAAGAATCTGTTTTTGAAGGTAGACTTCTGAACAAACTGTTCCTGCCCCATAATTCTAGTTATTAGAGTATTGCATTCTATATTACAACGTATGGTTTAACATCTGCAATGTTTTCCGCGCATTGGCAGGACAAAAAGAATAGATACTATGTAGTTTCAGCATTGGCACAGACCAAAGTAGACCTGAAAGGTCTGTACATTTTACTAATGGCTGTGATTTGTTTTAAAATTTTTTCTTATGAAGGGTCAATCTTGGTCCGTTAATGTCCGTTTATGATGGGTTTCTTGAAGATACAATGTCTATGATCATGTATTTATAGTGCGATGTGATTCACGGTCAATTTTAGTCATGCAGTTCTATCTGCAAGACTTGGTTTGGGGAAAGGAGGTCTGAGAATGGCTCCCGAGGAAGCGTTGGGAGAGAAACTTAAGGTTAGAAATAGCCATTTCAGGGATTTCACACTTAAATAATTCTTTTACTTCGTTGTGTTGGATCTTTCATGGGCTTTTTTTTTTTTTAAATTTTTTATTATCAAATTGGACAGTGCTGATGCCATAATTCTTTGTTTTCACCTGCCTTGTTTTATTAGCAATGATCTTATGGTCATGGAAGCATGTGTAATAA
This sequence comes from Cucurbita pepo subsp. pepo, assembly GCF_057944985.1. Lineage (NCBI taxonomy): Eukaryota > Viridiplantae > Streptophyta > Magnoliopsida > Cucurbitales > Cucurbitaceae > Cucurbita > Cucurbita pepo. The sequence continues at coordinate 3,287,393 of NC_141799.1, forward strand.
ACCAGCTTAGTGGTCACTCAAATTTTTTTTATTGCCTTTTACATTAATGTGAATGTGTTTTCTAACTAAGTAGTTATCGTGATTGTTTTTAAATTTCAAGGTAGACTGCATGTGTGAAATTGCAGTCAAATTCAATTAAGAATATCTGATTTAAATGAAGATTAAGCATTTTAACATTGTTGAGGAGGTTAAAGGTGTGAAGCGTATGAGGTATATGCCTCAGTTTAAATAAAAGACACCAATGTAACTCATATAAGTATAACATTCAGTATTACTGAAATGAAATGATTGCATAAATGTGTGTGTGTCTGTATTTAATATTCTTTAATTGTCTTCTGTTTTTTTAGAACTATTGGGGTAAAAGCACAAACGGTCTGTAATAGTACAACTTATGGTCTATTAGCAATAAATACTGTAGAGACTTCTGATATTTTGGAGAATAAATTACGAATTAGTATTATTCTTCAGCCACTTTATCAGAAATAAAGACTAAGTTTTAGTTCATTCTCAGGGCATGAAATAAGGGATATTAACTTACAAGTAATCAACAATATCTAATTATCCTAAAAAGTTACAGTTTTGGTTCAACTATTTAATTATTTGCAAAAAGTCATCGGCATCAGAGAAATAGATGCAGGGAACCCTAAAGGAGTCGATGAATTGCAATATCCTTGTTGAAACATGATATGCGAAGTTAATTAGTTTATTTAATCGTGTCATTTTGGCATGACTCTAAGGATTTCTTCTGCATAAGTCACTTTCTCTTGCACCAATTAATTGATGCCATTCAATTTATGCTAGTTATGCAGAGTTGATGATATTTTAATTGTACAGTTCTAGATTCTTATTCAGATGGCTGTTATGTGATTACTTATATCTTTGTTTTCATTTGTTGCTCAGGTGTCGTTGGGTTGTGTTACTCCATTTGCACTCATCAATAAAACCGCACGGTAATGTATTAATATATTCCTTGGCAGTGAATTTTATTTTCACGCATCTATCAACAGTTTACCCAAATTTTGTTCTTGACATGTTTTATTTTTCGCTTTCAGTAGCTTTCTATGTTTTGTTGCTGTTTGGTATGTTGCTAGGAAATCTTTTAGAAATTTATGTAACTAAGACTTGGACAATACTTGGAACATTTACCTAATGTGCAATCCTCCGGTGGTGGAAGGAAGAGCTAACCTTTCCTAACAGTTGGACCTGGAAAGTGGGATTGTTTGACAATATAAGGCAGCATATTATACGTTTTTCTTTTATTTGTGTTCATTAACTATGGCTGAATGAACCATCAATTTTTTTTTATATTTTGCTCAAAGTTATTATTTTGTGTTATTGTAAACTCTTTCCTTGTGCAGAGATGTTGCTTTATTGTTAGACCAAGGATTTAAAAGCCAGGAATTCTGCTTCTTCCACCCTTTGTCAAATGAAACATCAATATGTATGTGAGGCACACTTTCGCTTGTTTACTCTTTTCCTCTATTCAACTTGCGATGCTTATGTTGCTGAGACTTCAGATTTCTAACAGTCCAAACCTGACTTTTAATGTTATTATGTACTTTCCCCTTGCCAGATGTTATTCTGTGTTTCACTCTTCATTTTGATGGCTGGTTTCATTTAATTGGATTTGGTGGCTGTCTCTGTGAACCACGCATTCCTCCATATATCTTACTCTATAACTGTGAAAGTGAAAACTTGTTTTTATTATAGAAAAATTCTTCCATGTATATCTGTCATGATATAGGAATCTTGGTCTTGCATACGTGTGGATTAATCAGTTGAACTTTGCCAGCTCTATTATAAGTCAGACTCTAATTCACTTTATATATTTATGTCTCCAGCTCTTAATACCACCAATCTCGACAAGTTCCTTAAATCAATCGGGAGAGACCCTTCATACATTGACTTGGAGGTGAATCCATATCTGGTAACCATTGTGATAATCCAAAAAGTTTATTATTTGTTGATTTTTATTCCTTCTCTGCAGGCTAATCCTTCTGTAGGAAAGGATCAACCCCCCGATCTTGCTGGACTTGTTCCTTCTGGTTCTGCCTTTGTGCCCGATACTCCAGAGAAAACATCTTCATGTCCTGGTTCTAATGAAAATCAAGGTGTTGCGGACAAGAAGTCTAAGGCAGCTGCAGGTAGTATATTGAGCTTATACTTATGTAGGACAAAAAGATAGGGGAGACAAATTAGTATAGGTGATAAAATTGTACGTGGATGTTATTGCTTCAGCTTCAGGAATTACGGATTAGACTAACTAAATGTTAGGTTGTATAGGGTTTTCTAGTTTTGTCTGCTATTAGTGTTAAGAAAATTTCTTATGCCGGCTATCTTAATGTTGAAGACAGTTCATATGTATTCTTATAAGATAAATGCATTGATTCATTCTGGTTTTGCACTCAAGGAAAATAAAATACTTCATAATGCCTGGTAGTTTATTAATCATGATGATTGGACGGGTTGTTCTCTTCCCCCGTCCTCATTTAGGAACTCAATCACAATATATCAGCCCTGAATGATCTTCTCTTTGCTAAAGTAACGAGTCTCGCTCTTTAAAATAGTGAAAGCATCTTCTGCTGTGAAAGCTGGAAAGGACAAAGCCGTCCCAAAAGCACGACCATCCTATGCAAATGTGGAGAAATTTGTCGAAGAGATTCTTGATAAGACATCGGCAATAGTGCTTTCAGAGGTTATAACACCGTTCTTGGCATTAGTATACACTTAGTTCAAACTTGTTCTGAACTGACAGAACCAATTTTGACAGCTCACAGAGGAGACTGTTAAAAAACATGGAGACCAGTTGGGAGATGTGGTGTCAAACAGCATTAAGAAACATCTTAGCTCGGAGTTGAACAATCTTTCTGTGAGTATTTTTCTTGGTTATTTTTTTTATTTGCTTCTTCAGGAGCAACGAAAAACAACTTTAAGAGCCATGCGCACTTGCCGTTTCAAAGTTCAAAATATTTGCATTGCTTACAGATCTTTCAATTTTGAATCAAGCGGTTATAAATTTCTTATGGTTTGTGATTCATCTACGATTGCAGATGATATTTAAGAACAATGCATACACAGAAGGGTTCCATGCTGGATCTTCCCATAAAGTGAAGCATGCGTGCTGATATTTTTGTCTGCTTGTGTTTCCAATAGAAACTGAAGAAGAGAACTCTGACAAAAGGCCGGGTAATGGCTCTAGTTATGTCCAAGAAATTTTAAAAGATATGGTGCAAAACTGTTGGTAGAATTTTTCATAACAATTTAAGATTTGGGTTCGCTATAAGATAATCCATCTTTAGCACCTCTGAAATTCATTATTATTTTCATTAACGTATCTGATTTCATTTGCTGGTGATTAAGTTTCCTCACTTTGGCCTTTGTTTTGTTAAGATAATGACCACCAGCTCAGACTTGCTGATGGGTCGCATGGTTCAGGTAATTTATTAAATTTTAATGATCAGGGTGAATTATGAATTTTGGTTTCATATCAGCACTTGACGTCCTTCTTAAAGGAGGCAAACAAATACGTTTGTGCTCCTGAAATTAGCGCCAACCTTTAATCCACCAACAAGGTATAAACTAAGTACCTTGTATCATTTAGGCAGGTTTAGTTTATCACTATTCGTGCATTTACATGTTTTTCTTCAATGCTTATTCTTGAATCTTTATTGCATAAGATGGTATAAATAGGGTAGAGATTACATCCTGCCCACGTAATGGGCACGGGGATCAGGATAATGTTTTACTTTTGAACATGGAACATGCTTTGAGCGAACACAATCAGGTGTGAGAAATGGTATGTTGGAGATTGTGAATCTTTTAGGACAATCTCAACCCTGCAGATCAAAGAGTTCAAGTAAAATACGAGTTATTTGCAGCATTACCCTTGACATTAGAAGGGCTAAGGAAGAGAGGTAGAGTGAAATACAATATCTCGAATCAGAATCTGTGATTGAAAAAATATATTATTTCTTTCACCAGAAATATGTTTTTTTGGGCTCTTCCATGGAAAGAAAGTCATATGAGCTCGAGGTTTCCTTCGTCACTCCCGTAATTTCTTTTTTTTTTTTAAATAACTTTTTATGTTTTTTATTTCCAGTTTGGAAAATTTGATCAAATTTCTATTTGCTATTTATTTCTAATACTACCTTACCAAATATAGAGTAGAGGAATATGAACCTATAATTTCTTTAGAAGAAGGGATGCCTTGATCACCAAGTTTACTATGTGCCTTACTTTTCTATTTTGTCATATGGAGTAGCTTTCTTTCGTTTTCTTTTCCTATTTCTATGAAGTATATCAATTATTTCTTATCCCGAAGTTTTAGAATAATGGGAAATAGGGAAATGATGCTGAGATATTTGCTTAGTTTTGAACATGATTTTGCTGCCCATTAGACAGATAATGACTGTTAAGAATACACCATTGTTGGGAGACCCTTAATTATTGTATGTGCATCTTTAGTGTATGCTCGCTCATACAAGCTTTTATTTAATTGAATACCCCTTGTATTTTATATCAATGCTATTAGCCACTATAATATCTAGAAGAAGAATTGTGGCGGTCCTGTGGAGGGCTGATCTGCCTATATCTACTCCGAAATGGCCTATTCACCAACTGACCCCACCACCTGGTACATCTTCTCCCAATCCCTTCTCCTTCTCCATCTTCAGAACTTTCTGCCTCTTGATTCTCCGGCGGTGATGGCGGCATCTCCTGCCTGCAAACCGGACATGAGTTGTGAAGTCGTAGCCATGGCACTATGCACTCCGAATGGTATACATGCTTGCACATCAATTCCCTTGCTTCTTCCCCAATCTCGAACTCCTCCTTACAAACTGGACATGCCGAGTCGTTCTTCAAATGCTCCGCCGCTATCTTCACCGTTGGGATTCGCTCTATTATTGCCTCGCTCGCTGGCTGCGGCCCTGGCCGGTCGTTCTGTGTTAGTTCTTCGATTAGCTCGTCGAGTCGTGGTCCAGTGAAGTAGTCTCTTGGGTCTGTTCTCGGCGGTATTATGGGCTGAACCGGCCGAGATTGGTCTGTGGGTCTGAGAATGATGACAGTTCGAGACCGGTTCTGATTTGGGGGTTGCAGGCTGGAGTTGTCCCTCTCGTCCAGGCTTCGATTGCGTCGCCGGGTTCGCCAGTGGAACCATTCGTCGCCTTCTGGATCACTAAACGATCGTTGGTCAAAATTGTCGAATTGGTGCGACGTCGGACGACGGCGGTCAAGGTCAGGGAGTCTAAAGAGCCGAACCGGGGGGTCGAGCATTAGGGAGAGGGCTTCAAGTAAACGAGTCTCGGGAGAGTTATCGAATTGGGGGCGGGTGAGATGGAGCTCTTCAAGGAACTGGCCGGAGCAGCGCGGGCAGATGAGCTCGGATGGGTCTCCGGCAGTGGCGAGGGTGACCATCCGGTGGCATTGGTGGCACCAGTAGAAATGGAAGGAGGATCTGGTATGGCGAGATGAAGCAAAAGACATGAAAAATTAAGTTTAGTTATTTGGGAAAGGGAATTAGAAGATGGAGAGATTTTATATATATGGGGAATGGATGGATGGATGGATGGAAGGGAGGGAGAGGAGAAAAGAATGGCTTTCTGGGTTGGCAGAAGCAATTCTTTGTGGTGTTTGACATTGACATTGCCATTTCTGTATCCTGAGGTTTGTGTTAGTTTCAGAGTGTTTCGTAGAGATGAAGAAAAGGATGAGTGGAAAGATAACTTTTGTGTTGAGAGTTTTGGAATTGAGGGAAGAAGAAGAAGAAGAAGAAGAACAAATTATGGGCTTTTCATGCTTTAGTTTAGTGGGCCTTTTTAAGTTATTTTCTGTTTATGTGGCCACTTGGTCCGAACCTTTCCTTTCGCCAATTTTTGGGCTCAAGCTTGTTATATCCGGCCCAACAAAAACTACCATTCGAAGTTTACAATTCAACCCAATCCAATCTTTAATACATCCTACATTAATATCTAAAATTTTACAAAATTTCAACATCAAACATTCCCGCCCGAGTTACAACGCACCACTAACATCAATTAAAAATTTCAAATATTCTTAAATCTTCGTAATAATATTAAAAGTATGGTAGAGTTGGGTTGTGTGTGTTATACCCATATTTTTGGATTGATTGAGTTGATTCGAAAGAAATTTTTTAACCCATGAAGCGTTTGAATTTTTAGTTTGAACCCAAATCGAAAAAATATCTAACACATCCCCAACCTTTATATTTTGGGTTGGGTAGTTCGGGTTGATCGAATTTTCGGGTTCTACGAACACTCCATCTAATATAATTTGAATTAATGGTAGGTTTGGATGTCTTTATTTAGTAGGTAAGTATATAGGGAATAAGGAAAAAGAAAGCACATGCTACACACTTTATATTTTGTCCATATTATTGAAAACAATGTTCCAATCCAACAGTTTAGCCAAAAAAAATAAAAAGAAAATAAATAAATAAAAAGAAAAAAAGGGAGTGAATTAGGCATATTTCCTTTTGAAATAGAGGACCAAATCTCTTTCAAACCCAACTGCGTTGCTATTTTGTTTTGACATATAAACCCCAAAACCAAAAACTCCCAAATAAAAAGGACCTTTCTTACACCACTTCCCAATTATATACCCTTTTCTCTTTATTCATCAATTTAAATGCTTGCATTATTATCCACTAAAATTTATATATAAAGTTTTTTCTTTTTTTGGTTCAATAACATGGATTTTAATTTGTTTTTTTTGTTTGCATTTAAATTTGGTTTTTTAACTATATTTTTAAGAAGCTCAAATGATTATGGCTCTCGCGTTAAATGAACTAATAAATTCAAGTATAGTTCAATTGATAAGACAAAAACACTCATTATTATGAGGGTAGATGATTCAATCTTCTATCCTAATTAAAAAATAATAATAATAAAAATAAAAGAAACAATTAGGTTAACATTTTTTATTTTCAATTCTTTATTAAATGTTTCTAAAATTCTTATGTTTTAGCTAGTCTAATTATCTGTATTTGACTTGGCGGGGTCTTTTGGGTCTTAAATTAAATAGTGAATTAGTAGACAATTAGTAGAAAAGGTAAAAAAAAACATTAATTATCATTGGTTGGATACTCCATCCTAAATAAAAAAATGAGTGATATAAACACTTTTTTTTTAATTACAAAATGACAGGATGATCTGTATCAGAATAAACTTAAAACTCTTAATCTACTACCATAGAAAGACGTGGTGGTAAGTCATTTGATTTGAACTTCACATCCCAAGGAATAAACATGGGATCATGAAAAAAGAAGAACCCAACAAAAATATGAAACCAAAAATCATAGAATAATAAGAACAATAGGGAAAGTGAAGAAGAAGAAGAGTACAAAAATAAGTAGAAGACAATGCAAGCATAAAAGTAACAATAATGAAAAAAAAAAAACGCACACACACTGCTTGTCTTCCTCCATCTATGCTTTGTTGTCTGTCAGAGACAGAGTGTTGGTAGTGATTAAGCTCAGCAAAACCCATGTTTTGATTTTTGGCCATTTCCCAAGAATCACATTTCTTAACAAGTTCAGAGGTTTTGGCTCTTAATCAAATCACTTAAAAGGGTTTTCTAGGCTTAAAATAAGAGGTTTTGAACTGTCAAGAGGCCTCAAGAAGCATATAAACTAAGGAGAATAGGAAGGAAAAGTAAAAGGAAAGTTGAATTAGAAGTGAATCTGAAGGGAAAAGGGAAGAAAAGGTTAGTGATGATGGGGTTTGAAGAGGGAGTTTTGGAGGATGATACACATGATGGAGGCATGTGGTAGTATGTGCAAAAATTAAGACCTACCATTATCCAAATGGGACACAATCATCCCACATGCCTTCCTTCTCTTAGCCATCATAAAAATATCCCATTTTCTTCTCTTGTGTCCCCCACCTCCCTGAAAAGAATTCAAAATAAGTCTCGAATCTTTAACTTTCAATCTTATATACAATAACGTTGGGAAGGTAGGTGAACTAACGAGATACTGATATCTCATGTACTAAAGAAATAGTCATTGAAAGAAATGACGGAGTTGGGTGTTTGAAGTGTTCTCAAAGTCATTAGAGCTATATTGGCTACAAATCTCCCCTTTTTGTGTCTACCTACCCGAAAAAATAATGGTTACATAGTTTTGGGTTTGAAATCAAGACTATAGACCTGTTTAAATAAAATAATAAAACATTCCATAAAGATGGCTTGATAATGCAGCTATATAGGTGGGGATTGAGTTGAAAGGCCTATTAGACACGTTCTACCGAATAAACATAAACGCCTATTAGACACGTTCTACTGAATAAACATAAATCTAAGACGTTTGGTGGTAGGTTTGGTTCTTTAGGGAGCTTTGGGTTTGGGCAAGAGAGTTGAAATCTCGAGAGAGAGAGGTAGATAAAGTGGTGTATTTCATTAATATAATATACATTGTGTGTACAAGTTGCAGTGTCATACTGATAGGAACTTAAAAACACCTCCGGTGGGTTTTTAGCCACCAGGGTTTTTGTTTTTATGGCTGTTCTATAAAAGTTAGCAAACCTTACATATCTGAACCGCAAAATTTACCGTCCATTCGATTCTGAACGGCTTTGATGGCGGCCACCCTGGCCGCATTAGCCGCTCTATTAGCAGCAACCACGGCTTTACTCACTTGTTCATCCATCCGGGGAAGATTTATAGCATTCTCTGCTGCCTTTCTAGATGCCTGCATTTTGTATAAACACAATCAGAGATCGGAGTGAACTCAATTCACTGTAAAATAGTTACAATTCTCATAAGAATTCTGACTACAGATCAGTGGATGGATTAAGATTAGTGTAGGTACCTGAACGGCTTGGAGAACGGCATCACTTAGCGGCGGGAGAGGATGCTTGAGGTTGCTAGCATCCCACTCGCCGCATTTGGCTTGGCCGTTTCGAAAAGCATACTTGCCGTAGCCTTGCCTATGACCTTCATGCCATGATCCTTCATAACAATGGCCGTTTGCAAAATGGTAGATTCCGAAACCATGTACTTTGTCCCCAAAGTATTCTCCAGCATATCTATCTCCATTTCTACAGCACAAGCAAATGAATTTTGGAATTCTAGTTAAATTAATGTACCCCCAACAGAAAACCAGCCAGCTACTTTCTCAAATAAACAAATGACATTTCAATGCTAGATGCGTAAAGATCAAGATAATTTATGATATGGGTCCATCGTGTAGAATTCTATATTGCAGCTTCAAGTCAAATTGAGTTCACAATTTTTTATTACATGTTCAATCTCCTGGTGGATTTGAAAGTATTGTGCACAGTGAAAAGAGATCAGGGAATTCCAAACAGAGACGTTTCTTTGTTTAAAGTAATAAGAAATAACCAAATTGTTTCAGAACCCAGATGCTAATAAATCTACAACAAATTGAGAAACAGCCTGGAACCAGATCGCCCAAGTTACCAATTCTAGCAAGATTACGTTTATACAAAGATAATTTATGCCAATAAAATCAACCAGATTCCTACCAAAACGCAACCAAATTGAAGTTTGACATCTTACAACCAAATTTTTGGGCTCAAATATTTCACTGTTGTATGAACTGTAAGCAATCAAAATCCAAAAAGAGAAATCCGATGAAATTCAAGCAAGAAAGCCTCAGAGAAACTGTTTGGAGTTCAAAAACAGGAGGAAACAAACCAAAACAATTGAAATTCCTCAATAATTGCAAAATTTACCTGAAATAGTAACATCCAAGACCATGCTTAACGCCGCGCTTGAACTCGCCAACATAGCAGCTACCATCAGCGCAAGTCTGAAGCCCAACGCCATGGCTTTGCCCATTACACCACTCACCGGCACAGGAATCCCCCGTATAGAACTTATATACTCCAAATCCATGTCTAAGACCCTGTCGATACTGGCCCCTGTAACGACTCCCCTTCGCCCAGCTCTCGACACCATAGCCATCGTACCTCCCATCGACCCAATCTCCTTCGTATCTCCCACTTAGGAAATAGTTGTAAACCCCACTTCCATTACAACTCCCATTGTAAAACTCTCCCTCGTAGAAATCGCCATTGCTATAGTACTCTACGCCCTCTCTGATAATTTCCCTCTGTTTTACGGCGTCGTCTTCGGCATCGTTCGAATCCCCAATGTACCATTGGATCGGAGTCGAATCCGTTCTAGAGAAACAGAATCTGTTCGCATTTTCGTGCAATGAATGCTTGATAAACGAAAGAATCTGTGAAATTAACCGCTTATTCTTGCTCATAAACACAAGCGTAATAGCAACAAAAATCAGAGCCAACAACAAGTTTTCAGACGGGAGTAGCCCATCCTTCCTCAGAAAGAAAAAAACGAAGAGCAACGAGAAGAAGATGAAGCAAAGAAGCAAAGCAACAGCAACAACACAGTTCGCAAATCGGTTCGATCCTGTTCTCGGCGATGAACCCAACCTACGAGGCTTCTTAGGCCTCTGCTTCTCTTCATCGTCATCCTCCTGATGACCGACCATAAATATTTCTCCCTCGTTAACGGACGATAAACTATGAAAAGACGATCGGAAAGTCGGTGACGAACGGAGTAACGACGACTGAGTTCTCGTAAGCTTCAACTTACTTTTCACGCCATCCATTACAAGCCCGATTACGACCGAATCTTCAAGAATCTTCAATTCTCCTTTTCTCCTTCAAAAACCACTCCTGTACCTCGAAATACTTATCATCAAAGCACTTCTGTGCTCTGCCGGTAACATTCCAGGGAAACGGCGCAGGATCAGCAGTATCAAACTGCGCAAATTAACCAAAAAACACAAATCCAACGGAGAAAATTGAAGAAGAAATTCAAGTTCCTTACGATTTCTCTCGATTGTTTGTAATTTGGAGATTATAAAGGAGAAGAAGAAAATGGTGCGAATCGGAGACGACGGACCAGGTTTTATATATTTAAACTGAGAATCGCTGGGTGGGGCCCGGTGAAGGAATGTCGTGGAATCTGGGCCGTTGATTAGTTTCACGGTCAGATTGAATTGTGCGACGCTCCCGGTCTCCGCGGGATGTTCACGGCCGTCGGATTCAGATTCAGGCTTAATAATGATTCCATGTCGATGATACTAGTTTAAGTAAGCTGCATCGTGGTGTAATCACCGTTGAACTGGAAATCATGATTCGATCGGACGGCTAGAACCACTGTAACCGTAGTTTGTTGAACGGGTAAGCCTAATAATTTTAGTTTATTCTTTTTTTTTTTTGTTATTTTTTTAATATCTATTTTAATATCAATTTTTTTTTTAAAAAATAACTATTTTATTATTGTTAATATTAATAGTTTCAACCATAAATTTATTAACTAAAATAGTTATTATTTACCGATTAAATTAAATATTTTAAAATTTTGTAAATTTCATCATTTACTACCAAATTTTAACTTAGAATAATATGGTTGAACTAAAATATATCAAATTCTTAGGTAGAAATGGAACGGTTAAAAAGTGAATTTGTAAATAATCAGGATTTTTATTTTAATTTAAATGCATAAATAGTAATAACAAATTAATTAACAGCTGGGTGAAAAATGGTCGAGAGGGGTGAAAAATTTAATGGTAAAAAGAGTAATTAATGAGACTTCGGAGGGCAGTTAATACCCTTTCTGGAATTTTATTTTTCTGTAGAGGTCCTTTTCGTAAAAATCTTCCGTACTTTAAATTGCGTGATTTACAAGAAATTGAATTTCTTTTTCTTATAAAAATCAGTTTATTAATAAAAATATTCCTAAATTTCTATTTCTAAAAAAAAAAAAAAAAAAAAAAAAAAACTTTATTAAATAAAAAAAACCCTTAATTTTTTAAATTAAAAAATATCCTTACATTTATTTATATTTTTAGAAATATTTTTTTTTATTTATCTTAAATTAGAAAATAACTCATTTGAAAATAAATTATCTATTTTAAAATTGAAATTTATTACACACGATAAACGTGTTTTTTTTTTTAGTTTTTTTAAAAAATAAGTTGAGGATTTTTTTAAAAAATATTTTAGAGAATTTAATAATATTTTAAAAATAAAATTGTAAGAGTTATTATTATTTTATTAGAAATGGAGAGATGGTTGAAAATAATTGGGATGTGATTATGAATTATGTAAACATAAATAATTTAATAATAAGATAGACTAGTTCATTAATAATTTATAATTAATTCATTAAAATTTAAGTCTCGTAAATCAGTATTTATTATAATAACATTTTATATTTATATAATATGACAACTTAAAAATCCTCTCATTCCATATTTATGGTAATAAAAAAGTTACTGTGTCTTTTTTTTTTTTTTTTACTTCTTATCCTTATTTTAAATTAATTTGAGTTTTGTAAATAATTGACATGTTTAAAGGGGGATGGAGTAAAGTAAAACCAATTAACTCGTTTCTATAGTAGGTAAAAGAGATAACTAAATGCAGTAAAATTTTGAGTGTCGGGTGTGAAAGTAGTATGTCGCAATTTTCATGTCAAATCGAGCAAGTGCCCACCCGATCCTCCAATCAGTGAGAGTGTAACCGTCCAAGCCCGCCGCTAACAAATATTATCCGTTTTGACTCGTTATATATTATCGTCAGCCTCACAGTCTTAAAACATGTCTACTAGGGAAAGTTTCAATGTTCTTATAAAGAATGATTCGTTTCTTGAACTGCTACAGAGAGAGATAATGTCTTCCCTTACGACTTCATGGTCACTATATGCTCGTGCATTCTCAAAAGTGGTCCATTTCAAAAGATAGTTTGTCATAAACTTCACCAGCACGTGTCTCGTTCAAATCATCCTTTGTGAGCGTTTACCAATTGGGTTGTGTGGTCTCTTAATAAGAGTTGCTTGAGTATCGTTCGAGATCGCAGGTTTAAGCTCATTTATAAGAGAGCAGACGTAAGACGTACGACCCGTTATTAAGCCAAGCAAGTTATGAGGTTTTTATCGAATCATAGGAATAAAATTCTAAATTTAAAATTATTTGCAATTTAATTATTATTATTTTATATTGGTTAGGAACCATAAAATATATTTATACATCTTATTATAATTTAAATAAATTGACTATATTTTATTCTTTTTTAAGTTGTAGTTAGGGGCAAAAGTGTAAATTGAGTTGGTCAATTTTATTTTCTTTAAAATAATTTATCGAAATTACGGACGACATGTCGACATTTAACACCATATAAGGGCTCGGGAGTTGGATGGGAACCCCATAAAGTCGATGAATCTGTAAGGTTCTCGCCGGAGAAAAGCCACTCCACCGTTAATCAGTATTCCGGTATGTGAAATCTTCTTGTTCTTACTTATTCATGATCTTTCTTATTCTATCTTCAATTCCTCTCTGTCTGTGTTCAATTTAATTTTGCTTAGTTTCATTCTACCCGATTTCTTCCATCACTCGATTTCATTCTTTCGGCAAAGAGGAGCGATTGCCTTGCAATGTGTTGCTAATTCTAGTTGCACATCAAATTTGATCATTTGGACTTGTTCGTACTGTTATTGATGGCAATTAAGGTAGTGCGAGTTGAGGAACGGATGTAAATAGAAATGTAGGTTTATGGTAGGGTTTTAGAGCCTTCGCTCTTGATAATTGGTTGAGGATGGATGTTGATTTAGAAGGAACTACTAATTCTGCGTTGGTTTCTCTGTTTTTTTTTTTCCTTATGAAAAGATGGAACTAGCGTTTTACTGTGTTTGCCGCATTGATGAATTGAATTCCTCCACGGACACCTCTTTCTGTAGTTAACTGTTCTGGAGATGCATTATCTTGAAATCTCATGAATTATTCTTTTCAAGTGTTGTTCTAATCGTGAAGTTGATTTCTGCTGAATGTTTTAATGTTGTTCGCTAACATCTCCTCCTTTTCTCTCTCAGCTAACAGTGAAGTTGAATTTCGCTGGTGTTTCTCACAAGTAATTGAGCTCATTCAATCGCGGGAGAGATATGGGAAGCCAAGAAAACGTTAAACATCTCGAGGAGTGTTCAGTCTCGAAGTAAGCTGTCACCTCGTACCTTTTCTTCTATATTGTTATCATCCCTGATGCGTTTTCTCCTTTTTCAATTGTTGAAAACCGGATTATCTGCTTCTTGAAGGAAAAAAGAAAAAAGAAAAAAAAAAAAGGAACTTTAAAATGTTCATATGGCCATGATTTAAACTTCGGTAAAACAACCTAGCTGTTCTCGTTATCTATTTTAGCTATTTCTAAGGTTATTTGGCTAAGATGACAAACAATCTCATGAAGTTTTACAGTTTGAAATCTAAAGTAGATAGTTTTGTCATTGTAATCTTGCATTCTGCTCATTCGAGCATAGTGTTTTGTTCATTTGATCAATGTTTATAGGCACCCTCGAGGCTTCGCCTCTTCAAGAGGCAAGAGGCAAGACGCAAGCCTTGAGGCACTATAAAGCGTAAGCCTCAACTTTAATCTAAAATGATATCTTTAACGTCGCTACTATTATCACTAATAGGATCGACTTAGTCTATAAATTCGTCTTCAATGTTTTTATAACTTAAGTAGTATGAATATTACAACTTGACCCTTTATACGTTAGAGACCGATGCAAATTAATATGATTTTATGAGGTATGGAGACTTTAAGCCTCTCATGGTCCAAAAAAGGGTGAGCTAGAGTCCCCAGCCTCAAATTATAAACCTCAATAGCCTTTTAAGCATTGATTTTGGGTTGATTCTTACTTGTCATTGAACATTCACACAGTGCGTTGGGAACTTGGGTATTCTCAGTAGCAGGAGCGTTGCTAGCAATTCCAGTGGGAATAAAGAGGAAGTCTCTAGCACCCCTTGTGTTTTTTGGCACAACTGGTACAATGCTTGATATCATAATGGGAATTAGTGCCTGTGAGAGAGAACATGCTGAGCGTCAAATGAAGCTATTAGAAGAAGCCCAAAACTCTGCACCCGAACCCTCTGTTGCTGAATCCCAATCCCATTCTTGACATTGTGCTTACACGTTTGTGTCACCTTTGTGGCATGGCATGGCATGGCCTGCCCTGCCCTAGGCTAATTTCTTCAGCCTTCTTTCAAAACCCAGGAACATTTCTGCCTTCACTTTATTGTTTAGCAATAAAATGATACTTTAGACCAAAATTCTCTTGTTCATGAAGGACATTGAGAATTTAGTTGTTCCCTTGAAGAAATCGTTCACAGTTTCATTGATTTTTCAACAAATTTAAATCCTGAAGGCTTATCTTTCCCTAAGAATCCCAGTTTGCAGCATATGGATAATTGCTTCACATGAAGTTTGGCCTTGAAGGACAGAAAAAAAAAAAAAAAAACTCAAAAGCCAAAAGCCATGTAAGAAACATAATTTTCAATACCAAAAATAGAAAATTAAGACCCTTCTATTTTAATTTAGCTTTTGGTAAGAACGACTTCAATTACAAGGATGAAGTCGATTAAAAGTTTAAAATCTTGGTTAAATGTTCAAATCTCTACTCTTTCGCCGAAAGGAAAAAACAAAGCTCTGATCAAAATTTGGGTTAGTTCTTCCATCTAGAGACTGTAGGAGCTAATGTAAATAGCAACAAATGCACCAATAAATGAATTTCTATACAACATTCTTGTTCCTATTCATCTAAATGAGGAGGGTGCTAATGCTAGCTCTCTAAGAAAAGCAAAGCCAAAATTTTCAAAATCTGCACCATCTTCACAGCTCTCCAAGCCCACATCAATGACCATCATCATCATCAATGTCACAATATCACAGACCTCTATAATCCAGGTCTTCTTTAGCCCTTGAAAGATCCCTCTCTTCTAAATTATAATTCAACTTCCAATTCCAAAAATCTCACCTCTAACTTCTAGTTTCTCTTCATTTTTTTCTAGTTTCTCAGTGTTTCTAATCCTTTCCCATGGTTTCCTTCTGCTAGCCTACTAATTTACATACACCAGGTGATCTCATTGGCTTATATATGTACATCATGAAAGGAGGGATTCTTAAATACATGCCTACCAGGATTTGTAAGTGTCGGTATGTAGTATGTTGGAGTGCATCTCCCGATCCGCCAATAGCACGCTGCCGGTGTGAAAACATGAAGTAGTAGGCCGTGTACTGCATCATACAAACCCGAAAGGGTACTCGGAGCCTAGCTGTATTACAGGTACTAGCATCTAAGAGTTTTGAAGCCTGACTTGCTCGTGTGCTTTCGTAACCTCGGAACTGAACTTTTCCAATGCCTCAAAGATGGGAACCAGGCCGGCCTGTATGCTATTTGAAGCAGCATTGTGAACCAGTTTAATGGAATCCTTGTGTTTTACTCTCTCGTCGTATAACTTCTTCCTCAGTGAATCCAAATTAACTTTCAGATCATCCGGTTGAGAAACTTCACCTTCAGAAGGAATTTTTGAGACTACAGTTCCTCCTGATGCCTCATCTTGGTCAGATTTCAACATAGCTCTCTCCATTCTTAAGGTTCTAAGGTGTTCTTCAAAATCCTTGTAAAGGAAATTAGCTTTGATCCTCTGACGTTGTTCCTCATCTTGCCTTTCCCATAACTCATGCAAGTTAAAAGCAAAACCATGAATGGCACCAACCACTTTGTCTTCTGAAATTTCCAGCATAGCTTGGTGCCAATCATTGCAAATAATGAAAATCGGTGGAGCTCCCATCCGACCTGGTGAAAAAGGAGCAATACCATTAGCAGTTTCTTCAGGCTCGTTGTTAAGGCATCGTAGGAGCCATCCATTTAACGATTCGACATAAGCTTTTTGGGTACGAATCCAATCGTTAAATCTAGCGCACCAGTTGACAAGTTCCATTTCAAGATCCACTGTAGCTTTCAAACTCTCATCTCTTCTAGATCCTGTTCTAGCTTTTAATGACCGAATCTTGCTCTCCATCACTGCTTGAAATTGTTTCTGATGGCATTTGAGAATAGATCGCCACATCTTTATCCACCTACATGTAACAAAGAGGCTTTGATAATCAAGACCAAGTCGAGCTACAATGATACAATAGATTGTAAAAGAATCAACCAATCAAGAACTTTAGTGTTTGGATACCCATGAATCAGCTCAGATAGTTGAGGCTGCAATTCTTCTTCCCGCAACCTATGTATCCTGCTTGATATAGCATCAGCAGCTTTGATACAGATGTCGATCTTGGTTAATATCTTCCTAATCGATGCATGAGTAGCATCAATTTTAGTGGTATCAGCTCCATGGTCATCTAACCTTTTCAACTTCTTGCACAGTTTTTCATAATCAACACGTAACCTTTCTTCATCCTGCCAAAAAACACAGAACAGTAGTGAGGAGAGTGAATGGGTTTGTGTTCACTTCAGCAAAAGTAGAGTATAAAAATAAGATTTTAACAGTGTTTCTGATGGCATTTGAGAATAGATTCGACGGGGTTCGAACAAATACTCTATCGGAAACGTAGCAAATGGGTCGGGGGCTATGAACCCGGGAGAGGAAAGGACAGTGTACACATAAATATCCGAACAATTAGGTTACCTAAGACTCTTGACAAGTTCATATTTGAATGCCTTCATTTAGGAACACCATTGGAATCAAATCAACCCCATAATCAAGAAGCAAAAACAAACATAAAGCCATTAATACCTTAACTTCTTTGTACAGTTTCTTCTCCCATACATAAAGCTTCTCCAACGTAGATGAAAGGCTTCCATATTTCAACTCAAACTCATTGCCAGGACTGCCATCTCCAGAGTATGCTTTCGCCATTTTCAGCGTCTTATGGTCCAACAAAATCAATGGCGGCTGAGATGATGCTGAGGAACGGGCTACCGAGTACTGGATCCGAGAAAGCATAACTGCAGAGAGAGCTGTTTTAAGGAATACAACCGGAAGAAGAAAAAGCTTAAAAGACCAGTTCTTGAGTGCCAACCTTTAAGTGCAGTGAGCTTAGACCGATAAGGCAATCTCCCAACTTCAAGCAACATTGATACCTCTTTCCCATAGTTAGAAGCAGCTTCAAATTCATCCTTGATTTCATTTACAACTTCCTGAAGATCCCTCGTACCGAACGCAGCAAATGTCGCCAAATTACTTTTCTTAGAAGATTCAACATCTAAGGTCGAAGTCTCCTCGATCTCGAAACTCACCTCTTTCGTCTCCACTGGCTCCTCCTGTTCCGATTTCCTCGACACAATTGTATCAGGACTGTTATCCATTCCTTTCTCCTTAGATACCGGTGAGCTACCACAATTTGGCAATGGCACTGATTTTGAGCTGCCCTCACTACTCTGAGGCGGAACAAACTTAGAAGTCCCCTCCCCTGAATTTGTGTTCTTTCTCATTGTCTCCACATTCAATTTCTTCCTCTCTTTAAGTTCTTTCAGAGCTTCAGGCTCCGTTTCATCTTCCAATTCAGGTATCCCTTCTCTCTCCCTCACTTCATTGGAATCAGGACTGCTCTGAATTGAACCATACCCATATGTATTCCCTGAATTATAATCCCGGTAGCCATTATCATAGCCATCAAAAACATTCATAAATTCCCAAGCAGAGACCTGCGGCGGAGAAGGAGGAGGCGGCGGAGTTGCAGGGCGCCTCGGTTGCTGATTATACAGGCTATAATCAGGTTGTGAACCCATTGAAAACCCATAGAACCCTCCATTTCCATACGGCAGATATGGCGAATAAGTGTGAGAAGGATCCGGCCATTGCCCATCTGAAGCTGTATGAGTTTCCGGTCCATCGTACATCACCGTCGTCCCTGGAGTGGTTGATCTCTGCATATAATAGGCGAATGTATTCGTCGGAGAACTCCAATCAGGCGGATAAACATAAGGAGGAGGAGGATGGCTATAACCTTGATCTGGTAGTACCACTGGAGTATCTTCAAGATGAATATGACCAGAAGAATTGTGTTCAGATTCAGAATCCGATCCAGATGACAAATGCAAGTGAGAGCAATCGATCTCGTCCGAAACCGAAACGGAATGTAAAATCGAGGAAGACGAAGACGAATTTATGTGTTTCTCGCCGGATTCTGCCTTCTTCTTCTTCTTCTTCTTTCTCTTCATCTTCTTCCCTTTACCTTCATCAGATGGCAGTGTAAGAACAGGAGAACCATGGGAGGAAGAAGAATCAGCACCAGAGATCACAATCTCTTCGTCAACAAATTTCCTTATGGCTTCGCCAATGTCTTTGAGAGATTCAAAATACGTGACATGAGCTGCAGCAAGAGCGTAACGATGGCGAGACGCAGCTTTGATGAACTCCTTACGCTCTCTACAAAGAGTCACCAATTGAAGCTCCTCCACCTTGGATCCTCCACACCCCATGGTAACAAAAACCACAGCAAAACCCTAAGCCAATACCACCATAGTGCAACACCAGCATAACCTCCCCTCCTAATCATGGCCGCCGCCATATCCATCCGATTCCAAATCGACGGCGAAGAAGCATCATGAACAACATCAACAACCACTCCAGATCCAGAAATAATCTACTGGACAAGAACAGCAAATTTCAGAAATCAATCGAAGAAAAACAGAATGAAGCAGCAGTTCATACAAAAACTCCGACCTCCGATTCACACACATTACATCAAATCTCCAAATACGAACTGAAGAGCTAAAAAAGAAGCGCCATGGAAAGGGAGGGAAACCACGCAGAGGTGGAAGAAGGAAGAACAACTGACCGTTGAGATCGATGAGGACGCGTAATAGCCGTCCATGCGAGGAGCACAGAATCAGAGAAAGAGAGAGAAATGGAAGGAGGAATAGTAGTAGGGATTAATTACAGAATCCCAAATTCTGAACATAAAAACAAGAACCCAAATTCACAAATTGCAGAGATTAAAAAAAAAAAAAAAAAAAAAAGGAATTTGAATAATATATATATATATATATATATATATATATGTATATGTAAGGCAGACATTGGAATGCGTGAAGGTGGAGATCCGAGCAAAATTTGTCCATTGGGTCTTCTTCTTTCTCGGTCTACTCGCCTGTTTGCTTGTCTGTGTTTCAGAGAAATTGAATTGAATGAAGAAGAAGAAGAGGAAGAAGAAGATGAAAGAAGAAGAAGAAGAAGCAGAGCAGAAACAGAGCAACCTCAGGCTCGTGGAACCCGCCACTGGTAACCGATTTATTTTTGTCATTATTATATTGCCTTTTCTTTTTTCTTTTTTCTTTTTCCTTTTTTCTTTTTTCCTTTTTTCTTCATTATTATATTACCTTTTTTTTTTCTTTTTTTTTTTCTTGTAATGATTTCATTGGTATTCGGAGTTAATTTTCAAATAATATTTTTCCTCATTTAATAAACTCTTTTAACCTCCTTTTAGCTTTTTAATTTGTTTTATTTCCTTGTATTAATATATCATATTTTATGTGCTCGAGGTTACACACTTTTTTATATTTTTAATTAAAATAAATACATAAAATAATTAAAAAAAAACCCTTTTTTTTCCTTTAAACTTTGTTAGATATAACAATTTAGTTCTTTAATTTTGTATCATTTTAGTTTATATATTTTTAAAAAAATTCATTTAAATTCGGTGGATTTAAAGCTTATCCGTCCACTTGTATAAAATTTTATGACGAGTCTTATTATAATTTTAATAATAAGGACTAAATTATTACAAATATTAGAGTATAGGGTCAACATAGCTACATTTATGGGCTAAATTGGTTAAAAATTAAATATATAATGCATCAAAATTAGATTAAATTGTTAGACCAAAAAAATAATATTAACAACAAAAAAATGAAAATATAATATATCAATTAATTAAAGACTTAACTTAATAAAAATTTAGGTGGGGAATGGATAATATTATAATTATTTTTTTCATATATTTTTATAAATGTTGTTTATTATAACGACGTGGCAGTGGGGCCCACGTTTGTCAAATCTGGTGTGGTGTGGATATGGGCACACTGAACCCGTGGTCCGACAGTTCACGAGTCACGCCTGGACTTGAAGTAGGCACGGGGCAGATCTATCCCAAATAATAAATAATAAAATTTAATGTAATCTTTTTTTTTTTTTTTTTTTAATTATTCGCCGACTTTTGTTCATCCACTTCCATTATTGTCCTTTATAAATATTAATAATTTTCTTCTAAAAATATATATTTATAATGTATGTTTAATTTCCATTTAATTTATAATTTAAAAAAAATATATGTTTATAAATACTACTTTTATTCTAAAATAAATGTAATTTTATATATTTTTAAAAATTAATTACTATTAAAAAAGATAATTCAACTACTTAAAATATATATATATTTAATTAAAAGGTTACATTCAATTTTTATTAAAAAAATTAAATTGCAAATTTATATTTTACCTTGTTTTTCTCAAAACGGGTTTGGAATACATCGGAGGGTGGAGACGGCGTGCAGACAAGAACATTTAATTACGGTGGTCCCTAGCGTAGCATGTTTCCACGTGGCATCTGATTCCCTGAACACGTGATATGGCATCCGATGCATGGCCCACGATTTGTCAAACTCCATCACAACTCACACCTCAGATGTTTTTGTTTCTTTTCTTATCCGTCTTTTATTCATTTTTATTTTATTTTTTCTTCCTTTTAACAATAAATTATCTTCCTATTTCTTTCACAATATTTACTTAAATTAACATTTTTTAATTTTTTAATTCTATAAGAACAAATAAAGTAACAATAAGTTTCCTAGTCCGCCTTATATGGGGCATGCCTTCAACGTGCTCCGGTCACGAGGGATCCTAGTTCAGCTAAATGTAGTAATCCTTTGACCTAATTCAAAAAGAAACCGACAAAAACTCACGATAGTTGTATAAAACAGTAATCTTCAACTCGTAGAACGATTACTACACTAAGATATAATCTACAGAGATTGTGGGTATCAAATTAGAACATGTACGTGAACTTAAAGTAGTGCTTTCTGCTCGATCGACCCACGAAGTTTCCAGGTCCACGTGGAACATGGTTTTGAAAGGGAGAACAAAAGACAACCAAACCCTAGCTCGAGTTCACTTCTTTTTAGTTCATAGTTCTATATTTGGTATGTTAATATATATATATATAGAATTAACGATTGAACTACATTCAGTATGTTAATGTTAAATCTCCTTTATCTCCCTCACCCGAGACACGAAAGCTTCAAAAGAATAGAAGGATGCTTCCCCATTTGAAGACAAGTTTTGAAGATCCCTTTGAATGTGAAGGGGCAATAAAGTAAAATTACTTTTCCAATTTTCAAAAGTCCATGCCTTAGCCCCACTACCCTTTTTCGAATTCAATATTTAGGGTTAGTCAAAGTCTATCTTAGCTTCATAAATGTCTACATCTTTTTTATTTCTCAAAATTAAATAAAAAAAGTACTTTTTTCTTAAAAAAATAAATATTAAATCTTTTAAAAGATTTGATGCCCAAAAACTTCATTAAATATATATATATATATATATATATATATATATCTTTCACACGAATAATAGGTTTGTATCTCGATCTCTTCGTTTATAATATTATAATATTATATAATATTAAAAACTAACCCGACCATAATATAGACTTTTTTAATGCTCTTTTTCTTCCTTCCATTAGTCTTCAATTTTGAGAGCATAATGATACATGTCTTCCAGATATGGTGGTGGATTTCTGTCAACAAGATGAGCAATTTCTCGATTTAAACCTCCAAGGAATCTAGACATGGTATCTTCTTCTTCTCTAACATTTGCTCTTTCCATCATAGTTTCCATCTTTTGATAATAGATCGAGCACAAGTTCAAACTCATTGGTCTAATAGTACTGTTGAGAATAATAAAAGTCAACAAATTACCTAATTGACCCCAACGAGTAAACTTTCAGGACCCAAAAGTAACAAAAAAAAGAGCATGTTAAGCTATTAGCCGGGGAATTGAAACTACAACGGTTAATAATTTGCATTCATCCAAATAAGAACGTGTTAATTTATGGGTATACCATGAAGTTACAAAGATTGTACCCATAAATCAATTTCTTACCAAAAATAATAATAATAATAAATAAATAATAATATTTATCAACCGCTATTAAATTAATTCTTTTGGGCCGGAGGCCCGTAGCTCCATGACTGGGCCAGCATTTATGGGCTTCAACAATGGATTCATTTTGGGCCGTTGGAAAAGTTGGGCTTCTACCCAAACCTCAACATATGGATTTTTTTCACTTTTTTTTTTTTTTTTTTTCATTTTAATTATTTTTATACCTTTGATTTATGGTTTTAGATTTCCGAACGAACTTTCGTGCTTACCTTAGATCGTTCTTAACGATAAGAGCCTATCTATTGAGGATTGTTCGGAGGAGTCCCACACTGTCTCCATTGATATGGGCAGAAACCAAAAGCGAAATTAGATGAGTCAAACCTCGATTAAGGGGAGATTGTTTGAGGGCTCTATAGGCCTCACGGGCACGACGTTAGGTATTTTTTTAATAAAAATATTAACGAGATAATATTGAAACTTTTAATAATATTTTATTAATTTAGCGAAATAATAATAATAAATATTAAAAAAAATATATTTATTGGATATTGGAGAATGGGGTAACGTGTAAATTTATAGAAGTGATAATTTGAAGGTGATCGATATCTCTTGTATTGTCCACTTTGTCAATATTTAGATATTATATCATTCAATTTCAATAATACACTTTTTCAATTGTTCATCCCATAAACAAACAAGGACAAAACGGTCAATTTTAATCATTTTAAAACTTTAATTATATAATTTTAAATTCCGCTCGTTTTATTTATATATATTTCTAAATTATTGTTGCAATAATAACTCGTTAGACTGTTAAATGAAAAATTGACACGAGAGCAACCTAAAATTATATGGGATAACAACACCGTTGATGACATATAACTCGAGTAGAAAGATTTAACAACTAGTCGTATGGCTCTATAGTATATTATGAGACAAACTGTCTTTGGCCAGTAAGTCTCAAAAGGGGCTTGGAACCACGTGCAACATGTCCTGAATCAACATGTTGGTGGGAACCGACATGCTTGTTTGACTTAAATCTCAAATGACAACTTTTCATCACGTCCACATTTCAACGGTATTCAAAGTAGTTTTGACTTTCTCAAAAAGTCAAGATTTTGGGAAACTATTTATAGCTATTTCCTTGACACAAAAGCAAGAATTCGACCCTAGTACTTTTGTCTGTACGTAAAAAATTATTTAAATCTGACTCAGGCTCTCGAAATCTCTGTCGTAGGTGCTCTTATGCATCGGATGCTCAACTAAACTGTCAAACAAAAAGTCAACTAGAAATATAGTTTTGAAACATCTATGAAAAGTCAAAGGTAACGTAGCGAAAAATTGCACATATTTTTATATAATTAATTTAGTACCAAAAAAAAAAAGTCAAAGATGGGTAAGAATCATATGGCTTAAGCAATGCAATTGCAACAAGGAACCATAGATTGGTGGAACATAATATTTACAGGTAGAGTTCGTTACACCAAACATATTTGTTCTTGTGGCCCTAAACTTCTTCAATTTATTTTTCAGACCTCAACTTTATCGATTTTGCATTCTAACCCCCAACTTTATCGATTATTTTTAATTATAATAGACCAATAACAATATATTAAAGTATTAATTAAATTTTGCAAATAAAAAATTATGAAATAAATATAATTAATTATTTATCACTAATATTAATTAATTAGTCGATAATATCTAAAAACGTATTTAATAAGTTAATTAGTATTAATTAGACTAAGCTAGAAGAAAAATTTATCTCTCAATAATTCAAATTAATTATACACGTTTTTTCAATACATATATTCATTTTTCAATACACACTATTAATTATTCAATTAAATATTTATTTGATTATTAATAATATTGTTTTCTTAATTAGTCTATTAAAATAATATAAAGTTGATATAATTAACCCCTACATAAATTCTTTTTATAATAACATCTCATGACAACAAAATATAATAATATTTATTATAATAAAACATATTATTTTGAAACCTTAAAAAAAAAAAACCATTTTAAAATAATGTTTTTCCCAAATAATATAGATAATGATAATTAGGGTTATTATTTATCTTTTAAAATATATATATATATATATATATATATATATATATATATATATATATATATATATATATATATATATATATATATATATATATATATATTTAAAAATTAAAATTATGATTTTTCATATTAGTTTATATATTTAATAGTTTTTTAAACTTATACTTGCTTTTAGTAGTTTCTCGAGCCATTTAAGTCGAGTTGAATTGGCTTACTTATTACGATCTCGAAAGCTCAACCATCGAATATTTAATAATTAATTATAATTAATTATACATAAGATTTGAGAAAAAAAATAAATAAAACGCTAAAGTTTAAAATATAGTAAAGTGGGACCCACAAGAACCAATAATTGTTTTTTATTTTAAAAAATCAAACAATAAAAGGGAAATTGAATAAAATAAATTATGGGATAAAATTTAAGCGATAAGTTGAGATTTTTATTTTTTATTTTAAAATTTAATTTAATTTTGGCATCTTTCGTATTTTGTCTTCTTTCCTTCTCGAATCGATATAACCTCTCTTCGGTGGAGAACGCAGATCAGAAAAGTCCAGTAAATCTTCAGCCTCTCCTTTTCTCTCTGTTTCTTATCAAGGTTCCGGCGATGGCGGAGGAGAGAGCGGTTTTCGATTGCGAAGCGGCGGAGAGAGTGGTGGCGGAGGTGAGGGAGAGCTATAATTCCGGCAAAACGAGAAGGTACGAATGGAGAGTGGAGCAAGTGAAGAATCTGTTGAAATTGGTGGATGAAAACCAGAAAGAGATGATCAATACGGTTCATTCCGATTTTTCCAAACCCGAATTCGAAGCCTTCGCTCATGAGGTTCGTCCGCCTTTTCTTTTTTATTTATTTATTTATTTATTATTATTAATTTGAAGAATGTTAGATTTTATTTCAATTTTTAATTTTAAAATTTGATATTTAAATAACTATTAATCGATAAAATCTTTAAAATCCTGACTGGTTGGATTGGATTAGATTTTATCGTGCTTACGTTCCATATAACACTAATTTCTCAAATCTTGCTTTTAAAACTCTCTGCTCCCGTTTTCTAAAACTTTCTTCTTGAACCGGAGCCATAGGCTCGAGCCTACGTTGCTTGGACGTAGGCCGACGCGTTAACGAATAAGCTTAACTCATTTGTTGCTGAGAAGTGGGTGCCGTATAATCGCAAGTCCACTGCCATCAAAAGTACAATTATGATAAGAAAATTTGGATTAGCTAGCGTGATGACATTTTTATTGGTTGGGTTGACTCGATTAACGAAAAATAGAGTTAAACCCAATTATATTATTAAAAATATTATAAAATTTGAGAATATCTTAGTCTGTTGCTGATATTATATTAGTCATGCATTATAATTTGTGACGGTTTGATATTTGAGCTAATTTTTAAAATAATAATAAAAATTAAAATAACCCAACAATCCAATCTAATCGAACCAAAAATTAGAGTATTAAGTTGAGTTGTGAACTCTATTGTGTTCGGGTCGACCAACTCGAAAGATTTTTTCAAACCCAACCTAACTCGGGCGGGTGAGCATGAACTAATTTTAATTATTTTCATTCAAAAGCTTATTTGCAATATATTATAATTTATAAATAGTTTTCTTTTATTAAATTAGGGTTGAAATTTCAATTTTGTTTTTGGAAGATATACGTGAATGTAGTTGTCATGAAAAAGAAATAATTAATTAATGACAAAATATTTTATTTATTATATAATAATTAAACTATTAAATTTAAAATTTAGGAATTATTATATTAATTAAATTAATAATAAAGTGGAAATCAAAGAAATTATGAACTATACAAAAGCGGAAGAGAAACGGACAATCGGGCGGCAAGTCTGAGAATAAAGCCGGAAACGCTCCATTATTAAGCGCGTGAAGTACACGATATTCTCGGTGGCATCGCGAATGGAGAATGGAGGATGATCAATGGCTGTGTCGTAGAACTGCGGAGCTATGCAGAAAGTGAGAAGATGGCACCTCGATCTTAACGATTTGCGTGCTCCCTGATATCACTCCGATAATTCATTCTCTCATCCAAGGATCACTTGAATCTCCATTCCTTTCCTGCGAATCCTCTCTCTCTCTTTTTTTTTTTTTTTTTTGGATATACTGATAATCGTCGGCGGCGATTCGCTATGTCGGATACGGAGACGAAGGCGGAGGCGGAGGTGTATGACGCGTCGATGCAGGTGAAGGAGTTGAGAGAAAGTTTTGCCTCCGGAAAGACTCGGTGCTATAAGTGGAGAGTTTCGCAGCTTGAGAGTCTCTTGAAGCTTAGCGTTGTCCACGAGGAAGATATCTGCGATGCGCTTCGCTCTGACCTATCAAAGCCTGTGATGGAAGCCATTATTCATGAGGTCTTTGTTCTTAAACTCGACTTCTTCACTGTTCTGATGATCTGTCGTTTCTCGTGTTTAGACTGTTCTTTTTTTTAGCGTTTTCTCGTTACCGCCAATGATTTTTGTTATCAGAGTCTCGTTAGATTTGTGAATCTTGCGTTTAATCCTGTTCATAAATGTTCCGTTCTGTTATCTGTGGTACTTTCTGGTGGTTGAATTAACGAACAACACCTGTTTGTCTAAATGTCCAATCCTTCGAATTCCTGTTGCCTTTCTCCTCCTGTCGAACTCCCTCACACTCACCAAATACATGTTCTCACAGTTGCAGTTTGTGTGTGGGACCACTGATCATTGAAGTTAACTTACTGATGCCATTAATGGAAGGTATTTATTGATGCTCAGTCCATGCTTCAACCAGATTTCAAACTTAGAATTTCTCATTTACTAGGCTCGATGACCTTTCTTGTTTCTAGTCAAGTAGAACTCTATATTTATGTCCATTCCAATGATTTGGTTTTTAATACCACATTCCTTCCTTTCTGGTTGTCTTCTCTATTTCCCTTCTTCCCTCCCGCAGAAAGAACCAGTACTCCGAAATCTTCGAGCTATGAAAATAATGGAGACAATATTCTTCGTTCGCCCGAAAATTTTCTTCTCTGTATTACTGATACATTGGTGGTAACAGTAAAAAGTGGATCATGTTATACTTCGAATGGAAGGGGGTTTTCAGATGACAAGCTTACATCAAATCCTTCTAGGATTACATGTTTCTGTATGGACACTCGATTTGTTATAATTTGGCAAAGGGCCTTTTGTTTCTCATAAACAAAATGGCGAACAGCTTCATCTGAAAATCATGTTTTTGCAACATTTAGAAGGGAAAGCAAAGAGATTTGTTTTACTTATTATGCATAACTAGGAGGGTTGTGCTTTATTCAAGGAGTGTTTCTACAAGGGATAGAAGATTGTTTCGGTTGTGTAGTTCATTGGAAATTTTTTCCAATGAAACTATCAAAATCTCGAGGTAAATCGCTCATTGTTAGGCCACGATTCAAGCTCGATTTTTTTAAAAAAATTTAATTCTTTATATAATTTCCTTATTGATTTAATTAAATTTGGGTGTTACACACTTCAACTAGTTTCAGATTCCTTTAATTTTTATAGAGACTTGAAAGGTCATGAATTATTGAATATTGAAACTTTGACGAGAGGAGGATCCACCTCTTTCCCCTGTTTCAGTTTATTATTCCATGAAGCTTCTTTCAGCCCATTTTTTTTCAGATCACTTGAAGTTCTCTTCCCCTTTGTGTGGCTTGTTATGCAGATAGCTTTGTTGAAAAATTCATGTAAATTGGCACTTAAAGAACTCAGGCGTTGGATGACGCCAGAAAAGGTATTTGGTATTACAAACTTTCTATTTTTTGTTTCCATACCATTCCCTTACTATGAATGACATTATGTTCTACTACTGCAGGTTAAAACTTCAATTACCACATTTCCTTCGTCTGCTGCAATTGTACCAGAACCTCTGGGTGTTGTCCTGATCATTTCTGCTTGGAATTATCCATTCTGTACGTCAGTGTCATGAAGTGTTTTGTTTATATATAATTGAATATCATTTGCAGCCTCAAAACTATCTTAAATATTGAAATTATATGCACTGACTATGTCCACATTTCCCAGTATTATCTCTTGATCCAGTTGTTGGAGCAATAGCAGCTGGTAATGCTGTGGTTCTAAAGCCATCAGAAATTTCCCCAGCAACATCATCTTTAATGGCAAAACTTTTAGGGAAATATTTGGATACTTCTGCTATAAAAGTTATTGAGGGTGCTACTTCCGAAACTTCTGCTTTGCTGGAGCAAAAATGGGACAAAATATTTTACACAGGTTTGTTCCCTTTAGCTTGAAAATAACAGGGCATGTTTGTTAACATCGGGTATGATCATATTGTCTACGATCTATTATGTACGTAAAACTTCTTTTGGATTCATCCCGTATGTCATATTGAACCCAGGAAGGTATGATAAATTCAATGGAAGGCCAATAAGCCTCTAGTTTGAGACTTGAGTAATTGGAGGATCAAGCGACTTTAATAGCTCTCTCTCTCTCTCTCTCTCTCTTCTTTTTCTTCTTCTTTTGGTAGGAAATCAGGATAGATAGGCAGATGGGTGACTTTGATAGTAAGATGAAAAATGGCATATTGGCCCCAGTTGATATGGATGAACTTGTAGTAGTTCCTTTATTCGGAAAATTTCCTGTAATAAGTTATTCATATTTGGCTTCCAGGTGTTGAAATAACTTGCCTGTCACATCTATCTTTAGGAATTTCTAATAATATGTGGTGATGGTAGGCAATGTTTATAAAAATAGCTTCTGGCATGGTGGCTTTTCTCTTATTTCCTTGTGGTCAAATTAGCTCTTTCTTAAGTCCGTGGCTTCTAAACTTGCAGGCAGTGGAAGAGTGGGGCGTATAGTGATGGCAGCTGCTGCCAAGCACCTCACACCAGTTGTTTTGGAGCTTGGAGGAAAATCTCCAGTAGTAGTTGATACACAAATCAATTTACAAGTACAATTTCCTCTCCCCCTCATATCATCATTACGTTTGGAGTTCAATTAGCTACGAATGCTACCATGTCTTAGTTGCTAGTATCTTATACAAACTAAAATATATCTGCTTGTCAAAGGTCGCGTGTAGGCGGATTATTGCTGGTAAGTGGGGTTGCAACAATGGGCAAGCATGCATTGCTCCTGATTATATCATAACTACGAAAGAATTTGCTCCAAAATTGGTAAGTTCCGTTTCTTACGCAAATAAAGTTTGGTTTACTGCACTTGCTAAATTTGGTTATCTTTAAATTCATGTTCATATCTCTAGGTGGAGACTCTGAAACAAGAACTGGAGAGATTTTATGGAAAGAACCCTATGGAAACTAAAGATTTATCTCGCATTGTGAATGCTAACCACTTTGCTCGCTTGTCAAAGCTCTTAGATGATGATAAGGTTTCTGGCAAGATTGTGCATGGAGGTGAAAGGGACAAAGCCAAATTGTATGTTACATTCATCACTGGCCTGTTTTTTTTTGTTCGTTTATCAGTTAATAAATATTAGCTGCTAAGGAGCGGTACTGTTTTCATGATGCAGACAGATTACTCCGACCCTCTTATTGGATGTCCCTCGAGACTCTCTGATTATGACGGAGGAGATCTTCGGTCCCTTGCTTCCTATTCTCACGGTGAAACCAACAAACTTAATATTTTTAATATTTTTTTGCTTTGGACCAAATTCTCATGTTTTAATATTTTTGTTTTGATCGGGTAAAATAAGGATACACCGTAAATTTCTTTTGCTTTGGACCAAATTCTTGTAGGCCAAATTAAAAAATAAAAATTCCCTCTAAAAAATATCATTGACTTAATTATTTATTTATTTATTGTTCTTTAGTTGTTGTATTCTTAAATGTGTCAAAACTACCTTTACCTAGAAAAACTGTCAGAATGTTGGACGATCAATGTGTTTACATGTTATTCTTCCAGACTTACCACACAAGCACCCTAGTTACTATCATGTCGTACTATATCATCGCTATGTTATTTTTCATCCAATATTCTAACAAATTTTTACTAAAAGAATAGTTATAAAACTTTTATTTGGGGTTTAGAGTAATATTCCAACTTCTTTTTTTCGAATGCCAGGTGAAATCTGCTCTTCAAGTATTTTTTTTGTTCGTCAATAATAGTATAAAAGAATAATTTAATTATATAAATATTCCGGCATATGATTGACTGAAACTGCCAATATTAGGAAGTTGCTTTTTGTTGTATGGAGAATTATAATGGACGATGAACAATACAATCTTCTTCCGGTTTTTTATTTTGGCTGGAGCAGGTCGACAAAGTGGAGGATAGCTTCGAAGTAGTGAACTCGGGCACAAAGCCACTTGCAGCATATTTATTTACCAACAACAAGAGGCTCAAGGACCAGTTCGTAGCTTGCATCTCTGCAGGGGGTGTGGCCATCAATGACACCACCTTACATGTAAGAATTCTTTTCTTTGGTTCATAATTCATACTAGAACTTGATTGTTGCAATTTTTTTTAAAGATATTGGCAACGCTGTTGACTTGAAGTTTAGAGTTCTTATCTAGGAAGATCTTTTTATGATTACTTTTGTTGTCAATGGGTGAAATTCTTCCATGATTGTTGGCTTAAAACCAAAGATTCAACGTATGATCATATATATGTGCAGCTGACAGTTAGCACACTACCATTTGGAGGAGTTGGGGACAGTGGAATGGGATCTTACCATGGGAAGTTCTCATTTGATGCATTTAGCCATAAGAAGGCTGTTCTTTATCGAAGCTTCGCAGGCGATGCACCGATGAGATACCCGCCGTACACGAAGGGAAAGCTAAGAATTCTCAAGGCTCTTCTTGGAGGTGACATATGGGGTCTCATTCGTGCTCTTTTTGGGTGGTCATAGGCACATCTTCTTTGCTCTTAAGCTTTTTTTTTTCATTGTGTGGAGTTAGGATCTTAATAAGTTATATATATTACTATGATCTATGAAAGTCAACAAGGTTAAGATAGGGAAGGTTAGTTTATTATTGTTTATGCAAACTCTAAAAGAAACACTTGGGAAATTAAAGTTTAAGTTTTCTTTTGTTTTTCATTTCTAAATCCTACCATTTTCTTGCCTTACCCCAATTTTGTTTAATATATATATATATATACCAATTCTAATTATGATTTCTTGTTCATTAATAAGAATTGCATTATATTTTTTCTCTATTTTTATTTTCAATCCACTGAGATTAATTTTGCTTTTTATATATATATTTTAAAGAAAAAGGGAATTCTAACAAACATTTTTTATAAAAAAAATATAATAGAATATGGTGTAGGACCTTGCTTTTGGGCTTCCCCAAAAAGTCTTATCCCAATAGAAATAGTATTAAGATAGTATTCTTTGATTATGGAAATAATATTCCTTCATCATAAACCCAGATAGTATTCTTTGATTATAAACCCACAATAATTTCCTAAATTAACAGGACTTTCATCCAACACCTCTCCTTAATCGAGGCTCGATTCCTTTTTCTTTTTGCTTAGTCATTTTTTACTATGCCTTCGAGGAGCCTCGAGTACACCTCCCCTTAATCGAGGCTCGACTCCTTTTTCTTTTGGTATAGTCATTTTTTACTATGCCTTCGAGGAGCCTCGACTCCTTTATCTTTTGGAGTCTTTTGTTCGATATTTAAAGATTCTATTGACACCTCCTATAAATTTCACAAAAAAAAAAAAAAAAAAAAAAAAAAAAAAAAAAAAAAAAAAAAAAAAATCCTACCCTTAGTTTTTAGATTTGAAAACATAAATTCATGAAATAAACCCTGAAAATTTCCCATCAATTTCTATGGTATTTTCTATTTTGCAAATATATATAAAAGTATTTTGAATGCATTTTTTGTTTGTTTATCCAAAAAAAAAAAAAAAAAAAAAAAAATTGCGATATTTAAGCTTTTTAACAATAGTTCCAATAATATAAGTGCTTCCTTAAGACTCTTCTACCAACACAATAATTAAAAACAAAACAAAATGATGGTTTGATTTTTTTTTTCTTTTTTTCTTTTCTTTTTCACTCAAAAACCAAAACATAAATTACAAACAAACTTTAGTACAATTCTAAATCTACAAATTTCTAAACTAAGAATAGTTAGAACCTTCCAAAATCCGACCTATGTCGGATCTTTGTTGGTCAGTTAATTCAGTTGGAAACTCGGTTAAAAACTTTACTTTCAAGTTGCCTCTATTTGCCTCCTCTTTAAGTTTTGGCATACCTTGACCTTTAATGATCTTCACACAACCATGCCAAATGACGTCATGTGTCCTGAGGCTCATTACATCTCCTCCCAACAAAGGTATTGAAATGGTGCAACCAGTTAGGGCTTTCAACAAAGGAATTTCCACCGTTAGCTTCAGATCGTCCCCTTCTCTTTTGAAATATAAGTGTTGTTTCTCAACTATCACGAACGATACATCAGCTGGATAACTACCTGGCCTTTCATTCCCCATTCCTTCAAATGTTATCTTTGTCCCCTTCGTCCACCCTGGCTTCACTCTTATTGTTACCGTTTCCTCTTCCTCTATTGCTTGCCTGTCAATCAACAATAAAATATCTCTACTTTTAGAAGCTACGACAGTATGACAAATTAATTCGTAGAAACCATTGAATAATTGTAATCAGACATATAACTTGTCAGGAACCACGGATCTCCACAATAGCATAAGCTCTTATAACTTGTTAGGAATCACGGATCTCCACAATAGCATGATATGGTCCATTTTGAGCATAACCTCTTATGGCTTTGCTTTGGGCTTCCCCAAAAGGCCTCATACCAATGAAGATACTCCAACCCAATAATCCTCAATAATCCTCCCCTGAAGCCTATGTAGTCCTCGAACAAAGTACGCTTTAGTCACTTTTGACTACACCTTCGAGGCTTGACATTGCTAATTTAAGGGCATGACTCTGATACCATGTTAGGAATCACGGATATGAGCATAAATTCTCGTGATTTTGTTTTAGGCTTCTCCAAAAGGTCTCATACTAATAAAGATGGTATTCCTGGTTATAGGTTTATGATCATTCCCTAAATTAGCCAAAGTGGGACTCCATCCCGACAATCCTCGACATAACTAATATATTGAACAATATTTTTTAAAATATTCAGAATGGAAATATCATGTATCAATAATCTAAAGAAATTAAGATGTTATGAACCGAAAGGGAAAGGGCAATAGGGTTTATGAAGAAGCAGAGAGGACGAACCCTGTGTTCAAGATGACGTCTCTTGTGACCTTAATTTTCTTCATGCATCCAAAGCAGAGCTCCTCCAGAGTGCATTCAAGCTGCTTCTCGATCGGCGGCGGTTTCAGCACACCGGAGGAATTCGAGAACATGATCGGCGTCGTGCTCCTCCGGCTACCGCTTTTAGACAGCATTGGAGAAGACGACGCCGAATCGACGCTCAACCCGCTGTTTAACCGAGACGGCATCGATTCCGCGCTCCTCCTGCTTACGCTCCGAAACTGAGACGATGACGATGGCTGCGGATTTAGACCTCTCCGACTCGCATTCCTGAACATAGAACTATCATAGCTTCGATGCCTGGAAATCTTCGGATCGTTCTCCCTCATACTCCGGCTTCCATGTCTAAAGCTCAAACCGCCTTTCTTCGTCATCTGTCGCGGTCCTTCCTTATTAATTTCTTCACGATCCTGAAAACAATGATTATTATATTAAACGCCAAATTTCTTTAAATTAGGGCATCTTCGTCGTTTTACACGCTCGATCAAAATCATCCGCAGATCAATCAATCAATCAAACAATACAAAATCGGAACAAAATAAAAAAAGAAATCACAACGAATTCGAATTCAAAATCACATAAACACGCTTAATCATTAAAAAAATTTAAAAAACTAAAACATTCAAAGGCTGATTAAAACAGAAACGTAATCGAGGAATGGACGTACCTTAGAAGGTCCATTGTTGTTGTTATCAATGGCGTCGGACGAGCCGTCGTGCTTCGAATCAGCAACATCGGTATTCTTCTTGGAATTCTTGACCTTAGAATGCCATTTTTTAAAGAAGGATTTGTAGGATTTGCAGAAGTTTCGAAAGGAGACGCCAAGAACTTGGGGAAGATCCACCATGAATGAGAGACAGAGAGCGAGAGATGGAGAAAACAGAGAGAGAAAATAGAACTTTTTGACTGTCCACAAAAAAATTGTAAGGTTACTCAAATAACCAAGTCTTTTTTTTATTTTATTTTCATTTTTTTTATTAAACTCCTTTTTATTTCGGGATTATTCTGTTAATCAATTAATGACGTGGCACCCTTCCTCTTCTTTAAGCTATCTAATTGGATTTATCCCAATAATTATAATTATAATTAATTATTTTATATCACTATAATATAAACTTATCCTTCTAAGCCACATTAATATTTATTTTCAGTAAATAAATAAATATAACATCATTATACTATATACATATATTTTATTTTTAATAATTTTGTGTTTTTTTTTTCATAATTTAGAATTAAAAATAGATTTTAAGGAAAATAAACAAAAATGAAAAATAATAATAATGTTGGAATATTTTTTTGGTAAAAATCCAATGATTAATACGCTGATATTTTAAATGGACTAAAATACCCTCATAGTTCGCGTTCATTTTTTCTATGACGGTTGTTATCCACCGTCACAACCCACCTCTGGCCATTAGTTCTTTCGACGACCACCACTACCGCTGCTAGAGTCCACTCTAACGATCTCAGTGGTGCTGGTGATGGTAACATTTAGTTACGACTTTGATGTTATTAGTTTATAATGTTTAATAGTCATCGTTTTATAATAATTAAAGACTAATATAAACATAGAACAAATCAAACGTATAAAAAAATGTAACCTCAGAGAAATTAACTAAATTTTAATATAATGCATTATTTCTATCTTCTATAATATTTTATAATATTGAAGATTGGAAGCCAAGTTTAATCGTTGTAGGTTGAAATGACTAAGTCAACTTTGTTATTAGTCAAATAATAATAAAATAATAATTTTGAAACTTGTATTGGTCAACGTTCTTAGCTCCCAATTTGGGGTTTGGGTGTGTATTAAATAATAAATACCAGTTTCTTTTGGTTTGGGCAGGCAACCGTAATTATTTTGGCTACATGCTTCCACAAAACTTGGTACCATTGTTTCTTTACTCTCGTTTTCTTGTCTGCAGTCGTGGATATGATCAGCAAAATGGTGGTTCACCGTCGCCGATGACTCCTTCAACCAATGTAGGAGACGTTGTTCCATCTTCTAGGACGTCGTGGACGTGGACGTGGACGTGGATGCCGATATTACACATTGTATTGTAGGAGGGTTAGTAAGCTTTCAGAAATCAGAACTTTTGATATTGATGATTGCTTCTTAAAGCTTTGGATAGTTGATTGAATTTGTATGTTTGATATCATTTTTAGGTACTACGTGTAACGGTTTAAGCCCACCGTTAACAAATATTGTCATCTTTGAAACTTCTCTCCAGTAGACACATTTTAAAACCTTGAGAAGAAGTCTTTCCCTAGCCGACACATTTTAAAACCTTGAAGAGAAGTTTAGAAAGAAAGCCCGAAGCCTAGAAAGAAAGCCCAAAGATGACAATATGCTCGCAGTGGGCTTGGGCTGTTATAAATGGTATCAGAGTCAGACATTAGGTGGTGCGCCAACGAGGACACTCAACCCCAAGGGAAATAGATTGTGAGATCTCACATCGGTTAAAGAGGAAACGAAACATTGCTTATAAGGATGTGAAAACCTCTTTTAGCAGACGCACTTTAAAACTAAAGCACAAAAAAGACAATATTTATTAGAAGTGCTATTGGATTGTTACACATCAACTTCTCTCATTGAAGTGATGGCTAGAGAAGATGTCTGAACCTCGAGAGATGAATCAATAAAGAAATATGAAGGAATTCAGGTCATATCAAGAGAGAGAAAAGCTTGAATCAAGAACAAGACTCCCTTTCAACTTTCATTCAAACTCTCACTTATTGGATTGTTACACATCAACTTCTCTCATTCTCTCATTGAAGTGATGGCTAGAGAAGATGTCTGAACCTCGAGAGATGAATCAATAAAGAAATATGAAGGAATTCAAGTCATATCAAGAGAGAGAAAAGCTTGAATCAAGAACAAGACTCCCTTTCAACTTTCATTCAAACTCTCACTTATTATCTAAGAAAAGGAGCTCTTAGCATGACCTTTGACCGTTGAATGTTGTCAACCATTAGGCTTGGATTAATCCATCTTCAATGACAATTCTAACTAAAGACTAAAGAAAGAGCAATCCGTTGCGCTAGTGAGACTGATCGGGGAGTACTTGAAGCTCATTGAGACCTGTGCTTTGTCATTTTCATTCTGGGACTTTCTTCTATTTTAGGCTAAAGCCCCTTATATACTAACCGTAGCAAACCGGGAAGCGCTCTTCCAGTCAATTATTCAGATAGATAGCGGAGCATCAAGTAGACTATGCACAAATCTCAACATCAACATTTTATCGATATTTTTCATAAAATTCGACATCGACATTTCAAACCTTCACCTCAACCAAGTAGAACCCAAAAACTAAAAGAAATAAACAAGAAAATGCAGCAGCAGCAGCAATAGACTAGTAGGTAACAATTAAGATGTATGATTGATTGATTGACAAAGCTGCTGCACCTTCGTGCAAAGCTGAAACCATATTTTCACATGTAGTTTCTTTGTAATTGTAGCATTCTTCTTTCTATAGACTAAACCCTGTACAACAAAACTCAAGTACCCTCTTACTCTTCTTAGACTTCCCTTTCATCGTGGGAATCCCCCTCCCTCCTCCTCCACACATATTATTCTCAGGAGATTTTAGAAATTTTAATTTACACTTTTTTTTTCCCTTTTCTTTTTCTTTTTGCATGCTACAAAATTGAAACTTTCATATGACATGAATAATTACAAGCAAACTTACCTCTGAGTTCCATTACGCAGAGTTTGGATAGCTTCGGAGCTTTGTTTTCCAACTCTCCATTCATCATTCATTGTAATTCTTCATCTGATATTCTGTTTGACCAAATGATTTCGATTTCGAGTGTCCGAGAAGAGCCATCTTTGTCTCCATCGTGATTTAGACTGAATAATCCATTGTACAATCCCTCGGTTACAACTTTGTCGATTTGGATCGTTACTCTTCCTAGAGTAGACTGCAAAGGACCAACATTCTCATTTTAGAACAAAGGTAATGAAAGGGAGAAGCGGTATAGGCTGATCATAGCCGACACGAGATTCGGGGGTTGTCACTATAGCTGAACACGGGAAGCGGTATCCGTTTGAAAAAACATTTTGATGAAATAATTCTGATCTAATACTACTATGGCAGGGATAGTTACCTTGCCAAAAGTGCTTTTGCTTTTGCAGATGATGTGCAGCTTTTGCCCCTTTGGAGGCACATCAAATGCCCAAGTAAATCCTTCTTTCCATTCAGGAGATGTACTGTGGCTAACAACCTGACCATGCCCAGAAAATAACTTTAGCCGAATCCCCACGAACCAGAAGAGAGTGAGTCCAATCATAGCTTACGTACCTTCGTTTGTCGAGGAGGGCCGTTCCCGATAGACAGTCGACAGAAAGCATTTGTACTCCCCATTGTCTGTTTAAGGTTGTTCCCACGCTTAATAATAACAGTCAGACAACCTGGTAAGCAATGCAAAAGGCTATCTGCTCTGTCATGAAAACTAGGAGGGCAGGTTTTCATGAGCATTTGCAGTATAGGAATGGCCTCAGCTGCAATCATAGCTTGAGACTTTGCTATGTCGATTGGCATGGTCGACCAGGAATGCTTTAGCAAACATAAAGTATCCAACACAGTTTCCTGAGCTGCCTCGTTACCCGATGTCAGAGCTCCGATTAGATGAGGTATGGAAAGAGTAGCTGCTTCGGAAATATGGAGTTTCGGAAAGTTGGTGAATATCACATTCAAGGTTCTTAAGACCTCCTCACTGATTGTTGCTGTCGACCACAATTCCCTCTCTAGTGCAGCTGCATAACAAACATACAATGCAACTCATTTTCAATATTAGAAACCAAAGGGAAAATAAAGAGATTTCACAGTTCCAAGCATACCTGTCAAAGATCTGATGAGCTCATTTGATACATATTCCTGTAACGTGTGATTCGAAAACAAGAACTTTATCAGCAATGCAGACTGGATAGAAATTTCTGGACTTGGAGACAAAAGAAGCTCCTGAACGACCAATATTCCACCTGCTTCAGCAACTGCTCGCCTATTTGTTCTACTGTGCATGACAAAGTTTTGCAAAGCACAAATAGCTACCATTTTCATTTCTTCTGTTGCCTCATCTTCAAGCAAGCTTATCAATGCTCGACAGGCAGAAACCGAATCGCTGGCTCTTGCATGTCCTGCGTGCTGTGACAGATCTCCCAAGGCTAATGTTGCGAGAAGCTTGCCGGGCTGTGATCGGGTCTGTGGATCTAATAAATACTGTGATAAGGGTGCTATTGCATACTTCGAAACCTTCATCTCTCGCACCCGGACATTATTAAATAAAGTTTCGAGTAATCTTCCCGATGCTTCTTCACATTGATGAGATCTTAGAAGGTCCACCAATGCATCTATAGCACCAGCTTCCGCCATTTGTTCGGCACTTAATGTATTGTTAGCTTCATGATTAACTAAAGCACTGAGAGCCACCGTGATAGTGCTCTCCACGGTCGAATGCAACATCTTCACGAGAACAACTACAGGAACTTTAAAATAGTACTTAGCATTGAATCGCAAAACATTCGACAAAACCGTGGAGGCTGATTCCCAAAGAGCATGAGGAGGCTGAGGGTCCTCTTGTATAATAACCTTCGAAAGCTCGAAAATACCTCCAGCATCCGCAACAGACTTGGGCCAGCTAGTGGATATCTTTTCCAATGCCCTTATAGCTGTTTGCTGTAGATTCAATATTCCAATCCCAGCAAGCTGTACAAGTGGCACAACTGCATTTTTAGTTGTAATATCTTGCTGGAAATGCTCTTGTGCAAGAAGATGAGATAATAACTCTGTGCCAAGCTGCTGGACAGCACGGGATGGGGATTCAAGAAAGGAAATCAGAGGCTCGATAACTTGGCTCGGAGTAAGTTTTAGAGTCAGAAGACTTTGTGGCTTCTCCAAAATATTTACAAGAGCTTGTAAGGCACTGTGCTGCCCCCACAAATTAAAATCTGGACGAAGCAAAACCAAGAAAAGAGGTTCCACAATTTTTGCCGCATCTGAACTCCGAGCAATTGCGTTACTGTTTGTTAAAATGCGAAACAGTTCCGCCACTGAGGAGCATAATGAACTAGGTGCCTCTGGAAGTAAATCGAGGCAGTTATCGATGATCCCCACCTTAACCATATCCATTTTGAGTTGAGTTCGATCTTTTCCCAACTTTATCAGAGAGCATATGCTTGCTTCGATCAATCTATAATTCGTTCCAGAGACCAAACTAACAAGGAGGTCCACAATGTCATAGGGTAAAGTGAGCTCTACTTGTTGCTCATCATCCAACAATCTTTCAAGTGCACATACCCCGGACTCTACTGCTGCACCTGAATCTGACTGCATAAGCATTATGAGTGGCTGTATGCATTCAGAAACAACTGGATTTATTCTTACTTTAATATTACCAAACAGTATAAAACATAGTTCTGCAGCATTCGTCTTCAGCTCCAAGGATGACGACGAAGTTAAAATTTTGCATAAACTGTCAAGCGGGACTCCATCCATGTCATTCAATATATCGGCTTTTGAAGAATGTCCTGAAGTCAGTCTAATTAATGCAGCAAGAGCAGCACCTTGCTCACTTTCTGTTGTGGCATTGAGCATGTCAACTAGTGGATGGAAAGCCTGCTTGGCTAGCTCAGAATCTCTGATGTTCTCACAATCAAAAAGTTCAAAAAGGGCCCTTGCAGCGCTGAATCTTGCATTTCTTGACCCAAGACGTAGGACAGCTATAAGTTGATTCAAGGAACTGGCCGATGCCTCATAACGAATAAGTTCGGGATTGCTAAATAAAATTCTCAATAGATCAGATATTATGGCTTCTGTTGAGTCTTGAGGACTCAAAGACAGGTACTTTGTCAAAGCATCTACAGCTCCAGCTTCAGCCATCGTTAATTTATTTGCGTCACTTCCATCAGCAATACGAATCAATAGCTGAACAGCAACAGGAGGAGCACCAGGTCTTTCTGGTAATGGTCTCAAAAGATCCACAAGAAGAGGTATAGTTTTGCGTGCAGTTGACCCAGTTCTAACATCTTCAATTTCAAATAGATGCTCGAGAACAACTTGATCTGGTTTCCGTGTCAAAGAAAACTCATCCGCCAAAGCAACAAGGTTTGGCATATCCGACTCCACAAACCCAATTAGAGAAATTAACCCAACAATTGCACCAGAATTTGCAATGGCAAGATTTACTCCTTTGCTACCATTA
This sequence comes from Cucurbita pepo subsp. pepo, assembly GCF_057944985.1. NCBI lineage: Eukaryota > Viridiplantae > Streptophyta > Magnoliopsida > Cucurbitales > Cucurbitaceae > Cucurbita > Cucurbita pepo. Next base: position 3,328,844 of record NC_141799.1, read on the forward strand.
CAGACAAGACTTGCCATTGCCTGCGCAGCAAAGAATTTATCATTCACTTCCTCAGATCTTGCAAGAAAGGCTAGTGAAGGTATAATGCTCATGACATCAGGGGACGAGACAACATCTGCATCTTGGAACAAGATAGCGAGAAGCAGAGAACTGACCCATATACCCTCCATGTCCTCCAATTCTGCCTGCTACAATAATTCCCGTGTCAAAATTATAAGAATCCCATTTAAGACAAAAGTATAGCAGCTAGACACTTCATGCAATTATGTGCACCACTGCATACCCTAGCAATGATAATTTTGTTTAAAAGATGTTCATTTTGGGTTGTTATTCTTACTCGATCGAATGGAAAGAGAAAAAAAAAACTATTTACAAGGAAAGGCATCTCCTTGAGAATGACACTTTTGGTTTAAAAGAGCTAAGAAGCTTAGATTTGATGTAAATGCCGGCAGGATACATTCCATTAGTATCAAATCAATTCTTCCAGGAAAGAGGAAAAAGGAACACTAAAATATTTTCATTACATAAGAGCATACTTTCACAGATTTGGATAGCAACGGCAGCAATAATAAGAACTTCAGTTTGAATGAATAATAACTTTTAAGGTGACTGGACAATTTAAGTTAACAAATGACTTGCCTGTGAATTAGAAGTATAGCTAGCAAGCTTGTCAGACACGGCCTCAGTTCCTCCAGCTTCCAGAACAGCTACCTTGTTCTCCACACTAAAAGAAGCAATTATTGACAACAACCAGAGGGCAATAGTACCTCCCATAACTGTGCCTGGGTCAGGGGCATCAAACCTATCTCCTAGGAAAGTAGTTCGTTTCGTAAAACTTCTAGGGGTTCTAACTTCAAAGTCTAAAGAGGAACAAGTAGAATTTTGCTTGATCAAACCCACTAAAGCATATATAAGCGGTTTAAGACATCCAAACGAGTCAAGAGCTTCCACTGACTGCTGTTTGTGCTCCTTCATTGCACAAATGAGTAACGCAGCCCCTCCTGATTTTACTTCTGGACTTGAAGAGGTTATTATTTTACTGGCAAGAGAATCAAGTGATTTTGATCTTGCAACTAACAAATCGCCTAAAATAACAGGTTGGTCTCCACATAGTCTTGATAAAATTTCTATCACCTTGTCCTGCAGTGGAGATGGTCCCTCAGCAAGACAGTATACAAGTGGTTCCAAGCTTGAAGGAACCTCAGCAAGGGCAGACCATGGTGTATAAGCCAAGCTAGCTCCAAGCTTGGTCCTAACTAAGAGTGAAATTACTTCTAAAGCATCCGCAACATTATTCCCATCCATATCCATAGACCTTAAGAAGTCAACTAGAGCAAGGACAATGAAACGACACTGAGTTTCGTTTGCCACCACATCACCAAGTGGAAAATGAATCAACAATTGATGAAGGGCTTGAGCTGCACTCTTCTTACCAATTGGAGTTCCTTCTCCCAGAACTCTCGTTAGAGCTGAGATTACATCTTCTGCCAGAGCTTCAGCAGCTATTTGAGGATCAGACAGAAGATTGGCCAGGGCAGCAACTGCAGTTTCAGCAGCATCAACAGAAGATGTTTTAGCCAACTTAATCAGAAGCTTGACGTCCCCTTCTGCAATATGGCACACCTTATTCATTGCTTTTGTCTTGCTGGGCCGGGAGAGGGCAGCCAGTGCCCGAGCTGATTGAGTGGCAACGTGAGTATTGCTGGCCAAGAGCTTCATGCAAGGATGTACAATCTCATCAGTTGCAAGACTATCGGAAATATCTTGCCTTGTGCTAAATAAGTCTGCTAGAACAGAAGCAGCATGGGCTTGAGTTTCTTCATCTGATGAGTTAAGAACTTGAACAAGTGTTCTCAGTCCTTTACTAGCTGCAGAATCTCTATGTACAAAATCCTCATATGATGCCATAGTAAGCACGTGACCTAAAACTTGAATTATATTAGCCTTTTCTTTTGGAGAATCTCCTAAGAGCATAGCTAATAGCTGATTTATAGTAGCAGAATCAGCAGTTTGGACAAGTTTTGTAAGTGCCATAGCTGAGGCTTCCTGGCCTCTTGATCCACCACTTTTTAAGAGCCACAAAAACGCTGGGATGGCACCTGCACTTTCAACACAGGCTCGAATATCTTCACTATGGCAGCACAAATTCCATAGAATATGTGCTGCATCCTCCCTTGCCTTGTGGGAGCCTGTCTCTAATAACTGAACCAATGGAGGAATTCCACCAGCAGCAGTGATAGCCCACTTGCTGTCATCTACCTGGTCAGTCAAGATTTCCAGCAACTGAACAGCATATTCTTGATGTTGCTCACTTGATAACCCCAGTAATGATATAAGTAACTGAACTCCTTCTCTCTTGCCAATGGCTTCCCAGATGCCAACCCCACTGCAGCATAAGCTAGTCAGAGATGGTATTAGGTACTCTTGCACATCAGGAGCAGCAGTGGTTACAAGTCCAATAAGCACCTTTTTTGTTTCTGCGTGATTTAGACATTTTGAGAAATATATATTACCATATAGACAAGCCATAGCTTCAAGGACACGCTCCTGAACTAACTTATTATCGTGAGGCTTTAGTAGCATCACAAGAATATCTTCTATCTTGGTAGCATTAAAGGGTTCCTCATCACAGGACTTCTCAAAAACCATTAGAGTGTATGCAAGTGCGCCAACTATATCAGCAACTGGTGCATAAAGGCGAGGGGACTGTGAAAGTTCTCCAAGATAGAGTACTAATGCAGACATCCCACCACAAAGATTGGCCAATGCTCGTGTTGCATGCTCCTGCAGAGACTGGCCATGCTTACCCTGCATACACTCTTTAGAAGGGGCAACTATTGCCCTGATAAGTACTGGAATACCTTCCTCGTCCACAATTGCTTTTTTGGCCCCAGTTGACTTCGATGAGAGAGCCTCCAGAGCATCAGCAGCACTTGCACGGACATAAATATCATTTTTCTTACTTATAAGCCCAAGCAAAGCCTTCACAGCTCCAGATTCTATAACCTTAGCTACGCTATCACTGAAGGCCAACATCAGGCGTGCTAGAAGAGAAGCTGCATTTGACTGAACTGCAGCACTGTCAGAAGAAAGAAGATCGACAATGATATCCACTCCTCCAGCCTCAAGTGTTGCTTTCCAATAACCATCCTTGTCTCTGCAAAGATTTCTCAAAGATCCAGTAATGAATCCCTCTACAACTTTGTCTTGCCTATTGTTTGGATTTAGTTGGTCCCATAAGGTGGGTACAACACCTTCTGTAACAAATATCTTCATACCAACGCGGTCATTCAAAAGCCCATTTGAAGAAACTTCATAGATTGCCTCAGCTGCTGCCTTACTAGCCTCAATCGATTCAGATTTCAAGAGTGAGAGCAATGGTGGGATGCACCCACCAAGAAGTACTTTCAAGCGCAGTTCATCATCTTTGCATAGAACACTTAAAATTCTAGCAACATTAACTTTTGCAACAGAAGACCCACTTCTGAGGACATTGATGAACAAAGGCATGGCTTGAGAATGAGAACCAATGAGTGTTCTAGCATCCTTTTGTGTTCTAGCAATTCCCAGAAGACGTGCTGTAACAAGGTCTTTCTCGTGTGAGGAAGACATGCTTGCATGAAGTTGCTCAATAAGCTGAGCAACTGTTGCCATTGTAGTTTCTGGATCATCCATCGTTCCTGCTCCATTATTTTCCCTGCCAATTGGAATTTATCCATCCTCAGTATCTTAAACGATAACTTTCATTTTAACAAGAACAAGATATATTTTACCTAGAGTCCATAATTAATTGGCACTTACCTACAGTTGAGGAAATTACTTTTCACAGTTCGAGAGGATTATAAACATTGCATTAACATATTACCATGCTTTCCATTAAGAAGAGCAACTACAAACACACACACATAAAGGTTAAAGAAACCGAACTTACCGAGGGCTAGAAGTAGAAGGTGATAGGGACTCAATTTGTTCTATGGCAGGGGACTTCGACATTTCATGAATTCACTGCCTCAGCTTTCACCCTTCTCCCCTGCAAGTTGAAGCATAAATCCTCAAAACTCCAAAAATCAATTTCTTTTTACAGAACCAGTTACAAAAGCAGTCATAAACTCGTAAACGAGTTTAAATTACAAATACCCACCAGAAATAACTCAAACATTCATACAAATATCATAAGGCATGCATGCACACATGATTAAAGATCAAATTGAAATCCAGAAATGTTGAAAGCTACAAAAATACTCTTCGATAGCCATGCTTAACAATCTTGAGCATCGATAAGTTCAGATCCGTAACTAAACGATATAGACATTACAAACAGAACTTCAGCTCAATAGCAATAAAAAAAAAATTAACAGAACAGAGTTCCAAGAAAATCAAGTTAACTAACACGAACCAAGTAATCGAATAAGCAGATGCCCAAAAACTTCCCCCTTCCACCACGCGTCGGAGGCCGCTTCTCCCGAGCCAGAAGCATCAAATCTCAATTACCGCACTACCGAATTCAATTCCATTTTCAAATAGCCAAAGAAGCAATTCCCTTGCCAAACAAAAAATTGAAGCAACCGCACTGAAGTTCGATCTCTCCCTTACAAACCAAACACCAGAAAGAATCCAGTTGAAAAACAGCAGCCGCAACAAGCAGATCAAAGCAGAATCAGCAAAAGATCTCGCAATCTCAGTAGTTCAATTCCTTAAAACAACCAAAGAAAGAAGAAATTGAGATAACAACTAGAGATTTTTAATTTCAATTAAAAAATTGAATAAAATAAAGTACGGAGATCGGATCAGAAGTAGCGTCACAGAATCTAGGGCAAGAAAATCGCCATTTTCAAAGTGGAAAAGGAAAGGGGGAATTGAAAATGTACCTGAATTTGGGGATGATGAACTGGGAATCCGCTTATTTGTGAAGAAGCTGAATCAGAAAAACCGCAGTCAGAGAGAATGAAGGCAGTCTCTTAAGTCTTAGTCTTTTCGCTTCCACTCCTCCATGTGTGCAGTTTTTTTTTTTTTTTTTTTTTTTTTGTATTTTGTAATATAATTTTTTAATTAGTGAAAATAATAATAATAATAATTAATAAATAAATAAATAAAATTGTCATAAAAGCGCGGGTGATTGGGAATCAGTTGGAAGAGGAAAAGCGAATGACAATAAGCCATTGCGCACGCAATTTATTTATTTATTTTTTTTTTCAATTTTATTTTTATCCTAAAATTTTGTATTTTAAATTAAATAAAAATAACCTTAATTTTTTTATATAAAAAAAAATTCAATAATTGTTTTCAACTTTAAAAAAAAAATCAAAAAATATCTCGAGAAATCAGCTAATTTTTATTAGTGTTTCAAAAATACCCTCCAACCATAAAAAAAAATCATTAATATCTTTTATAATTTTGTCACGATAAAAAACAAAAACATAAAATATAAACCAGAAATAGAAATTGTCTGAACTTTTAAAAATATATTAATTTACATTTTTTTTATACATAAAATTTTAAAACGTCACTTGTTAATTAAACTTTTAAATTATTACGCACTGATTCTAAAATTATTCATGCATAGAATATTTTATTTAAAAATTGTCAATTGTTTACGAGTTTAATTGATATAATTATAAAATGGACGGACAAATATTAATTAAGAATTTTTTTAGATATAAATTAATTTTTTAATATATATTTTAAGTAATTAAAGAGGAAGAAAATATTAAATTTTTTAATAAAATAAATAAATAATAATAATGAAAATATAGAATATTATAAGAGGGTGCTTGCATTATTAGCCTTGCGTGTCTACCATACAATAATATAATATTAATTGCCCATTTGACCAATAAATTATATCAATTATTTATATTTGACCAATAAAAAAAACCTTTGCTTCCCATTTAATTTATTATTATTTGATCCTAAATATTTCTTATAAAAATATCTATTATTTAAATAAAATATCAAAAGTCACGTCCAAATGAAAATACGTCAATTTTAGAGTTTTTCGTAATTCTTTTATATTCTTATTACTTATCACTGTCGGTAAAGAAATGATGAAAAATTTGTCAATAGACTCGAAACAGTAAAAAAAACATTGAAGGTTAATTATTTTAGACGATCAGTATTGGAATTTTTTTCGGTTCTAATTTTATTATTTAAAAAGTTTTATTTTAATTTTAAATGCATACAAAAATATTATAATTTATACTCGTCCTCGGACAAATGCTTGATTTGGTTCTCGTCAATACTCTACTATAAATTTGTTAATAACATTTTAAATTAAGAGTATAAATAATTTGTATAAGTTTAATTTTAAAAAATTGTAAGAAAAAACTAAATAATATTTTAATTAAAAATACTTTTGTCAAATCAACATCGCATCGATATTTTGACTTTTACAAAATATTTATTAAATACATTCGTCGGTAAACATTTTAAATTAAATAAAAAAAAATAAAGAGAATTTTAAAATATTTTT